>NC_137131.1:33970453-34665453 GCF_949319135.1 Squalius cephalus
TTCTTTTGGCAGTGTGGGCAGGTGCAAATCCTGCTGGAAAATGAAGTCAGCATGAAGTGCTCTAAAAATGTCCTGGTAGACGGCTGCGTTGACTCTGGATTTAATAAAGCACAGTGGACCAAAGTCCTCTTTTCTGATGAGAGAAAATTTTGTATCTCATTTGGAAACCATGGTCCCAGAGTCTGGAGTAAGAATGGAGAGGCACACAATCCAAGATGCTTGAAGTCCAGTGTGAAGTTTCCACAGTCAGTGATGGTTTGGGAAGCCATGTCATCGGCTGGTGTTGGTCCACTGTGCTGTCCACTCAACGCAGCCGTCTACCAGGACATTTCCAGAGCACTTCATGCTTCCTTCAGCAGACAAGCTTTATGGAGACTTAATTTTCCAGCAGGATTTGCACCTGCCCACACTGCCAAAAGAACCAAAACCTGGTTCAATGACCATGGTATCACTGTGTAATTACTGTGTGATTTCATGTAATATTCACATTTTTTGAAATCCTGTTTTCGTGGGTTTTATGAGCTGGTAGCCCAAATTATGTACAAATAAACAACTAAATACTTGAAATTGTTTAAGTTGTGGGCCCTGAATCTATAATCTATGGAAGTTTAACGTTTTGAATGGAATTATGGAAATAAATAAACTTTTCCATGATATTCTAATTTTTTGGAAAGGGTCTGTATATTACACACTAATGGAAAGGTAGATTCTGAATTTCGAACAACACTAATAAGCAGTGCTGTCAAGTTCACACAGGGGTCAAAGGGCACTGATTTTAAAGCTCACTCTGGTGGAACCTAAAAATAAGCATCGAACTTTGAAATGAGATCCCTTGCTGAGGTCAGAGGTCAAACTGTCGTCCACAAAGCCTCCTTTTCAAAGTCACATTTTCAAAACATCCCGGGGCAATACGATCCATATAATTGCCTAGTTCCTTCAGAGGGATGCATTCACATAGCCTGGCCTGTTTGTTTAAAGACAACATCCACCTAACTCTCCTGAAAACACATGACTGTTAGGGGTCAGCATTTTAAACCTACTTTATTGGGGCTGAAGACCTCTGAGAATGGTCCAACCCCACACAGTGCAAGAACAACAGACACTACTGTGGATGAACAGAAAAGCAACAACATTTCTCGTGACACGGCAGCCAGTTTTGTGGGAAGGGGGCGGCCACACACATCTGCTCTGAACATGGTGTATATACAGCACATTTGCCACCCACCATATGGGGATTGAGTGAAAAAACACTTCAGGGGCTGGAGGGCGGTCAGCTGTATCTACTCTGCTAGGCACCGTGGCGGCCTGTTATCTTCACGGTATGGTCCTTTGTACCATTTGTGAAGATTTGTATGCTGGTCAGTATACGACGATGGAGCTGCACTCATTCTGAAAGCCTGTTTTGCCTGTTTGTCCCGGTCATTCAGCTAACAGTGAGAAACAGACACTTCCTTAACACGGCTCTCTTCTGCCAAGAGACTGAAATGAAATCAATCGGTCACATCCAGCAAGTGCGGCATGACATTGGGATGCAGGAAGGGAAGGAGGGGGAAGGAGGGGGAAGGAGGGGGAGAGGGAGGGGAGGGGAGAGGGTGGAGTGAGAGGGAAGCAAGCGCCAGACAAGACCAAACAGGCAATCTCAATCTCACTACAAATGATTTCCGTGGCCTCCCTATAAGCCACTCTCAACTGCCGTGCGAATGACTTTCCCAACAGAGCTTGTCCCTCTGGGGATCATGCTGGCTATAGTCTGATTCTGGGTAAATATGGTGCTCACCTTTCCGCCTCATTACAACTAAATAAACCCACCACATGATCATATCCCAATTAAAGACAGCTGATAAAACAGTGTGCTGCCGATTAACTCACACAGCAAAGACCCTCGACTCTAATTAGCTGTCTCACAGGCAGGATGTGGGACATAGACTTAACCATGTTGGTCTGCTGAACACATCATACAAGAGATCAGAATTGCTGATCGCATTGTTTACTGTGAAAATGCTGCTTTTCAAGTTAGGAGAAAGAAGAACAATGTGAAAAAGAAGTATAATTCCACATGCTTTTAAAAAGAGTACTTATTATGGAGATATCATTTGAAAGAAAAACATGAACTGAAAGCAATGTCTTCAGTCAGTTAATTGCATGTTAATTGCATGTAAATTAAAACATATTATAGATTAAATTAAAAGCAATTAGCTGAATTGCTTTTAGTAGTACAATTTTATACATAATTTCCTAATTACTTCTATGGTCTTTGAAATATGGTTAAAGTTTAAAGTTTAAAGTGCCAGATGTACTGACAAGCAATTAGGGTAAAATAAAACATACTTTAATATAATGTTTTCATTGAAACTCGTTTGAAATGTATTTAAATTTATTTGTAATAATACATTTGTAATGGTGATTTACATATATTAACTATATATAATATATAATATAATATAATATAATATCAAATAACACTACAGTTAAAACTATAATCAAGCACTACATCCACTTTGTCACACACCTCAACGGCACTACATTTCCCAGCATTCTTAATGATTCCCACCTGCACACTATCAGCCATCACCTGATCACCTGCACCTACATGTCATCATCACTGTGTATTTAAGTTCCTCCTTGTGTTCACTTCTTTGTCCGGTATTGTTTGTGTTTAGCACACTGTCTTGCATTGTTGGCTCTTTTGTTAGTATGTTGATCTGCACATCAAAATAAGTTTACTTCTTTAAAGCACAACAAAAAATTATTAAAACCTAATGATTTAAAATGTTCTTTAAAACTTTCAATTTAACATTTTACAAAGTGCATTTTTAAAAAGTGTACTAAATTGTACTTCAGAAACAGTCATGAAAGTGTATTCTCTAAGTACACTTATGTAGCCTTTTATTACTGTTTTAATTAAAATATGTACTTTTAAGATTTGAACTACACTACAAGTGCATTTATTACAATTAGCTGCATTCCTTTTTTTACAAGAGGAGACAATAAAATTAATTAAAAAAAATGTTTATAAAAACTTTTCACTTACATATTAAAATGTAATTTAAAGGTACTGTATTCTATCGACAATGCTGTTGCCAGCAGTTTGGTTGATCAATATAACAGATATAACCAACACATTGTGAGACGGACATCGCTATTCACTAACCCATGTCAAATATTTAGGAGGTAAGCTCTGATCTCTGCTTTTCATTACACCTTTAAGCTTCATTCCTCAGGAATGTAACCCTTTGCTCCACAGACTGAGCACTGTGACATTTGGAGGAAAATCTTAATGAAAAAAATTAAGCAGCTTTGACTGGGCATATAATTGCTTCCTGTAAGGTTACAGCTGCTAGTTGGCTGAAATATTTTCCAGTCAAAAAGGCATTTCCACGTGCACACACCCACACATCTACATCACACTTTTAACATGCCATGCTCTCACTTGTAGCATATTTAAGTATTTACATATCCAATAAATATCCTGTACAAAAAAATAAGTAACTAGTAAATATATGGTAAATCGGGCACAGTACAACAGCAGTACTGAAACCGGCACTTCTACTGTATTAGAATGACATATTAAATATTAAATTATATATTATATTTGAAATGTTTTATGCACACAGTGTTTCATCTGCTTGCTGAAAAAAAATCATAAAATGTAAAAATGTACTTATACAATAGCATCAACTAAATTAATAAAAAAGTAGGTCTATAAACTCAGTATACTAAGCTACCTCTATGAAAAGCTTTACAGCTGAATACAGTGCTGTATGACACCTGCAACAGTATACATGCCAATGCAGCTGTTGTCAAGTTACTGCAGTTGCAAGTGCAGCTGTCAGTCAAACCAGTTGTTGCACTGATCTGAAGTATATCCTACTATTGAATTGAGCTTTACTTGTATTGTACTACATTAACTACATGTATGCAGTTGTGCTGCAGAGTATTTTTAACCACTATATATCATTGTGCAACACAGCATCATTTTACTCTACAAAACTTGCCACTGCATAGATTGCCACGGCAAAAATGGCTAAATATTTAGTAGTCTTTTAATGGTCTTAACCAATTTAATCACAGATCACTGGTCAGGAAATTTGCAAGAATTGCACAAACACTAGATAAAGTAGCTTAGCACAGAATAGACTTCCCCTTTGTTTTCTGTGAATGTTTAAGCCGTGTTTTTAAACTTGCAGACAGCTTTTTTACAGAAGAAAGAGTCAGTGCTGCCCCACTCAATGTTAATGGCTTCAAACAGTTCATAAGCGGTTGAAAAATACTCCCAGTTAGTTTGAGTTGAATGTGAGAGCAAATATTCACTAGGGTTCAAATCTGGACTCTGACCAGGCCAAAACATGGACTTGTTCTCAAGCCGTTTCTTGTTTGTCTTTGCAATGTGAGCAGGAGCATTTTGTTGAAAAATAACATCTGATCATTCCTCTTTAGATAACATCTTTTCATTTGTGGGAAGCAAGCCATTCTGCAATAGTCTCCTGTACTCCAAAGCATTAAATGACTTTTCACAGTGAAGTAGCTCAACAATACCAGCAGCTGAAAAGGCTCCCCACAGAATGACACCTCTTCCTCCATGCTTTACTGTGGTAGAGATGCATTTATTATTATATTTCTCACCAGATTTTCGGAGACACCGCTCTTGAGCATCACCATGCAACTCGTGTTTCATTGTGATTCATCACTCCACATATAGCTTCTCATATTCTGCCAAAAATGTTATTCCATCTTTGGCGTTTTTTTTCTGAGAAATCAGTGGCTTATTTCAATAGTGCATTTGCTTAAACTATGCCAATTTCCTGACCAATAATTTGAGATTAAGACAAATATTGGCCCATTTTTTATTTATTTGTTTTTGCCCAGGAGTTTTGTACAATCATGCTGCAGTTTTACTGAAGTTCATTTCTGTAAGGGAGAGATTAAGCATCAAAGACCTGCAACTGACGTGACTTGACGTCAACGTGTCTTGTGATGAATACATGTGGAGGGTCTGAGAACAGAAAGAACTTTAGCAGATGTGAAGTGAATGATGCGCTTTAGTGAACCTCTATGTTCTATAAAGAACGATAGACTCATTCAGAGTTACATGCTAAAAGCACAGCTGTGAGATAAATGTGAGATTCTGTGACTTAAAAGACAGTTTCCCTTATCAGATGTTGACTTTAAAAGACACCTCAGACCTCCCTCAGGTAACAGGAAGTAAATGAGACTAGCAGGAGCGGAAGAAAAAGAAATCTAACAATATGTGGCTGACCCGAGATGGTCTGTAATGGACCGGACCACAGCTAAAAAGGGGTTGCCCGTGCTAATTCCCCACTGGTGTGTAATGAACAGTGCAGTCTATTGATGGAAGTTTTCTAATCACTGAACACAGGCAACAGTGCAGGATGTTGTCATAGCAATTTATCCTGGAAATTCTAGACTGACATGTTCAGAATGGGTTTTTGCAGACCTCTGGTTCACCTGCTCCCTACTGACACAAACATTCACAGACACGCACAAAAACATTCAAATGGTTCTGAAAGATCTAAGATCTAGCTTTCTACTCTGCCTTCACGGATCACTGAAACTCAGAAGTGCAGTCCAGTCTTCTCATTTCCTGTTGAGGGACCTTAAATCTCTACACAAACAGGAAGTAGTGTCTCAGTCATTAACATGCTTGTCTTGTCAAGAGGTTTCAGGGGTGACTTGATTGATTTGCTGCTCAACAGGCAATGTTGAGGTTGGGTTATGGCTCCTAAACACACAATCTCCTCACACGTTACAGAATAAGACCCAAGTGAAGCATGGTCAGATAGAACATATAGCCTAATGAGTTAAAGCCATTTGTGTGAATGGGGGGAAAAAAAAGTTATTTTCTCTGTTCAAATAAATGGCCAGATTTTACATTACAACCACAATATATTGAAGTAAAATGTATAAATGCAGTGTATGGTCAAAATTTAAGATAATACATATACTTTTAGAGCAGAACATTGTTAAAACCGTTTTTTTTTGTTTGTAGTAAAAGTTCATGAAAAACGTTTTTTTTTTTTCCAAAAAAAAACCAGCATCTGTTATTTTCTGTCATCCGTTGGCTGCGTTACATTATATGATCACACTTATTCATGCAAATGCTTTTAAACCATTCAAGCGTGACAAAAGAGAACTCGCTGTCTTTGAATGTCCTGACACACACACAAAACGCACAGAAAGACGCACGCCAGTATCGTGCTCACAGACAACGCGACAGAATCGAGTTCTCTTTCGCGCTCGAACAAACAAAAACATACACAATTATGCCAAACTGTCCATTTTGTCAAGAATCCTCATAAGAAGTCTTAAATGAACGTAAAGAGTTGTGAGAAAATGGGACGTGTGTGAGATGTGCAGCAGCGACAGGTATAAAAGTGACAGAAGCCACTAATTCTCTGTGTCATTAATGTTAATCAAAGAAACAAAGGTAACAGAGAAAATTACTCACTGCTCGTAACTAAAGAACTTGTGTAGCTTTAATAAGGATTAATCTATATTTCATTTATAATTTATGCAGAGCAGACTGTTTGATAACTTTATTCAATTTCTGTATATTTCCTACCTGTTAGACAGGAAGGGCACAGGTATAGGCACAGGCACAAGTTCACTTAAATTAAAAGTTGTTACATTTTTTGAAGCCTAATTAATGTTAAAAAAATTGATAGCTTTCAATTACACTGTAATTCTGAATGGCTATAATTAATGTTTAAAATAAATTAAAATCAATCAATAATTCAACAAAAAAATCATTGAGACATCAGTAGCTGTATTAGTATCTGATACTGGCCTTCATTCATAAAAAAGATGCCATTAAATAATAATAAACAATAATTAACAATAAATATTAAACAATAATAAATGCCATTAAACAATAAAATCTTTTAAAATCTTTGTTGTTTCTACATTGATTTGGAGATTAACTGAAATAATTACATTATAAAATATTAAAACTTATAAAAACTTATATTAAAAATGTAATTTCTTTTAATTGTGATTAATCGTGATTAATTAAAGAAAAAATATTCTAGTTTTTTTTAATCGATTGACACCACTAGTTTTTATTAAACATGAAATCGTTATCCTATTTTTCTACAGTGTATGGAACACCTTTTTATTGTTGTGCATGATAAATTATGTGACTATTATTTTTTTTTACTAACAGAAAAGAGTTTAAACTTTTTTTTTTTAGTACACAATATCAGTACATGAAATTGTCTTGTAACAATTTCGTTTATAAATAAATTATGTTTACTCAAATTTGGTAAACATATGGATTAGTTTTATAATCTCTTTTTGAACTTTTTGATGCATCAAAGTGGTAGTTGCGTTGACTGTCAATGGAGGGACAGAAATCTCTGATTTCATAAAATATTTTCACTTGTGGTCCGAAGATGAACAAAAGTCTTACAGGTTTGGAACAACATGAGGATGAGTAAATGATGACATAATTTTTCTTTTTGGGTGATATAGTCCAAGTGCAAGTGACTAACTCAACCTTAAGTTTATCAAGCGACGAGAATACTTTTTGTGCGCAAAGAAAACAAAAATAACAACTTTATTCAACTATTCATTTTCTTCTGTGTGGGCCTCTGATGTGAGTTCACGAGAACGCAACAACGCACGCAGAACTGAGAAGATGACGCTCACGATCATTTGATGGGAAAGTGTGAAAGGTAAGCCATTCATTTTGCAGCATTGGTAAGGCACTTTTACGTTTTCTCGTTGGTTTCTCACGATTCGGACATCCAGGGAATGCACACTTTAGAACCATTTTAAACACTACATCGAGACCCATCTGCGTCATCTCAGTTCTGACGCATACGGCGTGGCGCTCTCGGCAGAATGAAATTGCCTAGAAGCCTATGAAGGAGTCAGCCAGCTCTCAGATTTCATCAAAAATATCTTAATTTGTGTTCCGAAGATAAACGAAAGTCTTACGGGGTTGGAACAACATGAGGGTGAGCAATTACTGACAGAATTACAATTTTTGGGTGAACTAACCCTTTAACACTATGTCAATTAATGGACTAAACAGTTATGAATTGAATGCCTCCAGTAAGTTATACCTCCAGAAAGGCCTAAAACACTGTATTTTTACAGTGAATGCCTGGCAAATAGGCTGCCAGTTTTTTACTGTAAAGAACAAAGTCTGTTTTACAGTGTACACTTGTTTGGAGAGAATTGGATGAACGGCTATCACTTCACAAACAAATGAAGTTAGATATACGGCCTGTGAAAACTGTCCTTGCCGTGAAACCAAGGCAACTGGGGAGTTGACAGACGACTGCTGTTGATTATAGAACGAGGAGGAGCTGGACTTCAATGTGGCGTCAGGAGACTCCGTTTTAATGAGAGGGCAAGAAAACGTATCTGTAGTCACAAAAGAAGGGGGAAGGAGAAAGACGTATAGAGAGAGAGAGAAAAGGAAAGACGCTCCATGTGGGGTGGGGAACCATCTGGACCGGTCTTGACCTGAGAACTGACATGGCCCTATCATTATTGGTTACTTAGACATATTCCAGACACATCTCATGTCACAACTGTGATGAAAGCTCCCTCGCTCATTGACCTCACACAAACACTGTTGACATTGTTGAGAATTAGTCATTTGGTCAGGGAAAAGCTGCATAAATTATCGATGACAGACACGCAGACTGCACCCTTTCACCGTCATTTCCCACTTACCTTTGTACAGTTTGGCTCCCTCGACTACCGTAGGAAGGAAATTACTGGGAGTCATCTTCCATCCCTTCTCTTCTTCCTGCAAAACAGACAGTTATCAAGATGGGTCCTTCATGAGCACAGCATCACTGTTTTCCTGTAAAATGAACTTCTCTGAAAGTTCTCTGAAATAATGTAAGTCAAGTTATGGATAAATCAGCCAAGACTGAGATTCCACACGTGTGATCAAAGGTCTTCCCAGGGTGATGTGCTTGCATGGTGCTCTGGTGCGGGGTCACTCTCAGCACTGGCATTTTAATGATGTGAATACACAGCAGGGGCTGAACGCGATGCTGCGAGTATGATTTACGGCGCCTCCTGTTTTCCTTTCTCTCAACTAGGGGTCGCACATTAAAAGTAAATCAACGTCCTCGCATACTCACGCGAATGTTTGGCTTGCGTGTCACAAGCACACACTCAGACCGCAGAGTGTGTCTGCTCAGGAGCAGAGCTTTTTAAAAAGAATAAGCCAAATGGAGGCTGTATATTTTATGGGTTGTCTCCCTTTAAACACATTTCTCCATTAGCAAGTAATGACCCCCAAAAGAGACAGAAATCCATCTGAAAATATGAAAGGCACTTAAGTGCCTGGGAGCAGTGATTTATGATTATTCATGTGGCATTAGACAGAACTTCCAAATGGATCTAGCAGCTTATATCAAAGAACCCTGTGACCAGGTCAGGAGTAAAATGAATTCATGCCAGGTTTAATATAATTTAGCTCCAACTGAATTTGTCAGGTAATAAAAAATTTGCAATAGCCTACGGCAAATATATATATATAATTTCAGATAAATATTTTTTTAACTATGTATTTGTGTATATATATATATATATATATAGATTGCTTTGCTAATACAGCTTTTAAGATGTAGGCCTACTCACACAAATATATTTTTATAAGTTTTAGTTACTTTTTTTGTTTTTTGGCCATTTTTTATAATTATTTTCAATCTGCATCGTCCAAAATATATATATAAAAAATACATTTTGCTTTTACTCTTTTTCTTAAGATAAGACATTTTCTGGTAACACTTTACAATAAGTTTCCATTTGTTGAGATTAGTTAACATGAACTAACAATGAAAAATACTTTAATGAAGATTAATAAATTATTATTATTATAATGTTAATTTCAACATTTACTAATAAATTATAAAAAACTGAAAGTTGCACCTATTTCATGCATTAACTAATGTTAACATCTTGAAGTACACAGTTTACAGCATATATTTGAAATATATTTTGGCCATATGGTAAGCATTGGTGGAATATATTAAATATTTACTAATCACAGTTTTATAAACATTCTTTTCTTTGTAAACTATGTATTTGGTATGTTTTTTTCTTTAACGAGGAGCCTTTGAGTAGCACTTGGAAATTTAAACTAGGCCTAAACTAGGCCAACTTAAGAGCTTTGACAAAAAATCCTTAATTAACTATTGAAAGGCTCAGCTTTCACACAGGATGTGAGCATTTGAAAAAGGTCAGATTGGTCTTTCGGCCTCATTGTGAGCAGATATCAGTGGCTTGGCTCTCCAATGAGGATTACAGGTGCTCTTATGAAGGAAAGCTTGAACAAAGGCTCCATTCTAGATCTCCGGAACGCAGCCAATCAGCGTGAGCGGGCATTTTTATCGCTTGACTGGTTCACAGTAATCACTGGTCAGCATATGACGTTCAGAGGTCAAATCACAGAACATAAAACCTCACATGAACCTAAATCACTTTGGACTTCAACATGAAAGACTGCTGTCTGCCACACCTTAACTTTAATAAATCATTTGTCAGGTTAAACTCTTTGTTAAAATAAAATGTAGGAACACAGGAAATCAGGACGTCATTGTAGAGAAAACAGAACCTCTATCTATGTTTAACAAGAGGAAGAGTACTGAATAGAGAGAGCAAGAGGTTATCAAGGATACAGTGAAATTGCCTTGCTGAAATCACAGATATTTCCGGAGACTGTGGATGAGTTTAACAAACTAACATTCTCACCATTCATTCCTCATCTTAATCTACCCTGAACAGAACACAGGCAGGGATATTCAGGAACATTTACGATGTGTAATTATGCATGAGAATATGAGTGTACTGAGTATGTTAAATGTCTTTTCTAAGATGGAACAATGCAAGTGCTGGTGTAAATGTCATAATTCTCTCATCTATGACTCTTTTAACTTAACAGTGAAACTTCAGACCTTCTCACCTAAGGGAAATCTGTCAAATAAAACTCCCTAACACAGATGTTGATAGGAATGCCTGTAAACTCACTTTCATCTAACTGCAATGCAAAAAAAGCCTATAGGTTAGAGGAACTTGCCTATAATGGAGATGTCAATGTCTTATTGCATCCTACCTAGTCTTGTTAAAAGGACAAGGACACTAAACGAGAAAGTACAATGAAAAACCAAGTGATTTTTCTTTAAAACCTGCTCTGTAATCAAATTATCCACGCTCCATGCAGTTCAACCAATGAAGTGTCTTTCATTGTGTGTGGGCCTGACCACAGAGGTCATCGGAGTCACTAGATACTCAAATATGTGCCACATCAGCTGATTTAATTCTGCAGACAAATACTTTAAAAAGCCTTTATTGATTTCTGTGCAGCTGTGATACGGTGTTATGAAGGCATGGACTTACCTCTGTATCTCCTTTCCCCTTTTTTCCTTTCATCTTCCCTTTTTTCTCTTTCTTCTTCTTTTTGCGGTCATTCCCCTTTTTGTCCTTATCTTCCTTTGATTTTTTCTTCTTCTCCCTCTCTTCTTCCTTAGCAGCAAATTCAGCAGCAACCTTTAAAACATTTATTGTCTGTAAACATTCTTAAACAAACATTAATGAAAAAAAATCTAAAAAAAAGAACAGTATCAAGAAGCAGTATACATCTGAAATTAAATATTTCTTAGTAATAGTACAGTAATTGGGTCTGTAACTGTAATTCTGGATGGATTTAATAGACTGATTTATAACCTGCTCTGGTGTCTTCTGAGCAAATATGGAAGCAGATCCTCCATCTTCAGGGCTTGGGAAGTCAGGGAACTTCCCAGTGGCATCTCTGAAACACAAAACAGCGTGTATATATATAGATAAAACTTTCTGAGATTAAAAATCTCTTTTACAGGGGTGACCAAGATGAGCAGCACAACATTTTCCAAAGTAAATAAATAATAATAATAAATAAATAAATAAATGAATTAATAAAAGGAGAAATAAAATCACCATGACATTAAAACATATCATCCAAACAATTAAAACACACACACACACACACACACACACACACACACACACACACACACACACACACACACACACACACACACACACACACACACACACACACACACACATATATATACATATATATCATCCAATGTTTTTTAGAAACAGTTGAAATATACATGTTATCATCCAGAATAAAGAGAACAAATATAAAACTGTCTATTGAGGGACTGAGACCTACAGAAACACCAATAACTCATAAACGAATTTCAAATTTCCCTCCCAACTTTTTTTTCTTCAGAATTCCCTCCCAAAACAGAACATATATGTGTGAGAAAAACAATTTTCTTAAAGATTTTTTAAAGATGAGGTAAGGCAGACTTCACGTCTGTGTGAGCATATAGATAAACAAAGCAGATCGCGCGAACAAAGGCAAATCAATCATATTTGAACTGTGAACTTCACACATGGGGAGGATACATTAGCCAGGTCCAGCGCTGACTCTCAGGGGAACTAGGGCAGGTTTAGAATAACAGGGTAAAAGTGTCAGTCAGAGCCCGGCCTGAGCTCTCTGCTCTCGCTAACTTAATCAGTAGCACACAACTGAAACTCACTTCCAATGTGGTAGCACATGCTGAAAGCCCTACTACTTTAATGCAGAGGGACTGAAGTTCATCTAAATCTGCTCACTAAAAGAAAACCAGATTCACTGCATTTTTTTTTTTTCAAAAACCCTCAATGAAGGGATTGTACAAAGAAACTGTTCATTTCTTTTTCAGCTATAGAGTGTAGAGTGCATTAGTGCCTGTCAACTTTTTCAGTGGCGTTGATTCTGGAAGTATTTTTTCCATTCGTTTTCCCCATTTGGATTTCATAAAAAGTCTTTATTAAGTTGTTATGAGCCATGAAATCAGCCAGCCAGCTATGAGGTGAATTATAGCATTACAAACTTTTATTTGAAGCAAAAAAGTATCTGAAAATCTGAAAAAAAGACAAAAGAAGTACAAGACTTAATGGCTTAAGGGAAAGAACTACAATACCATGAACCACTACAAATGACATAATCAAATTAAAATCATGGCTAAATTTAAAATTATTAATTTAGAGTTGTTGATTATGCCTTTAGGAACTATATTTTAAGTTTATTGCAAAATATGCATATATTTGCTAATATTTAAGTATTTTAACTGCATAGCAAGACTCAATTACATCATTTGCAGTGCTTCTTGGACGTGTTTTTCTCGTCACGACTCTCTAATTAGTGGATTTGTCTGTACAGAACCATGGGTAATGTAGTTTTTCAACACAAATTCAACTGTAAAACACGATCATTTTTAAAATAAGTTGAAATAATGCGAACGGATGGCTTCAACAAAATCATATCCGATTGATTCCAAACAACCTCAGAACTCAAAGTAGGTCTGTCTTTAAAGGTTATCATTAAAAATCAATTTCCCTATCAAGAAAATGAATTAATATTCTACTTCTGGAAGCCGACTGCTGCACTCTGTTAAGAGGGTGAACAATTTTATAATGGCGAGACGTGTATATGTTTTACAGCAAACGTCTGGCTGGCTGCTCAAATACTCCACCTTCACTTCAACAGCACATGGAAACCACGCCAACATACTTCACCTTGCGGGTCCTGACCCGGGATCCCATACATCCCTTATACAACAAGCAGGGACCCAGCAAGGTCACTGAAAGGGGCCAGAGAAAGGGGCCTCTAAACGGAGACAAAGCTACTGAACCCCCCCCAACACCACCACCACAATGTGTTGTCCAACTGAGATGACTTATGACTGTTGTCTCGGTATTAATGGACAGCAGCATGCACTGGCAGGCCGTAAATCAGGCTGGAATGCACTAATAAGCCCTGTCTCACTCTATACCGTCCACACTTGAAAATATCACATGCATTAGGTAAGCATAAACAGCCCTAGGTAAAAGTGACCATCGCTTTGACTGCTTACATTCCAGCCTCTGCACAAAAATGGAAGAGATGAAGGACCAGGAATGTACTTTACAATTAAGAGTGAAATAATGGGTTGAGAGAATGGAGAAAAGCAAGGAAAAGCTCTCGTGAGTTTAGAAGCAAATTTTCAGATTATCTAAAGGGGAAGTCTGAGTGGTAGAAGCTTACATAGAAGTGATTAGTTCCAGAGATTCTGAGAAAGTAATTGAGGGAATGCTGAGAAACAAAAGTCTTTCAAGTGGAAACATACTGTATTATTGAACTTTTTTCACAATTTGCCAGTTACTTATAAAGAAATGATAAATAAATATCTTTAAAAAAAACAAAACAATTTTAAAACATATGTGCCATGTTCCTATACATGTATTATTTTTATCCATATTGGTTTCATATGGTTTTGAAAAACTTGATACCATTTTCACAAAAAGTTTCAATTAAAAAAATGTCATGTGGTGTAACCATCAAGTAAAAAGTATTTTCCTTATTGAATACATGTGAGTAAACATCCTAATCATTTTTGTAAATATGAAATATTTTTCAAGATAAAAGTATTTTTCATCATTAAGAATAATTAATTTAATAACTTTTTTGGGGGAGTCACACCACATAATGTCAAATTATCTGCCTTTTTAAGACACTTACTGACGGTAGGGATTTTATAGTAAATTTTGTAGTATTTTTTTTTTAAATATTAATATGCAGTTGCTTAATTAAATATTATATTTTTTACTTCTAAGAAATAATAATAAAAGATTAAATTACTTAACAAGGGTTCTTTTCAAAAATTTAATTCTTTTTTTTTTTTTTTTTTGCAGAAATTGAATCATAGATGGATTGTATTTATGAACTGGATTATACATTTATTTCGAAATAAATAGGAAAAAAAATGCATCATGTCTTTGACCCACCTATCATATTTAATGTAATTATAATTGTTTAAGCTAAAATGTAATCCAACTTAAACTGGAGATGGTATCTGTGATTTTTGTGTATGGCTTACCGACACTCAATAAACCACTGCCTTATTTGTTCTTGCAGGCTTTCTTTAATATCTGGGCCATCCACACATTGCACTGACTCTTTGATGTTGGCAAGTGCCCTCTGGTACTCAGCCTCATGCTCCTCCTGCATGCCATGCCTTCTACTTTCCAGCTGCTGGGCATGCAATTGGGCAGGGGTAGGTGTTGGTTGCTGGGCTGGTATCTGGAAATAGGGCACCAGGAGACAAGAGATGAAAAAAATGACAATGAAGGGTACAAAAAGTTCAGAATGTGGTTTGACCAAAAATAGCAGAAGTTATGTACAAAACATCAAAATTCATGAAGAGACTTGCTTTTCACGAACAGTAAATTCCCAGCTAACAAAAATATATTCTACAATTTTTTTGCTAACGTTCCCATTAAGTTATGAAAACGTTATTTATGAATGCTCCCTGAATGTTTTTCTTGGTTATACGAATTTTAATGTAACATTCTATTTTATATTTTGCAGATATTTTGGGAACGCTACCTTTTAAAGTTCTCTAAATGTTCTGAAATAAGTAGTAACATTTAAAGGCATAGTTCACCAAAAAATGAAAATTGTGATTATTTACATGTTCCAGACCTGAATGAATTTATTTTTTCTGCTGAACACAAAAGAAGATATTTTGAAGAATGTCGATCACCAAACAGTTGATGGGCCCCATTAACTTCCATTGCATTTTTTCCCATACTATGGAAGTCAATGGTGCTGAATGAATTTCAGAAAGAAATTCATTCAGATTTGGAACAACTTCTGGGTGTGTAAATGAGAGAATTTTCATTTTTGGGTGGACTATCCCTTTAAGTAATGTTAGACAAACGTCAAACTAAAACGTTTCAGAAAAATACATTTATAGACCGGGAAATACACTAGAAGAACGTTTGCCAAAAATCTGAGAACATTCCCTGTTAGCTGAATTTGGCAGAGCAACCTGGTGTTTACCATTCCCAAAAATATCATCTCCTCTAGACACTCCTTTTTGACCCTCCTCCTGTCTCGATACCCCCGCCAAACCTAGAAGATGATGAAGAAAAAACACATGATAATGGCAGGAAATATGAAAAACTAAAGCTGAAGACACATACCAGAAATGATGCTATCATAGTCAATTTGAGATCAAGAACATTCATCTGTTCTTGTGTTATCTGGTGAAAACAATCTACAGTCTTCTTGCATTCACTGTGGACTTTTAGATGAGAGGAATGCACAACAGCAACCGAAATTCTAATCTGACAAACAGAATTTCCTCATTCAGAATGTGAGGATATTTATATCACCTCAACATTAAGGCAAATCAATCTCAAGTCTCAGTTTATAGTCCATAAATGCAGGCAAGGGTTTTCAATTATTTTCTATATAACTTTTAATGAATCCTCTTTTTTAGTTTGAACAACAATGATGCTAAAACAACAATAGCCAACTGAAGAGAGAGGATTATGTTTCCAGGGTTTCACAGAAATCTACTTTGCTGTGAGCCACAGAATGAGAAAGGATTAGACCTTGTAAAAGGAGACCAAGTGTGAGAGTTCAAAATCTCTGTTTATAACCTCCTGTAATCACATTTAATGGCATTCAAACACAGTACAGTCAGTGCTTGTTGGATGAGCTAGGCCTATTTGAAAATGAATTACCCATTAGCTACAATGTTGTGACTCCTTATAGGTGTCACGGGTGGCTGAGTACAAACGCACAACGAAGGAGAATATCTAAACACAAAACTGTCTTTATTAAATCCAAAGGAGAATAAGGTAAACACAATCACTTTACATCAACAAGAACAAAGACCTGAACAGAACAGGGAGTATATATACCAGACTAAACCAGGGAACTAATGAGTTGATTAATCAACAACAGGTGAACTGAATCAAACAGGCACAGACATGGAAATTAGGTCAACTTAGAATGACAGAACCAAACACAAATATAGCTGCAAGCAGCAATTATCGGGACCAAGCACAAAGAAAACGATAAGACATGCCAACATGGCTGGGAGTGTCAGACCAACTGCAACAATGAGCAATCAAAGATATATAAAGATGATTTTAGGCAAAATGGCTGAAAAATCATATATACAGTAACTAAAAATAAGATTTAATGGATTATCACTTTAGACGCTGGTGTGGTCAGCGTGAGGTGACAATGACACATACAAAGTTTGGCGTCAATATGTCAAGGCATTGCAGAGATAAAGCCTGAATAGTCATTTTGGCATCTTACCTCAACTTTGCTGCTACGGTATATGAAAATGGTTTTGTCTATCAATACAAAATCCATAACTTTTAGTCAGCATGATCTAGAGATGATACGATTCGACTTTGGTGAAAATCGGACAAACAGTCTAGGAGGAGTTCGAAAAGTAGGTACTGAATGAAAATCAAGAAGGCGGACAGGAAGTTCGACCAAATATGGCAAACTTGGTATCTATGTTCTCGACCTGACCCAAGAGATCTATTGAGACCAGTTTCATTGCAATAGGCTAATTTAGTCAAAATGTATTATCATTTTTGTAAATTTCAATATAACTTTTGACCAAAAGGTGGTGCTGCCCCGAAACATTTTGAGTACTTTCAGGCCATGGTGCCGCAGACACATACCAAGTTTCGTAATGGTACACAAATGCATTTGTAAAGTGTAGCATTTAATATAATGATATTATATTGTAATTAATTGCAATTTCCTTGTTTTGTTCTATTATAGCATCACCAAGTGGTGCAATTCCAATGCTTTGTTTTATGTGTTCTCAGAGTGAGCCCACAAATGTGTGTGTCAAATTTGGTGAAAATATCTAATTTTGTTTTGGAGTTATAGACATTTATATGTATGAGCGCATACAATTTTTTTGTACATTTGTCTCAATCTGTAACGGTCACCAGCTGGAGTGCCCTTGAGAACCACCAGAGGGCACTCCACACCAGACTCTCATGTTCACTCACAGACTACATATCCCATCATTCTCTGCCTGGACTCATTAGCACTCATTATCACATTCACCTGTATCTCATCTTCTTGTTTAGTTCACACCATATAAGCCTGGTTCACCCCTTCACTCACCGCAAAGTTTTGTATGTTGTTGCACTGCACTTCTGAGCGTTTTTCCCTGGTTTTGTTGTCTCTTGGTTTTTGGATTTCTTGCCTGTTCCGTGGATTACTCTCTTGCCTCTGACCCCTGCCTGTTTTGTTTTGTTTTGTTTTGTTTTGTTTTGTTTTGTTTTGTTTTGTTTTGTTTGTTTGTTTGTTTGGACTGTCTACTTGTGTTTTGACCCTTTGCCTGTTTATTGGATTTCGTCTTTGGATTAACCCTTAATAAAGCTGCATTTGGATCCTCAACCTTCGTGTCTCCGAGCAGTTTGTGACAGAAAACTTCGCCACACCCAGATCCAGCAGCAATGACCTCCAGGAGTCCAGGAGCACAGATTATGTGTCTCCGTCAGGGAGACCGGCCCATCGAGGAGTACGTGAGAGATTTTATCAAGCTGGCAAATGTTACTTCTATGGACTCTCAGTGCCTCATGATATTTTTTAGAGGGGGACTATCAGAGCCACTCGGGTCAGCCATGCCACTGCACAATCCCCATTGCACTTTAGGATTTTATATTGGCTTGGCCCTGCAACTGAGTGGTTCTAGATATGCTGTGGGGATCACGGAGGAGACCTGTGGTACTCCCACATTAGCCCTCATTCCACAGCCTCGTCCCGTCACGTCTGCCATGCCTGAGCTACTTCACGTCAGCCCTGCCGAGCCCGCGCTCCACGTCAGCCCTGCCGAGCCCGCGCTCCACGTCAGCCCTGCCGAGTCAGAGCTCCACGTCACTTCTGCCGATCCAGAGACTGTTCACGTCACTTTTGCCGATCCAGAGTCCGTTCACGTCACTTCTGCCGATCCAGAGACCGTTCACATCACTTCTGCCGATCCAGAGACCGTTCACGTCACTTCTGCCGATCCAGAGACCGTTCACGTCACTTCTGCCGATCCAGAGACCGTTCACGTCACTTCTGCCGATCCAGAGACCGTTCACGTCACTTCTGCCGATCCAGAGACCGTTCACGTCACTTCTGCCGATCCAGAGACCGTTCGCGTCACTTCTGCCGATCCAGAGACTGTTCGCGTCACTACTGCCGATCCAGAGACTGTTCACGTCACTTCTGCCGATCCAGAGACTGTTCACGTCATGCCCGCCGAGCCAGTGTCTCCGGACGAGATGGCCGCCGACACGCCTGAACCTGAGCCCTCAGTAGAGATAGCCACTGCCACGGTGTCTGTTCCTGTCCCTGAGCCGGTGTCTGTTCCTGTTCCTGAGCCGGTGTCTGTTCCTGTTCCCAAGCCGGTGTCTGTTCCTGTTCCTGAGCCGGTGTCTGTTCCTGAGCTGGTGTCTGTTCCTGTGCCATGGCCGCCTGAAGGGTCGTCTCCGCCTTGGCCGCCTGAAGGGTCGTCTCCGCCTTGGCCGCCTGAAGGGTCGTCTCCTCCCTGGCCGCCTGAAGGGTCGTCTCCTCCCTGGCCGCCTGAAGGGTTGTCTCCTCCCTGGCCGCCCGAAGGGTCGTCTCCTCCCTGGCTGCCCGAAGGGTCGTCTCCGCCCTGGCCGCCCGAAGGCTCGTCTCCACCCTGGCCGCCCGAAGGGTCATCTCCGCCCTGGCCGCCTGAAGAGTTGTCTCCGCCCTGGTCGCCTGCACTGCCTGCTCCGCCCTGGCCTCCCGCCTTGCCGCAGTCTCCAGGTCCTCTTCCGCTCCATGGGCCTGGCCCTCCATCCCGCCCCCCGGGTCTGCCTCCGCTCCACCTCCCTCCTGGAGAATTTTCTGAGTGTCTGGAATCCACTCCTTAAAGGGGGGGCTATGTAACGGTCACCAGCTGGAGTGCCCTTGAGAACCACCAGAGGGCACTCCACACCAGACTCTCATGATCACTCACAGACTACATATCCCATCATTCTCTGCCTGGACTCATCAGCACTCATTATCACATTCACCTGTATCTCACCTTCTTGTTTAGTTCACACCATATAAGCCTGGTTCACCCCTTCACTCACCGCAAAGTTTTGTATGTTGTTGCACTGCACTTCTGAGCATTTTTCCCTGGTTTTGTTGTCTCTTGGTTTTTGGATTTCTTGCCTGTTCCGTGGATTACTCTCTTGCCTCTGACCCCTGCCTGTTTTGTTTTGTTTTGTTTGTTTGTTTGTTTGGACTGTCTACAGTACTTGTGTTTTGACCCTTTGCCTGTTTATTGGATTTTGTCTTTGGATTACCCCTTAATAAAGCTGCATTTGGATCCTCAACCTTCGTGTCTCGGAGCAGTCGTAACACAATCGGACTAACAGTTTCAAAGATATTCGCCAAAAAAAATGTAAGCGCCAAATCCCAACTTTGCACTAACCATAAGGCAAAACCTAGTATGTTTGGTATCGTTGGACTCTGCAAGGATTTAGGAATCTAAGGAGGAGATGGAAAATAAGTCGACCACAACGACCGCGTAATAATCTGTATGGTTGTAAATTGTATTACCTGAATGAAATGAAATCGAATGTATCGTCCTGTGGAATCATTCATTCACAGACAGCATATGAAGATGTTCAAGTAATAAAGATCTTCATCACTGGCAGACAAAATGATGCATTTGCAGATTTGCTTTCTCTTGACTGTAGGTCCACGGCCACTTCGTCCAACGCTCTTGATGGTCTTAAATCTTCCAGTTACGACTCCGAGTGTGAAACAGCTTCAGACAATTCAGTGCATGAAGGAAACTGAACAAATCATTCAAAATGATTTGCAAACCAATTTAGACAGTTCTGCCAACTTATTTGATGAAGTCTTTGAACAGAATCGACTCAAAAGAGTGGTTCATTTGTGAATTGAGCATCGCTCATGCCCCAGAAAAAAGATACAGCGTGCTTGGAATGAACTATGCATTTAACAACATGTATTGCATTAAAATAATGTAATGAGAGGAACGTCGCCCAACGTAACAAAGTAAAAGTACAGTTTTTCCATTAGAAATGTACTCGAGTTAAAGTAAAAGTACCCACATTTAAACCTACTCTTAAAAGTAACATTTTTCCAAAAAAATACTCAAGTAAATGTAACAAAGTAAATGTACTTTGTTACTATCCACCTCTGCCGATCAAATGGATCAAATTGGATAACATTCGACTCGGCATGATGCCCCAAATCTAACTAGACCACTTTTATGATTTTTGGACAAACCGTTCAGAAGTTATTTAGCAAAAATAGAAATTTTTGGTATCTCCGTAGGTGGCGCTGCACCGTAACACAGCATGTCGCCTCAGGTCATGCTTGTGATGACATTTACCAAGTTTGGTCTGAATACACTAAAGCGTTGCGGAGATACAGCCTTACGTCTGTTTTCGCAAGCGATACGTACAATTTGTTTGCGCGGTATTCGAGAACATTTTGACAAATCATCTTGAATTCCATAACTTTTTATGGCCATGGTCTGAAGATGATCTTGTTCCATTTTCATGAAAATTGGAGCAACCATCTAGGACGAGTTCGAAAAAGTCATTTTTCTGAAAATTCTAAATTTCATAACTTTCCTGCAAGAGGTTCTATGGGCTGCCACAGACTTCCAGAGCGGAAGAAGAAGAAGAAACGGAGTAAGAATAAGAATAAGAACGCCAACGATTTAAATAGGTGCCTATGCACTTTCAGTGTTTGGCCCCTAATAAACAGAACATAATCCTGACAACAGGGACCTTCGTCTATGTTTTTCTGTACTATTTCACTCAGCAATGTCAGTTTCACACCTGTACTGTAAAAATTTCAGATCTCCAAAATCATATCTGCAATCTCTTTCAGGCTACATCTATGTCTGAGTTCACCAACCGTAGCGAACACTCGCTCAAAAAGACGTCAGGATACATGAGCTCAGATTTCATGATTAGGATGGCACTGAAAAATAACACCCAAAATCCAGGAATTCTTTCCTTTTCTCATCTCTCAGCACTCCCATGCTAATCTCCATCCTCCTGCCAAAGGGCCTACAAGCACATTATTCCCACAGATGAGGTGGACATATATCTTTTATGCTTGGATGGGATCACATGTCATTCATAGTCCTTTGTGAGCGGACTATGTCAAATGTGACAACTGATGAGTGTGAAAGGAGATGGCCTGACCTCTACATTTGAGTTCATGCACAGGTAGGGCAGCAGACATTACCTCCTTTGAGTATGACGCTAGAACATCATGGGGGCCATAACAGATATTTATTTTATTTCCTTGATAGCCAATTAGCTTACTCTGATGACATAGAATAGTTTATACTCGTAACTTTACTCAAAACAATAATCCTATAAGAACCACATAATTTATTCATGCTGCAGTGCATGCTGAGACAACATTGCACAATATGAAATTATTGGCTACTGTTTGTGACTAGTTGGGACAACGTTTGAGTGAGTTTTATTGATTAAATATGGGTTTTGTACAAGTAACTCACATTTCTTACTGAAAGCAACTTGCACTGGCATATCTTAAAATATGCAGTGCCATTGTTTTGTCTCAAGATGCACACCAGTTATGCTTTCTAAGGAACGTTTAAAAAAGCTGCTTAAATGTCCTAATTGAACAAGGGCCTAATCCTGGCTTAAAGGTCCAAAATGTCCCATTAAATGGAAAATAATATGTAGGTTTTTTTCTTTACAGAGTTGTTTTTCTTTTGCAGAACACAAATGACATTACAAAGATAGTTTCAGATATTTTTTCCATGTTCTCAAATCCAATGGGATCCGAAACTTTCAAGCTCGAACTTGGACATAAAGCATACAATTAATCCATACAACCTGACTGGTATATTCCAAAATTTTTTCTGGTTTGTGTTACCATTTTCTATGTAGTATGTGCAACCATGCATTGATTGAGTAAATTGATTTGATTCGAGAGTGAATGAGGGCTTAAATATAATCTGTTCATTTTACAAAGTGATCATCTCGCTTGGAATAAACTTCCAGTCAAAACATTAATTGCACTCCATTTGGATAAAAACAGCTCTTCAAAATATTTTTGTTTGTGTTCCAGAAGCCATACAATTTTGAAACAACATGAAAGTTAGTAAATAATGACAGCATTGTCATATTTGTGTGAACTATTCCTTTAAGTTTGTGCAGTCATTGTAATATAAAAGAAGTAGTAACATTTATAATTTCCTTTCCTTTGTTTTGCCAATTTCAAACCCATCCATGCAATGCATCAGTGATTTCACTGGAATGCAAACTCACTGTTGAAAATCAAGTGATTTCCTGATACCTTCTGAATGCAGGTGGCTGCCCGGTCAGGGTCCAGTATGCTAGAGCTTGAACTCTGAAGTCTTCTTTGTTCCTCCTGCCGAATCGTCTTCATGAAGTGAGCTCTCAGTCTTCCCTGCCGTGCTCGCTCACTGACCTGTAGCAGCCACATTGCCCGCTCTATAGACATGGACTGAACTGGTACCTGCTAAATGAGAAACCAGAACCACACACGTGAAGTGTATACTGCATTTGCTACAACCATTATTTGAACTTGCATTGCATGTTTTTGTATTGAGAGAATATATATTTTTACATAATGATATACTCACAGTGTTCTCTTCCTGACGTCCTCCTTTAGCCAAAATATGAGCCAACATCTTCTCCCTCTCTTTCAGTGCCCTCATCTTCTCCCTCACAAAATAGCGTGGGATAGGCACCTCAAGATCCTCCTAAAAACAAATTTCAAACATTTTTCAGCCCTGAACAGTGCAGGTCATATGTAAAAGTGGCTGTGCACTAGTGACCCCAATTAGCATCCACTAAATTCAGAGGAAAAACAAGAGGCTTAGTTTGCTAAAATCCACTTTGACATTGAGCACTTAAATCTTCCCCAAGCCCAAATCTTCAAAATTCCCTCTAGGCCCACTCTTCTGAATCTTACAGACCAAAACATTCCCAGCATTCTGTACTGTAAGTGTATTTTATTATCTCACTCACAGGTGTCATTTTGAGGTCCTGCAATATGTCATCAAAGTAGTGAAACTCTGAGTATTCCAGCTCCACCATCTCATTCTTTAGCTCTACAAGACGTCCCATCACCCCCTCAAGAACCTGGTGCACAACCCGTCTCTTCTGGGGGTGAACAAGCTGATCATAAACCTCCTCCAAGGCACGGAATATCTTCAGGTAGCGCAGATAGAAAGTGGCCAATGTCTGAAAAACCTGCATGCGGTCCTTTTGAGGATGGAGTTGCATTGTGGGATATTCATCCTCCAAAAGGTACTCCAAAGCTCCCTGAGCAGCATCCCACATTCGGCCATATGAACTGGGTAAAAGAAAAATATTATATTTAGGTATAATGGTAGCTTAATGAGATAATAGTTCTGTAAATCTTACATTTTAACATATTTTTTATTAACAGTTTATTTGGATAAAACAAAGATTATATTTTCTTGTGTCCTTATTAATGGTCCACAGCTTTGTATTTATGCATTGAAAAGTCAAGGTATTTTATTGAAAAGCAGTTCATTTTATTATTTTATTTGTTTAACTTTTTATGCTGAGTTATGTGGTGTTTTTTTATATTTTAACATTTCCATGGCCTTCCATGACAACCTGTCTTTGAAATGCAATCAACAGAGACACGTAAATCTGCGATAGTACCTGTTAACGGGCCCCAATTACACCTGTTGAGAGCACCTGCCCTCTGGGAAAGTTTTCCCGACCCTCAGGCCAAAATTAGCACCGCCAATGCCTGACTGTGCAAACTGAATGTGGGAAACCACAGAATGCACACTGAATTCACCCCAAGTCAGCATATTAAGCCACATAATGGAAGAAATCCCCTGACAAACATTATTTCTCCATTCTTCGTTTTCTAAAGTTGAATACGCATGAATTCCACAGATGTCCTCTGACCTCTTTGACTCCCTTGCGTGTGGGTGCTCCCTTTGTGATTGTTGAAAGAGTTCATGGCGAGGGTGAAACCACCTTCTTTTCTTATTCTGATGGGCCCATACAGTATTGTTCCCCTCTGGGCATTAACACAGCCAAGAGCTACTCAAATTGTAGGGATGGCAAAATCAAAGGAGGGGATGGGATAGTTAGAGTGGGAGGGGGGCAGGGGAGGAGTTGTGGGAGGAGGTTAGAAGGGAGGTTGTAAAAGAACATTTACAATAAAATAGAGAGGCGCCTCTTAGAGATATCTTAAATATGGCAGACAACAAAGGCAGAAGTGCTGCAGTTCACTTGAAATCTGCAGTAAATAATGAATGTCCTGAAAGTGAACTACCTGAAAGTAGTGCTTGATGAGGAAAATTACTTGATGTTATTTTTGAGGAATTTAAGTACTATTAAATTAAGTGATTTGCTTTAGAAAAATAATTGTGAAGGTTACTAAAAAAAGCATGCACCACACACCAAAGCTGATCTCTGAATAGCTCCTATTGGGGACAAAAATACTGGCTCTCAGTAGTTTTGCTCTATGTTGTCATAGGAACTGCAATACAATGTGGACTTTCTCCTAGTAGGCGTTTGTTCCCAAACTTGCGTTTTCACAGAACACTTTCTTTTGCACCTTCCTTTTTTTCTTTCTCAGAAGTCTTGCATATGTCTTATAATATAAGCAAAATATTCTGCTCGTTACAGATGTAGGCAAATAGCTTATCTGTTCATTGCGTAGGCTACATAACACATATTTGCAGTTTTCACACAGACAATACATGGTTTTCGTTAATAATAAACAATATGGTATTTTTTGGCATCACATCACATTCCCGTTTCGCACTAAAGTGCACAAGGTAAAAGGGCAGTTATACTCACCTCTGCGACATCTTTAGTGATTCCACGCGCTACAGAGTTTAGTTTAGAACGTGCTGTAGGCTATTTGAATATCAGAGGGAAAACATAATTGCAAGCCGCCGCTTTCGAAACTAAAATAGTTAAACGAAGCGAAGTAAGGCACCCAAGCAGTAAGTCTTGATTATCAATTAGTTAACCATTTTTTAACTAGAGTTGAACAAGTCTCGCGCCAGACAGGCTGCGGTTTGCGCTGAGCTTCTGACAGCTGCCATAGCAACGAGATCAAAGCCTCTTCACTGCTTCTGAGACAGAGCAGGGGGCATTTCTGCAACAGTTAAAAGCAGAATACAATACTCTATCAACTTAACTATAACACATAATGCGATTCTAACACATAATGAGAGCTCTAGTCGGTCATTTTCATCGTTTTCTTATCTTATCCGATAAGCATGTCAAGTCTCTGTTACTAACAAGCTTAGGCATCCCGCTATGCAAAACACAACACAATAACGCTTGCGTTGCTGAGCTCATTCAATGTATGCTATTCGGCCATTTGTTAACAAAGCTATTTAGAGGAGTCTTTCTGACGCAGCATGTTTTGAAATAATTGTTGTCATTTTGGATGTGAGCTATATTCTTTTGCTTGTATGTCTGGTCTACGACATATTGTTTGAATTCAATAGCCAAGTCAAAAGGACCATGTGGGCAGGTGTAGGCTAAACGCAGACTGTGGAAGTGCAGTTTGAAATTTATTTATCAATGGATGCATCATTTGTCCTTGTCTCCCTACCTTCCTAGTGGTCCTGCCATGGATAATAGTTTTAAAAAGAGTGTTATTTCCCATCTAACAAAAATATGTTCTAAGAACGTTTTGCTTAATTAAATTATGAAAACGTTATTTCAAAGGCCTAACGTAGGGGAGAGCGAGGCATAACCTAACGCTTTTTGATTTTCTCCATTTTTGTAAACCTACTTTGGGTTCAGAGTATTTATTTTTTCCCACATTAATTTCCCACACGTCTAGTACAATTATGTGGTTTTGTTTCATTAATACAGCGTATAGGCTACTTTTTTTCTTGATTTACCCTGAAAGATTGGAAGTGAATTGTGACAACATGCCCCATACAGTAGGTGGGGTACGATGTAACATGTGAGGGGAACATTGTAACATGACTATATATATTACAGCTTAAAATGTACTCTGATCTAATAAAAAAAATATACAAGAAATATTAAAATATTTTCTCAATAAAATACGATTATTAAGTTTTTCATATAAAATAATGGCATTTTTAATAATTAAAAATAAACAAATTTTTGAGTTTGACAACAAACACACCGCAAATTAGAGTTATTCAGCATAGTTCAAAACATATTTCAGTTGGACTTTAACTTTTGCTATGGTTAAATAAATGTTCAGTGATATTTTCCAAAGATTTCTGAATTTTGGCAATTTTTTTTCTGTATATAGTGTTGATATGGCAACTAGTAAATACACTAAGTTTCATTATGCTATAGAATGCGTGGAAAAAACAAGTGTGTTACAACAAACCCTGCGTTAGGTTGTGCCCTGCTCTCCCCTACTACGGGAAAAAAGGTTTTCTTTGGCGTTTTTCACGTACAGACGACAACATTTTTAAAACGATCCTATTCACCCGAATCTGCGAAAATAATTAAAACGCTGTATTATGCTGCCAGGCCAGTAGTTGGCGATGTCACTAGTAGTTGGCAGAAAAACTACTCGCCCATAGCCTGCACCGTTTTCACAAATTTCCGTTTTTGAAGTGTACACGGAGAAGATAACGATATCGTTTTTAAAAACTTGCACTTTAAAACCCATGTTCAAAAGTTTGCGTTTTCAGGCCCCCAAAACGCAGTTGTCGTGTAAATGAACGGTCAAAACGCATACATAGTTTTTTGTTTTTAGTTGAAAACAGTGTTGTGTAAACGGCCCCTAAATGTTCTCCGAACGTTCAAAGTGTCCATTTTTTTAATGTTTTACTTTTTTTTTTTTTCTTGGTTATTGCAAACGTTAGAGAAAACATTACGGGAACGTTCTATTTTATCATTGAGCAAATATTTTGTGAAAGTTACTTTAGAATGTAAGGCTTAAATATGTTAGATGAATGTCCAACTAAAAATGCTCAATGTATAAATAACATACATTAAAGACCAGATAATTTGAAAAACATTAATTTTACTGTAGAACATTTGTTCATCTAGGCCTATAGAGAGAACCATGCTAGAACGTTAGCCAAAGTTCTGAGAATCTTCCCTGTTTGCTGGGATGATCCCTTACATGCATGATGGGAAGTGAACAGCTAGCCTACTTGCAGTTGATAGCAGTTTGTTAATAAAACTGTCAACAATGAGGTTGTCAAGAATTTTTTTTATATTTTTGTTTTAATAGACACCCCATAAGCATTCTAATCCAAAACCAGTGTTCTTTTGTGAAAACCTTTCCTTTCCAGACACAAAAAAACAGACTCTAATGAAAACTTAATAAGATGGAAAGACCATTTTAACAATCTTTAATTTGGAACATGTCTCAGTTTACCAGCCTACGCCCCTAACTAAAACCAAATGTCTTTCAACTGCTGATGGTTTCCACTCTGCATGGTCAGAATCTTCAAACAGAGAGCATTGACCTATCAATTGTTATTGAGTCTGGTGTGAAGTTGCTTTTAATGTGGAAACTGTTATGCTTGAAAGTGTATTTCCCCATTTCAGGGGTGGCTTCACAAATGATGTTTATTGTTCAGGTGTTCCGACTGATTTCATATGTTTACATGCATAAGCAAGCACATTGATCCATCTCCGTCCAAATTATTATCGCAATCAAAAAATAATGCTGGCAAAGTCTTTACACTTTCCGTGTTGTGATTACAGTTGCATTCATCTGGCTTATCTCTTTTCCAGGAAGTCAAATTATGTTTAGAAGTTGGATCAATGCACTATTAGTGTTTATGCTACGATCAAATGCATCACTTCACTCCATACCCCTGAACAATTTATCTCATCAAGATTTCATTGATATTGTTAAGCATGCTTAATTTCAGTTTCCACTTTTCCAAGCCACATACAATAGGGACTGGCCATTATCCAGAAAATATAAAACTAAACAGAGGCCAGCTGAAGATTCAGAACAGGTGAGCTTCCTCATGTCTAAATTTAGCAAACTGCTTGGAAGTCTTTGAGGGATTGCCAAGAGGATGCAAAAAGAATGGAACACAGGAAAAACAACAAAACAACATTCACCTGCTACTACTTACAGCATGGTACAGCAAGCTACATTTTATAAAAGACCTTACCCTGAAGCAACTAAAAATCAACGTAACGTTTAAAATTAAATTAAAAATTAAATCAATTTTATATGACTGATAGGGCACTAGTCCTTTTACCGGTAATATGATAGCCTATAATAATTGTATTATAATAGCCTAATTTATAATTAGTCATTAGCTAACAAACCATAGCTAATGCTTAACAGATCATTTGGTACATTCCAATTTGAATATAGGCTATTAGGCTATTCTATACGATATTTTAAACTCTTTGAATGGAATGATACGATAGGAAATGATATGTTAGCAATATAGAATTGTTACAGCATTAATGATAGTTATAAAGTGGTACCTTGAATAGTGCAAAGAATGTTTATACAAAAATCTTGAGAATATATTACACGAAGCGCATTTCAGCCTGTGAAACTGTGGAAGTCCTCAATGAAACTTTCGCATGGATAGGCTGCTTTGATTTCTCTAAACAACTCTCGTGCGAAAACAAAACACAAAGGCGTATTTTTATATTCGAACAGTCTTTTTTGTTTATATCGCTGTTTAAAATGGGAGTGGAAATCCGATGTGTCGCACGTCCGCTATTCACATTGTTGTTGGACAGAAACTTGAAGTGATTCACTTTTCCGATAGCGTTCGGTAGGCGTTGCTCTCAGAACTATATATCAGCAAGTGCAGTCAGAGCGCAGAGGGACAATCACGCCATCCTCTCGTACGGATAACCACAAGACTTTAACATTTTCTCCAGGCATCGGAATCTCGATACCAAAGTTCTACGTTTAAAAGTCTAGGAGCATCAAATCAGACCACAAGGATTGTAAGTTAATTTGTACGTCTTGTTTGTGTGTGCACGTGATTGTGTGAGAGATTTTAGTTTTTAAATGCAGCCTTTTCCATAGCCTACTCGTACCGGACCATGATACACTTAAAACTAATTTGAGGTGTTACAAGATATCAGTTTTAAATGCGGTCTTAAAACCTCAAGTAACTTTCTCTAATGCTACACTTAGAAAGTTAAGGTAGCCGACTTAAAAATATCTATCTTAACAAATTTCCCGAGCCCGAAACTCTCAGATGGTGGCGTGGATTAGAAGTGTCCAATCCCGCGGATTTGTCACTGTAAGGCTACCAACGTGAAATCCAATTATATTTAGGCTAATATAACAAACAAATTAATGCTGTTTTAGAATAAATTAATTTAAATGCACATTTTAAGAGTAGGATATGCATTATTGTGTCTAAAGGGTCAGGTAAAGTGACTCTTTTTGTTTCTCATCTCTTTCGAGACGCTTTCGGTCTTTTTTTTTGTTTTCTGGAGCTAGAATCAGTTCCTGTGAATCCATTCATTTAATTTTATATATATATATATATATATATATATATATATAGCCTACATACATATATACATTTTTTTTTTTTTTTTTTTTTTTTTTTTTTGTGACCAAAGGGTTTAAATAATGCAGTATTTAGCTACTTAAACTGAAACTCTCCCCTTCTGAAAATGTTGACTCAGGCTTCTTACATTATTTTATTTAGTTTTATTCTGTATATTTATGAACAGAAACATATTAATATTTTAACATATTTCTGTTTTTTATTAAGTCCACACTTACAGTAGGCTACTCGTTATGTAATGTGGGACTAATTTATTTAAATTCCCATGGTATAGTTTCCTTCCAGTTTCATGATCAGCATGTTTTCAAGGGATTTGTTTTACTCCTTGTATTGTTGTTACATTTTCCCTGCACTCACATTCAGTACAGTGAAGATTTCATTCTTTAACCATGACTGATAATTCCCTTATTTCATGCTTGCAGAACACTTTGGAGTGAAACAATACTGAGTTTCAAGGGAACTTTAAGACTTAGAGAGAGAGAGAGAGAGAGAGAGAGAGAGAGAGAGAGAGAGAGAGAGAGAGAGAGAGGGGAAGGAGGGGGCTGCTTGGAGAGTCGCTGTGTCCACACAGCTAAGTCTTTGTGCGGGCAAGTGTGCTTGATGCCTGGGGCCGTAAGATCAGGTGAGGGGGCCGCTGTGTTTGAGCAGTGTACACGCAACAGTTTTACAACAAGGCTGGGGGACGTGATAGTAGTGCTTGGGGCCGTCTGTAATGGACCATCACATTTTATGGCACCTGATTTTTTCAATTGCACCTGGTAAATCAGGTCAGAGGTTTACGCTGCCCTCTCTGTCTCCCTAGTCTAATGATGTCAGAGTGGAAAGCTGTAAAATAAGTCTTTGTTTTGGAGGCGATTGAGGATCTTGCAATAAGGATCACAGGATGCATTAAGAGCAGCTGTGTCTCTTCTCATATTTCTTTTAATGAAATTAAGGTCAGGCGCTAACCGTGTTCAAGGGTCAGGGTTGATTTGGAATGAAAATAAACAAGCCTAAACTCATTCTATCACTTGATGGTTCTTTAGCAAAACACAAGTTTATAGTTGTATCTTTTTTTTTTATGCCAGGCCAATTGTAAACAGATATTTTGTTTAATATTTTCCATCTTTACTTAATAAATGTGAAAAAGCATAACTGTGTTTATCATTTCTGCTTCACTGCACAAAGTTTTAGTTTTAAAAAGCATGCTTAAGTGTGCCAGTGTTTTTTTTTTTCTATTCTGCAAACCCTGGGGGTTGAAGATCAAAACTGTGTGATTAGAGATGTGTGTACATCTGTGTTTGAGAATGTGTAAATGGTAAAAACTTTGACACAGCGCCAGTCTGGTGGTTCTCTGTTCTCTTTAGCTTTTGTCAGTTCAAAGCCTGGCATCCAGTCCTCAAGCTGAGCATATCATTTTGAGAAAAGAACCTTTCACCCCTCTGTGTCGCAGAGGGAGCAGCAGCCGCCCATCCTCCCCTCTGTCTATGACTTATCTCACTTCTAACAGGCATTAGTCTCTCTCTGATGCCTTCAGGAGAGTTACACTCTGCTCTCTATCATTGTACTCACTCGTCTGGCCTGTTGGTTGTGCTGAACTTTTTTGTAGATCCTTAATGCCTCCCATTTGCCATGGATAACTACTTAGCTTTTCACTAGGTCACTGCATGACAACTGAGGTCTGCCAATAAGCTTTTGCTCAACCGTCTGGGTATTGCTGCCAGGCATTTAGTCCTTATGTTCAGCAAAGCATTACAGCTTAGTCTTTGATCATTGAATCACGTTTGCTTTTTTGTCAGTCTAGTCTGATATTATTACAGTTAATACAATGAAGTAACACTAAAACAAATTCTGAACAAAACTGCTTCACGGCTCAATGTTATTTTCAAAACCTAAATCAGTCATAAAGAGCGTGGTGCAGCCAATGTGCAGAAACATGGACGTGCAGATGTTCATGACTGTATGTTTAAGGTCAATACATTTCTTAAATATCAGAAAATTTGACCTTTTTAAGACAAGACAAGGGTGGATCATATTGTACAATGTCATGTGGTGCGACTCCCCAAAATGATAATATTTGTGAATAAGATATCCCTAATATTTGATATAAAAAACTTTACACTGAGAATTATATTTAGAACAGTTTTTGAAAATAATGATTAAGATGTGTACAATTACATGTATCCAAGGTGAAAGAAAAATGTTATTAGCTTTTGCTTGATGGTTACACTGCATTACATTTTAGTCATTAAATTGTTTTCATGAATAAGCACATTTCTAAGAATTTGGAACATATTTTAAATATATATTTTTTCCTTTTATTAAATGTGGACACCCTTATTTGACTCATTGTCCCTTCCCTCTGTAACGATCACCAGCTGGAGCTGCCCTTGTGAGCCACCAGAGGGCAGTCCACATCAGACTATCATATTCACTCACTAACTACATTTCCCATAACTCACTGCCCGGACTCATCATCACTTATCACTGATCACATTCACCTGTAACTCATTCACTGATTGCATTCACCTGTCTCATCATCCTGTTAGTCTGTCTATATATACCTTGTTCATTCATTCACTCACCGCAAAGTCTTGTTAAGTGTTACACTGCATTTCTGAGCGTTTCCCTGGTTTTCTTGTTTCTTGGTTTTTGATATCTTGCCCTGTTCCCTGGATTACTCTCTTGCCTCTGGTCCCTGGATTACTCTCTTGCCTCTGGTCCCTGCTTGTTTTGTTTGTTTTGTTTGTTTCTTTGTTTTGACTACCTGCCTGTGTATGACCCTAGCCTGTACTTTGGATTACGCCTCTGGATTGCCCCAGCCAATAAAGCTGCATTTGGATCTCCTACTTCGTGTCTCTGTTACGTACTGCTCAGAGACACGAAGTAGGAGATCCAAATGCAGCTTTATTGGCTGGGGCAATCCAGAGGCGTAATCCAAAGTACAGGCTAGGGTCATACACAGGCAGGTAGTCAAAACAAAGAAACAAACAAAACAAACAAAACAAGCAGGGACCAGAGGCAAGAGAGTAATCCAGGGAACAGGGCAAGATATCAAAAACCAAGAAACAAGAAAACCAGGGAAACGCTCAGAAATGCAGTGTAACACTTAACAAGACTTTGCGGTGAGTGAATGAATGAACAAGGTATATATAGACAGACTAACAGGATGATGAGACAGGTGAATGCAATCAGTGAATGAGTTACAGGTGAATGTGATCAGTGATAAGTGATGATGAGTCCGGGCAGTGAGTTATGGGAAATGTAGTTAGTGAGTGAATATGATAGTCTGATGTGGACTGCCCTCTGGTGGCTCACAAGGGCAGCTCCAGCTGGTGATCGTTACACCCTCTTTGATTTTGTGACCATTTAAATTTATTCTTAAATTAAGCGCAATCCAGTAAGCCTGAGAAATAAACCCATGCACTGAATTATTAAACAGTACAAGGTCCTGCTCTCTGACAAGGGATCCTGGTGTGTTCAACATGTTTCAGATTATGTGTGTTTTATAAATAAACGTTCTTTGTTTTACATTTTTCTGTCTCTCTGAGTTTAATTGGTCCCGTTCGTGTTTTTTTTTCTGTCAACGTGTCATAACAGTGGCTCTCTTTTTGTTTCAGGTCACAGCCGTTGCATCCCAATAGCGGCAATAACAAAGACGTGGCAAGATGAGTGTGAACGTGAATGACTTCAATGACATTTTGGATGCACTGGGCGACCTAAACTTCTCAGCTCTTGACGATAATGTCTCCCATGTGGAAGTGTGTCACAGCACCTTCAGCCAGAAGGCGTTGCTCTACGCCCTCTCTGTGCTCTACATCTTCCTCTTCATCATCGGCCTCGCCGCCAATGCTCTGGTGGTGTGGGTGAACGTGCGATCTGAGAGGAAACGTTACGAGACTCACCTGTATATCCTCAACCTAGCCATCGCTGACCTCTGCGTAGTGGCCACTCTTCCGGTCTCCATTAGTTCTCTGCTTCAACTCGGCCACTGGCCTTTTGGTGATGCCATGTGCAAAATTACACACCTGATCTTCAGTGTCAACCTTTTTAGCAGTATCTTTTTCCTTACATGCATGAGTGTGGACCGCTACCTGTCCGTGAAACTTTTTGGAGACGGTCCCAGTCAGAGGAAGAGAAGGACCAGACAGCTAATCTGTGTGGGCGTTTGGCTGCTGGCACTCTTTGCCGCCCTCCCTGAAACATACTTCCTTCAGGCTGAGAAATCCAGGTATTCAGACAGCATCGTATGTAAGTCTGTTTTCCCAGCAGACACCACTAAGGAGTGGACAGTTGGCATCCAAATGAGTTTCTTCATGCTCGGCTTTGCCATTCCCTTCCCTATAATTGCTGTGTTCTACGTCCTCTTGGCCGGTACCATCCAACCCACAGCTGACCAGGAACGTCGCATCAGCCGTCGCCTCGTCTTCACCTACATTGTGGTCTTTCTAGTGTGTTGGGTGCCCTACCATGGAGCTCTACTGCTTGACACGCTAGCCTTTCTCAACGTGCTGCCCTTCAACTGCACTCTAGAGAACGCTCTCTATGCAGCACTGCATCTCACCCAGTGGTTCTCCCTCCTTCACTGCTGCTTGAACCCCATCATCTACAACTTCATCAACAAGAACTACCGCTACGACCTCATGAAAGCCTTCATCTTCAAGTACTCTACCAAAACTGGCCTTGCTAGGCTCATCGATGCCTCGCATGTGTCTGAGACTGAATACTCCGCTGTGGAGAACCAGGGACCATTATGAACGTTCTATGATGGTGTTGATCAACACTAGCTCTGCAAAGCTCAGAGATAAACAGGGAACCGTCATGTAAATCTCTCTGTACTTTGAGTTCTTGAGGCATAGCAAAATTTGAGGTTTTGTAAAATAGTGGAACAACTTTGTACACATACAGTTTGCTTAATCTTTATAAACAGATGAATGTTTATGCTTTTTGTACATTATTATTACAGTTATAAATGTATTGAGAAAGCACTTGTATTGATTTGATTTGTAAGCGTATTAGCCTTGTAAGTCTAGCTAGGCTTTTGTGTCAGTGAAATTGGTGGAAAAGGTCCCTCCCTGTCCTGGAGCCACAGAGAGACTCATATAATCCGTTCTCCACTTATCAGTGGCTTTCGTACATCTGCCGGAAAGACTAAAGATCACATTTTCATACACAATGTGTAATGTACAGTTATGTCTGGTAAAATGGAAGGGGATGTTGAAAACCCACACATTTGAGTGGAGAGAAGCAAGCCCAAATCAAGATTAGATGTAGCTATTGTAAACTGATGTTATGCTGTTTGCTATGCTTGTGGGAAATGATACACTTTTTTTTTACATATAAGTTGTACATTTCAAGAGCAATGGTAGCTGCATTTGTAAATGTTTTGTAAATAAAATTATATTTATATACTCAGTGTGTATGTTCAGTGTTTTGTAATATTGTCTGACAAAAATGTGCCGTTGAAATAAAAGATATATAAATATTTTGGAATTCTCTTGAATAGTTTTGTTTTGTTTGATTACAAATTAACCCATGAGCACTCACATTTAAGCATTATCTTAATAATTATTTTATGTCTTGTATCTTTTGAGAACATGCGTTACTTGTATGCAAGATCATTAACATGTTACAACGGTTTATTTACATTATTTAATATATTAGATATCATGAACTAACAATAAACTTGTTTACAGCATTTGTTAATTTAGGTTGATGTTAACTTGATGTTTGTTCATAATACATCAACTAATGTTAATTTATACATATTTAAATGTTATAAATGTATTAGTAATACATTTATTACTAATAATGTATTATGATTTTGAAGATTAATGAACATTAGTTAATATATCATGAACAAACATCAAATTAACCAATATTAGGATCATGGATTATTTCATAATACATGACGCATTTATTCATTTTAATGAATTAAACCTTACTAGAAAGTCTTATCAAATCATAATATTTGATGCAGTTTTATGAATTTCTAAAGTAAACCATATGCATTTATAATTTTTTATTTAATTTAGAACTACATTCAGACCTACACATGATCAAAGTAAAGATGCTGAGTATTTACAACTGACCATATGGCTTATATTGCCATGATGAGCAGACAAAACTCATTGAGCCTGTGGGCATGGTTCATATGGGTACGGTTGCGTATGCGTTCATATGTGCGAGTGTGTGTACTTAAATCTCCAGGGGGGTCTGGCTCGTTCTGTATCTTCAGTTAGTTCAGCTCAGAGAGAAGGGAAGTTTGTTTAATCCATACCAACTGTTTCAGGAGCCCGTTTTCTCTGCTTCGCCTTTGTAGTTCTGAAGAAGTTCCAGGTGTTTGTTTCAAATATAGCCTACCCTGTGTAATTCCCTGTGACTGGGTTTCTAGACAGTGCAAATTAGAGAAGGCATTATTATTCTTCCCTTGGAAAGTCCTCAGAAAATAACAAGGCTTATTCTCTCCCATAAAACAAATGCAATGAAGCACCAATTTATGATTTTCACAAAACCTTTAATGTTTTGGAAGAAGAATAACATAACTTGGGAATCCCCTGCATCAAAATAAATAATGTATCATAACCTGACATGTTTATGCGCTCAAGTCTGTGATTTGAGCAGTATTGCTTAATAAATGTAATGAAAAGAAGGAAGGGTCTTGGTGCAGACACATTTTTCTGGTCCAGACTTATTTCAGAATCCCACGTATCTCACTTGGAGGTTTAAATGTTATCACAAAATGATCTTATAGATTTCTAGTGAGTTTTTCTCCTGTTGTCAGTGCTACAAAAATGTTTTAATGGCATGTTAAATTAGTATGACATTAATTTCATAATGCTATGAATTCTTCAAATTTTGAGTTTATTTTAAAAATAAAATCAATAATTCTTTATTCCTAAAATCTGTATGATATTATTATTTTAATGACACACTACGCCTTCAGGCTATCCAGACTAACATTTATCAATTGCTTTAAACTTAGGTAAGATAAGGATTCTGTTCTTTTGTACAGTCAAACTCTGTTGCTGTCTGGACTTCAGTTTCTGCTGAGTGATACAGGAGAACACCTCTCCAAAGGTTAGACTAATTGAGAATGTGTATGTTTTTCTGTCAATACTGTGATTTATCACATGGGATATTCCCTAAGCTCCTCTTAATCAGAGAAAGGTGGCAATGGTAACACTTTGCCAAAGAGAATGGCACAAGTGAGACAGAGAGAGAGAGAGAGAGAGAGAGAGAGAGAGAGAGAGAGAGAGAGAGAGAGAGAGAGAGAGAGAGAGAGAGAGTGATACAGAGAGCCCTGAGAATCAGACAATAGAGTCGCTTTTGGTGGATCAGTTTACAGGTAGAGAGAAAGTGAAGACTGAAAGGTCATTAGCACTCTAAGGTCATTAATAAACCCTGCTGGGAACCACCCTGTGAGAGAAGCTAATGGGCCATTCAACCACTACACTGTGTTTGGCCTGTAACGCTGCACTGACTCTCGCTTGAATCCTATTGTTTGGTAATGAGACCACAAGTTCAATTTCACATGGTTTGTGTGCGGGCCGAGCTTCTGCTGATTGGGCCGAGATGCTGAACCAATCAAAGTTGAGAGACAGGGGGAGATGGAGAGGACAGATTAATCTGGAAGGATGCGGGCAAAAGTGGATATGGAGGTCCACATAATTTTCAGTCCTTGCTGAAAAGAGAAGGGTTGTTTTGGCAGAAGAACAATGATGGGAAGAAATTCATTACAATGAATTATTTTTCTCTGGGCATCAGATACACTTACAGCAACATACAATAAAGGAGATGACGCACAAGTTCCTTTCCTTGGTTATTTATACAAAATTTGCATGCAACCACAGTATCAGTTACTATGTAGTTTCACTCTGTTTAGGCGTTTTAAATGAGGAACAAGGAAGAATGAACTGTGGAGAACGAGGATTAAAAAGAAAATGGAATAAAGAGAAATCGAATATGAGACATGAAAAGAGAGCGAGACACTATTCCCCCCTAGGGTTTTTAAGCAGTGGATGTGGAAACAAGTGAGAGTCATTTCTCTTCCCCAACAGCTTTAACCTTCCGCTACACTGATTTCCCCAGTAGAAAAATGTTGATGACTTGAAAATGAACATTACAGAAAAGGTGCGGTAACATTTACTATTGCTCAGCGAAGTTTTTCTAGCAAAATACAGTCATTCCAATAAGAATCTGTGCGATCGTGAGTTTGTGTGAGTCAAAAAATTTTTCCCCATATAGATTTCCCTCATTTTCAATTTGGCCAAGTAAATTCACCAAACTGACCAACAAAAAGCTGCTTGTTTTGAAAGCTATTGACAATTGACAATGGACCTTTTTTTTGCCTGTGAAATGTCACTGAACTTTGTGACCACACCTTAAAGAGAACCTATTAAGCCCTTGATTTGGTTTTTGGGGGTCTACTAGAATAGGATTTCATGCTTGAATGTTAAAAAAAAGTTCACATATAGTACATTATTGCAACACCTCTTTACAGTAGTCTGTCTGTAAATCTCTGTTTAGTTCCAGTCTCTATGAAGCCCCTCCTTCTCAAAAGCACAATGTTCTCTGATTGGTCGGCTGGAGAAGTGTGTTGTGATTGGACTACCGCTACGAGCGTGTTTTTAAAAATGTTACAACCAGGCCTCGTCCCCTTTTTTCTATGCATTGGGTGGGAATTATTTAAATGAGGAATATTGTAACATTTACATTCCCGGAAGAAAACTCAAGACTGCAGTCGAGCGTTTTCAGGTAGTTCAGAAACAATGCTTACTGATATAGAGCTGGTAAGTCCCGCCCCTTCCGCTAATCCCCCTGGACCTCTAGGTTGAAAAATCGTCAATGCAAGTGAATGGGAGAAAATAATTATTTTCTGGTCCCGTTTGAATTTTGCCATGAATGTGAACATATGTTGTCTGTGAATTTTTTATATAACTTTTCGTGTAAAGAATGCTACAATTTAGCGGGTAGATGTTTGATACGGTTAGACTTTGTGTGAGAGCACTTTGAGGACTACAACTCCTCGCTGCTTTCGACGCATTTGAAACGTCACCACCACTCACACACGGACATAGCTCACGAATCCCGCTAAACATGGCTGTGTCTTTGGTGCACTTCACCGCCTTATTTCAGGGAGAGGACAAAATCGTTGTGGTTGGCGAAAACCACGGGTAAGTCAACTTTATGGGGTGACGTCACATAGGCGACATGTAGTCTTTCTCGTTATGTCTTTTCCACAACTGCTAGCCGAAGAATCATACCATATACTGTCAAACTCGTAACATGAAAAGTTATATAAAAAATTCACAGACAACATATGTTCACATTCATGGCACAAATCAAACGGGACCAGAAAATAATTATTTTCTCCCATTCACTTGCATTGACGATTTTTCAACCTAGAGGTCCACTTGGGGTTTTACGGATGGGCGGGACTTATCAGCTCTATAGAGAGTAACTCCCTTTGGAGTGTTCTTTATACTTTGTAACTTTGCAGACCTTTTTTATGCTCAAACTGCAAAATTACATGCTAAAGAAAGTTGAATATGTAAAAAAGCAGAATAGGACCCATTTAAGAAATGTAGAAAACTCCTGACTTCTGGATGTTGACATAATAATTTCTTCACACTTTGAATGATTTGCACCAACATGCTTGGCCATGATTCTGACATACTGTCTAATATGCACTGATGATCTCATTTTTGAAAACAGAATACAAATTTGACCCAGCAGCTGAACAGCAACATAAAACATGATCAGACATTCATTTATGGTTCATTTATGTCACAATTCTGCACTTAACCATTTCCTCTGAATTACTCAGCATTAATGAATAGAAGCAGCAGGCTTTGAGCACTGAGACTGTTCTCTGAGTATGTGCCTAGATGTATAAAAGGAAAGCGGGGGCCGCTCATGTTGCTGACAGACGTGTGGGTGGAGTCTGAGTTTGAGTGAAGGGCAGGGGCACTGCTGTTGTTGTGTGGAGAAAAAGAGTTCACAGGAGAACCGTAGCATGTGGCTTGAGCCTTTGGCAGAAAAAAAAAAAAAAAACACGGCTGAATTTTAGCATGAGGAAAAGGACTTACTCTGGCCTCCAAGACACGGTTCATTTGTGTTCTGAAAGCTCAAGACATAGTCTGAGATTTTTTCTGTCTCCGCATGGTTTAAATGCAGCCACGGATTTCATTCATATTGAAATGATCCTACAATGTATGATACAATGGGCAGTAAATCCACCGTCACACACCCAAACAGCCACTCACAACTCATAATATGATATGGACAGCTAAAAACATAAATGCATACTATATTTGTGAACTTGAGGGGAACTGAGTTCATTTTTCCTTGAAAAATTACCTTGAGACAAGCTGGTTAAAACTACTTGGAAAAAGTGGCTCAGAAAAATTAGCTCAGTGAAAAGCTCTCATCATTTGTTTGCAGATGCCACCTAGTTTGATATTTTGTATCTAATGCAATGAAATTCAGACTTAAATGTCCAAAAGTGTCTAAAGGGGGGCCACTGTATAGAACATGAGAGTGGTTGGTATTATATTTTCGGTTACAGTTTGCAATAAGCTTCTATACGTTAACAGAATAGTTAGCACCATATAATAATGAACCATACTTTTAAAGCATTTATTATCTTTGTTATTGTTTGTTATTATCTACATATATTACATGTTTTAAGATTTTAAGTATTATAAGTGAACATGAATTAATGTATTATCAATAAACTTTAATGAGCAATAGTATATAACTTATCATTAATGTAGATTGTTGTCCATTGTTAATTCATCATTCATGTTAATTCAAATTTAACATGAGAAGGTTTTTCTGATGATACCCCCAGACCTTTTCCTTTCTTTTTTGCATTCTTCTTAATACAATCATACATTACGTCAGAGAGAGGATTCACTGGTAATGCTGAAAAGCTCACGTACTGTATTAACTTGGAACTATTCATCGCCCAAACTTTACACACATCCTCATCCGTAAATAACACTCTGGCCAACTGTCAAACCCTCAGATTTCTGCTTTCACAAGCATCACAGTTATTTAAAGAGACAGGTTTAAAGTTCATATGATACTACTTATACAATTGTGTCCTTCCTGGTCTCTTACTCACTAACTGAACACTCAGTATCTTAAAGGACAAACTGTTTCAAGACAGAAAGAAAAATAGGTGAAAGTTTCATACTCAATGACGCATGTAACACATTTAGTTTCTTACATATCCATTTACAACGCTCTCTCTTGTTCAGTGTCACACAGCATTAAGGAAACATTACACCGCCAAATCTCCTATAAGGCCAGTTAAACTGGCTTATTCAGGTTCAACGGTTCTTCATTGGCATGCCACCTTTCTTAAAATGTTCTCTTACTATTCTAGCCCTCATTGTAAGAGGGGGGATGGGGGCTTTTGTCTCGATTCCACTTTGTTATCTGGGATTGTTTGTGTCCCATCAGGTTTAACTGCAGCTCAGGCTTGCTTATCAGCATTTGGGTATGGTGAGACTCATGTTTAGAGCAGTGGGCAATTGTGATTCCATTGTGGCTGTCCAGCCTCTGCCAAGTGTGCAGGATTGTATGCAATGCCATTGAGAATCGCTCTATAATGCTTCGCTAACTTGCTGGCACACTGAGAGGCAGCGTGATAAGGGGACAGAAAGAGAAACAGTGTGAAAAATGTGGGCACATTCGATTCAAAACAGCATGGCATGTGAATTAAGAACAGGGTTTTGCTGTTATTGCAGACTGCTTAGCAAATCTTGATAAAAGTCCACAGGAAAGGGACACAAAAATGCTAAAGGCCCCGATATAATCACGGCAAAGTTCTTTTTCATTCTTCATTTAGCAATAAAAAAAAAGTTACAAAGAATACCTTTGAAGTGGTATACTGTTAGCGAACATCCCGACATCCCCATGCTGCTTGAAGCGGTATATGAATATGTAAATATAAGTGCTGTGCACTTTCCTCTCAATAACTAAATAAACACACAACGAAAATGACAGTGGTGAGAAAACAGTTGTTAAGAAAGCATCTGATCATAGTATACTGCTTAAAGCATTTCTGCAGTATTAAACATGAAAAAAGTGTCAGTGTCGCTTCCTATTAGAATTACAACTTTTCTACTATAAAGCAGCTCTCCAGTGTCATATCTTACCTCCACATACTGGACAAAAGATGAAGTGAACTGGAGAGCATTTCCACGTCAAAGAAAGTGGAGCTTCAGAGAACACCTATTACGTAAACGCCATCGACCAATGGTATTAGGTGTTTACCAAACTTTTCTGGAAAGTTCGCTTTGCCAAGCTGTTTTGAACTCTGGTGTGATGTTAATTGCGTTATACGTTGTAACAAAATCAGGCCAAAACAAACTTTGTTTGGAGTTTGTTTTGGCCTGATTTTGTTACAACGTATAACGCAATTAACATCCCAGCCAACACGTTTATGTGGGGCCCATATGGGTTACAAATGGGCGACAGGGGTACAGAGTGGGCATGGGCTCAAAATGGGCTTCTTATCTGGGGCCCATATGGGTTACAAATGGGCTACAGGGGTACAGAGTGGACATGGGCTCAAAAGGGGCTTCTTATCTGGGGCCCATATGGGTTACAAATGGGCTACAGGGGTACAGATGGACATGGGATCAAAAGGGGCTTCTTATCTGGGGCCCATATGGGTTACAAATGGGCTACAGGGGTACAGATGGACATGGGATCAAAAGGGGCTTCTTATCTGGGGCCCATATGGGTTACAAATGGGCTACAGGGGTACAGATGGACATGGGCTCAAAAGGGGCTTCTTATCTGGGGCCCATATGGGTTACAAATGGGCTACAGGGGTACAGATGGACATGGGCTCAAAAGGGGCTTCTTATCTGGGGCCCATATGGGTTACAAATGGGCTACAGGGGTACAGAGTGGACATGGGCTCAAAATGGGCTTCTTATCTGGGGCCCATATGGGTTACAAATGGGCTACAGGGGTACAGATGGACATGGGCTCAAAAGGGGCTTCTTATCTGGGGCCCATATGGGTTACAAATGGGCTACAGGGGTACAGATGGACATGGGCTCAAAAGGGGCTTCTTATCTGGGGCCCACTTGGGTCAACTAAGTAGGTCCAACATGGGCAAACCCAGATGGGCTCCCTATGTGAGACCTAGTCAGTTCACTAATGGGAAATGAGTAGGCTACATACCCAGCCAGCACATGACCGACCTTCAACGTTGAAATATGGTTGAAATAATGTCAGTTTGTTGTTGAAAAAGATTAACAAAAACCATTCTAAATCAACGTTGACATTTTTACAAGATCCCCAGCCAACACATGTGGGGCCCAAACGGGCTGCAAATGGGCTGATATCCGGGGCTCACCTGGGCTACCCAACTGGGAACCCAGCTAATTTTGGTTTTGTTGGCCACGGATTCACGCGCAAACATTTACATCACGTTTCCCAGCTCAACATGGATTCATCCGCAGACACCAGAGGACAATCTGGACAGAGCTTGCCCCAGCTAACACACCCATGTGGGGCCCAAACGGGCTGCAAATGGGCTGATATCCGGGGCCCACATGGGCTACCCAACTGGGAACCCAGCTAATTTTGGCCGCGGTTTCCGTGGTGGCCCCACATGTGTTAGCCCAGATGGGTTGATGATGGGCTCTTGATGGGCTCCATATCGGGCCCATGTGGGTAACCTAGGTAGCACCCATTTAGGGCCTACAGGAGTCTGCCCAGATGGGTTGATGATGGGCTCTTGATGGGCTCCATATCGGGCCCATGTGGGTAACCTAGGTAGCACCCATTTAGGGCCTACAGGAATCTGCCCACATGGGTTGATGATGGGACCCATATAGGTCTTATCTAGGGCTCTTATGGGCCACAACGGGTATATATATGGGCTACCATATTTGTCTGTTTGGGTTACCTTATTTTACAGTAAACCCCTAAATACAATCATTACATGTAATCCACTAAACTATACTAAAATGTTAAAGGTATTCAATGAACAGAAACCAGTAGTTCACTTTTAAAGTTACTTTATTAAGCAAATACAAGTATCACAAAACAAGAAAAGAAAAAAGTAAAAGATTTAAAACACTTCTAAATCAGCGTTGACATTTTTACAAGATCTGTACGTTGAAACAACATACAGCAGAAATATCTGCCTTTCAACATTATTGTGACAATTAATTAGCATTTCATAATTTTTTTGATATAACAGCTCTTCAGTATATGTTAAAATATAATTATCATTATTAACAATAATAGTTTCAAACCTTTTGCCTTATGTGATTTTGTTTGAATTTACAATTTTGTCTGCTTGCCTAACCGTTTACATTGCATTATTACATTTGTATTCATACACTGTCATGTCATTTGACTAATTAATTAAATAATAATACAGACTGCAAATAAAACTCAATACACCGCTATGTTAACTGTTATTAAACTATTGTTATTGGTTGTTTCGCCGTTTTACTTTGAGCATGATTGGTTAATCTGTCTGTCTTCCAGGAAACTGTCCAATGAGAATGTGCGCGGCTCTGCGCGGCTCAGTCACCGACCGAGAGTAACGGACGTATTTTCAAATTTAAAATAGGCGCGCACTGAGCAGCAGCTGAGCTGCTGCTTGCATTGATTAGCCTACTCGGTCAGACCTGGATTATTTTATATCTGCCTGTTGAATTCTTAAATTTTGAGCGAATTTAAGTTGATATCAATGAAGAACAAAAGCTGGAATGTGAACAGAGGAAGGGTTCGTACGTGGTCTGTAAAAATACTGGCGATATCAGGTAAGAAAACATTTTTCAGTCCTTATAGCAGTCAGTTAAATTAACGTTAACGTTTATGGACATGAGAAACGTTAACAGTCATAGGCTTAATGCAACCTTATACGTTCAATAAGTTATCTCTGTGTGTGTTTTTGTACTGCTGTAGCAATATAAGCACGTATTTCAATGTAATTTAGTACCATCTGACATTGCTGTGTTTTGTTGTTGGTAACGTTGTGTGTTTAATGTCAGCTAACCTTAGTTTAAAAACGCATGAGAGGTAAAAAAGCGTTGGAATGAGTAAAGTGATAAAACAGTCATTTATTCGTTAGAAGTATGTTTACATAACCTCTTCAAACACTGATAACAGTATTGGAAATATATTTGTTTACAATTTTTTTTTTTTTTTTTTTTTTTTTTTTTGTGTGTGCTTCCCTTGCAATGATACACATTTCTGATGGGATTGCCATGCTTAAAGTTTATGTTTACATTTTTAATCATCATGTAACAACTAACAGTCTCAAAGATGACATTACTAGGGCTGGATTTATTGGATGGGATGCACGCTACAATGTTCCATTCATTCATCAACTGAAAACAGGTTGACTAATCGATTCTTGGGATTTAAGAATTGATATTGTTTCGTAAAAATGAGAATCAAATAAAATCGAGAAATCAATATTTTTTACCCAGCCCTTGACATTACTCAGTTCATGTAGTGTGAATGTTATAATGGCAAACGTTGTTTTTTTTTTTTTTATTTAAGATTGTTTGAAGGAATGATATAAGAAAATACTGCTTTTTAAGGACTTTTCATTGAATAATTTCTTCTTTCCCCCTCTTCAGATTCGCCAAGGACCAGCTGATTACTGGCAATTTGGTGGAGGATTATTCTTTAGCTGCTACATTGCACTATCACTTCTGGTACAGATTCATTGGCCTTTTGTGTTATTTTTTATTTTACTTGATTTAATAAATTACTTTTAATTAGTAGCCTACAATGTATGGTTAGGATTCTGAATTAAAACAGTGTAATGTTTCTCCACAAATATTATCAGAAATATACGGAGCCCCCAGGGGTCAGGCAAATTGTTGAAACAATATAAACCTGCATTGAAAGATATAGGCCTAATTCAAAGAGCAACAGACCACAACCCTCTCAGCTCAACACCACAATTTGTTGATTTCTTCATCTGTTTTAAAGATGAAATCATGACCTTATCATTATAGTAATCGTAACTGACACATGGGAGTAATATTAATTTTTTTACAATTCCATGTTGGGGCTCTGAAGAATTGCTTGTGTGAATACATAAAATGTGTTTTAGAATGGATAGTGTTGTATACTTTGTTTTCTACCCGACTAATTGAACTGTAAAGTGAAAATCTTGTACATGACTTATTTTGTATTGAGTTTTTCTTGCTTTTATTTATACAGGATAGTACAGACAGCAGGCAAGAAGTGAAGAGGAAGTGATGGCATCAGGAGCAGCACAACCAAAAGCTTGTGACCCCATGGAAGTTGTCCGAGTGCGTGGAAGAACAAGTGTAAGTGCAGAAGCCGATCTTAGGATGTAGTGGAGGAAGTGTATATGAAGAAGATATAAAGGAGCCAACTTGTTTAGTTTTTAAAATTGAACTAAGAGCCAGTGCAAATGTTGTAAAACAGGAGAAATATGTTCTGTAACATAACATTAGAGCGAGTAGACTTTGTAAAGTTGCTACTACTTACATGTCAAGTGATAAGCAATATTTGAGTTGGATGAATGATGGGCAAATATTTGGTTTTCTAACTTGTCCTGGGAACCCTCAGTACTGCACACCCACTTCAGATCTTGCAGTTTCTATAAATGAGCTAATGTGATGAATCCGGTATATTAGATGAGGGAAACGTACAAAGTCTGCATCTGAAAACTTAGGCAGCTGACTCATTGCCTCGCTGCCCTATCAGGCAACGACTTAGCAGGCAGCGTTTACACACTAAGGTGCCTCACAAAACCGATTTAGTTTAGTTTTTATTTATTTGAGCAGTAACCATTCTGATTTCAGACAGACTTATGAGGCAGCATAACGGTTTAATGATCTTCAACACTAATTATTTTTTAGAAATTACTTCAAAGTGGTAAAAGTTGGTCAAAATGTACATTTTGTGCTTCCAATATGTGCAGTGCAGGGGGTGTTCCAGGACAGGTTTGCAAACCCCTTATCTAGATACACTTGATGTGGGGCACCAAAAGGCTAACCTGACACATCTGATTGAACTGTGAAAAGGAATTAAAAAAGTGGCATAATGGTTGACTGATTTATTTTCTCTTTTCAAAGGGCCGTTGGGAGAGCGACAACAGAGGAGTGAGAAGCTGCACGGTTATTGTTTTGTTTGTGAAATGGTTAATTTTTCAGATATGCATATATAACGTGTGCATATATATATATATATATATAACTTTTTTCTTTTCTTGTTTTGTGATACTTGTACTTGCTTAATAAAGTAACTTTAAAAGTGAACTACTGGTTTCTGTTCATTGAATACCTTTAACATTTTAGTATAGTTTAGTGGATTACATGTAATGATTGTATTTAGGGGTTTACTGTAAAATAAGGTAACCCAAACAGACAAATATGGTAGCCCATATATATACCCGTTGTGGCCCATAAGAGCCCTAGATAAGACCTATCTGGGTCCCATCATCAACCCATCTGGGCAGATTCCTGTAGGCCCTAAATGGGTGCTACCTAGGTTACCCATATGGGCCATATATGGAGCCCATCAAGAGCCCATCATCAACCCATCTGGGCAGACTCCTGTATGCCCTAAATGGGTGATACCTAGGTTACCCACATGGGCCCGATATCAACCCATGTGTGCAGACTCCTGTAGGCCCTAAATGGGTGCTACCTAGGTTACCCATATGGGCCAGATATGGAGCCCATCAAGAGCCCATCATCAACCCATGTGTGCAGACTCCTGTAGGCCCTAAATGGGTGCTACCTAGGTTACCCACATGGGCCCGATATGGAGCCCATCAAGAGCCCATCATCAACCCATGTGTGCAGACTCCTGTAGGCCCTAAATGGGTGCTACCTAGGTTACCCATGTGGGCCCGATATGGAGCCCATCAAGAGCCCATCATCAACCCATGTGTGCAGACTCCTGTAGGCCCTAAATGGGTGCTACCTAGGTTACCCATATGGGCCCGATATGGAGCCCATCAAGAGCCCATCATCAACCCATGTGTGCAGACTCCTGTAGGCCCTAAATGGGTGCTACCTAGGTTACCCATGTGGGCCCGATATGGAGCCCATCAAGAGCCCATCATCAACCCATGTGTGCAGACTCCTGTAGGCCCTAAATGGGTGCTACCTAGGTTACCCATATGGGCCCGATATGGAGCCCATCATCAACCCATGTGTGCAGACTCCTGTAGGCCCTAAATGGGTGCTACCTAGGTTACCCATATGGGCCCGATATGGAGCCCATCAAGAGCCCATCATCAACCCATGTGTGCAGACTCCTGTAGGCCCTAAATGGGTGCTACCTAGGTTACCCATATGGGCCCGATATGGAGCCCATCAAGAGCCCATCATCAACCCATGTGTGCAGACTCCTGTAGGCCCTAAATGGGTGCTACCTAGGTTACCCACATGGGCCCGATATGGAGCCCATCAAGAGCCCATCATCAACCCATGTGTGCAGACTCCTGTAGGCCCTAAATGGGTGCTACCTAGGTTACCCATATGGGCCCGATATGGAGCCCATCAAGAGCCCATCATCAACCTATCTGGGCTAACACATGTGGGACCACCACGGAAACCGCGGCCAAAATTAGCTGGGTTCCCAGTTGGGTAGCCCAGGTGGGCCCCGGATATCAGCCCATTTGCAGCCCGTTTGGGCCCCACATGGGTGTGTTGGCTGGGATCACACCAGTTCATTCTATGTTTTAGCTTGAAGTATATCATGGCTTAATGCTAATCAGTAAGCCTTTATGAGCAATTAGTATTCTAAAATGTTTAAATAAATGATTTGTCTGTGTGATCTATTTACAAAACAATAAAATTAACAAGATGCATGCTAACCTTAAAGGGATAGTTCACCCAAAAATGAAAATTCTGTCATCATTTACTTATCCTCATGTTGTTCCAACTCTGTATGAATTTCTGTCTTCTGCTGAACACAAAAGAAGATATTTTGACTACGGGTATAACCAAACAGTTCCATAGTATGGAATTTTTTTATTTGGAAGTCAATGGGCCCCATCAACTGTTTTCTGTTTCCTTTCTCGACATTCTTCACTGAGGGTGAGTAAATGATGACAATTCTTTTAAAACCTGCTAGCTTACCACAACATTCTTGCTATGCTAATGAATGCATTTACGGATGGACTGTTGAACCTGGTAATGAGTGACCTTGTACTAGAGACAGGACCTGCAGACTGATTCTCTAAGGAGACTACACCTCAGATCAGGTGTAAGAAATCTGTTGCCCCAAGCAATCTGTGGACATTCAACACCAAATCCCAGCACCTAGACATCTCTCTCTTTCCTCCACTCTCGATCTTGGTTTCTATTTTTTTCCTGTTCTTCTCATGTTTAAGATCTGCCTACAGCTATGAAATGCCGCAATATCCCATCACATTCTGAAGCCCTGTTTCATTTTTAAAAGACAATCATTGACCTTTGGGATCCCACATAAAGCTTCTTGTGTTAACATTGCATTTCAAGATTGGTATATGTGATTTCTTATGCAAATATGATCAATGTATGTTGTAATATGAATCATAATCATGCAATTATTGTTTTGTGTTCCCAAATTTTGTGGCACCAGTGTTGTTGTACTACTACTATTGTATTTTTTAATATTTTGAATTAGTCTTTATTATGTTTTCAGTTTTCATTGGCATTTTAGTTTAACTGTCAGTAATTTGCTTTCGTCAGTAATGATGTGCTTTCATCATTTTAGTCATTTTTCTAACCTTTTTTTTTTTTTTTTTTCAGTTTTAGTCATTTTAGTACTTCAACAAACTTTATTTCAGTTTCTAATTTTCATTTTCATTTTTTTTAGGTTTACATTTTTCATCAAATATTTATATTTTATTTTATTTTAGCTTCAATTAGCCTACTGAAAATCATTTGTAATATTTTAAAGTCAGCTTTAATTAACAATAACATCACTGTGTAGCACAAGTTCACATGAGTGTTATTGTTAACAAAAACAAAAATGAAATCTAAAACAAAAACTAAATGAAAACATTTTTGTTAATTAAAATCTATAAAGCACTTAAAAAAAGGATAGATGCTACGTCCCAATTCGCATAATATCCATCCTAAACAGTATTCAAAATTAAAATTTAAAAGTGTGTCCCAAATCGTAGTATGTTGAAAGAGACCCGGATGGTCTACTTTTTCCTGTTAGAATTTGAAGTGCAAATGCATGCACATTCTAATTGCTAATATTGCCCACGACCCATTGCGAGTTGGATGAGGATTTGATTAGAACTACAAACATTAAATATAGCTGCGAGCAGCGATTGCGGGCCCAAGCCGGTGGCACTGCCACCCTGGTGCCATTAGTTACACTAAAGCCACCGGGGTGGCGGTGTCACCGGCTTGGGCCCTCCATCGCTGCTCGCAGCTATATTTATATTTATATATATATAATAAATGTAACAAAAAATATATATATATACATTATATATATGTAACAAAATAAATAATCAATTATTAAATTGAAAAAAAAAGAATAAAATGGGTTTAGTTCTGATATTTGTATAATTTTATATAGAAATAAATGGTGTATAATTACATTTTTAGAAGATAGGAGGTTTTTAGTGTTTCCTTTTTTGACATTACTTTAATCCCCCTCAAAAGCAAAACCGTTTGAGATATTTATTATCTGTTTACAATTTAGCATCTTTAATGTATTTTCATCATGTTGAAAAAGTTTGGTGGGAATAAAATAAACCACTTAAGAGGAGTGGGTAAAAATACAGAGGCTGATTTTGCAAAGAAATCCACATTCAAACCAAAATATCTGACTTCCTGTTACTCAGAGCTAATTACTGTAAATTAGAAAATTGTCCGGCTCGATGAGACCAATATGTGTACTGATTTTTGTGACTGTACATAAAATTAACCCCTTCACTTTTGTCAAAAGCATTTAGAAAGTGACACACTTCCTGCTGCCAGTTGGTGGCGCTATAACTTTTACTCACAATAGTTACATACATGTGATCGGCCTCTTACCACGAACACACTGCTGAAGTTTCATCAAGATCAGTTAATGTATGCAGAAGTTATAACACTTCGTTTTTATCTTTTCTCGCCATAAATTCATTTCCTCGCCACGGCCAAACCGTTCAAGGTATCAAAAATCCGTCCGCAATTTAGCATCCTCAATGTCTTGACTTCATGCTGACCGAGTTTGGAGGCGAGTGGATGAATTCTCTAGGAGGAGTACATCAAATTCCACAGCATGCGTTTTTCAAACAACCCATAATAGCCGACTTCCTGTTGGGCGGAGCTAATAACTTAGAGTGCGGAAGTTGTTCGGCCTGATGAGATCTAGATGTGTACCGAGTTTCATATTAATTCATGCAAGCGTGTTTGATATATGGACCAAGTTTTCAGACCGTGTTCAAGGGGGCGCTGTCGAGCCCCCCTGCCACGCCCGGGTACCAGTTTCAGCCCGGCCCTGATGGCTGTGGGTTCTGACCTGTGTGCAAAGTTTCAAGAGTTTTTGAGCATGTCAAGGGCCCCAAAAGCCACTGAAACCTTGAAAAACAAAGATTGAATGGAATAGACAAATCCAACACACACAGAGAGAGAGAGAGAAAATTCTCCAGAAAATCCTCATTCAAACCAAAATATCTGACTTCCTGTTGGTTGGAGCTAATGACTATAAATTAGAAAGTTGTCCAGCTTGATGAGAACAATATACGTACCAAGTTTTGTGATTCTAGGAAAAACTAAGCCCCCATTTTTGACTAAAGGTGGTGCTACTGAGCCATTCCACCACACCCATTTCTGAAACTTTGCACATGTCTACCGGCTAATAAATGTGATGTGTCTGTCGAGTTTCATCCAATTTCAAGCATGCTAAGAGTCTCAAAAGCATCAAAAAAGAATATTAAAGTTTGATGCGTTGCCATGGCAACAGTATCTAAGATATCAATAATCCTTTCACAGGTCTACATCTGCCGTGTGTCTACATTATACACATAAAGTTTGAAGCAAATTGGGTAAAAATAAGAGGGTGATTTCAAAGCATTTTGAAAGTGACAAACTTCCTGCAGCCAGTTGGTGGCGCTATAACTTTGACTCACAATAGTCACATCCATGTGATCGGCCTCTTACAACGAACACACTGCGGAAGTTTCATCAAGATCAGTTAATGTATGCAGAAGTTATAACACACTTCCTGTGTCCCATTATTCGCCATAAATTTGTTTCCTCGCCACGGCCAAACCGTTCGAGATATCAAAAATCCGTTCGCAAGAATTCATCCTCAATGTCTTGACTTCATTCACACCGAGTTTGGTGGCGATCGGATAAAATCCCTAGGAGGAGTATTTCACATTCCATTGTATGCGTTTTCCAAACAATGTATAACTGATAACTGACTTCCTGTTGGGCTTTTGTAAAACTTAGAGCACGAAAGTTGTTCGGCCCGATGAGATCTATATGTGTACTGAGTTTCATATTATTACATGCAAGCGTGTTTGATTTATGGACCAAGTTTTCGCCCTTTCAGGGCTTGGGCCCTAATAATCAGTATCTAATCTGACGAAAAGATATTTATTCAATTTTATCCAAATTATATTTAATCTGCAACAGCATTGTGAACTTTTGTAAAAATGCGTTTGGTCATTAACTTTTAAATGCATCATTATGCAAATTGCGAACACACAAGGAGAGTCTCTGCACGGAAGGCCCACGATTGGCAGATCAACATGCTATTATATTTCTCTCCGAAACAGGAGGAAATTTAATTTAATTTAATGAGGAGGATTTTAACTGTGACAAGTTGATTGACATGGCAGTTTAAACGGTGACAGGATTTTTATTCTGGTGTCACCATTGTCCTGTGCATTGGGTTACCAGTACCAAGTCCAAGCCTATTCATTTACACCCAAAATGTAATACCAAATTTAGCATTTTAATCAACAGTACATTTTTTGTTAACCTTTTACCACATGTCTTGTAGTATCGCAATAATATCGTATTGTGAGTTCAGTATCGTGATATGTATCAAATCGTGACATGAGGGTATCGTTTCACCCCTATGACGAAGTAGTAGTCTATGTCCCAAAGCGTGCCTACTATTCTGCTGCACACTCAAAAGTATGTACCTTTTCTTTATAAACACAGCAGGGCATAGTATAAGTGGGCGAATTGGGACACAGTGAGAGTGAAATCTGACAGACACTAAACTAAACTGAAAGAACAAATTAGAAATAATCTCTTAAATTAAAACTATAATAATCATTATATTATCAAGATTTGTAGTGGTCTTGAATGTGCTCTACCAGGCTTGTAATGGAGTAGAAACACACTGGGATCTAAAAGGAAACAGTTAATCACACCAATGGCATAAAGGTATAAGTAAAAAGTGTGCTTGCATAAAATGCATTCCCACAAGAATTCAGTAGAACAACATTTGGTTAAACTGAATTCTGGGGTAATTCAAACAACTCCAGCCAGTTGGCACAATCTTGAAAGCTATTATTGCTTGAAGGTGTAAGTCAGCTACGCTCATTCAAATCAATTGAAATTGCTTGAATATGTTATTAAAATAACTAAATGCCAAAGCACAAACACATGCCATGTGCTATATGTTTTGCTTTAGAGTTGTTTTTACAGTATTGGCTGACACATTCAGAGTAATGATGATTTACGTGATTGATGTGTTCCTTAAAACTCTACGGGAAAACCCTCACTTTCCGCAAAAACTGAGCTCAAATGCAAAGTGTGTTCTTTCAAAAGACTAATGAATGCAAGACCTTCAGTGGCTGTACAGACCTCACCTGAGTGCTGAGAGACGGGTGGACTAACCTGGGAGGTCTGTGGTCAGGCCCAGGCTGGGTTTACTAAAGGCAGGTGTTGGATTAGTGAGGCAGGGAGCCCACACATTCCTTCGCAAGAGACGCTGAGGGTCAACTTTAAGACATGCTCCACAGCACACAAACGGCCCCATCCTCCATCCTACACACGGAGACCCAGACTAAACGACTCTGTGGCACTGGGGTGAGAGCACATACACGTGCTCTCATGCACACACACACACACACACACACACACACACACACACACACACACACACACACACACACACACACACACAAACACACACACACACACACACACACACTTCGAGAGACAGAGCAGGGCAGAAAAAGAAACTGAGGGAGAAGACACTGTGTTTCTTTTCGCTGTCTGTTTTATTTGCTCAATGAAGTACAAATAAATAGCTATGTCAAAGCACATTCCATGAGTTTTTATTTGTCAGTCAAGCTCTCAGTCTTTGTACTACCACAAAATAAGACTGCAAATAATCAGGTGATGTGATCAATGATATACTGTATGTTGTAATGTGAATGATAATCTACATGGACTTTTTGTTTTGTGTTCTTGTTGCCTCATTGGCATATACATTGTGTTGCATCAATGTTATTTTAGTATTATTTGCAATTATAGTATTTTTTTATTTTTTTTAAATTTTTTTTAATTAGTCTTTATTTTTGTTAAAAATATTTATTGCTCAGTTGCTTTTCCTAAGCTCATGAAACTTATTTGTGTTTCTTATGCATCAACAGTGTCTCTGTTCAGTGCCTAAAATTCCTAAGGAGAAATAAAAGTAGAGACAAATGAGACCTGAGAAATATCTGAGAGAAATTGAGTCAAAATTGAGAATGCATTAGAAGAAACATAGAACATCTCTTTATTTTCTTGCTGTAATCTATTTCAAGATTTCATAGTATTTTATTGCTTCGAGGTTGCTCTTTCTATGCTCAGGAGACTTAGTTGCGATTCTCAAATATTTCTTATTTTAGTATCAACAGTGTTTCAGATGTTTCTCCTAAAACTCCTTAGGAGATATAAAAGTAGAGACAAATGAGACGAGATATATCTGAGAGAAAATGTGTCAAAACTGAGAATGTTGTGGAGAAAACAGAAACCATCTCTATTGTCTTGCTGTAATCCCTTTCAAGAGGAACATTTTAACATTTTTAAAGTTGACAAAACTGAGACCGTCCAAAATGAGAATGGGCTGTGATAAACATGGGAGGTCTCTTAATTGTCTTCCTGTAATCTCTTTAAAGACTATAAGAGGTTGCTCTTTCATTTATTCTTTCTTTCTTTTTTTAATTACAAATCAAAATCAAAAATGAAACTTCTATCTCAAATGTTTCTCCTAGACAGAAATTAGGTTACATTAACATCAAATGGAGACTTTAGCTTGAGTCTCCTGCTTCTCACACTGGTCTCCTATCTAACACTCTCACAATGGTCTCCTTTAAAGTTGTATAAGAGACTTCTACAACATCACACACTGTGCACATATTTTTCTCCTAAAGACTCTGGTGATTTCACATTTGTCACCTCTAAAGTTTCAGGATAGACCTCAACAACATAACATACTGTGTTTAGATTTTTCTTCTGAAGACTCTAGCAAAGTCTCTAGCAAAAGCATATTGAGATACTTCCAGCTCAATCTGTTTGTTAGGAATGGTTGCGTGTGGAGTGAGGGGTTGGCTGGCGGTTTTTCTCTTTTAAACTCAGTTTCATCAGGCTCGGCATGTGCGGTGGCAGGAACACATTTATCAGGGTAGAAAGGAGTGCAGTGGGAGGCGAAATGAGGTTCTCTCTTGCTCTTTCCGTGATGGATAAGGAAGAGTTTTAAAAGGAATCCACAATCCTGACATCACCTTCATCACTATTATTATTAAACAAGTTTATTATGGCTAAGGAGTTTTGCACTCAGACATCTGTTTCATACATAAGGCCTTTTAATAGTTGCAAAGTTCAGTCTGAGATTAAACGAGGGTATGTATACCGGTCAAAAGTTTGGAATAATTCCGAAGTATCTTATGCTGACCAATGCTGCATTTATTTAACCAAAATTACAGCAATATTGTGAAATATTATTACAATTTAAAGGAAGTGTTTTCTATTTTAATATATTTTATGTATTTTATGAATACATTTAGGCTAAATGTATTTTATTATTTTATTTGATCCTTCAGAAATCATTCTAATATGCTCATTTGGTGCTCAGTTATTATCAGTAATTATTGGTGCTCAATTATAATTATCAATGTTAAAAACTGCTGCCTAATTTTTTTGTGGTAACAGTGAACTTTTTTCAGGATTCTTTGATGAATAGAAAGTTCAGAAGTATTGATTTGAAATAGAAATCTTTTGTAACATTATACATATTAGGGAAAGACAAGTACTTTGTTTAGGCTTGGCTTGTAGGGAATTCCAAACCTGCATATATTCAAACGCACATAACTATAGAACTCATTCTAAATGCGCATGTGAACGCCATCAGCGTTTCTCACAGTTCGCGTTTAAAGTCTGTGTAGAGAGAATGGTGTCGTCTTAGCGGCCCCTAATTTAATAACAAATGATCATTGCGACGGAAGCAAATCAATCAAAACTAACTTTAGATGGAAATAACTTAACTCTGCTGTAAAGCCGAAACAATCTCTGTTACCTTAAATTATACGCTTATCTCTGTAAAGCTGCTTTGAAACAATCTACATTGTTAAAAGCGCTATGAAGATGACTTGACTTGACTTGACATGTCTTTAATGTAAATTTTGATCAATTAATGCATATTTGCTAAATAAAAGTATTAATAAAAAAATATTAAACTTTTTAATGGTAGAGTATTAAGGTTTACATAAAAAAATTAAGCGGCAAAAAAATGTTTTTGAACATTGATAATAAGTAATGTTTCTTAAGGACCAAATCAGCATATTATAATGATTTCTGAAGGATAATGTGACACTGAAGACTGGAGTAATGAAGCTGAAAATGTAGCTTTGCCATCACAGGAATAAATTGCATTTTAAAATATATTAAAATATTTTTTTTTGCAATATTAGTTTTTGCACTGTTGATCAAATACATACAGACTTGGTGAGCATAAAATCTTTCAAACACCTAAAAAAATCTATATGACTCTCTTTTGTCGGAAAGCAACATATTTGAAGAGTGTCTGTAGATAAGAATGTCAGTAAGAATGTCAACATTTGCAATCCTATATAGAGTTGCATTGAAAAGGACTGAATTGAGACCCAGGCACTCCACAAATGCTATTATCTGAAAATCCTTCTCTATATAGTTACTTCTCAATACAATTATCATATTTCACCCTGCAGTCAGATGTGTGGTATGCTTGACACTGTTACTAAGGGAAACTGGTTAAATAGACTGAACGGCCTACACCCTACAGGGCATTTTATTGGTGGCCTGTAATATAAGAGCAAATGGAGCCTTTGAGGAGAAGGCAATGAGACTTGTTTATTCAGTGGAGTCTTTTCAGGAGGCCACAGATGGCCATAAAGCAAGAAAGAAGAGAGAAGTGCTCTCATCACCTGCTGCAGTGTTATTTTGTGTGTGAGTGAGTGTAAAGGAGAGAGAAAGAAAGACAGATATACAGAGAGAGAGGGAGAGAGAGAGAGAGAGAGCCGTTCTACTCTGAATATATACAGTTATTGATGGCTATTAAACATGACACAAGCTGACAGAAAAGCTGAGAGAGAATAATTAGAGAAAATAAATTAAAAACGTGCAGGAGACAGAAAACGAGAAAGAAAAGGAAGCAAATGAGAACTGAAATTAAGAGAGAACTGAGAAAAACAAAGAAATGTGTCGATCAAAAACAGCTTGTAAATTGAAAAAATTGGGGAGACGCAGAGAGACAGAAACATTGAGATAAAGAAATCAAGAGAAAGAGAGAGCAGGGGACAACTAAAATGTGTGACAGAAAGAGAGTGATGTATGGGGGTCTGAAACACGTCACTCCACACTCCTCTTGTTCGGGGAAGCTCAATACATCAGGATTTAACCCCAGGCCTCCCCCTTTTGTGGGCTGCTGTCAAACAGAGACAAATATGCAAACATGATATGAGCCCACTGATACTGTCACCGCCTAACAAATAAGTCTTTCACCAACCCGGCTGCATGTTGACAGAGCACCGCTGAGATGTTCACATTTCCTGCGGTCTGGGGATACGACAAAAGCCTTCTGTTAATCAAGGATCATTTGTGATCACAGTGCCAGACAATCTATCTATCATATACAATTATTTTAGTCTATTACACTCACCAAACATGCAGTTCTTTCATCAAAACTACAGTAAAACAGTAATATTGTGAAATATTTTTTACATTTTAAAACATCTGCAATCTATTTTAATATATTTTTTTACAAATGTTATGTATTTCTGTGATGGCAAAGCTATATTTTGTATATTGACCAGTCCTCAGTGTCACATGATCCACCAGAATCTTGACACGTATTGTAATATGCTGATTTGATGCTCAAGTAACATTTCTTGGTAAAACTTTACTATAAGGTTTCATTGACATTCGTTAACATGAACTAATAATAAACTGCATGTCTACAGCATTTTTTAATCTTTGTTAATGTTAATTTCAGCATTTACTAATACATTATTAACATAAAAAGTTATTGTTAACATTAGTTAATGCATTGTGAAGTAACATGAACAAACAATGAACAGCTGTATTTTTTTATTAACTAATGTTAACAAATATGTACAAATACAGTAACAAATGTATTGCTCATGGTTAGTTCATGTTAGTTAATACATTAACTAATGTTATTGTAAAGTGTTACCTATTTCTTATTATCACAGTTGAAAATGGTTGTGCTGTATAATATTTTTTCGTGGAAAATGTGATATATTTTATCAGGACTTTTTAATTCTAAAGAACAGCATTTATTTGAAATAGAATTTGTGTAACAATGTAAATGTCTTTACTATCCCTTATGATAAATTTAATACATCTTTGCTGAAAAGTATTAACTTAAAAACATTTTTTTTTTGAACAGTGCATACATTTTTTTTTTTTTTTTTCTGGGCGGAAGCAAAGACAGACCAGAAGGATTTCTCCCTTCTTTTCTCCACACCAACCGTAAGAATCCACTTAATCATTCTCAAATGAGTGAGCAATACTTCACTAAATCTCTTCAGTGGTGAAGCCCTGCCAAAACATCTAATGCTTGATTAGCTCTTTTCCTTACTTCTCCCTCATACCCCACAGCACAAATTCATTACTTATGTTCACAATCTAAATATATCACTCCATCTCTGCTGTTAGATGGAGCTGGATTGGATTTGATTATAATAGCCTACCATGCCCCTCTTTTGGCAGCAGTCTGCGGTCCATTGAGAGGGAGATCAAAGGTGCCTGGTAGCCAGAGCCAAAAAAGTGCCAGATAGTGAGGAGAGGGAGGCCCCATACTTAATCTCATACACTGAGGGAAAGTGACCTGCATTCGCTTTTCCTCTGAACCTTCCATACATGTTCACATGGGGTTTGCCACAGGAAGATTGGTGGGCATTGTGTTCTGACTGCTGAGAAACAGAGAGCTCCTTCACCACTCTTCTGCAAGTCATCACAATCCACTCTGACTTTCTCTCATGTCTTCTAAATGCTGGAAAATGAACTGTGAGGCACCCGGCCTCCGCTTCCACTCGAATGCTGTGAAAGAGACTTGAACAAGATCAAAAGTCTGAACCTCGGTCATTCCAACTGCTGTAACCACAATGAATTTACAGCTGTCTCTTTACCACAAAATCCTTTGAAGGACAGGTATACTCTCAAGAGGCTCTCGAACATGTGGGCGAAGTGGTTGTTTCATGACATATGACTTAAACCATGAAAACACTGTGACTCATTGGAACAGGTTCAAATGTGATGAACTGAGACATGACATGTTAACATAAGGGAAAATCATTAAAGCGCAAAAACTTCTGGATCAAATGGCTGTGATTCTGACGATGACGTGTTGATATGAATGAAATATTTTCCACTGCAGGAACGACTTCCTTGAATTGTGTTACAGTTATACAATTAAGTGAAACATGCAATTCTCCACGGAACCCTGACCCAGGGCAACCTAAAGCAATTTAACATATAGTCGGCCAAAAGACGTGCATTAGGCAAACAGGGATATATAAAACATTTAAAGAAATTCAAGACTGTGTTTTGATTGCAATGGAACTGCAGACCACAACATATATTGACCTTGGCAATCTCTCTAGATATTTATGGAGTAAATTGCTCTTTAAGATTAAAATGCACAGACAGTTTATTGGTCTAAACGATTTCATTAAAAAAAAAATCCCACAGTATTTATTGCACAGCAGACTCCAGGCTGGATATAATCATCTTTCTTTCTGAACCGGGAATAATCGAGTGAACAAAAAGTTCTGACATGGGTGTAAGACCTACAGTTAAAATGTAAATGCAAAGTAAAAATGAAAGTCAAGCACCAATCCAGATGTAAAATAATTACATGGTGAAGTCATACATTCATTCAGTCAAGTTACAAATAGAGCCAATATGGGCAATTAGTTTGCCATTACAAATTCAATCAACTGATTCATTCACTTTCACAGAAACCAGAAACCATAATTCCTTAAAATACATATACAATACAATATACATATACAATACTGTATTATTTGCCACTCCGAGTGGTTTTATCTTCTTATGGCCATACATTATATAATGACATCAAAATGCCCATGTTAAAAAAATGTTGATAATTTATTGTATAAAACACCCAGAAAAAAAAATAATAAAATCAAAAAATCAAACTCATTCTACTGTATATTGAACTGAATTAAATAAACCGTCAAGTGTCATTTAAGTAAATCATATATTTTTTTCAGATTCAGATATACTGAACTGATAAGCACATATTACAGTAAATAAATAATAATATTTTGTAGTATTTTTATATTGTAGTATTTAAGACATTATCCCAGACACTTAAGGCTTCACTTCCTCAAGTGACAAAACATTTTGTGTGGACAACTTGTGTAACTTGTGAAATATGTTTTTATTTTATATTTTGCACAATGCCCCTTATATATGAAAGATAACACATATGTTATAACTTATGTGGGAAATTGGTGCTGATGTAATAAGTGTTTTCCCATTTTAATATCTTTAATTTAATTTCTAATCTTATCTGCAAAAGACTGTTTTGTGTACTGGTCTGGGAACAGAAAGATCGTGGATCAAATTACAGTTGTGGCAGAGACTGGTGCTACCCTAATAACTACATTCCTCAATGACAAATTCAATTAATTTATCTCTCAAGTTCATTATTTTGGTCCAACGTTCAAGTCAACCAGGAAAGTGCTTCCGTCAGCTCTGAATTTATGAGAGAAAGAATTGTAGAATATTTTACAGTTCAATGAATGTCGTTTTTCTGCACTTCATTAAATCTGGATTTATTTTTTATTTTTATGTTGCATATTTCTAAACTGGTACTTTTTACCATGTGGGATATTCCAGTTAGATTTTTCCTTCCTTATTTCATAACCTGTAACTCAAAGAAACCAGATTGTACAAATGATGAAGATTAAACAAGGTTATTTTTCCCAGCGCAATATTCAATAAATTGCTCTCACTCATCTGTTATCATGGGCTGTAATTAATAACTCTTTGCTAATGGGGTCTTAGTCAGACCCATTCATAACTGTCTGCTTTACCCACCAGCCCTTGCAGTGCTATGAATCTATAAAAAGCATTTGACTTCAGGCCATGCAAACCCCATTCATCTTCACACCCACACAGACTTACGTATTCTATGGCATAAACTGTCCATCCCTCATCAGAAAGGAACCTGATACAGCATTGCATTTACTGAAACAACATCCCTCCCTGCGTCTCTGGGTCCAATTGCTGCATTTGCCAAAGATGATGCTGAACGACATAGCCATTTATGCAACCAAAAACACTTTTCCTAATGACACTGCAGAATATAAACATTCTCTGCTGGTTTCAGTCACACTAACCTGTCAGTTTCAGCCAAACACATTTAGCTCTATGTGTGCATTTGTGTCAGGTAGAATATGGGTTTACAGCCTGTGGATGTCTCTCAACAGTTACGATGTTTGAAGTTTTACTCAAGGTTCCTTCCTTGGTGTTCCTTCCTCTGGTAAGGTTCCAGAATCGGGTAAATATTAGGCCAAGGAGATGAAAAAGACCAGAGGCCACTAGGAACACACAAAATGGGGCCAGGATAAAGGCAGCTAGGCTGTCAGTATACTATATAGAATCCTGACCTTCATTCTCTCCTCTGACATCTACTAGACTTCAGGCAACAAGGATGTGGAGTCAATTTCAAATAAACCCTGAGGGTGCTTTAATACTTTTGATAGACAGAGACACAGAAAACTGTCAATCATGGATGCTTTATCTGCTTCCCAAAACAAAACTTAAGCAGATGAAGTCCAGTTCCTTCTTTTCTGTTTTTTTTCTAAATAGTTTTATAATGTTTATAACTGTGTCAATGGTACATGTATATTAATTCACAGTATCTGTTAGTTTATCACTAAGAAATAAGCATAAAAATGAATTATACAGTAATATTTTTTTATTTATTTTTAGTGTAAAATGAATGAATGAATGAATGAATGAATGAATGAATGAATGCATTGCTGTCTAGAACAATGCTATAATTGAGCTTCAATTAGGATGAAAAAGAAATCAAAATAAATTCTCGTTGATATCAGATTTATCCAAGTTTTCCGGAGCTTGTATCTAACCCAGGTTTTCACCATGGTCAGATCACCCAAGTAACCTGCTCTGTCTAGTCTGTCGGTCTCCGTGTCCTCTTTGCTTCGTGGTTTTTCTGTGCGTGAGAAAATGGATGTGTGGCGTGAGAGCGTGTGAAAAGTGTCAATCGCGTGAGTCTCATGGTGAATGCGTGAGAGTTGGCAGCTCTGCAATATGGATGTTAAAACCTGAGACTTTGTTCTGATTTAAGTAGCTCAATGGAATGGAAATATTCAGCCTGTCATCACCTGTTATGTACCATCTCAGGCCTATCAGAGAGTCTGCACAATTGATTTGTCAACTGTGTTACAGTATGAACAAGGATAGAATTTACAGTATTGTAAATCACTGAAAATACTCACAAGAGGTCTTACATCATACTGTTGGCCAATCATTTTGTCTAAGCTGAGTTTTACCATGACAGCCAACTCATCTGTAAAGCGAGGGAGGGTTAATATTCTAATAAAATTTAATTCTATTGAAACATTAGCCAAGTGGATACAGTTTGGAAGATATTACTCTCCCGTTATGCTTTCCTCTAGGGCATTATTCATTTGAGGTCAAGGAAGAATTTTACGGTACATGGAACAAAATAACATAGAGATCCATAGTGAAGATATGGTGAAATGCACACCTGTTTTTAAGCATTAAATCTTCTAGATTCAAGACGGAATGTTGGTTTCAGAACATTTGTGGATCACTTCTTCTGCTACCACCTCAATCAGTAGTCTCACAAGAGTCCATATCCTTTTTGAAAGTTTGTTGGCTAATAGCTACATTCAGTTAGGGGGAAGAGTGAGGGTAGGGTCAAAGATCTCATTTCCCCCCATTGATTAATAGTTTGATTATGTGCTAAGGTGCATGCAGTATGTGCATGCATAATTGACCTGGCTTTGTTTCACAGTGCCATAAAAAGATTCATGTCTGCTGATTGCATGAACACCATTACGTACTGTACACGTTTGTGTAATCATTGCTCACAAGAGAGCCGAACCCGGCAGTTTCAGGTAACCTTTTTCACGTCCAAAACATGTATAGAGAGAGTTCACTTGAAGGGATAGCAACTTTTGTCAGCACACCTTCATGTCCTTCCAAACTTGGATGACTTTTTTTTCTTCAATACAACATAACAGAATATTTTTTTTTAAGAATCCTTAAGCTGTAACATTGGACCCCATTGACTCTCATTATGTGGACAATAAAACACTGAGATCAGTTGTGTTCTACAGAAGAAAGAAAGTCATACAGTGAGTAAAATTTTCATTTGTGCATGAACTATTCCTTTTCCTAAAGGAAAAGGAGATGGACAGGGTCTATGTAGGTCATTATTTCAAAATCTGAGAGATAGTGCCAAACGTTGCTGTGTGAAACTTGCACAAATCTCTTCTTTCAGGGCTTTGCTGGAGAGCAATTTGGTTTAAGGGCAAACAAATAAATAAAGTCAAAGGAAGATTTCTTCCACTCCAAGTTTGGCTCGCTTTGTGGTTGACAGCCTTCCATGACTGTGGAAATATTCTTAATCCTATTATTATATGAACCTTGTGTAATCAAATGGAAACAAATATGCTGCCTTTGTATTTGGGATAGTGATACATCATGGTTACATTCAGGGATAATTATCTCCTGTGGAATAAAGCCATTATGTGCCGTAATACAGATGGCCTTAATTCCCCTCTGTTTAGAATACCACAGACAGATAATAGCAAACAAGTCCAGGCCTCTCTATAAAACACAGACTTAATGAAGGCCCAGAACTCCTGTCTTTCAGACTAATGTGAGGGAGATAAACAAGGTGAAAATGTTGTGCTTCACTCTGTGGCGCCGTGTACTGGAAAAAGTGGCGTGTTTTAGACTTGAGGAAGGGATGTGGAGGTAATAAATACTCTCCTGTCCTTCTCCCCCACTGAGCAGAAGACCATTGCCATGTCTTTGAGCAGATAAGAATCAGCAAACATATGGACTGAGACTCAATCAGAGAGATCATAAAGCACTTCCTCACTATTATATCTAGAGTCTGGTTTTGTCCTCCCCCGACACAGTTCAAAGACGCTTGGGTAGAGAAAAGACACTTCACAAATAAGCACATCTTGAGGAGAGTTTGCTTGAGGTGCATACCAGCAAAAAAAAAAACCTTGAACTATGGCTTTGGTCCACCGTCTGTGCGTTGACCTACAGAAAATGGTTTAATTGTAGCACTGTTGACCCTGCACTGACCCACTTCCTTCTCAGATACAAAACATCCCAATTAGAAGAGCTACAACCTTGGAATTATCAGGGGAGGCTTTATGGTGAATAATTAAACCTCAAGCACAGTGCAGTGGTGCAGATGTTTTCGATGAAGATTAATTAGATTGGCACACCATTAATTACGTTTTGGTTGAAAGCTTCATTCTTTTACCTCGTGAAATTTCCTAAAATGTTCCCAGTAGTAGCATAAGAACAATAAGCTGATGCAGTGGATTTTTTATTTTTATTTAAAAAAACAAAACAAAACATTTTTAACCCGTAAGGCACTTTTCCAATTCAGTTCAGAGACATCATTAATAAATACAAGGAGACAAGCTGAGGAAATACTGAAGTTATATTTAGCTATGCTGTGTACTGGGAATGGGAAATAAGGCTCAACGCCCTCATTTTGATCTTGTGACTTAAAAAATTAAAGGGATTTAGTAAAGAGAGAGGAATTTTGCCACCTGAAAGAGGTTATCTTTGGCATGGACTCTTCTTAAAACAACATCTCACCGGCGCTCAATCTGAGATGGGAGCTCTTGGATAAGAAGCAAGCTTAAAGACAAAAGAAAAGCAAATAAATGTGAAGTCTCATACCTGTTTTGACCTGTATTGTGGCTAGCTGGACCTGTTCCAGATTCAATTAGAGATTAACTGGGTCCCTAAGCCTCTGCCAGGGATCCCTGAATCCATCTAAGGGAGCTGACCAGGGTAAAGCAACACAGAGGTCAAGCTACACTCTGGGTAATTTTATGGCTATTTGGTGGAAATCAAACGCTACAGCTGTCCCTCAGAGCAGAGCTCATGTTCTTTTAGACAGCCATGGGAAAAGTACACTGGTAGATAATCCGAACCACACTTTGATAAACCATACGATTGTTATAAATTAAAAACATTTCTTTATTTCAGTTGTGAGAGTTAAATTTCAAGCATCAAAAATCAAAACAGACAAATCTCTTTACTTCATCTAAAATATTTCACTGTAGAAGAAGCATAGCAAAATACTATTTATGCAACAATTCCGGTCCCTGAATTTGGCGTTTGTAGAGTTCTGATCACAGTCCAACAGCACTTCACTTTTTGTATCACTCCTTTTGTCTTTGTCCATTTTAGACCATCTGTTCATTAGTGGTGGGAAATTACATCGACATGCCAGTAGGTGGCAACAAATGACAGTCCCTTTCACACATAAAGTCTTTACTAGTAAATTACATATAAAGAGATAATGCATGAACAGGACCTTTTCAAAAATACCAGTAAATCAGTTCTGGCAATTTCCTGGCATAGTGTGTGAACAAAGAATGAAGATTACATTCATGAGCATGTACGAGGTCAGAAAGCGCTGACGTAAGAACTTTACTTTGGGCCAATCATAAAGCTCTGTCAGAGGTGTTTACTGTAAACTCTGCTGCATTTAATTGTTTTCTATGTAAATATGCGCTAAATATCTGACCATTGCGCTGTTGCTCATGTTTTTAAGAGCAAAAATGAGTACTGTGTGATCATCCCCTTATGCCTGTCCCTCAGAAGTAAAAAAAAAAAAAAATAACTAAAATTAAACTAAAGTGCTTTCTCTCATATAGGTGGATGAAGAAAACGGCTCAGCATTTAAAGGTCATATCTGATGATTGACATTAGAGAGCTTTCCGGTATTGGTACTGATGTGTGAATGGTGTCTTACTGGGAAAAAAGACAGAACACTGTTGCTTGTGTGAACAGCACATTTGTGCATTTTAAGGTATTTTTATGGTAATTTACCAGGACTGCTGTGTGAAAGGGACTACTGTCTTTGTGAGTGAGTGAGTCAAGACATTGGATAGATGTCTACTGCGTAGTCTAATGTGCACATTGAGGGTGCATAACTGTCACAAATGGGGTTAACATTAGCACCCAAAATCAGGAATGGTACACCCTGTGGCACGTGTCAAACTACGCTCCTGGAGGGTCACTGTCCTTGCACAGTTTAGCTTCAACCAGCTCCAAAACACCTGCTTAGAGGTTTCTAGTATACTGAAGACCTTGATTAGCTGGTTCAGGTTCATTAGGGTTGGAGTTAAACTCTGCAGGACATTGGCCCTTCAGGAACTAAGTTTGACACCCCGTACTGTCTTTTGGATTTCAAAGGGATGAGTATGTCATGGCCAATATGCTTTTGGCAAAGTACTTCTTCATTCTTCTCTCAAGGGTAAACAAGTTCAAAATAACTGAGCAATAGGCCTATTATTTGCGGACATTCCAACCCCCAACATGCTGCTGTGTGCGGTGTTTAGATGAGTATTTCAAAATTGCTGTGGGCAATACTTTCAGTGTGGGATTTGCTAGATTATATATATATTTTTGTATTTTGTCTTAACACCTTAATTTATTACACCTCTGTAACACCTTAATTTCCCTTTCAGGGATTAATAAAGTCGTGTTGTATTGTAATAACCCAAAAAAACAATGATTAAATTGACCAAAAAATAGCATTTTATCATATGGATGTGAATGTTTGTACTAGCTCTGCATTTCAGTTTGTGTTGGACTGAGAGAAGGAATGAACCTGATTTCCACGTCAAAGAGCGTGGTCCCCCAGAGCATCATGTATTCGTCAACCAATGGCAGTTTGACAGTTTTTAACAGCTAGTGTTTATTTATAAAACTCTGTGTATGACCATGTTCATGAAAATGAACACTTTTTACAAGTCAGAATCTAGAAGTTACAGTAACATGACGTGACATGAACATGTACACTCACCTAAAGGATTATTAGGAACACCATACTAATACTGTGTTTGACCCCCTTTAGCCTTCAAAACTGCCTTAATTCTACGTGGCATTGATTCAACAAGGTGCTGAAAGCATTCTTTAGAAATGTTGGCCCATATTGATAGGATAGCATCTTGCAGTTGATGGAGATTTGTGGGATGCACATCCAGGGCATGAAGCTCCCTTTCCACCACATCCCAAAGATGCTCTATTGGGTTGAGATCTGGTGACTGTGGGGGCCATTTTAGTACAGTGAACTCATTGTCATGTTCAAGAAACCAATTTGAAATGATTCAAGCTTTGTGACATGGTGCATTATCCTGCTGGAAGTAGCCATCAGAGGATGGGTACATGGTGGCCATAAAGGGATGGACATGGTCAGAAACAATGCTCAGGTAGGCCGTGGCATTTAAACGATGCCCAATTGGCACTAAGGGGCCTAAAGTGTGCCAAGAAAACATCCCCCACACCATTACACCACCACCAGCAGCCTGCACAGTGGTAACAAGGCATGATGGATCCATGTTCTCATTCTGTTTACGCCAAATTCTGACTCTACCATCTGAATGTCTCAACAGAAATCGAGACTCATCAGACCAGGCAACATTTTTCCAGTCTTCAACTGTCCAATTTTGGTGAGCTTGTGCAAATTGTAGCCTCTTTTTCCTATTTGTAGTGGAGATGAGTGGTACCCGGTGGGGTCTTCTGCTGTTGTAGCCCATCCGCCTCAAGGTTGTGCGTGTTGTGGCTTCACAAATGCTTTGCTGCATACCTCAGTTGTAACGAGTTTCAGTCAAAGTTTGACGATTTCAGTCAAAGTTGCTCTTCTATCAGCTTGAATCAGTCGGCCCATTCTCCTCTGACCTCTAGCATCAACAAGGCATTTTCGCGCACAGGACTGCCGCATACTGGATGTTTTTCCCTTTTCACACCATTCTTCGTAAACCCTAGAAATGGTTGTGCGTGAAAATCCCAGTAACTGAGCAGATTGTGAAATACTCAGACCGGCCCGTCTGGCACCAACAACCATGCCACGCTCAAAATTGCTTAAATCACCTTTCTTTCCCATTCTGACATTCAGTTTGGAGTTCAGGAGATTATCTTGACTAGGACCACACCCCTAAATGCATTGAAGCAACTGCCATGTGATTGGTTGATTAGATAATTGCATTAATGAGAAATTGAACAGGTGTTCCTAATAATCCTTTAGGTGAGTGTAAGTTTTATTTGGAACTATTTTTATTGGCAGAGCAAAATTAGACAGCATAACTGCCAATATTCTGTATAAAATATATGATACTCATTATGTTCTTGTTTATGGACATAAATGATTGCTAAAGCAATATAACACTCACAATATAGCCTTAGTGGTCTGAATATAACAATAGTTATAATTACCTGCGATAAAATGCCGCTGTAATCACAATCATGCTCATAGTAGTAACAACAGATCTTGTGCTCATGTAATATTGCTCATTTATATTCAGTTGTAAATGTTATGCTTTCTTTTTTGATAACAGGCCAAATTACACCGATCAGTCTTGTAAAGGAATTAAGTTTTAATGCTAATGTTTTAATGAAAAATGTGTTGTGCAAAAGCATGGCTGAGCTCCAAATGTTCTTGATCTGATGAAGACCACAGATCTCACAAGGCTGTGTGACACATGTATAACTCTGGTTTCCAGTGACATCATAAACCAATAATGTCTGTCACACTAGCCCCTCTCCATACCAGAAAAAGCCCAAAACCTGTTAAAAGTAAAGTCACAGTCACACTACCACCACCATAAATGTCACAGAGAATGTATTAAGGCTCCAAATGAAACCAAGAAAAATAAAAGAAGACCACTAGGAGCCCTTAATCTATCTAGCAAATACTAGCAAATACCATCTAGCAAAGAACAATAGTAAGCCCAAAGCCAAGCAGAGAGTGTACCGTCACAGGATTGTGTACACTATCAATGTATACCTCCATCCTGGACATTAAAGGAACACTCCACCGTTTTTTGAAATAGGGCTTATTCACCTTCTTTCCTACAGTACATTTAGATAGGTGGGCAAATGCATTTTTGTTTCAGTGCATGGATTGTTTTAGTTTGACAGGGTCAGCGCGAGTTTAGCTTAGCATAATGAATGGAATCCTTTGTTGCCAGCTAGCATGTCCTGAGTAAAAGTGATAAAAACCCCCCAAAAACTCCACCTAATTACTTCTTGTGGCCTGCGTATTCACAACGAGTATAAATAGCAATGCAGATTAACACTAGGTGATTTTCTAGGCAGATATTGACTTGGGACTATATTAGGGGGAATACACAGGCGAAGCTCTGCTACTTGGGCGCAGAGATATCACGCAACACATGAAATCCCACAACTTGTGAATACAGGTATAATATGGGTCGATCTATACATGCGTCATGTTTAAAATAATCACTTACTCTGTGGACAGCTGTCCATTTGGTCCATTCGGTGTGGGGCGTTTTTTCCAGTTCACTTTATCACACCGGGAAAAAAAATCGAGTACTGCAGGATGGATCAACGGCAACGCTGTGAAATCCTCGGTAGCTGTGACACAACTGCGTGCACGCTCATCTTGATCTGACGCGTTGACCCTGGTCATCGATGGCAGTAACTTGTCCCACTCGCCACAGCACAGACACTCTATTTCAGTCGGCATAGATTGGCATATTCCCCCACATTCACACCACCAGTTAGTGTTGGCTCTCATCCTCACGTCCTCAGGCTGTTGAGCGGCCGATCGCAACCTCCTCCTCCTGTCGTTCTATTTCCAAAGCACGCAGCTCATCTTCTGAAAACTCCGTTTCATAGAGGTAACTTATGGTTCTGGCTCTTGACTGTCTGAGAAGTCACCCTCTTCGTCTCTCACAAAATCAGCCATGTTCATCGCCATTCATGTACTGTAGGAAAAATAGCTAGCTACTATTCACGCCGGTATGTTGACGGAAGTCGTGGGATTTCATGTGTTGCGTGATATCTCTGCGCCCAAGTAGCAGTGCTTCGCCTGTGCTTCACCCTAATATAGTCCCAAATCAATATCTGCCTTGGACATCGCCTAGTGTTAATCTGCATTGCTATTTGTACTCGTTGTGAATACGCAGGTCACAAGAAGTAATTAGGTGGGGTTTTTTTTATTATCACTTTTACTCAGGACATGCTAGCTGGCAACAAAGGATTCCATTCATTATGCTAAGCTAAGCTCGCGCCAACCCTGTCAAACTAAAACAATGCATGCACTGAGACAAAAATGCATTTGCCCACCTATCTAAATGTAGGAAAGAAGGTAAATAAGCCCTATTTCAAAAAATGGTGGAGTGTTCCTTTAAATATGGTAAAAGACCCTGAAAATTTGCATTAGGTAGGCAAACTTCAGGATTGAGTATAAGATCTGTCTCCTGACCTATCAGTGTGTCTACGGCAGCGCACCATTGTACCTCAAAGAACTCATCAATAGGCATAACCCAACCCGACATCTCCGTTCCTCTGACAGCCACAAACTCCAGGTCCCCAAGTCCAAACTCCGCACTATGGGAGATAGGGCCTTCCAGGCGGCTGCGCCTCGACTGTGGAATACCCTCCCCAACCACCTGAGGGTGCCACAGTCTATAGAGGTTTTTAAAAATAAATTAAAGACCTACTTATTTTGTACTGCATTTTCTTAATATAATTTTGTTTCTTGCTGTTTTTGACTGTTTTTATGTAGTGTTTTTACCTGTGCACTTTGAGATGTGTTTTTCACGTGTAAAGTGCAATACAAATAAAACTTATTATTATTATTATTATCAAAACAGCACATTTATTTACAATCCAATGGTGTTTAGTGAATAATGCCTTTAACCCAAGATACTGCAAGTGAGAATAATCTTTTGTTTACACTGGTGTGCTTTTCTCTCTCTTGCTGAGAGGGCGCAGAAACTTCAGTAATCTGCTTTTAATCTGACCACATGCATCTTCCTGTTTGGAAAGACAGTCTTCCACTCTCCCATTCTGTGGTGAATGATGTTGATGGATATGATCTTTCTCTTTCTTATCCTTCCCTCACTGTCCTCTTCGTTCGACCCATTTCCTCTTCCACATATAGAAATTCCTTTAACTCTATTTGCCAATTCTAAATGATTATGTTCTGCTGTTATCGTATACTCGATTAAAAAGTCAAGCACCACTTTGTGGGACTGTGGGAAAGAAACTATTCTCAGACTGTTTTATTGTGGCAGTGCTGCTTAGGGTTAGACTAAAATACAGCCTGTATGTTTATTAATAATTTAACAATTTGAATGAAGTAATAGACTCAAATTTATACACATTGTGTCCTTCTGTTTTTACTTTTAATGTAAACCTTCTGGGAACTATTTTGGAAGTCATAAATGAAGAAATGACTGGCACTTCTTTGAAATCACACTCCACCCATGACCTCAAAAAAAAAAAAAAAAAAGAAAAGAAAAGAAAAAAGTCTATTTTAGGTACATGCTGGGCGAATATGTCGAAAACTAGCCACATCTGTATGAATGCCAGCATCCAAACAAAGCCAGTCTATGGTCACTCCTAATTCTGGTGTTAAAATGGGCAGTGGGCTTCTAAAACAGAGGTGAGGGATCAAACATAGGGAAATTATGGCAACGAACAATACCACCCTGCTCCTTCATTTTCTCACGCACTCCAACTGGGCGCACTGCAGCTAAACAGAGACACGGCTCAACTGGGAATTCCTGCCTCATTGTCCTTGGCAATCTTTTTCAGTAAAGAAACCCTTTAGTTGAACAAATAAACATGAAAAAAGTCTCAGAGATCAACGTTTTTGATATGAGGACTTGACCATCAGGTACTGTGTAATTGGATGGAAAGCATATGCCCCAGTGCTGGGGCTTTCAAACTTGGGAACACCAAATATGAGGATGCCTTCTTAAGATATAAAAGTTGTTATATATTTTACATATACTGTATAACTGGTCACTGGTATGGATACAAAATCCTGTTTATATTGTGTATAGTAAGCATGATATAATTTATTAAAAATAATAAAAAAATAAAAAATGCATTAAATAATTGACTTTTATATTGTCATTGTTCCTAAGCCAAAAGTAATTATTAAAATGATATCTGGAAAATGTTTACTTTATAGTATTTATTGCGTATCTGTCACAGTTATGTTCAGTTTGTTTGCCTGCATGCACCTGTGACAGATGACCGGACCACCAAGTGTATATGCAGCGAGGTTTGTTCGGTTTTTTATTTACACCGAATAGTTTCGTCATCTTGCCATCACCTCTCCCTTCTATGACGAGACCCTGAAGTCGTTGTTCTGGATCGGGGACAACTACCACCACCCTATAGACCTCCCAGACATCCCAGGCTGTCATCAGGTGTCTGGAGAGCGTCCAGCCCGTGCCCAGAGCACAACCAGACCCAGAACCGGGTTTCCACCTTCGACTGCGGAGAATTCGCGTAAGCCTCCCGCAGAGGTAGAGGGACCACCTGCTGCGACGAGTGAGCCAGAGCCCGAGAACAAGAGGACAGCACTTACCATTGCTCCGGAAGAGGTTCCCCAGAGTGAGTCTGACCAGGGGTGTGAGCCTGAGAGACCAGCGGCCGAGGGAACAGAAACAGAGGACTGGCTGATAGACTTCAGTGAGGAGGTATTGATTCCCAGCCTATCCCACCCAGTACCTGATTAATTCGAAAAACTTTATAGACTGCAATTTTTCTGTTAAGCCTTCATCATCGCTGCTTCCAGACAACATTATGGACTATTTGGACTGTGATTTATTAATTTCATCGACCTGCATGGACTGTGTCATTCTCACTGTGGTTCTGTCCGTCACAGCAAAGTTCAGCCAGTCCTCTAGCCCAGCCGCTGCTGGAGGTTAACAGCCCAGTGCAAGAGGATCCTGCGGCTCTGCCTCCGGCCTCTGATCCCTTCGCTCCATCTCGGCCCGTAGACCTGTCAGCTCTGCCTTGACTCCTCTCACCTTCGGCTCCACCAGTGACCATCGGCCTTGCGGCTCCACTGGGTTCCCTTGTCCCACCGGCTCCCCCTTGGGCAGTCATCACTCTACTTCCATCACGGACTTACAGGCTGTCCACCCCTATGGCTGCAGCAGGTTCCTCCTTCCCTTCGGCATCGCCTCTGTCCTCTGTCACAACGGCTCCACCTCATCCCTCGGGTACTCTGGCTCCGCCTTCGACGCTCGTCACCGCGGCATCGCCTGGGTCTCTATTGTCAGCGATGTCGCTCAGTTCCATCAGCCCTCCATCTGTGCCTATGGATCCATCGGCCTCATCTCCTGCGGTCGTCCCCCAGATGTCGGCAGCCACAGCAACATCTTGGCTCCTCCCTCCCTCGACTCCACCGTGGGCTGTCGGCACTGGTGAGCTCTGGGTCTGTGCCATCGGACTACCTCCATCTTCGCCACCAGTGGATTGCCGTCGTCCACTTGCCACCATCCCTTCACCACATCCTCTTGCCATCCCTTCGCCACCTCATCTGCCACCTCCAAAGCCCCCACCTTCCTTCCCTTGTCTGCTGTTGCGGCGCGAGGTTGCACCTTTTTGGAGGCGGCATAAAGTCACAGTTATGTTCATTTATTTTTTTATACGTTATGTTGTTTTATTTTTCATGGACTTGTTTTCATTAGTCACATGTCTTCCTTTGTTTGATTTTTCCCGCCACTCCTTTGTTACCATGGTCACGTCATTATGAGTTTGTTTGTTTCAGCTGTATAGTTTTAATTACCATTAATTGTGTCAGTACTTAAGTTCCTCCTTTTCCTTTGTTTGTTGTCCGGTCACTCTTACATTTAATGTGCGTTGCTCTACCTGTTTGTCTGTTATTTTGGATTCTTATTATTAAAACTTAGTGTTGGAACTCTCTTCTACATCTTCGTTTGTTTGCCTGCAACCACCCGTGACAGTATAATATTTATGCTTTTATTATATACTTTTAGGCCTGGTTTTACAGACAGGGCTTAGATTAAGCCAGGTTTAGGCCTAATAATTTAAGAAAAATAATAATAATAATAATAATAATTACTGGTGTGCATCTTGAGACAAAACGATGTGACTGAAATATTTTAAGATCTGTCAGTGCAAGTAGCTTTTAGTTAAAACAGCTCAAACATGCATTTTAGTCTGGGACTATAGGCTTAAGCCTTGTCTGTGAAACTGGGGGTTATACATGTAAACTCAAAGAGAAACGCTTTCACTTCATTTTTATGAATTTGTATAACACTTTTCACAATAAATATTGTTCGAAAGCAGCTTTAGAGATATTATTGCCCACCATGAAAGCTAAAAGTGAAAGTAGAGAAGAAAACATCTTACAAAGATACTGCGCAAGTACAAAATATTCTTGACAGTACAGTATGTGTATTGAAAGGAAAGTGTAATTTTTTTCCAAAAACTATATGCAGAATTTGTTTGCTGTTAACAAATGATTGTAAATATAAAAAGGGATTTATCTCATGATTTCCGACAATTCTTCTTTAAAAAAAAAAAAAAAAGTGATTGTAACTGCAAATGCACCAGATTTCTTCCAAACCCAGTTTTATTCACTAAAAGACAAGTATAGACTTGAACACCTGCAGATTTTTATGTGGCCCACTGGCATGTCTTGTCGGGGTCTTTTGCTTTCAACTCTATCTGGAAGAAACCTAACAGTTCTAGTCCCAGAAGGTTCTCATTAGTCTGTCTTCCAGCAGGAAGATTTGAGTATATAGGTGATGAGAGAAGCCTGCATGTGTTCCGTCTGCCTGTGGAAACCATAAGAACAATGATTAATCTAGACAGAGATTTATAGAGTGTACAACCAAGGTCCCTGTCTGGACATCTTCCTTCACACATTCCTCCATTCTGTGACTCCCGACACATGTGTCTTTTCTCAGGAGCACGAAAAAGTATAGCTTTAATTATTTTTTATCTCTGACAAATTTGTGGCCGTTCAGAGTGGAGGCGGTCAGAGACATAGTCACATGGCACCAGAATAGTGTGATTTAAAGCATGTATAGGGCTCTAGTAAGTTTTCTCAGAACAACAATGAAGATTTTGACTTCAGAGAATTTGATGTACAATGTTAAAATGTGTCATATTTTTCTTTAACTTTATATGATTAAATTGTAGCAGTATTTTTGGCTAAAAGTTCACTGATCAACAGCTGTCAGGAGGTGAGAGAAAATCTTAGCAGCAATAGGAAGCTGACCTTTGCTGACCTGGTCTGAACTTAGTGAGATAACACTTAACCCTGTCCTTGCCAAAATGAGTAGATCACCAGCTTTGAGAAACTGTCGGAATAACATAACAAGCAGCTCATATCATATCACTCATATCAAGAAGCTCATTCAAGGAAAGAAACCATTAGAATTGCTTCTTGTTTTGGAATTATTTTTAGGTTTCATGTCTTGCCAGTTACGAGAAGGATCATTACACATTACATTTTACGCTAGTTATTAATAATGTTTTTGCTGGCATTTCAATTTCTTAAAGCGTGGGAAAATTTCTATCAGCGTTGTTGTTGACTGTGCCATTGTACCAAACACACTGCCTTATTTATGGCCATTTGACATCCTCTGAGTGGCGGAAGTTAAACACACGGTCAAGAACAGGAACGTCGTCTGCACGCCACATTTGACATGGCACGGAATTCTGCACAACGGCCTTACAGAGTGAATCACGTCAGAATTGGCTTGCTACAAGTCATTCAAATCATTGTGTCTCTCGTACACACAGCCACAATGAACTCATATTGTAGACTTGTGGACACGATGGTTCTGTTGATAGGGGTCAAACTGGCTCCAGTCAGGAAATGTACATTCATCTGTTATCTTTGATTGTGGCCCCAAAACAAATAATTGGTCTCCAGTGATCACATACACTGTAGGAAACACTTTTGTTGGAGAGGCGACACATTCTCACAGACATAAGAACTGCATGCATGGTTGCGACTTTAAGTCTGCTCACTCACATAGCATAGACTGAACCAATAACTGTGATAAAAGTGAAAAGAGCTTGTTTGAGACAGTTTGTAAATGAGGTGTTGAAAAAAATTGGTATATTCTGCCACCTAGTGGATACTTTTTAGTCTTTAAAATACAGATAAAACTTAGAGCCTTTTCACATTAAATTTTCAATTGTTTATTTTTTATTTGTCAGCTAAATAAATATGTAATAGTAACAAATAGATATTAATGTAAATTAAAAGACATTTATGTATTTATACTTACATATATATATATATATATATATATATTTGTAACACATTTTTTTTAATTTTATATATATATATACCTTTTCACAGTATAAATATATAAATGTCTTTTAATTTACATTAATATCTATTTGTTACTATTACTAACATATTTAGCTGACAAATAAAAAATAAACAATTGAAAATTTAATGTGAAAAGGTATATATATATATATATTTTTTTTTTATATATATAGCCTATATATACCTTTTCACATTAAATTTTCAATTGTTTATTTTTTATTTGTCAGCTAAATATGTTAGTAATAGTAACAAATAGATATTAATGTAAATTAAAAGACATTTATGTATTTATACTTACATAAATATATACACACATATATATATATATATATATATATATATATATATATATATTTTTTTTTTTTTTTTTTAAATAATGTTTTTTCTGTATTTGTTTTCTGAAAGTCCACTACACTTTAATTTCCATCACATGTGCATGTGTTGTGTTTAATGAAAATGACAGCAGTGAAAATAATCCTTTTTCTTGTTGGAGCGCGTTCATTTATTTTTGTTTAATTAGAAAGGAAAAGCTTTATATTTGATCTCTTTCCTCACATTGTGCTAATTGTATGGATTGTGATAACACATATGTCACTTTGAAGATTTTTTAGAATAACCCATGACAAGAAAATGATCTGGTGATTTGATCCAGTCTCTGTCATTTATTCCTCACGCTGAACCAAGATAGTGTCTTCCAGGAACATGCGTCACTGCCAAAACACACACAAAATATTAAAACAACCCACAAACATCCATTTGAAGTCATTTGAACAGTATACAGTAAATACATATTTTAAAATTCACTTTTAAGAGTTGTGTCCATGAGTTGCATAAGTGTCTCTGCAGGTGTCAGTTTGCAGCTGGCTCCCACACTTGTTTATATTTACATGGATGACATACATGGTGACAGGGCCAACAAACTGTCCTCGATTACTTTTCATAAAGGTTACACAAAGCTCTAGATTTGGGATGTCAAACTCAGTTACTGACCAATTTGCTGCCCTATTTACCTGATGCTCTTTGCATCTCAGCCAATTCCACCACTGATCATTGTGTTCACTCTCACAGAAACTGCATAGCTTTATTTCTTGATATATATATAGGTTGTATCTAAATATGTATACAGTGTGTGTGTGTGTGTGTGTGTGTGTGTGTGTGTGTGTGTGTATATATATATATATATATATATATATATATATATATATATATATATATACACACACACACACACTGTATATATATATCCACCAAATTATTAATATTTTAAATGATCTTTTATTTAATTTCAGTTTAAGTTTTTGTGATTTTGTTTTGTTATGTGCTTTTATCAATTTTACTAGCTTTTTAGCTTATTTAAGTTTAAAATAACATAGAACTTCTAACTTTTTATTTCAGGTTGTTGCCAAGATAATATTTCAAAGTTTTTCTTTTAGATTTTATTGTTATCAATTAGCAAAAACAATTTTTAACAATGTTAGTTTTAATGAACAACAACAAGAACAAGAACAAGAACAACAAAAACAACAACAACAACAACACTGATTTGTTTTTCTATGTTGTTTGCACCACAGGGATTTTGTTGGTCATTTCACATGACGTTGATTTGTTGGACAATGGTTTTCAAATACTAATGCCAGGACACATTTAAGGACTTGCTGAAACATTCTAAGACTGAACTGAACACACTTATTGTTTCCAGTGACTGGAGCACATTTTAAACACCAACTGAACGCAACTGTCTCTGACTTGGCGTGTTTGGGCATGGTCAGTCCTAAGTATCAAATTACATTCATAATCAGCCTTACAGTTGTTAAATGTGTCCCCGGCTTTACAAGCAGTGAAGCAGCATACAGCTGAAAATACATTGACCACTTATAATAATTAAACACTTAAAATACTGTACATGTTTTTGTCACTTGAAAACATCACATTTTTCATCGATAATAAATTTTGCTCCAAATAACCTTTGATGGGCACATACTGGTCTGAACATGTTGTTTCAGCGCATATGTTCGTGAGATGATTCTGCAACACTACATAGTGTACATAAATATGCTTTACATATGTACTGCAGTGTCCACCTGTTGTTTTGGAGGGGAGGGGACAATGACACCTTCAGCGTGATATTGCTCAAGATGACGAGGGGTGGCATGGCTGTCGACCATATGACTTTTGTTTGTTTACAAATTCACTGTGCTGAGGTTGTGAAATCTGTCATCTTGAACTGCCTATGCACACCAACCATCTGATCTCTCTTCTAGAACCATACAGACGAATGTTGGTGGCAAGCGTCCATCAGCACTACATCAGGGGTGAAGGACAATGGAGCCTAAAACAGTTTATGTGGTACACAACTCACCCCTTGCTCAATTGTCCTAATAATCCTCCTGACCTGCCATGTTGTTGTGCAGTCAGGGAATGTCTGGATGTCTACATGCCAACAGCTATCACATGGGTCTTGTTTGGCCTGACTTTATGATTCGCCTACACATTTCTACTGCAGATGGAGAGTTTGGAAAGGGAGGGGGTCGTGTTGCTAAGTTTGGCATGTGACTTGTTCTTTAGTGGGTTGTGTTGGAGGGCAGCATGTTTTTTCGAATCAAGCCGCACAAACAAGTGGTGGGAGCAATCTTGTCACAGCCGCCTCACAGATCAAGTGTCACAGGCAGCTGGACACTATATAAGCCCTGAGTGCTTTCTGCCTCGACAGATCAAATAAGCCTCATTAAAGGAAGAAGCAACCAGAAAAGCTCAAGCTCAACCAAAAGGCAAAGCAGTGAAGGTTATAAGGACTTTACCTCAAACAACAGAAATGGACATCAGAACGGGTCAAATAGTCCGGGCTCCGAGTCCCATGGAGAGCCTAGAGAAGCAGCTGAGCTGCCCCATCTGCCTGGACATGTTCACAAAGCCAGTTGTCATTCTACCATGCCAGCATAATCTGTGCCGCGGCTGCGCCAGTGACCTTTACGACTCCAAAAACCCATACCACTACTCTGGAGGTATCTTCAGATGCCCTACCTGCCGCTTTGAGGTGGTTCTGGACCGCCACGGTGTCTATGGTCTTCAGAGGAACCTTCTGGTGGAGAACATCATTGACATCTACAAGCAGCAGTTGGAGAAAGGAGGTAATGCCCTTGAACCCCCATTGAAAACCAAAGAAACAAAAGAGCCTATGTGCGAGGTACACGAAGATGAAAAAATTAACATCTACTGCTTATCCTGCCAGACACCCACCTGCTCCATGTGCAAGGTATTCGGTCAGCACAAGGACTGTGAGGTTTCCACTCTAAAAGTTGTTTATGAAGCACAGAAGTCTGAACTTCAAAATGCAATCGACCTTCTAGGTGCCAGCAACAGCTGCCTAAAGGCGATGTTAACGCAGATGGAGGAAAACAGCAAAATGGTGGAAGCAAACAGCCAAGTGCAGAAGCAGAAGCTTGGGGAGAAGTTTGACCTACTCTATGCCATCCTAGAAGACCGCAAGACCCAACTCCTAGAGAAGATCGCTCAAGAACAGGATGAGAAGGTAGCTGTGGTGCGATCTCTAGTTCAGCAGTACAATGAACACCTGCAGGCCAGCATCAAGCTGATGGATAAAGCCTCCCAGACAATAGACAACAGCAATACAGCAGAGTTCCTCATCGCTGCTAAGCAGCTTATCACTGAAGCCAAGGATACATCCAAAAACTCACAACTAGAGAGGCCAGAGCCAGGCTTTGAGAGTATGGACCACTTCACGCTCTTCACTGAAGACGCAGAGGTCATGCTTGCAAAACTGGACTTTGGAGTCAGTGGCGATGATGATGAGGAAAATGAAGAGGAAGAGGAAGAGGAAGAGGAAGAAGAGGAATAAGCAATGATAGACTTTAGAAAAAAGACTTTGTGGGGAAAAAGAGATGACAGCAGATACAAACCTCAGTCATAAGGACAATAATCTAGCTGCTTTTGATAACTGTGAGACAAGGGAAGTGCAATCTTAAAGCAGTTTTAGTACAAATTGTACAAATTGCACCATTTGTAATGTCTTTTCCACTTGATTTTTGTACTTTTTTTATTTATATGGATGTTAATATTTAATTATGTTTTTTTATATTTTTATTAGAATGTAGAAGTTTATGTTTTGTTTGCTAAATTAAAGCTAGAATACATGCTGTAGAATACAGCTCTGCCAATTTACTTTAGAGTGTCATGTGAGATCCAAATGTTTGAATACTTGAAATATTAAATGCACTTGACTGATGAACTGCAATGTAATGTCCATTTTCATTGGATAATTTGGTGGAAATAAAAGGACTTACAAGAAAAAGTGTCACTTATTTAAATTATTCATTTGTTGAAGTGCACACACCTTCAGATGACCTTAAAATTCTTAACATTTTACCCCTTTTAACTGTGTGTGGCTATATCTGCATTCTCTCCAACCTATCCTTGTGAGGCATTGAGCTACACAGTTGGAGTGGGTGGTTATTTTAGCTTGGTGAGAATGAGAGAAGCCACATGACTCCAGGAATAGACTCACAGTAGGATGCAGGCCTCATGTTTCCAACCCTGACAATTACAGCTGCTGGTAGGCATGTTTGACAAAGTTATGGGCCAGAGGTTAACACTGACTCTTCTATCAACCACAGAAACAGTTGCTATGGCCCTAAAACAAACCCTAACAGAGGATTTGAATAACAATGTTGTACATGTCAAGCAACCAGTAAACAGTCATTCAAATGAATGCTATTCAAGGTTATATATAAGCTAGCTTTAGAGAGTGAACAATACCTTATTTTATCAGGATTTGCAAAAACTATAACGATTTTACAGAAACACCATCAACACTGGTCCTTGAAAAAATAAACTAAATATTAAATTAAATTACTATTAAATTTCCCTTAAAAATAAAAGCACTGAGACTGGAGAGATAAACCATGCCAACACATCTACACAGCATTTAGATGTTAAACTTAACTATTGCTTGTCAATCAATCATTTAAATGACAAAGGCAATACTGCAAACCTTTCCACATAACTCTTTTTTTAATTGTTCTTTTTATTTTATTAATGATTATTAAAATGTAGTTGTACTCTACATTTAAATATTCAAACTTTAATTCACAATATTTGTCAAAATATATAAAAAAAATTTTTTTCAATACATGTTTTGTAGAACCAGTCAAACTAATCTAAACATACATGTCATTCTTCTACTCGTACCTGGCTATGAACCCAGTGCCCTGTGGGCAAGATCCAGCATGCTGAACTACAATATGAGGACTGGCTTACCCCATCGGCTTACTCAGCATACTTTAATATGTCCAATAACAAATTCAGACTCAAATCTTTACATTTAACTATCACAGAGTACTTTTTTGTAGAGACATATAGAAAACAAAAACTTAAGCGACAATAACAATTATGTGCCCATTTAAGAGAAAAATGTGGTATTGAACAAAAGAATCAGCTGTTTACAGGGTTGACCTGTTGATTTAAAATTCTCAAAGAATGTTGGTCTGAGCTGTTGTGAATAGTATCATGCATGTCTGTCATGTATATTTATCTGTTTAGTTTGAGGCTCAGCTTTCCTGTTTCTAAAATGCTGGAGCTGAAGTCCACACTGGCACGGGATGAAGTGTGTGCATGTTTCAATACCTTCTTGGTTCAGAAACAAATTTTTGATGTTCCTCCAAGATTTGCCATAAAGAAATGAATAATTCATTCATTCAACTATAATTTTTAAGTACTATTCTATTTATAATTGTAGTTTATTTATTAAATTCTATTTCTAATTATAATCTTTTTTTAAGTAATATAAATATACCTTATTTTCCATTAGGAAATGAGCCACAGACAATACTTTAACTTCAGCATAAAACAATTTTGCCCACATTAAAGTGATTTCTATTATGGCTCCGTTTACAGCTTTCCTTTTACTGTGTCAGTCTCATACTTTTCCATTTAACCACATTTATTCTTGAGAAACTCCTTAGATCGTTTTAGTTCCCACTTTACAGCTCATCAGTGAAACACTCAACCAGTGTGTGCAAAGATCCATTTGGTACATTTGAAAAGTCACTGAAAGCTCAGCAATGCTTCCCTAAATAAGAGCAGGACTTCCCCTAGCCATCACCTAAAGCAAGGGCAGTGCATAGGAGCTAATTTTAGAGTATTGAATCAGCCTGCCCTTAGTCTAGACCCAATGCACTAAAGGGCAACTCTCATTCAACCTCCTACCCTACAGCATGAATTAGGACAAATCTTTTACCTGAACCACAGCCCTAGAGATGGGCTTTTCTGTTGATCACTAAGATAGAGACAGTTCCAGACCAGGGAATGCATTGTTTAGCTATTAAATTCCAGGAGAGAATCTGCTGTGTCATTTTGCACAAGACATGAAACATTACTAAATGCGCTGTGGTGTGTAAAATTATCCCAGATTCATTTTTAGCCACCTCAGACATTGCCTGTAGATGGGCGTACAGTAAATAGAAACTTTCACTCTGTCATCTTGCCATATGCCTCATAAGCTCTACTGTAATGTGAAAGTCAAAAGGTTGAACATGGCAGGTGGCAAATTCTATCCTTGCAGTTTTCCCAATGTAAGAAATGCATTTACTGTATGTACAAGGAAAAGTGATGTTGTGCTGAATATCAACATGTCTGTCATTCGGCTTTTATACTGTACAAAAGATCATTATACAAGTTATTCATATACAGTAACTTTTATTTCAGACAAAAACTGGCCAGTTAGTTTATATACTATAAGGTTTTCATGGTACCAAAATTCCAGTAGTCAGTACCAATAACAGTAACATTTTCATTTTAGGGTGAAAAATATCACTGTATCCCTTTAAATACAGTTGTAAATCCAGAAACATTACAGTGCACTGAGCAGCATGAAAAACAAAACTTGTATTCAAATTGTATGGGTTTTAAACAAAAAACAATGAATCTCTTGTTCCCTTTCAGTTGGTCATGTTTGACGTCATGTTGGAACATCACCGACGTATTGGTATGTTCCGACGTGACGTCTCCATTCCTTCCTTCAGGGATTGAGGGTGTTACGACCACTTGGCTCATACAGTGATCGCAACATGAAAGGGGAGACCACACCGATCGCTACATTTAACAAAGAGTGTTTATTTAACAAAAATAGAAGTGTATCAGTAAATGTAATGGTTAACCAAAAGTGTAGTGTTCATCAGTAGAATGAAACAGGTGGTGAGAGGAGGTAAGTGCGAGGAGCGAGGCAGCCACCAGCCGCACGGACCAACGGCCCGAAGAGGAAAGAGACCCGCGAGCTCCCGGAAGGCCTCTTTTAACAGGTCATCCATTAACCTTCAACAACGGCCAGCCTACAGCTCCACCTGTAGTACTAAAACAGACAGACAGACGGCAACCATAAAACACAGACAAACAACAAGCTGCCCAGCAGCACGGCAAAGCCGGTCATGACATCACCCCCCCCCCCCCCCCCCTTGATGACAGAGACCCATTTTAATGGGACTCTGAAAAAACCATCAAGTTCCCACAATAGCCATAACAAAATTATACAGAATCAAAAAAATGAATAAACCAATTTAACTAACACTCACACACAGGAAAGACTAATTCATTCATACCACCTTCCCCAAGTGCACCTTATTCCTAACAGGACAACTGGACCAACAGTGACCATTCTCACCCACGCCACCCTTACCACATTCTGCAACCAGCAAATCCCGGTACCATGGACAGCTATTTAAGGCAAGCATAACAGACACAGATTGCGCGGGAAAAACAGACACCATAAAACTGACTCATCCGGGGCGCGAGAGAGTGCATCAGCTAACACATTCTCCACGCCGCGGATGTGCCGAATAACTAAACGAAAAGGTTGCAAAAATAGTGCCCAACGTTAGAGGCGTTGGTTGGTGGAATTCTTTAGTGACTGGAGGAAAGTGAGGGGATTATGGTCCGAATAAACCACAATTGGATGTAAACCCCCACCCACATAAACCTCAAAGTGTTGAAGTGCCCAAATTAACGCCAAAGCCTCCTTCTCGATAACGGAGTAATTAAACTGGTGTTTGTTGAATTTGCGCGAAAAATAACAAACAGGTTTGTCAACCCCATTTTCATCGCTCTGCAAAAGAACGGCACCCGCCCCAACCTGACTCGCGTCAACCTGCAGCTGGAATGGCTGATCCAATTTGGGTGCAGCCAAGACCGGCGCCGAACTCAATAACAGCTTGGCATTTTGAAATGCCTGATGACACTCGGCCGACCAAACAAACTTAGCTGTGCCCTTCAATAAATTGGTCAGCGGAGAAACTACCGTAGAAAAGTTACAACAAAAACTACGGTAATAACCGATCATACCCAAAAAGCGCATCAATTCTTTCTTTGTGGCCGGCAGGGGAAAGTTCTCTATGGCCACGGCCTTCGCATTTACTGGCCGCACCTTACCTTGGCCCACCACCTTACCTAAATAAACGACAGTGGCCTGGGCAAACTCACATTTAGCAAGATTAACAGTAAGAGTTGCTGCCACCAACCTCTGGAACAGTGCACGAATACGTGCCAGATGGTCACCCCACGTATCTGCGTAACAGACCACGTCGTCTAAATAAACGGCACATCCCTCCAACCCAGCAACTACCCTATTCATGAGACGCTGAAAGGTTGAGGGGGCGTTCCGAAGGCCAAAACTCATCCTAGAATAAGAGTACAACCCAGAAGACGTAACAAATGCAGACACCTCCTGCGCTCTCGGTGTTAATGGTTTCAACAAATCAAATTTACTAACGTACCGTGCACTCCCAACCTGGTCCACACAATCCTCAATACGAGGTAATGGAAAGGAATCGGGCTTTGTCAATGCATTAACCTTCCTATAATCTATACAAAACCTATATGTTTGATCCGATTTTTTAACCAACAAACACGGTGATGCCCAGCTGGAATAGGATGGTTTGGCCAGACCGTTATCGAGAAGATATTGAACACTGGCCTCCATACTTTTACGCTTCTCTAGAGGCAGTCGATAAAACCTCTGCTTAACCGGGCGGGCTCCCTGTGTGTCAATATCATGCTCGATTAAACTTGTACAGGTCGGAGTGTCAGAAAATAAAGACGAAAATTCAGAAATTAAAAACTTTAACTCATCGTGCTGTTCCCCGTTCCCCACTTAAATGCCCCAACATACTATCCAGTTTAGCCAGCTTCTGCGTGTTATTCAAGCACCCATGTAAAACTGCATCGTCTGGAAACTGCAGCACGGGAATTATGGGAAGTGTTCCCGGTTCCAGCTGACCTAATCTATGCAGCCTAACACTGAATTATAGAAGTCTATAATGTATTATGTGAATGCTATGTCAAAGAGATGTGTCTTTAATCTGGCTTTGAACTGACTGAGTGTGTCTGCTTCCCGGACAATGTTAGTAAGATTGTTCCAAAGTTTTGGTGCTAAATAGGAGAAGGATCTACCGCCAGCAGTCAATTTTGATATTCTAGGTATTATCAACTGGCCGGAATTTTGAGATTGCAATAGACGTGAAGGACTATAATGCGTTAAGAGCTCGCTCAAGTACTGCGGAGCTAAACCATTTAGTGCTTTGTAAGTCATCAGCAATATTTCATCAAAAAAAGTCCCAATTCTGTTGGACTTTCTGTTGTATAAAAGTTTGTTTGTATATTTATTTATTTATTTATTACAGAACTAAAGAAGCTTTGATCTGTCAATGTAAAAATATAAACAAACAAACAAAAAATAGTAAAAAATAAAATAAAACAAAAAGGCTAATGTTTAACCAACTGTTTATTATAGAAGAAATTGAACCAGAAAGAATCAACAAGATAAAAGTAAAGGATACAATACAACTAATAATCTCTCCTCACATAACAATTATTTTAATCTGCCAGAAAAAAAACAAAAAACAAAAAACATTCATTTATATTTCAAGCATGGAAAGGGTGGAGCTTTCTCTGCATTTCATTTGAAAAACTAGACATGTGATTAACACTGCCATACCTCTGACTATTCTCACATTATCTGCCTCATCCTGAGAGACTTGGCAAGAGCAGCTACGTGTCTGCATGCAAGGTAAACTAAATCTTCATTACCTTTTATGAAACTAAGTGTAAAGTCTGATTTTTAAATAATTAATTAAATAATTTGAATAGGTTTAATGTTAAGTCAATTCCTCTTGCTGCTATTGAGGCTAGCAATGTGAAGAGTTTATGCATGTTGTCACTGTGATTATACAATACTTTCTAACAACTGCATCAGGTATCTGTCCGACTTTATTCATTTCCTGGGTTTAATTACTTATACACTGTGGCTGAAATCATTATGATCTCATCATGAATACTGTATCTGAGGAGCCATGGCAACCAATGCACTATGAATTAGAATGACACCAGTTCCACATTTACACACAGTAGTGGTGTTATTGGGCCATCATCGATATTTAATGAAATGCATCCATCACTTTATTTTAAAGGTAATGCAGTTGTTGTGTTAGTACTAATTTTATTAATCAGTAGTTAATGCCTCTTTCATATTGGAATTCACAAACTTGATTTGAATTACTGATGTTACAGATGTTTACAGACTAATCTATGCTGAATTATTTTGAAGATGTGTTAAGAGACCTTTTAAATGTACCTTTATTTAAAGTAGCTGCCTAGACTTGGGAATGAAAAGGGTCACACCCAGTGGATGGATCCTTGATTATAATGACTGTGGTGCTTCATATGAATTTGTATGTCCAGGTAGCCTATATTGAAAACCTGTTATCTCTCTAGAGGATAAAGAGGTAGAATGATGAAAGAGTCACATTATCCTTAGACTTCTTGTAGCCTTGTACTTGAGTAATTTTTTTCTGTTATTTAGTAAAAAATACAAAAACCAACTAAGCTCTGATTATGGATAAGAAGTTGGACCTGTCCAGGCTATCAGAAGAGGAGGCCAAACATGTGTGGGACGTCATTCAGAGAGACTTCGTCCTCAGGAAGAAGGAAGAGGAGAGGCTTGGGTGAGAACTTTAAATTGCATGATTACCACTTACCACTTATCCAGCTAACAGGGAACGTTCTCAGAACCTTGGCTAATGTTCTGGCAAGATTCTCTCAAAGTTATGAACAAAATTTCTTTCAGTATCATTAATAGAATAGAATGTTTTTTAACTGTCCCTTTTGAACATTCAGAGAACATTCAAAAATAACATTTTCTTAACTAAATGGGAATGTTAGTAAAATGTTCTTAAAACATATTTTTGTTAGCAAATCTTACATTTACATTGGTAAATTTGTTAACGTTTGTGATCTGTCAGTGGAGCCAACCAGCACATTGTGTATTGTGAGGTCTATCCATAATGCATAATTTCTTCCATATTTCTCTATATATCATACACACCAGAAAAACAAGTTTATGAGAAAGGGCATAAAGTTTGAAAGGACACTATTGTAAAGACATCATGGTGATCATGGTATAGTCACAAGGCCTGATCACACCATTCCACTGGGTGGGAAAACATGATGCCCCAGAGCTCTATTCTCTTTTCACAAGGAGGTCTCTGTTTGCCTATTGAATTCTTATTTGCTTGAGTTGGAAGATTATGTTCTTTTCTATTTCCTGGCAAGGACAGTTATTTAGTGTATGTCTTGAATTCAAGTTGAATTCTTGATATGACTATTTTACGACATCCATTATGTGTTCTAGTGCTGAATTATTCTATTATCATTATAGTGAAAAATTCAGTGCAGTTTAGAAAGGATTCCATTTCAAATGTTCACTGACACTAATAAACTCTATGAGTTTTTAAATTTATAAAAATAGACATGCACTGATATTACATTTCTGGCAGAGTTGATAATCTGATCATTGTTATAGTAATGTTGGATAAACAATAATTCTATATTGTTTTGTTTAAATCATAAATGGAAAACTATAAACTATAAATGTAAAATCAGTAATTTTAAATGTTGCCAATTTGGTGATTATTAATTTTTCACTGTACACATATCACACTAATAATTTACAATCCATGTTAAACATAATTTTTTAGCAAATCATTTGCTGATAAATATTTAACATGTTTTTTTAATTATTAGTGTGTAGCTGTGTACAGTGAAAGAGTAGCCACTTCTCATTAGCATAAGCTTGACAAAATTGATAAACTTCTCTTGAGGACCGTTAATAGGCAGGGAAACGTCTCAGGCTACGACTGTAACCATAGTTCCCTGAGAAGGGAACGAGACACTGCATGATTGCGTCTGAAGCACATATGTCAACTAGTCCAATGGTGAGAGTGACCATCACGGGCGGGTGACGTCACGACCAGGAAAGGGTAAAATCACTCAGTCGTAACCTGAGACGTTCTCTTTCGAGGGAACTCGCGCTGCATCGATGATGCTTTGGGAACAATAATACCCAAACGCCGTACTTACAATTGCCTGTATGAGAAACTTTTGGCAACTAAGTCATAAGCACCTGAGACCCTGGGGCAGTGTCCAGGTATAGGTCATATACCTCTATAGGTATAGCGTATAGGTCTATAGATAAAATATAGTAGCCTAGGTCAGAAACTATTCTGAAACTAATTCGAGAGGCTCAAAGGGAGCCACAGATAGGCCCTCCAGGGCTATAGCCAGGTCCCAAGCCGGAACCCGGGTTCGAGTTACAGGCCTCAGCCTCAGAGTACCACAAAGGAAACGGATAATCAGGGGGTCTCTACCCAACGATGCATTACCCACAGGGGCGTGGTAAGCCGCTATGACCGCCACATACACCTTTAGGGTGGATGGAGATAACCCTGCTGAATAGCGATCTTGTAATAACTCAAGCACTGTACCAACCTGGCAGTTAACCAGATCCCATTGATGCTGATGACACCAAGAAGTAAAAACTTTCCACTTTCCAGAGCTGGAGCTCTGGAGTGTAAGATGATCTCTACAACCTCAGTTGAGAGACCAGCATCAATGAGTTGGGCCCCCTCAGAGGCCAAACTCACAGATTCCAAATCTTTGGGCGGGTGTGAAGGATTGTGCCCCCCTCCTGAGACAGAAGGTCTCTCCTGACCGGAATCTCCAAGGGAGAGTCTTCGAGGAGATATGAAGAGTTTGGTTCCAAAATGCGATAAACGCCATTTTGAAAAAAAATTGAGTTTCCGCAAAAATCAGTATTGTATAGGGTCGGTATTGAAAAGTCAATTTTAAATTTTTTACGTAAAATGTGATATCCGCCGTGTTATTCTGTCATGTTTTCTCACTTTCTTTCCAAACCGCGACAAACGCCAGTCTCCTTTCTCTGCAGAATGCGATAAATCCGCTCAACCAATCACAGCGCACCATTCCACGCATTGTAAACAGTAACGGCGGCGCTCTGAATACACCCGGCATCCTAGTTTTTCCTATCTACTTTGTACTTTTTGATCAACAATCAAACAAAATATTTTATAATTTTGACGGCATTGATGAACCTGTGGTGGTTTCTGCGGTAGGGAAGAAACGTATAAGCCATCGAAATCTAATCATTTACGTGAGGAGATTAAGAAGACGAGGCACGCGAGAGGAGGAAAAATGCCGGCTGTTGCTTGTTCTCACACGACAGCATCAAACTTCTGTCACGCTGACACGTTGACCCCAGGGGATCTTTTGAAAAACTTTCAGTTGTTTTACTCAAAGTCAACGAAAACCGAGCAGGACCAAGCTATTTTACAGATGATCGCCGTCAAAAAAGTTCAGGAGGTATTTCCTAGCGATGGCTGATTGAATGTATTTTTAGTCCAGTGCCTGTAATAAGATATTGACCGAGTTCAGAGGCTGTCATATGTGGATAAACTTATTTTGTTGTGTATTTTCAACAGTTTCAATATGAAAAATAACTTTTATATTGATTCAATGGATTAATTGCATTTTGAAAAAAAAGTGTCATGGATTTATTGCATTTTGGGGAAAAAATTATCAGTTTTTATAATAACTAGATGTACCGCATGGCGGTACAAAATATGACCGCCGCTCAGGCCTGCACTGGCTTTCCACAAAAATAAATGACGTGGAGCAATTTGGCTGTATTGCGTGTTTATGTATATAAGTTGTATATTTTAAAAGACTGTCTGGAGTATTCCTGTGGATCATGGATAATTTAGAGTTTTGTAATTATTTGCCATTACTATTTAAGTTTTATATCAAAAGTCATTAGTTTAGACACTTAACATCCATAATGTGAAAACGTCACATCCATAACAGTGGTTTTCCCTACATAATGTATTACAAAAATGAGTTTCAAAAACACACTTATTGTGTTCAAGCCATAGACTGTAAAAAATAGGTTCAAGCAAGTCTTTTTCATGCTACATCGGCAATTTGTTTAATAATTCACAGAGTTTGTAGGACACTTGTAAAGTGTGTGTATTTCATGTTATGTCCATAACGCTGATGATATGTATTAATAGTGTGTGTCTGTGTGTGTGTGTGTGTGTGCGTGTATGTATGCGTGCGTACATGTGTGTGCGCGTGTGTTTGTTTGTGTGTGTGTGTGTGTCTGTGCATGTGGATTTGTATGTGTGTGTGTCTGTGCGTGTGGATGTCAGTGTGTGTGCATGCTTGCGTTTGTTTGTATTCCTGCATGTGTGTGTGTGACAGTATCATCCTAAACCACTAACCCTTCGCTCAACACCACCATCTACAGGCCGATGAGTGTACAGTCACTAAATGTGCACATAAATTAATTTATTTTATACCCCCCCATGTATGAAATTCTACAAAACTTAGCATACCCCCAGATGATGTCAAGTTAATCATACACATGAAATATGGTGCAGTTCTGAACATCTCAACTGAAGATAGGGGCGATTAAAGCAGAATAATATTGCATTTAAATTTTTTATGGGAGGGGCGCAAATCACAAATGAGTGATTATGGGCTAGGTTGATGTGGGCCCTTAAGATCAACATACCATAAAAATGTCTTCATCCTCGGTGCCACGGTTCAGGTAGTTATTTAGGAAAAACTGCATTTTTTGGGTTTGGGGGGGCCCAGCGCGGGGGGGGGAGTGGCCCCCGGGGACCAAACTAAATTTTTCCGTAAAAGACTAGTGGGGCTACATGCCCACCAAATTTCATGTTCCCCGGTGTTTCGGTGTCCCTGGTATCGTTGACGAAAAATTCAGATGACGAAAAAAAAAAAAAAAAAAAAACTTTGACAATCGATTATGGGCTAGGTTGATGTGGGCCCTTAAGACTAACATACCATAAAAATTTCTTCATTCTCGGTGCCACGGTTCAGGTAGTTATTTAGGAAAAACTGCATTTTTTGGGTTTGGGGGGGGCCAGCGCAGGGGGGGGGTTGGGGGGGACCAAACAAAATTTTTCCGTAAAAGTCTAGTAGACCAACATACCATAAAAATGTCTTCATCCTCGGTGCCACGGTTCAGGTAGTTATTTAGGAAAAACTGCATTTTTTGGGTTTGGGGGGGGCCAGCGCAGGGGGGGAGTGGCCCCCGGGGACCAAACGAAATTTTTCCGTAAAAGTCTAGTAGACCAACATACCATAAAAATGTCTTCATCCTCGGTGCCACGGTTCAGGTAGTTATTTAGGAAAAACTGCATTTTTTGGGTTTGGGGGGGCCCAGCGCGGGGGAGGGAGTGGCCCCCGGGGACCAAACGAAATTTTTCCGTAAAAGTCTAGTGGGGCTACAAGCCCACCAAATTTCATGTTCCCCGGTGTTTCGGTGTCCCTGGTATCGTTGACGAAAAATTCACGGGGGGCCCAGCGCGCGGGGGGGGGTGGGGAAGAGTGTCCCCCGGGGACCAAACGAAATTTTTCCGTAAAATCTATAGTGGGGCTACATGCCCACCAAATTTCATGTTCCCCGGTGTTTCCGTGTCCCTGGTATCGTTGACGAAAAATTCACGGGGGGCCCAGCGCAGGGGGGGAGTGGACCCCGGGGACCAAACTAAATTTTTCTGTAAAAGTCTAGTAGACCAACATACCATAAAAAAATTCTTCATCCTCGGTGCCACGGTTCAGGTAGTTATTTAGGAAAAACTGCATTTTTTGGGGTTTGGGGGGCCCAGCGCGGGGGGGGAGTGGCCCCCGGGGACCAAACGAAATTTTTCCGCATAAGTCTAGTGGGGCTACATGCCCACCAAATTTCATTTTCCACGGTGTTTCGGTGTCCCTGGTATCGTTGACGAAAAATTCACGGGGGCCCCAGCGCGGGGGGGGGAGTGGCCCCCGGGGACCAAACGAAATTTTTCCGTAAAAGTCTAGTAGACCAACATACCATAAAAAATTCTTCATCCTCGGTGCCACGGTTCAGGTAGTTATTTAGGAAAAACTGCTTTTCTTTGGGTTTGGGGGGGCCCAGCGCGGGGGGGGAGTGGCCCCCGAGGACCAAACGAAATTTTTCCGTACAAGTCTAGTGGGGCTACATGCCCACCAAATTTCATGTTCCCCGGTGCTTCGGTGTCCCTGGTATCGTTGACGAAAAATTTACGGGGGCCCCAGCGCGGGGGGGGGGGAAGTGGCCCCCGGGGACCAAACGAAATTTTTCCGTAAAAGTCTAGTAGGCCAACATACCATAAAAATTTCTTCATCCTCGGTGCCACGGTTCAGGTAGTTATTTAGGAAAAACTGCATTTTTTGGGGTTTGGGGGGGCCCAGCGCGGGGGGGGGAGTGGCCCCCGGGGACCAAACGAAATTTTTCCGTAGAAGTCTAGTGGGGCTACATGCCCACCAAATTTCATGTTCCCCGGTGCTTCGGTGTCCCTGGTATCGTTGACGAAAAATTTACGGGGGCCCCAGCGCGGGGGGGGAAGTGGCCCCCGGGGACCAAACGAAATTTTTCCGTAAAAGTCTATTAGACCAACATACCATAAAAATTTCTTCATCCTCGGTGCCACGGTTCAGGTAGTTATTTAGGAAAAACTGCATTTTTTGGGGTTTGGGGGGGGCCCAGCTCGGGGGGGGGGAGTGGCCCCCGGGGACCAAACGAAATTTTTCCTTAGAAGTCTAGTGGGGCTACATGCCCACCAAATTTCATGTTCCCCGGTGCTTCGGTGTCCCTGGTATCGTTGACGAAAAATTTACGGGGGCCCCAGCGCGGGGGGGAAGTGGCCCCCGGGGACCAAACGAAATTTTTCCGTAAAAGTCTATTAGACCAACATACCATAAAAATTTCTTCATCCTCGGTGCCACGGTTCAGGTAGTTATTTAGGAAAAACTGCATTTTTTGGGGTTTGGGGGGGCCCAGCTCGGGGGGGGGAGTGGCCCCCGGGGACCAAACGAAATTTTTCCTTAGAAGTCTAGTGAGGCTACATGCCCACCAAATTTCATGTTCCCCGGTGCTTCGGTGTCCCTGGTATCGTTGACGAAAAATTTACGGGGGCCCCAGCGCGGGGGGGGAAGTGGCCCCCGGGGACCAAACGAAATTTTTCCGTAAAAGTCTTTTAGACCAACATACCATAAAAATTTCTTCATCCTCGGTGCCACGGTTCAGGTAGTTATTTAGGAAAAACTGCATTTTTTGGGGTTTGGGGGGGCCCAGCTCGGGGGGGGAGTGGCCCCCGGGGACCAAACGAAATTTTTCCTTAGAAGTCTAGTGGGGCTACATGCCCACCAAATTTCATGTTCCCCGATGCTTCGGTGTCCCTGGTATCGTTGACGAAAAATTCAGTAAGGTGACGAAAAAAAAAAAAAAAAAACAAACTTTGACAATCCCTATATGACCGCTTTCGCTAGCTATGCTAGCGGCGGTCATAAATATTTGAAAATCAAAATCTGGATTTGAATTTGTTTTGTTATTATAACCTAAAGATGCTATGTGAAAGTTTGAAACAGAAAATAGTGGTTCCCCTTCAGGGACTACCGCTGCGTGTAATCGCAGTGGGAACGCCTCCAGCGTAGTGCGTCTGAAGCATGAATGAAATCAGTCCAATGGCGAGACGGAACGTGTTAGGCGGGTTGTCTGTGAATTTTTTATATAACTTTTCGTGTAAAGAATGATACAATTTAGCGGGTAGAAGTTTGATACGGTTAGACTTTGTGTGAGAGCACTTTGTGGACTACAACTCTCGACGCGTTTGAAACGTCAACACCACTAGCACACGGACTAGCTCACGGATCCCGCTAAACATGGCTGTGTCTTTGGTGCACTTCACCGCCTTCTTTCAGGGAGAGGACAAAATCGTTGAAGTTGGTGAAAACCACGGGTAAGTCAACTTTATGGGGTGACGTCACATAGGCGACATGTAGTCTTTCTCGTTATGTCTTTTCCACAACTGCTAGCCGAAGAATCATACCATATACTGTCAAACTCGTAACATGAAAAGTTATATAAAAAATTCACAGACAACATATGTTCACATTCATGGCACAATTCAAACGGGACCAGAAAATAATTATTTTCTTCCATTCACTTGCATTGACGGTTTTTCAACTTTGAGGTCCAGCGGGGTTTTGCGGAAGGGGCGGGACTTACCAGCTCTATAAAGCACCCCTGAATCACAAGCGAGACAGCTTCTGTTACTTCAGCAGCGCTCTGTGTGAATCTATGTCCCTGGTGTTTTTTTGTCTGTCTTAGAATTTGCTAGGCAGGAGTTTTCACCCAAACTGTTGAGTCTTAACTAGCTAAAAAGCAGATCTCGCGCTGGCTGAGGCAGCGCGTAGATCCGCAATTTATTTATAATGTGGAGGAAACTGAGCTCAAGGAGTTTCCCTTTCTCTCTTATTCCTATTATCACAACTAAAATGTGTGTTTTCAAGCTATGATTCTTTTTGTATTCAAATATGAATATTCAGCCTGTAATTCAGACTATGAAATACTTTGTTACTGGCTGTATTTAAATTTGAGAAATCTAAAAAAGCTATATAAAATACTATGCACTTTCTAAAACCCATGTTTATGGTGAGGGCACACACCGAGTGCTTCGTGCCCTTTCTAAAATCGATGTTTATGGTTTTATTTAATTTGGAGAAATTAAATGAAATATCTTTCTGGCCTTTTAACCGCATAAAATACTATACAGTTTCTAAAATCCATGCTTATGGTAAGGGCACGCGCCGAGTGCTTCGTGCCCTTTCTAATATCAGTACATATGATAAAACGGATCTGAGGACTGTTATTATCTCTAAGTAGGCCAAGGAGCCCTGACACTAGTAGTGTAGGGCTTCTGAGGGTACACCCCTCCTTGGGGAAGATGGTTTCCACCTTATTATATGGTGCCCGTCTCCCCTCGGTGCCCTCAGGGGGGTCGTTCTGCCAACCCCGCCTTCATGCCGGGGCGCAGAAGGTCCCAGCGAGTTTTTACCCGAGGGTTGCTCGCTCCCTCCGAGGAGGGCTCTAGAGTAGTCAGGCCAGTTGTTCCCTGCCGGTGCGCCGCTTCAGGGCACTGTGCCTGCTGTTCAAAATACACCCCACCGTGGGGAAGACGGTTTCCACCTCATTATACGGTGCCCGTCTCCACTTGGTGCCCTTAGGGGGCCGGTCTGCCAACCCCGCCTTCATGCCAGGGCGTAGATGGCCTCAGCGAGCGTTTCCCGAGGGGCGCTCGCTCCCTCTGACGAGGAGTCTAGAGCAGTTAGACCAGTTGTTCCCTGCCGGTGCGCCGTTACAGGGCACTGTGTTTGCAGCTTGACATATTCCAGAGGCCAGCCTCGAGAGGCTGGCACCCTAGTAGATTTTCCGATTTTAGATCTGCGTCTTTTAAATCGCACTGTAGGGAAGCTGAAGTTCAAGATGCTCACTCTCAAATAGATTGTGTCACAAATCAGGTCCGAGGACTGGTTCGTCACGATAGATCTGTAGGACGCCTACTTCCATGTGTCTATTCTTCCTCAACACAGGAAGTTCCTGAGGTTCGCTTTCGGGGGCGAAGCGTACCAATATCGGGTTCTTCCGTTCGGCCTAGCATTGTCACCCCTGAACGTTCACGAAGTGTATGGATGCAGCTATAGCCCCTCTAAGGCTGCAGGGCATCCGCATTCTGAATTATATCGACGATTGGTTAATTCTAGCTCAATCGGAACAACAGGCAGTTCAGCATTGAGTTGTCGTTCTTGCTCACATCAAGAGATTGGGGTTGAGGCTCAACGCCAAAAAGAGTGTGCTTTCTCCATTACAGAGAACCACTTTTCTCGTTGTAGTGTGGGATTCGACGACGATGCAGGCACAATTGTCACCTGTGCGTATTGCTTCGATTCTCGCCGCAGTAGATCAGGTCAAGCTAGGCCAGTCATTCACTGTGAAACAGTTCCAGAAACTGTTAGGTCTCATGGCAGCTGCGTCCAACGTGATACCTTTTTGGCCTCTTGCACATGAGACCGCTACAGTGGTGGCTCAGAACCAAGGGATTCTCCCCGAGGGGAAATCTGTTCCGCGCGATCATGAGTTTGCGACGGTGTCATCGCGCCCTGATCATGTGGAAAGATCCTTGGTTTCTGTCCCAAGGTCCTGTGTTGGGAGCTCCTTGTCGTCGCGTAATGCTAACGACGGATGCCTCTCTCACGGGTTGGGGGGCGATCATGAGTGGTCGCCCAGCTCAGGGTCTGTGGCAGGACCATCATCGTCTATGGCACATACATTTTCTAGAGATGTTGGCAGTGTTTCTGTCTCTGAAACACTTTTTCCCAGACCTAAGGGGCCACCATGTTCTTGTCCGAACAGACAACACATCGGTGGTCTCTTATATCAACCATCAGGGGGGTCTGCGTTCTCGCCCGCTTTACAAACTGGCACGTCAGATCCTTCTATGGTCCCAAGGGAAAATTCTTTCGCTGAGAGCTATTTATCTCCCGGGGTATTTAAATCAGGAGGCAGACATCCTGTCGAGGCAGGGGCCGAGGCCCGGGGAATGGAGACTTCACCCCGAGGTGGTGGAGCTCCTATGGGAACATTTCGGTCGTGCCGAGGTCGACCTTTTTGCTTCCCGAGAGACATCACACTGTCCACTGTGGTTCTCTCTCAGCCATCCAGCCCCACTGGGGTTGGACGCTATGGTACAGCCGTGGCCGAGGTCACGTCTGTCCGCATTTCCCCCGATCGCTCTGCTTCCGGGAGTTCTGGAGAGGGTTCGCCGGGACGGGCTCAGTCTTCTGCTAATAGCCCCGTTCTGGCCGGCCCGAGTATGGTTTGCGGACCTAGTGTCCCTCCTCGACGGCTCTCCCCTGGAGATTCCGATCAGGAGGGACCTACTCTCTCAGGCGAGTGGGTCGATCCTTCACCCCCGCCCAGAGCTATGGAGACTATGGGCTTGGCCTCTGAGGGGGCTCAGCTCATAGAATCCGGTCTCTCGACTGAGGTCGTTGAGACCATTCTCCAATCCAGAGCTCCCGCTACGAGGAAGTTATATGCCGCGAGGTGGAAACTTTTCACCTCTTGGTGTGGAGAGCGCCAACAGGACCCAGTTAACTGCCCGGTTGGTACAGTGCTGGAGTTCCTGCAGGACCGTCTCTCCACGGGGTTATCCCACTCCACACTGAAGGTGTACGTGGCGGCCCTGGCTGCTTACCACGCTCCTTCGAGTGGAGTTTCTCTTGGGAGACACCCACTTATATCTCGCTTCCTTCGTGGCACTTTGAGGCTGAGGCCAGCAGTACGCACGAGGGTGCCATCATGGGACTTGGCCATCGTCCTAGAGGGTCTCTCCCTAGCTCCTTTCGAGCCCCTTGGAGTGGTTTCCGAGAAGTTCCTTACTCTCAAAACTATTTTTCTGCTTGCTATTTCGTCTCTCAAAAGGATTGGAGACATTCAAGCACTCTCGGTTGCTCCCTCGTGCCTGGAATTCTCACCTGGCATGGCTAAGGCCTTCCTCTATCCTAGGCCAGGTTATGTTCCAAAGGTTCCAACTTCTGTAGTTAGACCTGTCATACTGGAGGCTTTTTGTCCTCCTCCGTTTCTGATGTCGGACCAGGAGAAACTTAATTTGCTCTGCCCAGTGCGGGCTCTAGATGCTTATGTCCACAGAGCTGCCCTGTGGAGGAAGTCTGAACAGCTGTTCGTTTGTTTTGGGCTGCCCAACAAGGGGTGCCCGGCATCTAAGCAAAGGATGAACAAGTGGGTGGTCGAGGCCATCTCACTTGCTTACGAGTCGGCCAGTCAGCCTTCACCTTTGGCTGTACGGGCTCACTCCACCCGGAGTATGGCTGCTTCTAAAGCTCTCCTTTCAGGAGTTTCTCTTCAGGATGTTTGTGATGCGGCAGGCTGGTCCTCACCGCACACATTCGTCAGATTTTATTGTCTCGATTTTAGCTCCACTCCTGGGGCGCAAGTTCTTTCGTCAGCCTGTGCGCCTTAATTACACACGACGGAGACTTGCTCGCATGGGGACGTGGGTATTGCGTTCCCACTGCGATTACACGCAGCGGTAGTCCCTGAAGGGGAACGTCCCGGGTTACGTATGTAACCCTAGTTCCCCGAAGGGACGGACGCTGCGTGTCCTGCCATGCTCCCGACATCCCCTTGGATCGCTTGCTTCAGTAACATCAGAAGCTGTCTCGCTTGTGATTCAGGGGTGCTTTAAAGTTTCCTGGTCGATGACGTCACCCGCCTACTACGTTCCGTCTCGCCATTGGACTGATTTCATTCATGCTTCAGACGCACTACGCTGGAGGCGTTCCCACTGCGATTACACGCAGCGTCCGTCCCTTCGGGGAACTAGGGTTACATACGTAACCCGGGACGTTTTCATCTTGCCACATTCTTGGTAAAGAAAACACATTTTTACTCAAATTAATCAAAATGGATTTATCGCGTTTTGGAACCAAACTCTTCATATATAAGGTCCCCAGGGGGGCTGGATGTGTGAGGGAAAACCAAAGTGGACAGTGTGTTGTGTGCTGCGACGCAAACAGATCCACTTCTGCTTGGCCGTAAACTTCCCATAAATACTCCACCACCTCGGGGTGGAGTCTCCAATCCCTTGGTCTCAGCCCCTGCCTGGACAGGATGTCTGCTCCTATATTCTGGCAGCCTGGGATATACACTACCCTCAGGGAGAGTATCTTCCCTAGGGACCTCATGAGGATCTGGTGCGTCAGTTTGCATAGTGGACGTGACCACAGACCCCCCTGATGATTTATGTAAGAGACCACCGATGTGTTGTCTGACCGGACAAGCACATGATGGCCCCTCAGGTCTGGGAGGAAATGTCTCAAAGCATTGAAGACCGCCATCATCTCCAGGCAATTTAAGTGGCACAAAATATGATGACGGCCTTCCATTACCGCTCCCCAGCCAGTGAGGGAAGCATCTGTCGAGAACTCAATGTCAAAGAGCAACTCAATGTCAAAGAGCTCCTAACACTGGACCCTTGGATTGGAACCAAGGTTTCCTCCATATAACCAAGGTGCGGAGACACCACCGCGTACGAACACCACTCCGCATACGAAGTGGGTTTCCCCTCGGGGAAAACCCTCTGGTCCTGAGCTGCAAAGGTCTCATGTACAGCAGGCCAAAAGGTATCACATTGGATGCCGCTGCCATGAGGCCTAACAGTCTCTCAAACTGTTTCACAGTGCCGTGACTGGCCGAGCTTTAACTCTTTCGTGGCTGTGAGGATAGCAGCTACACGAGCGGGAGATAGGACGGCTCGCATTGTGACTGAATCCCAGGCCACACCAAGGAAAGTGGTTATCTGTAGTGGAGAAAGCACACTCTTCATGGCATTGAGTCTCAACCCCATTTCTGCATGTGTGCGAGGACGACATCCCGATGCCGAACCGCCCACTGCTCTGATTGTGCTAGAATCAGCCAGTCGTCTATATAGTTCAGAATGCGTATGCCCTGCAGCCTGAGCGGGGCCAGAGCTGCAACTACACACTTTTTGAACGTGCGGGGTGATAGCGCTAGACCGAATGGAAGCACCCGATATTGGTATTCTTTGCCCCCGAAAGAAAACCTCAGGAACTTCCTGTGCTGAGGGAGGATGGAGACATGGAAGTATGCAACTTTTAGATCTATCGTGACAAACCAGTCCTTGGACCTGATTTGAGTACAACCTGTTTGAGTGTCAGCATCTTGAACTTGAGTTTCTTGACTGTACGATTCAACTGACGAATATCTAGTACAGGACGCAACTCCCCAACCTTTTTTGTAACAATGAAGTAGCGGCTATAAAGTACACCTGCTCTATAGATTCCTTCGCTAACAGAGCTTTCACCTCTTGCTCCATTACCAGAGCCTGCTCAGGATGCACTAACGTGAGCAACTCCTTGTTGTAGCGTGGCAGACGAGAACCGAACTGGATTCTGTATCCTCTTTCTACTATCTGCTGGACCCACTGAGATATGTTTGGCAGATTATTCCATTCTCTCAGATAATCTACTAAGGGTACCAGCCTCTTGAGACTGGCCTCTGGTATAACTGGAACAGCCTCTTTGGTGGCCTGAAGCATACTGGCAGGAACCGACCGAACTGACAGTTTTTGCAAGTTTGACGCAGCATCGAATTGACACTGAGCCATGTGCTCACGCCCAGCAGCCCCAGGGAGTTGGGTACGGAGAGGGAGATATTTTTTAAATGCCTCAGATTGTCTTTTGGCCTCCTGAAACCTCTTGACGACCGTATTCACAGAGTCACGAAGAGGCCAGGAGGCGTTAACTGGGCATCTAATAAAAAGGCTCTGTCTTTGTCCTTTATTTTGGCCAGGTTTAGCCAAAGGGGCATCTCAGTGGCCACCAGGGCTGCCATAGACAGGCCTATTGCTCTGGCGGTCTCCTTGGTGGCCCTGAGAGACAGATATGTGGCCCGACGCAGTTCTCAAACTTCGTCGGGTCCTACACCCACGCGCTTATCAAAATCCCCCAGCAGATCAGCCTGATATGCCTGTAACACTGCCATTGTACTGTATGTAGGCATCCGTATATGATTTACCCACTAAATTAGATGTAGATTTGAGTGGCTTAGTGGGAAGCACCGGTGCCTTCAGGGACGATGCTGAACCAGGGGACAGATAGCTAGCTAGCGTCTTTTCAGCCCTGGGCATCGCCTCATATTCTTTCAGCCCCCTTATCGGAATATACATGGACTTGGGGGCTGAAAAGACGGGATGAATATGGCTTGTTCCACGATCTAGACAGTTCACTGTGTAGCAGTGGGGATTTCTTTAAGACTGCAAGGGAAGCTCGGCTTCCCCTATAATGTCAAAAAAATTAATGGTCAAATATGTACTATTGTGTTAACATTTTATTGACTAAAAATGCGTTAGAAAACGTGAATCTCAAAGACGAGTTCGTTCAGAATCAGCTACATACAGCAGGTCGGCTGACTCGATTTCCTTCTCATACATTCCCGTAGCGTCACAGAGAGTGCATTTCCCTGTTGAAGCACAGCGTCCATTGACTTCAACGGGGCTGCTCTGAACAGTTTTTTTCAGCGCTTCGAAACTAGACGGTCATTGGATAAATGCTGCGATTATGTCCCGCCCACGGACGCTCAGCGTCTCTGGGGGTGAATGAGGAGTGGGCTGGCCCGGACTCCGGGCTTCCGCGTGATGATTGGAGGGGCTGCATCTCCTTTTGATTGACAGCGATTTCATACAATAAAAAGTCGCTGCCGCTGAAGCTATTGGAGCTCAGTCCCATCGCGGATTTTCAAGTGATAGTCAAAAGATAAACTGCTGCTACCTCTTTCTTGGTATTTGCTTGTCGAAATTGCTAGCCATTTTTCATAATACATTTCACACAATTATACATTTATACCTTTATTATATTATTACTTATCCTATTATATTTTTTATAATATTAGTAGTAATAATTAAAACAATAATTATTAAAATAATTAAAAATAGCCTATATATTATTAGTAGTAGTATTATTATACTTTATTATATTATTATTTATACCTTTATTATATTATTACATTTATACAATTATACCTAACTCTGCTGGCCATTGAGAGGACACTGGTCAAGTCACTGGAAAAGACGCCTAGTTGGAACGATATAGGGTCACAGAGCATTTTCTTGAAAAGGAACGTTGGGCAGAATTTACGTATAAATAAATGGACAATTTTTATGATGTAGGCCAAAAATGAGCTTCCCCTCTTTGAAAGACCAGCAGCCGCCACTGCTGTGTAGATAGGGAAAAAATGGAAGGCCCCATGATGGAGGTGATACATTTGATGACAGGAAGCGCTCATCTAGTTTACTTTTAGGACGAGCACCCCTTTTCTCGGTTGGCCACTCAATATTTAATTTAACAACAGCACGAGTAATCACCTCCACCAGCTCCTCATATGCTGGGGAAAGAGGTGGCACATCCTCTCCCCCCTTATTGTCACTTTCAACACTCAATACATCTAGTTCCTTAGAACTAGAGCACTGAAGCATTGGGCCGAGAAATTGGGAAGAGAAACGGCGGGGCCCTTCTCTAACCCCGCCGAGAGATCCATTTGCGATCCCCAAGAATGCCTTCTCCGTGCTGCCTCAGTAGCAGCGGGTCCGGATCCCCGAGGATCGCTTGCCTGGCCACTTTCCTCGAAAAGTGACAGGCGAGAGAGGAGCGTGCGAAGCGGACGGAGTGTGCGAACCCCCTCGAAGGCTGACATAGCATGCTCCGCTCCCAAACACATTACACATAGATCAAGTTGTATAAATCAAATCAAATCAAATCAAAGTTTATTTATAGAGCACCTTTTTAAAACAGCAGATGTTCACCAAAGTGCTGTACATACAATATAAAATAAACAATAAAACTAAAAAAGAATAAAATAAAATAAATAAAAACACAATAAAAAAGCAATAAATACAATAATGGATTATAACACACACTTACAAAGAACTCCTAACAGGTAACTCTCATACTGTGTTATATGCAGTACTATACAAATATGTTTTTAAATGTAATTTAAAAACAGCAAGTGAAGGTGCCTGCCTAATGTACAAAGGTAAATTATTCCAGAGTTTCGGGGCCGCCACTGCAAAGGAACGGTCACCTCTGCTCTTTAATCTTGCATTGGGGGAGACTAAAAGCAGTTGCCCAGCAGACCTAAGTGCTCTGGATGGGACATATGGCTGTAATAGATCTGAGAGGTATTTAGGAGCAGTGTTATTTAATGATTTAAAAACCAAGAGTAAAATCTTAAAATCAATTCTAAAACGAACTGGCAACCAGTGAAGGGAAGCTAATATAGGTGTAATGTGGTCATATTTGCATGTCCTTGTTAATAGACGTGCAGCCGCATTTTGTACCCTCTGCAAACGTGTTAGAGATGCCTCACCAATGCCTACATAGAGACTATTACAATAGTCCAGGCGGGATGATATAAAAGCGTGGATGACCTTCTCAAAATCAGTAAAAGATACAAATGACTTGACTTTAGATAATTGCCTTAACTGATAAAAACACGATTTAACTACCAAATTAATCTGTTTATCTAGTTTAAAGTCACCGTCCATTAAAACACCTAGGTTTTTTACAACGGGCTTCACATATGACTTTAAGTCGCCAAGATCTACATCAGGGGTATTGATGGTACCACCAGGTCGGAACAAAATGATTTCAGTTTTATCTTCATTGAACTTTAAGAAATTGTAGGCCATCCAGGCTTTAATATCCTCAAGACATCTCAACAAAGGTGCTATAGAGTTTGCATTGTTTCGTTTCAAAGGCAGATAGAGTTGCGAGTCATCTGCATAACAGTGAAACGAGATGCCATGTTTCCTAAATATGGAGCCTAAAGGTAATATATATAAAGAAAATAAAATCGGCCCAAGAATGGAACCCTGAGGGACTCCACATACAAGAGATGCAGTAGAAGACACAAATTCCCCAAGACGTACCGAGAAAGTTCTTTCACCCAGATAAGATCTAAACCATTGTAATGCGGCACCCTTTACACCAACACAATGCTCAAGACGAGAGATCAGTATATTGTGATCTAAGGTGTCAAAGGCGGCAGTAAGATCTAACAGCATAAGAACAGCATAGTTACCTGTGTCAGTGGCCAATAATAAATCATAAACTTTTAATAGGGCCGTTTCTGTGCTGTGAAGTGATTTAAAACCAGATTGATAAATTTCTTGCAAACCATGCAAGTCTAGAAAGGACAGTAATTGTTTAAAAACAACTTTTTCCAATATTTTAGAAAGAAACGGAAGTTTTGAAATGGGCCTAAAATTAGCAAGAACCGATGAATCCAGGTTTGTTTTTTTCATCAGTGGTTCCACTATTGCGTGTTTAAAATGTGGTGGTACAACTCCATGAATGAGACTACTATTTACAATCAATAATATTGTAGGGCCAAGGGTTTCAAAAGCCTTTTTTAGGAAATCTGGGGAAATAATGTCTGTGGGACAAACAGATGGATTCATTTTGTCAATGATGTCTTTCAAACAAGCAAGAGACACTGGTTCAAACTGATTAAAAACAAAGGAACATACAGAGAAAGAAAACATATCAACAGAAGGGTGAACAATATTAGACTAAAATAACTGGTATTTGGATGGCTGATGACTCAGTATGTTCCAGTACTCACCATGATGAGTCTAGTTATTCAAAGCCAGTCCAGAGGAATGCCGGAAAATCGGCCACAGGGTAAGTGTTCCAGACAAGTGCATTTATAAAAACAATTCTTAAAAATTATTTAGTTTATGAATAGTTCTCTAAAAGACAGCAGTGCATAGGCTAATTATTGACAGCTTTCCCAAATCATAAGTCTGCTACGCTACTACATATTGATAATTAGTGTACAGTATCTAGCAGTAATGTTAATCTAGTGCTAGTAATTTTTCCTGCATTAGTTATTAAGTTTTGCATGAATTGTGAATTTTTTGCATTATTTCTCTGGGAAGTATTAAAAAATTGTAGTTATTGATTAGTTATTAGTGAACTACCACTTAAATCTGTAAAAAAATCAGTAGTTCTCTGGGAAGTATTAAAAAAATAGTAGTTATTGATTAGTTAATAGTGAACTACCACTTAAATCTGTGTGCTATTACTTACTAATTCGTTAATCAGAGTTACTTGTTAGTTAACTGTAGTTACTATTGTTAACATTGTGTTATTCATTAACGAAGGATCCGTATTTTAAAGTGTTACCCAAACTAGAAATGATGGGAACAAAAGAAAACAGGAACAAAAAGAAGGGAGTGCAAACTACAAAGGGCCACTTGCGGTCTTTGCTCTTGACCACTTGTCTACTCACATGACGTATTCCTGTATTTGGCCCAAGTAGACATCAATACCGCAAGTGTAGAACTTTTTGTAGAACATATTGTCGTTAAAAATGCAAGTGTATACAGAGCTTTATTTTGATTTTCAATACTTTGCATTTTAAAATTAACTTTTAAATGTCTGTTCCAATTGTACTTCTAAATGTAGACCCTATGTAACAGCTGAAAATGTTGTAATTGTGGTGCTTCTAATTAAGTGATAAAAAAGCAGTTGCAAATGTTGTGCAGGGAGCATGAAATGGCACAGTGTCTTGCAAAAGGCATAAAAACAACTAATATTTAGCAAAAACTTAATAGAGAATGTTGAACTGTCATAAGAGTGAACTACACAGGGGGGCTACACCCACTGTAAACGTTTCTCTTTGCAAGCTTTGGTTAGAGGTGGCTGAAATGCAACTTTATGGACAACTGCTAGCCTGCATGGAGAGGTTCTTGGGACTCCAAAGACAAAAGCAGCTTCAAACCTGTTTGCTGCTCAACAGTGGCTTTTTGTTATAGTTTCCCTTTTAATACATTTATTTAGATTGACAGAAACTTTTTTTAATAAGCCTTAAATGAAAGAGTTCTTCTCTGCTCTAAATCACTCACAAATCTTTTGACAGTTCGATAATCTCTAGTCAGTTTATGCAAAATATTAGTTGTTTACCCACATAATCTTGTCTCATTTTAACTCATTTATTCTTTTTTTTTGTGCTTCTTTTATTGTTTTTTTTTTTACGAAATGTGCTATATAAATAACCTTGCCTTGCCACCCTGATAGTGGGGAAGGTTGCAACAACATCACTTATTGTGCTTAACATTAACTTTCACATTTTAAGGACAAGTTGTAGATTTCAAAACAACTAATTTGTAGCAGAGAAATGTGAAAATGATATCAACGCTTGAGATACATAACACACTTAAGTTACAGATTGTAAAAGCAAACAATTTTACAATCATCCCTGTCTCAATCCCCACATGATCTCCCCTACATAGTTTTGATAAAACAAAACATCTCCTTGAATTTTGTTCTTAGACCTTACAATCAAAGATGAATAATCAAACGTGAAACACAATCAAACATGAGTAATACAGAATATATGCCCTGGATAACCATCAATAGGATTTCTGATTACTTTCAAGAGTGGCGCGTCATGCAAATATATATGTTTTCATATTAGTATGGGATTCCTGTTTATACTGGTAGAAAAACTTCATAACTACTTAACAGCCATCAACCACTCAAGATGAGTAAAAGAAATCATGCTTATTTCGCATCTGTTTACAGAATATACTATTGGCCTTCTCCACTTTTCATGTGTCCAGATGCTTGTCCACCAGAGCTTTGTAGTGCTTCTCAGGATGGCCGTCCATATTCTCCAACTTCCAATTGTAGTATGCATTATTCTGAGGTGTTTTGAGATTTTTACCCAGCCACACCCAGAGTCTGGCGCAGGGCAAAAGACCCACAGCAAAGTCCAGTGGATCTTCCACTAGTTCTCTGTAGAATGACAGATACTTTGTCATAGCTGGAGTTTGCTGAATGGTAGGCGCATCCTGTGGAAATGAGAGTATAAAGCATCTTCAATAAATTCAGACACATTTGGAAGGTTTAGTCTTTGTTTTCTGTTCTTACCTTAAAAGAAAATATTTCAAGCATTAAGTCAGTATATTTTTTATAACTTAAGTATCTGCATTTTATGAAGTCCCTGATGTCATCAGGCTGGATTTCCTTTTCATTCATTTCCTTCAACATTTTCTGAATGACATCATAAACATCATCTGAACGTTTACTGTGTAAAATCCTAATGATATGTCACTTGCATAATAATTTGGAACACAGAGTATTGTGCATCCCTATGAACATTATGTGTCCTGCACAAGGATCAGAGTTTGTTTGTCAATGATTTATATTTAGTTATTTTTAATATTTAGTTGAGGGCTAAGCCAAACCTGGCCAACAGAAAAGCAGCCCGATTCTCACCGTCAAAGCAATAAAGCTTATTTCAGCTGAAAAGCTTATTCTTTAGTCATGTATGTCATTATGCTGAGACATTCTGAAAAGCTCTGTCTATTTATATTACATTGCAGGGAGCTTAAATCCAAGATTGAGAAGGAGGAAACAAAGAGGGAACTCCTGGGATCTCAGTCAAATCTGGGTGACTCTCACTGTATCCGCTGCCTGCAGCCCTTTAAGTTCCTGGTGAACAGTAAACGGCAGTGTATGGACTGCAAACTCTACACCTGCAAGACCTGCAGCCGCTACAACAAGAAAGAGCGTGGCTGGGTATGCGACCCCTGCCGCATGTCCAGGTTAGAAAATGTTTTCTTTTCTCAGAGTTTAGAGCTTACACACTTAGTACACTTACTTCTATAAAATAATATGAATGTTTGATCACTTATAAATAAAATCTATACATAGCACCTTTTTTTTTTCATCCAGGGTCCTAAAAATTGGAACCTTGGGGTGGTACCATGACAATGTACACTCTCGCTTCAAGCGTTTTGGCAGTGCAAAAGTAATGAGGTCACTGTACAAGAGATTAAATGAAAATGGTGAGTGCTATTAAAAGCCCCCTGATAACCTTTATTGTCACATTGCGGTCACATCATCACACTGGTTCAGTATCACCAGTCATTTTAAGTGCTTGTGCGAGCAAGAGAGTGTTAAGTAAGAGATAATGCACAGTCAGCCAGTTATTATCGCAAAATAAACCTTGGCATGGTGATTGGGCCTCAGAGGGCTCTTGTCTCATCCTGAAAGGGTTTATTTTGCAATAATGACTGGCTGACTGTTCATTATCCCACTTAGTACACAGCTCCTCTCTAAATAAACAAATGTGTGGATATGAAATATTGATTTCAACATATTGTATACAGTAATTTTAACTGTATAGTCGGTCACACTTTAGATTAGGGTCCAATTTCTACGAATTCTGCCTCAATAAACTCCTAATTACTGCTTAGTAATAGTTAGTATAGTATTGGGTAAGGTACTGTAAGCTATTGGGTAGTTAGTAAGGTAGTATTTGGGTAAGGTATTGGGTAGTTTGTAAGGTATTGGGTAAGGTGAGGTATTGGGTAAGGTAGTATTGGGTAAGGTATTGGGTAGTTAGTAAGGTAGTATTGGGTAAGGTAAGGTATTGGGTAGTAAGGTAGTTTTGAGTAAGGTATTGGATAGGAATTGAGTAGGATTAAGGGATGTAGAATATGGTCATGCAGAATAAGGCATTATCATGTGCTTTATAAATCCTAAACTGAAGTGTTACCTTATAGTCACATCGGATAAAAGCACCTGCTAAATGAAGAAATGTAAAAAAAATCTTCATGATCAATAATTAGTATAACATATAGTAAATATGTACAGCATGTATATACTGCTTTTCAGATGAACAACAGCAAGAGACAGCAAATAGTTAGACCATGTGTAATCGTTGTTATGTCTATGTGTATTTAGTTACCCAAAGGATTTGTTGATCAGTCTTTTGAATTCAAAGAACTCTGTCCAGAGACTGTGTCCCAGCAGTGCTGAGGCCACAACTGGGTCACATGCTGTGTCTGGGGCGCTGTATGACTTGTTGATGTTGTTTATAGCCTTGCGCGACAGGACAAGTTAAACAGAAAAATGGAGGCGTAGATTATTTATCCCAAGGTTAAAGATGACTGAACTGACATCTGTCTTTGGTTTACAGCTGTAAAACTGTTTATGTTCTTTGTTTACAGTTATAAAGCTTCATTATAGTTTTTTTTTATTATAGTTTTGTTGTGGGATTATGTACAACAACTTCAATTCAAAATTGATTACTCAAATATCTAATTTGTTAATTATACATGAAAAAATTGGCAATAATTCCACATATTGTAATCTGTCTGAGTGCCTGAGTTAAATAGTCCTTTTTTAAATAGTCAGATTTTCCCTTTGTGTTACACAAGACCAGCATTTACACTGTCGCCCTTTATTTCTTTAGGGCAACGTGATGATGACACACAGAGCATGCCTGATGTGCGCAGTGAGTACAAAACACATTCATGGCGTTGTGAAGAAAACAGGAAGTATATAGTTGGTGTTGTCACAGAGTAGAGCTGAGGGCATTTGACCAAGCATTGTTGAAGGATCCCAGTTGAAACCATGTAATCCCTTTTGATAGTGCACCACTGAAATATATAATGTGTTTTATTCTTAGATGTGTGTAATGGTCATGATGAAGAAAATTTGGATGCTGCTGAAGCTCAACGTTATAAGCAGGTAGATTAAATTGTTAGGTATTTTAATTCACATTTCAGTATAAATTTCAGTAGCATTTTTCGAGGCTTTCACAAGGTGAAATAAAGTAACTCTTTTTAACAACTTAGTAAATCATTGTTTTTGTGCTTAGTGTGTTAGTCTAGCCGCTAGACAGTGTCAACTAACTCTCGTTAATTTGCAACTACATGTCAATTAACTCTCATTAGAGTATTAGTAGACTGTTAGGTTAGTGTTAGGGTTAGTAGAATAAGTTAACATGTTGCAAAGTTACTTATAGTCAGTAGAATGTCTGTTGGAAGACCATCACAATAAAGTGTTATAGTAGATATTGAGCAGACAGTCAACTAATACTCCACTGGTAGATGACTGGTAGATGACTGGTAGATGACATGTAGTTACAAAGTTCCTTATAGAATGTCTAAAGTGGAATATTGAAATAGTGTTGCCAACGTTGACATTATGATATACTAATTATGAGATAAAAAGTTGGAATTGTGATACGAATTTATGACATATTAAGGAAAAATTATTTAGACAAAAACTTTTTAATGTCATAATTTTGACTTTTTACATCAATTATGGTGTATCAAAGATTTTATTTTTGTGTGGCGGAAATGGCCTTCCTTACTATACTGACTTAAATAGTATATTCTTAGTATGCCATAATATATAGGCCTATATATTTTATGTAATATATATTTTAAGTATTTTTTATACTTAAATATATAAAGGGGATTTCTGCCACAGAGTTTTAGACAAATTTTTTTTTAAGTCTACAACTTAATTAATGAAGATACATTTTTTCATTCAAAATCCACTTTGTTCATAAATCTGAGGTGGCACATTTAAAGGGGCATGATGCCTCTGTTTCAGTTGAATGCTATTACATTACTATACATTATTATACATTACTGTATATTTCATATATCCCTGGGAATATTTTAGAATCATTATGTAAAAGCATATTTTAAATTGTGCAATTACGATAACCAAAGTCTCAACTAGTATTCTGTTACTCATATGATTTTCTATGAACTTGTTGTGACTTCCTCTCAGATGCGAAAGACCAAGCGTCTACTCTCTGTCCACCCCATGGATCTTGACATGGACGACTATGCCACTCACTCTCGCAGACAGTCTGTCCAGGTATTGATATGGTTCTCACTATTGCTATCAACATCCACATTTTTAAGGGGTACTCAGGCATTATAAACACTTTTCTCTCTTCTCCAGTACATCCATGAAGATAGAGGTCAGCGGAATGATCTAGAATACAGTTCTGACATGTACCATCACCATCACCATCGCATGAACCGCAGGAAAAGTCTCGACAGGATTTCACGCCCAGGTGAAGAAAGCACGTTCTGTTTGTACATTTCGATCTCCCTTTCTTTCTTTAGGCTACCTTTCTTTCTCTTCCTCATTTTTTTTCATAAATAGACAAATTCACACAAACTGCTGCTGGATGGAGTAAAAAAAACTGATCACATATCAGGGACTTCAAGTAAAATTTGGCGTAGATTTCATCATAAAATAATTTGCATATTCACAAAGTTTTCAGATTACACATAAAGAATATTAATGTTGTCTATGTCTATATAACATTATAATTCTAAAATAATACTCTTAATCAGTGTCTCAGAATGTACACAGAATGTATTTTAATATATTTTATTTATTTTAAGTAAATGTGTAACATGGGTAAGCTCAAAAACGAGGGAATGTTGGATCCCTATGCAGGGAACAGAATGAGCTCTTCAAAACATACAGCCATGAAGGACAAGACTCAACAAAGAACACAAGAAACACTGAGGTATAAATACTAGAGGAGCAAGTATTTATACCTCACACGTGGGAATGGTTGCAGAACTAATCTACTAGAAAAACTACAAAGAACTACAAAACATGGAGAAGAACAGGAAGTAACATAAAAGTACAAACAAGACCAATGGAACACAGGCCAGGATTATGATATGTTAAATCTTTTTTATGAAATATATTTACTTTTTTTTATGTATTTTAAATGTGTCGTTTACCCGTTTACATAATTTTTAAAGAAACCATATGTATGCAATTTTGCACGTTTCTACTTAATTATTTGTTGTTTTTTTTTTGTAATGAAAGATCCAGCATGTGTGGATCACTGACACAACATTTTGAAAATAACATTTGTAATTATGTTGTGCATAATGTTGATCAAGTGAACAAGATCAAGGTTAAGTGGGTTAAGAGGTTTAAGTATTACAAATCATATATTGTTTTTTTGGATATCTGTTCAATTACTGTATACGTGTTGTATAACGTAGGATGCACTGCGTGGACAGTCACCAGGAGAACTTGAGTTTCAGCATTAAGCAAATTAACTAACTTGTCCTCTTCATTTTTGTTGTAGATGATGGACTGTATTCTGAACACAGGATGGTACGCGCTCGCTCTCTCTCTAAAATCAACTCTTCCGTGGCTCCGCGCCAGATCTACCTGGACACTTCAGAGGAGGAAGATATGTTCCGTTACCCTGTCTACCAGCTGCCCCCTCGACGCCGCAGTCGAGCATCATCTCAGGAAAACATTCATCAGGGACCACCACCGGTATGATTAAAAGAATTTTAAGAGGCATCTGAAATATAGTTATACTTAAAAGTGCATAAATGGTTTCAGATGCCTTGTAAAAAATGCACCATTCACAATTAGAGGAAGTATTCAAGGTTAGGGAGGTTACTGAGACAAGATTAGTTGTTTTCAGCTGGTCATGTGATTTCAACAAGGTGACTATAGCTAAGACTATAAAATAAACTTTGACCTTGACCTTGAAGACCTGGCTCTTCACCTCATGTGGATGTACATGATTTAAAACATACACTATCATTTAAAAGTTTGGAGTCAGTCAGTCAGTTTTTATTTTTTTTATTTTTTTTAATAAATTAATACTTTTATTCAGTAAGGGCAAATTTAATTGATTAAAAGAAGCAGTTAAGAATCATTAGAAATATTTCTATTTCAAATAAATGCTGTTCTTTTGAACCTTCTATTCATCAAATAATCCTGAAAACAATGCATCCATGGTTTCACACACACAAAAAATTAAGCAGCACAACCATTTACAGCTGTGATAATAATAAGAAATATTACTTGAGCACAAAATTAGCATATTGATTTCTGAAGGATCATGTGACACTAAAGACTGGAGTAATGGCTGCTGAAAATTCTGATTTTGCCATTACAGGTGTTGTGATTTGGATGTAGACAGCACTGAGCACAATGAAAGAAGATCCAACTGCAGTTTTATTTGTAGCACAATCCAAAGTCGTAAAGTCCATTAAACAGGCATAAGATCAGAGCACCGCAAATCAGTCAAATCAAACAAACCAATCCAGAGTGCAAGACAGGAACGAGAAAACCAGGACACAGGCAGATTTCAAAAACCAGGAACATGGAAACACTCAGTAATGCTGTATAGACAAGATATAATTGACCACAATACAAACCACTGTACAGGTATAAACAGGCAAATAGACAAAGAGAGGTGATGAGGTGATGCAGAACAGCTTCCCATGATTAAATTGATGACAAACAAAGCACTGTGGGAAATTGAGTCCATTAAAGTGGTAGAGTGAACAGTAAGAGTGCCCTCTGCTGGCATTCAAGGGCACTCGCAGCTGGCGGGTGTGACAACAGGAATGAATTACATTTTGTTATATATTAAAATGGAAACCTGTATTTTAAATTGTAATAATATTTCACTTCCCCCCCCCCCCTTTCTTTCAAATGTTGCTGTGAGGTAGATCAATGAACTGAGCAAGAGAATGTCTGCCATTGAGAGTCTTTTGAATCGACTGGAAGTGAAAATGACTTTGCCTTCTGATCAGGTATGAATAAAGTCTCAAAACAGAAATGTAGCTCCAGTATTTCTTATTATTCTAAAGGTTTCATGTAGGTCCATACCTCATGATTTTAATAAAAAGACTTTTCATTGTGTATGTTTGTAGCCTGTTCAGCCCACAGCAGGACAGGTGGACGAGGAGAAGCTTAGGCGAAAACTAGATGAGCTGTTGAGTGACAAGGCGCTTTCCTCTGATGAAGATGAGCCGAAGAGACCTCCTAAGTCCAAAGGGTCCGCTGTGAGGGGGGACCAGGCACCGATGGCCCCTGTGTCCCAAGAACCCTTGAGCTCCTCCAGTGATGAAATGCCCACTGAAGCACAAAAGGTGAGTACACAGACAACACACATATCCAAAAATCTATGGGAGATGCTGCTTTTGTCCAAGGTAAGGTTTTCCTGAGAAGCATCTCTGTTAAAAAAAAAAAAAAAAAAAAAGCCTTACAATAATATTCTTTTTTATAGAACAGCTAAAGCAGATTCAAATGTCTCATTATCAGACTATTAGTGGAATACCAGATGGTATTAAAAGTCAGTATTAAAAGAAGAAGAAAATTCTGTCATCACCCTCATGTCATTTCAAACCCATAAGACTTTGGTTAATCTTCGGAAAGCAAATTAAGATATTTTTAATCAAACCCGAGATGTTACTGTCTCTCCATTGAAAGTCCTGGTTACCAAAACTTAGAGGATCCAAAAAGCTCATAAGGCACATATAAACTGAGCGGCTTAATCCAAGTCTTGTTAATTGCTTTATATGATGAAGGTTTGGTTACCTGGACTTTCAACGGAGGGATAGAAACCTTTCAGATTTTATGGGTTTGGAACAACATGAGGATGAATAAAATGATGACAGAATTTAAATTTTTGGGTTAACTATCTATCTCCTAATAATCTTAAAATACTGAGTTTAGCTCTAGCATTTTGATTAGTATAGCCAAAGAAACATCTGAAAGACGTTCGTAGTTCCCCTGAGTTATTTTAACAACTAATCCTTATCTTATCCAAAGACCATACAACACTTATGCCTCATTTAGCTATAATCTCAGCAATGCTAATACCTCTCTACAGTCATTTTATTACGGTTTTAATGCTGATGAGGCTTCTCTCCTCTCGGTTAATTACTGTTCCCTCTACATGGCTTTCAGAGATCCACCGCGGCGGCCCTATGCGACATCACAACTGAGATTCTAAGAACAATTAATGCCACTGAAAGCGCTATGAACGAGTTGGCCCACTCAAATCCTAATGACAGACTTCAGTTAGCGGGCACAGATGTTAAGCAGGCTGATGATGCGTACAGGGAACTTGAGGAAAATGTAAGCTTATCCCTCTTATAGATACTGTTATGTTTGTTTGAAGGAGAGAGATTAGACTCTTTGACCAATCGGTTTTATATCACTCGATTTGTTAAGATTTGTTCAGAGCTGAATTTTGCTGTAGGTTTTCTTTCTTTCTTTGTTACTGCAGGTGTACATGACTGCGGGGAAGTCCTTTGATATGGCAAAAAAGTTGCAAAAGATTGAACAGAATGCCAACAATCACTACAGCTGCCCGCTTATTGATTCAGAACTCTCTGAACTGGAGGACCAGGTTTCTTTGGCAGCCACTATAGTTCAGAGCACAGAAAGTGAGGTGAGCTACATTCCAAAAAAATCTATCTATCTATCTATCTATCTATCTATCTATCTATCTATCTATCTATCTATCTATCTATCTATCTATCTATCTATCTATCTATCTATCTATCTATCTATCTATCTATCTATCTTGTTTATCTATGTTGTCTGTCTGTCTGTCTGTCTATCTATCTATCTATCTATCTATCTATCTATCTATCTATCTATCTATCTATCTATCTATCTATCTATCTTGTTTATCTATGTTGTCTATCTATCTATCTATCTATCTATCTATCTATCTATCTATCTATCTATCTATCTATCTATCTATCTATCTATCTATCTATCTATCTATCTATCTATCCATGTCGACTGCCTGTCTGTCTATTTATCTGTATGCAGATATTAATTAATTATTTATCTATCTATCAGGTCTCAGACATTGAGAACAAGATAGCTGCTCTAAGTGCTAAAGGATTATCAATTGATAAAGCCAAGAAAAAGGTGAACTGCTAAAAAATAATAACCTTGGTAAAATGAAACTTTTAAACAAAATTTCTTGCAGATTTGCAACTAATTAGATGTTTTTGTTAATATTTTTTTTCAGGCTCTGAGTATACAGCAAAAAAGGAAGTTTTCCCAAGACATTCCTTCAAACAGAGGACACTTCTGAGTGGAAACAGGACATCGCTTTAACTTCTCTGTTGCTCTGCATTACAGTTTTTCTCAGTCGCTTTGGTGCATTTCTCACATCACTATTTACATTTGCACAAAAGTTAAAGGAGCTGTATGTAAGATTGTGGCCAAAACTGGTACTGCAATCACTTTCAAATTACTGTATAGAGCGGTGTATCCCCTCCCCCTCCCCCTGACTCGAGGTTGCCAGATAGGCTGCAGGATCCAGCAGGAACGTAGGCTGCAGTTTGTAGCTGCAGCTGTGGTAACTAGAGCAGAGCTGGCAACCCGGATGCAGAAACACTACTGACTTCGTGATTGGTAGATAGATGGAGGGCGGCGCTTCAGGCCAAAACACAAGATGACAACATCAACATCAGTTGAGGGCTGCAACTTCACTTTTTAAATGACAATATCCTGGCCGTACTACTTTTGTCAGTGATATAAGTATTTGAAATGAACATGATTTCTTAATGTCTAGTGACATATCAGGGCCATTTTATGATTAATTGAAATACATTTCTTACATACAGCTCCTTTAATGCAGTTCTCAAAACAATTAGTACAAACTGCAAAACCTAGCTGATAACCTGCAAAAGCGTGTCACTTGCTCAAAATGGATAGTTCATTCTTCAAAAGCAAGTATTCATGCCAATGCAAGTGTCAGTGTCATCAAGATGAAAAGTCCTGACACCATTGTTTATGAACAAGATAGTCAAATGGCTTTGTCATGTTTTCATTATGACAGTTTACTCTGTAAATGTTTTCCAATGCAAAAAAGTCACTACCTGACAGCACTATATACTATATACTATTTGCACAGCCATTTGAAAAATACAGTAAAGTTACACATTACTGTATTTAGTGAGGTACTGTAACTGAGTACAAGACACTGAATATGTATGTTTCACATTTTTACTGCATATGCTCTTTGCAATTCAAATTTTTTCACAGCATTGTGCAAAAGAAAAAATACACCCTTATTTACAACAAACATAAACTCCGTTTGGGTAGAGCTGTGCACAACTGTAAACAATATTGCAGTACATATTGGAACTTAACATACAACACATAGTACTGTAATCATTCATGCACATCCAGACGTTCCTCATCAGTAAAAGCTGAGATTCACCTGAGAGAAATTGTTCAATTTAGGAGACATTTTCAGGAAAAAAAAAAAGATTTTAAAAAATGTGTAAAATTTGCTTGACAGATTTTGACAACTAGTTCAACATTTTTGTATGCAATGACTCAAGCAATGAAATGAGGACTATTAGTTTTATATGGAATGACTATTCAGCATTCACAAGTATAGTTAATTTTGACTGACATGACATAAGCAAATTATAATGTTATAAAACAGCAGAGAGTTGTATGAAAGCAATTGATGCATGTCCAAAAGCATTTGCAATTTGTTGGAAGGAATGAGAAACTGCTACTCTGATGTGCACAAAATGATAATGTTGTGGAGGTTGAACTAACTGTTGTGCAAATGTAATAGTAATGTGAGAAATGCACCAAAGCGACTGAGAACAACTGTAATCAGCCCTTAATCCATCAGTACATTTGCCTCTCATATCCATACATGCATTCAGTTTTGCAAATCATCAGAAGACAGAAGAGCCCTAAAGGATTAAACAGTATTTTTCCATCTACAACCTTTAACTGTGTGAATTATGTTGTTTCAGAATGCATGAGAATCATTATGATGTGTTTTTTTTTTGTTTTCAATGGTACAAACTGGATCACTTACTAGGAATAACATTTCTCTTATACACAAATGTAATTTAGACCACTGTCATGACATGCCCTATGTGAATGTGAATTACTCTGTAATATCATGACTTATCTAATATCCATCTGATCTTGACTTGGCACTAGTCAACTTTGTGTCTCTTGTGTAAATAATCAGGTGACTTGATCAAACCCCAACTTTAACTAAAATCATTATTAGTTAAATAAGGTAATTGTTCTAAAGACAAAAGATGTCAAGTATCCATGCCAAGAAAAATAGGAATAATTGCTATTGCTTTTCCTTGCTTGCTTTGTTCCTCAAATTGCCTTTACAACTTTGAGATTTTAATAATAAAGGAAGGTATTCCAAAAAAATATTTTTTCTTTATTGCATTATTGGTCTTTTTTTAGATGGGCCTACACTAAACCTGTCACTTATCTTTAAGTTATAAATGTTGATTTATTAGAAATGTAGGCTTAACCTGGAAAATTAATTGTAAAATGGAACATGTTACATGTTGTTTCCCTGTTTGAAAGAAAAGAAAGATATTAAATCATGCTCAACTGGTTTGCTGGTCTTATTTCCAGCCTGGTCATGCTGGTCTCTTGACTAGTTTGGAAAGCATTTGGGCTAAACAACAGCTTTGCGACCATCTTAAAGCAGTTAAGGCACTCCTAACAACAGGTTGGGGCAAATGCTTCTTTATGTTAAGCATGAAGAAATCTATCTCATTCAAGTACCTTCACTAGCTACTATCCTGAACGAAAGTTTAAGGCAGCAGACAAGGAAAAGTTCGTTTCATACTGACAGGCTTGATTACGAGCAGGGGATAGTTGTTAAATGCCACCGAGCCAAAGCTTGACCCCATTATTGCATTCGCATCCACAGAGGAGTGTGCTGCCCTCTAGTGGACATTTAAAGAAAGCTAACACTTTTACAGGTTTTTTTTCAATCGCTTCGGCTCAATTCTCAAATTAGACTTTTTTTCTCTCTCTCTCAAAAAAATAAATAAATAGGATCAGATCTCTGAACAATTACACACATCTTGTTCACATCAGATTTTAATGTCTTATTGATTTAATCAAAGCACATGCAATTTGTATGGAGTTTGCTGATAGCACGATGACGATCACCACCATTTTTGAACATGGAGGAGCATCACATCTCTGAACAGCAGCAGTTACATCAGTACTGTATAAATACATTTGTATTTTTACAGTATTTTTGTTTTCTAGAAATAAACTAGTAAACTAAAAATTGTCATGGAAGAGCAATAGGAAGATATGTAACTAAGAAGATATGTACTGTATGTGTTAGTGAAAGACATAATAGAGTGTGTAGCCTAAAAATGAACAAGCAACTGAGAATGTTCAGTTGACATGTAACCCATTTCTGCAAAAATAAATGAACTGTAAAAAATACAAATGTTAATTTTCTTTTTTGTGTACTACAGTGCTGACTTTTCCCAGTCATCTGAATCTGTATTTACACAGACAAAACTGACATTCTTGTACATTATAGAAAGCAAAAAACAAAACAAAAAAACATGACTTTTTTTATGTAACAAATATTTCCATGGTGAAAAAGCATCTAAACATTAGACCAGTGTGGCTCACACGATGACAAAAACACTAATTATGTTGGTGGCATTGGCCAATTTACTGACACAATAACTAAGTTTTGAAGAATGAATTAAATGTTTTGCATGAGTTATTTTTTGCAGACATGCCACAGAGTTCAGATGTTCCAGCAAACAGTTGTGACAATTGAGCTTAGAGAATGTTAAGACCGATTTGAAAAATGTGCCAAAACTATTGAGAAAACCTGTCATTCTAAACTGCAAACAACCTTGCAATTGTATTTGGGAATATTGTGTTTTTCCTGTGATTGACCAGACTTATAGGCCCTTTGGGGGGAGTAGTTAGGAGATTCCTTTATTTAGTTTTTTTCTCAGTCGCTTTGGTACATTTCTCAGATCAGAATTGAAATTCTCAAAACTACCTGTTCAATCTTCACATCGTGTTACTTGTGCACATCAAAAAAGTACTTTCTCATTCCTTTGAAGAAAGTGCAAATGCTTTGGTACATCCATGCAAATGATTATGTACAATTCTTTGCTATTTCCTACATTATCAATTGCTTATGTCATGTTGATCACAATGTATTATAATGGGTCTCTGTTGAATAGTCTCAACCCCCACAACATTTAGGCTTTAGTTCATAGCATAAGTCACATGCAAAATGGTTGAGCAAGTTGTCATAATATATCAAGCATATTTCTATACATTTCCATTAGACTTTTTTTCTAAATCTGTCCTGAATTGGTAAATTGCTCCCAGGTGAATCTTGATTTTCTCTAACAGAGGTGCATCTCATGAACCATCAACTTGCAAGTATATATATAGCTGGAGCACAACACAATGTTACAATGTCTGACAATGGAAAGACAAGGAATTGGACCGGGTCAACAGCCAGAGAGAAGAAGAAGAAGAAGAAGAAGAAGAAGAAGAAGAAGAAGAAGAAGAAGAAGAAGAAGAAGAGTGAGGCTGCGTGGCGGAGGAGTTGGGAGGCAAAACAGAGGAAGAGGCAGAATAGGCCGAGGACATATGCTGATGAGATAAGAGCTACACTTGTAGACCACGTTCTCAATCATGAGCTTACAATAGCCGAGGCTGGTCGAAGGGTGTAGCCAAATGTTGGGAGAACAACTGTGTCTTCAATCATTCAGACTTTTCGTCGACAGAACAGGTATGTAATCTAACACTGTACTATAATACTGTATACTTTCTGTAATGCTTCATACAATATTACAATATTCCACTTGCATTTTACAATATACAGTAAGTATACTTTAAACAGTGACATTTTATCTTACTCAATTTTGTGTTTTGCATTACTGTATTTTTTCCACATAGGACTGCAAGACAACTTCACAGGGGTGGCAGAGGGCCCCTTTTCACACCTGAGCAGGAGGAGGCTATTTGCACCATGGTTGTAGAAAACAATGCCATAAGACTAAGGGAGATAAAGAGTGCCATTATAGAGGACAACAGCATCTTTGAAAACATCCAAACAGTCAGCATCTCAACTATTGACTGGGTGCTGAAAAGACACCAAATGAATATGAAGCAGCTGTACACTGTTCCATTTGAAAGAAATGGTGAAAGAGTGAAGGAGCTGCGCTACCAAGTAAAACATGTATGAGCATGCAGCAACTGTACGGTAAACAGTACACCATCGTATAGTGATATACAGTACAGTAAGTGTGACCTTTACATATTTGCTATGGCTGTAGAAAAGAAGTTGCAATATGTGCTGTATACATTTGATGTAACTGTATCTTGCCCAAAATGAAAATGCATGTAATTCATAAAACTCATTTTGTGTCCTCATATAGCGTATAATGGAATTGGAAGCAAGTGAACCACCGCACAGCTTCCTCTACATGGATGAGGCTGGCTTCAACCTAACGGAACGCAGAAGGCGTGGGCGAAATATCATTGGCCACAGAGCTACAGTTGATGTGCCAGGCCAACGGGGCGGGAACATAACCATGGGTGCTGTTATCTCTGAGAATGGTGTGCTAACGCATATTCCCATTATTGGGCCATACAATACAGAGCGTCTTGTCACCTTTTTAGACGCTCTCTACAGGGATCTCATCCCTGAACAAGAGAGGGGTCAGACTGGAGATGACCTGCCAAAGTAAGTGATAGTTTGGGACACTATCAGTTTCCATCGCTCCAACATCATCAGGCAATGGTTTGCGGCCCACAACAGGATGCTGATGGAGTTCATCTCCCCCTAGTCCCCATTCCTTAACCCCATTGAGGAATTTTTCTCAGAATGGAGATGGATGATCGCCAGCCACATACACAGATGACCCTTCTGGCTTCCATGGATGCAGCGTGTGATGACATCACAGCAGATGCCTGCGGCTGGATAAGACACTCTAAAAGATTCTTTCCACGCTGCATCGCAAGAGAAGATATTCGTTGTGATGTGGATGAGAATTTGTGGCCAACAGACAGGAATGTCAGGAGGTGTAGGAAGACTGTAATTCCTACAGCACTGCATGTACAGTTTTCCCTAAGGAGATTGTCTTATGTTCACATTTCATTTTTTTTCTTTGTGCTATGCAGTGCTGTCTTTTCCTTTCTGTATTGCAATGACATGGTCTGTCAACAAATTACAGTAAAAGCGTAAATGTGAATCTTGTCCAGTCTCTTGCAATCAAACTCCCACATACATTAAGGTGTAACCTACAATTTACAATAATTGTCATCAAAACTTTAGCCATAGTTTACACATAGTTTACACTGTTATATTGACAAAATGACTAAGCAATTTGACTGTTTTATCTGTACACAAGGACTTGTCATTCTGATGGGACTGACATGTTCATTGACACAGATATTTACTTTTGAGAGATGAACTAAGGATTTTGAGCAAGAGACTGGCTTTTGCAGGTAATCCATGGTGTTTTGCTATTTGTAAGAATAGTTTTGAGAAATGCACTTACTGTTTTGCAAATGTCGAGGATGATTCGAGAAATGAACCAAAGCGACCGAGAAAAACTGTAATAAAGTTAAAACACAGAAAATAAGTCAATTATATGCTTGAAAAAAAAAAAAAATCACACACAGTCAGATATATAAACAGTGTAACAACTTTTTTCCCCCATTGGTGGTTTTGGAAATCACATATAAAGTTGTAGTTGTCTAATAAAGCCTCTTCTAATATAACTGGACCACATACACATTTTACATTTACATTTTACATTTATTCATTTAGCTGACGCTTTTATCCAAAGCGACTCACAATTGCTATATATGTCAGAGGTCACACGCCTCTGGAGCAACTAGGGGTTAAGTGTCTTGCTCAGGGACACATTGGTGTCTCACAGTGGATTCGAACCCGGGTCTCTCACACCAAAGGAATGTGTCTTATCCATTGCGCCACACCACCCCTCTGATAGATAGATAGATAGATAGATAGATAGATAGATAGATAGATAGATAGATAGATAGATAGATAGATAGATAGATAGATAGATAGATAGATAGATAGATAGATAGATAGATAGATAGATAGATAGATAGATAGATAGATAGATAGATAGATAGATAGATTGTAGGTGAGGGACAGGACTGGCTGCCAGATATGTGTTGATGTGCCACAGCCTGAGAGACAGCAGGTGAATATGTGTGTAATGTGTGTGTCTGACCTCAGTATGTCCACCACAGTGACCCTCAGTAATGTGAGTGCGTATATATGTTGTTACACTGTTTATTTAAATTTAAATTATGTTATTATATTTTATTATTCTATTATTTTGATGTTTTTATTATGTATTCCAAGCTTTGGCAATATTGTATTATTTACAGTAAAGCTAATTTTTTTTATTGAATTGATAGATACAGACAACAGATAGACAAAGATAGATAGCCTAGATAGACAGACAGACAGATATATAGACAAACATAGAGCAGATAGACAGACGGACGGACGGACTGATAGATAGATAGGCAGACAGACAGACAGACAGACAGACAAACCGAGATACATAAAGATAGACAGACAGCAGACAGAGATAGATAGATAGATAGGCCTAGATACATAGATAGATACATAGATAGAAATGGCACGTGAATCATATTCAACAATAATATTCTGAAAATATTTTGCGAACTGGTGCTAAATGAAAGAAGACTGAAATAATTAAAATGCAAAGGTCAGGTCCCGCCCACATGCCCCGCCCACTTTTCGCGCTGCGTCCAGCACAGCCTGAAATCAGACCGTGTGCCATTGGGCTGCTTTATATTCTCATCCTCATAGGGCCGCTCATCATCCGGGTTCGCTTTGCCCTAGAAACAAATGCAGCTCTGGACCGACAACTTTATTCTTCATTCGTTTGGTTTGACGTTACACCGAACGAACGTAGGAAGGACTATTAAGGGATGACCGGTTATATTCACAGGAGTGTAGATGGTCTATCGTGTTCATGGCGTATCAGCAAACTGTCATCTTCCGTCCTATCCGTGATGTTTTGACATATCGATGTGTCGTTTGAATGTGCAACAGGCTCCCGCCATATATTCATGCGGTTTATGGAGACGATGGGTCATCAAAGGGAGGATGCGTCCTAGTGCTCTACATTTTTTTACTTGTGGTTACAATATAGCCGTTTATTAATGTTGTTCACTCACGACCATGACTCTTTGAATAGTGATCTTTGATCTGCACACAACTGAACAGCACTTCAGTTTGGCGAGGTCATTTTTGTCGAGGTTTGTGCCAGAGTATAAGGGAATTTAAAATGGCAACTCAAGTTACGGGGAGGAAAAGAATTCCCAACCGGGAGAAACTATCGGCGGAGGATGATGCGCTCAGTCAAATAGCTCGAGAGGTAAGACAGATGAACAGCATTTCACGTGGTACTGTAGCCGCAGCTCAGTCATGCTGCGCAAAATGTCGTCCTTTTACAAGTGCTGGAGTTCTTCAAATTTAGTCTTAACTGGAATCCCAAACGATCTTGCTGAATTATTCGGTTTTGTCGGTTGTGCTGTGTGCTGTCCCTTTTTTCCCGCATGCAGTACGGAAAAATGAGCACGGATACGATGACGCTTGTCCTTTCATGATGTGAATGGGAAACATTGCACCCCTCCCCTCCCAATTATTAGGCGCTTGTGAATGACAAAAAAAAAAACCACATTATTCGTCGCAGTCTGAATCGAGGCATTGTTGCTAGCATGACCTACATGATTGCAGACTTCAGTTAATAGGTAGACAAGCATTTCCCCTCTCCCCCTATACAAATAGCGCTAGTGCAGTTGAGCAACAGCATCATCATGTTTGGATACTTGCACAGCTGCGTGACGTCATGAAGCGAAGATCAAACGAAAATGCTGAGAGAAGGTCCCAGACTGCTGACGTCAGAAACTACTCTGATGCGGCACATCACACCCAGTAAATGGCCCAAACCCATAACCTTAGGGATATATTTTAAAATACACAGAGCTCAAATCGTGCTTATCTCTTAAATACTCTGCCATATGTGATCCTACATCGTCCTCTTGTCGTTTGGCTTTCAGTTTGTAATGAAAAGCAGACACAAGCAGCTAGATTTATTTCTTTTCTGAGAGGAAAATGTGGGTTATAAATGCAGAAAATAAATGGTGCAGGGATTTAGTCAAGCTTGCTAATTTTACCAGCCTGATTTCACGGCAATGCCTACGAATTCTACGAGGTGGCTAATTCGTACAAATTCATACGACCTCACTCGTATGTATTAGTACGATTTTTGCTAAATCGTACATATTGTACGAATTGCCCAATTCGTATGAATTCATACGAATGACCTACCCCTGACCCCGCCCCTAAACCTACCCATCACGTGGGTTTAGACAAATCGTACAAATTCGTACGAGTGAGGTCGTACGAATTCGTACGAATTAGCCAACTTTTTATCACTCATTCGAATTCGTACGAATTGGTCGTGAGATAGCGTTGAATTTTACTTATACTCATCAAATATTATCTTGCCTACTACACATTTTATTCTATCAATTATTTATCATAAACAGTTAATGGATGTTGTTAAAATTAAGTCATCTTATTCCTAATGTTTCAAAAGATGTTCCATATTAAAAGTCAGCTATTTTTGTTTCGTGAGTTCACACCTACAAATGATTAGATAGAGTAAAAGAGTATGCGGATTTTGGCGTGCTGTCCGGGGGAGGGCTCCGAGCTCGGAATGTATCCCGAACCCAGAGTGCCCCCCGTATCTCTCGTTAGGATAGTAACCAGACGAGTGTGAGGACACAGGGTTGTGGAGGGATGCAGAAAAAAAACTGTCTAGGAACATAGGTGAGTCAGCTACGTATTCATACAGTAGACCTCTCATGCTGATTGGATAGATCATTGAACGTTCTCCTCCCGAACTTTGTTAATAAAACATAATTTAGTGTCACTTAGTTCTTTACAAAAATATTCAGGTTTTCAGGTTCACCTAAAAACCTCTGTGACCTTTTGGATCAACTGACCACATCTGGAAAGCATTTCCTCACTGAAGAATCCACACATCTTCACAATTTTCACCACCACGCTTCTTTCTTCTAATTGACATTGAACATACCTTGATGCTTAGCTGGTGCCCTTAATAGGAAAAATCTTTCGATGTAGTATGGAAATGAATCAGGGATATTTAGTCTATAAAATTAGCTCCAGTTAAGGGATGGAAAAAGTAATGATGCTTTGCATCATTTGCCCTCTGGTCCTTTTGTTCTTGTAAAACTCTGTACCCACCCTCTTTTAAACTTACCATCCCTCTAACAGGATGAATCTGTCCCTATAGAGTAGAATAAACTCTACATCCGCAAATGTTTTTACTTTCTTTTTGATCCTCTTTCTCATTGAAACTGCACAATCAGCCATTGCTTAAGGCAGGGAGAATTGAGTCGAAGTTAAAGGAATAGTTAAAGGAATTATTTTCACATCTTCATGCCATTCCAAACCCCGATGACTTTCCGTCTTCTGTTTAACACAAAAGTTGATTTTTTTTAACTGGCTGCTGTTTTCAATATAATGAAAATTAACGACAAATGTTGCTAACAGGTTCAACAAAAATGTACCATAAAAGTATTGTTAATGTTGTCCATATGATTTGTTACTTCTTTTCCATTAACAGGCAGAAATTTAAGTTGTCACACTGAAAACTTTATCCGCCCTGCCTGTCCAATTCATGAACAATTAAGTTGATTAAATGCACTTGGGTTTGTGCTTTCTGGAACTAAAATGATTGAAAAACTGCGCACTTAGTCTGATCTTTTCAGTGATTCATTTGATCCAGTTCACAAAATCTGCTTACACATTCATGGGTCATAGCCGATTTGTACCACACAGGAGGAAAAAATCTGAATTGTGTCACTTGAACCATGTTATGTAAATGTGGTGTTAGACAGCTCTGTTTAGGCATGAATTAGGTGTGCAATCTGATATGGTCTCATTATCACACTGTGCCACTCAGACAGCTATGTAGCACTTACAAGGTTCATCTGTGATAAGTATAATCAACATCTCTGCCATCTGAGCTGTTTTTATACACTAGGCATTATGGAACAGCAAAACTCTGTAGAAACTTGAACACTTTTCTTTCCTCTGTTTGTTCGCAGATGTGGCGCTAGTTAGTTCTTGCCATGACGGTCATGTGAAAGTCTTATAAAGTCTTTCCCACCCATTTTATAGTTGATGCAATGTTTTTATTTAGCCTAAACAATACTTGTTATATTGTCCTAATGGATTTTTGGCTTCTTCTCAGCATGTTTCTGAGCTTAAACTGCTCACTCTGTTTTATTGTACAGTGATGGTTTGGTCTGCTCGTCATCACAATACAGGAATAATGGAGACATGTTTTGATACAGCGTAGATGACAATAAAGCTGTGTATACCAGCCTCCTACGTTTCTGCTGCTGCATCAGAAGAGGTAGTAGTCCAGCGTGATGGCTACATACCGTTATGTTGTAGATAAGACCGCATCTGTATTGCAAATCCCTCTACGTTGCTGTTGTTGTTGTTTTTGGAGTATGCAATTCAATGTCATAAAAACCAAAGCAGATATTACGGTTAACAAAAGAGCACCACAGGACACATGTTGGATCTGAACAGTTGCAATACACAGTGTGGACAGTCAATGATTTTGATTCCAATCGGATACACAAATAATCGGATTTGGACTGACAGTATGAACATTGCCAAAGGTCCTTTACTGGGCCCAGGGGATAGGGGTCCACCCATACAATTTGACTGCAATGATAGCTGATGTCTCAATTAAACAAAACAGCCAGTGCAGAAACAAAACTTTTTTTCTGGAAATTTGCTGCACAATTACCTGAATGTCAGTATTGTTTTTATTGACATTCCCCAAAAATCATTACATTATTATTATCATATAAATTTAAATTATGAGCCCCAATAAATGAATTCTGATGTTTCTTTGTGGAACTCATATATTATGGATCCAGCAGAATGGAGAGAATTTGAGAATTAAGTGAATGCAATCTGAACTCCATGATGACCTCCTTTCAAGTGAAATATCTTTACTGTCTTAGTTGCACAGAAGCAGAAATCACATCTCATGATCCAAATTTAACATCTACCTCAGTCACAGCATGTGGAGTCCATTGGAACCTTGGACTCCATTCACATTCGACTCTTTTTCCACTTACTGCCCTTGTATTTTCCAACTCCTGAGACAGGAAGCAGAAAGCCTTCAAGGCTGTACGTCTTAGGCTTTGTTCCAAATGGGACTCTTGATATGTACTTATGGTGTTGCAGACCTGCCATGGCTCGTGTGCCTGTGAGACAGTAGAACATCCCATTGGATATTTTAGGGATTTCGCGACCGCCCACTTTGCAGAAGCACTAATGCAGGCTCCAGCAAAACTTTACTGGACAGTTTATGCGACATAACGTCACCAAAGTGTGGATTTTGAAGTAGACCACAAAGGTTAAGCATGACATTTGGGACCTTGTGAAGGCTTTTGACAGTTATTAATGGAAAAAGGTTGTGATTTAAACTCTCTACATTGCAAGTAAATCACACACATATGCAACTAAATAATGTCTATCATTAGCTACTGGCTAAGTAGTTTAACATAGTTTCTCTCTCTGTCTCCATGTCTTTACAGCACAGTGAGTGCACTATTCCTATTCACAGTGTATTTGACACACTCCTGGCTTGGCTGCGAGTGCTCTGTGTTTCTCTCAGACACAAGCAAAGAGAGAGAAAGCAAGACAGTCTTATATACCACATACTAATGTACTACTACATAATATTATTTCATTTTCCTGTCAAAAAGATAGGAATTGTCATAATTTGTTCAGAATTGTTCAACCTTTAAAGTCACCATGAAATCAAAATGAAGTTTTTTGGCTTTTGGTATGAATATGTTAGCCTTTACTGTTATCTATAAGCTAGTGTGAATGTGCTCAAAAACAATGACAGTCTCTCACTCAAAACAGGAAGTCTTTCACTTCCGCCAATATGTATCAATGATTTCACATTGCACTTCAGCTTCTCATCAGATTTTCTGTCCAATCGAATTCTCTCTAGAATCTGAAGCGTCCCGCCCCCTGCACTATAAATAGACGCTGTAGCTGTGGCTAAAATCGGTCACTTGTCCACACATTTACTATTTTCTACATGGTGAATGGCACATAGTGCACTATTTAGGGGATAGGGAAAAATTCAGACAGTGTAAACATTGGGGCGAATGAAGTCTGGTTCTACATTAGCGTCACACGAACCTCCGTAGCGCACACAGTCTGCTCCGGTCCAGAGACATGATATCTCAGAGCGGATTGAATGCACGAGTCCGCGCAGACCACAAAACGGACCCATTTGAATTCTGCACAGAATGCTGTATTTTAAAGCAATATGGATGAGATTAGGAGGAGAAACGGTTAGAGATTAAGAGGAAACTGCGGCTTTACCAAACACAATGGCTCTGGCCGAGCTGTGATATAAACTAAACGCTATTGGCTATTTAAAAAAAGGGGAGGAGCTGTTAGATATGTCCCACCCTGTCTTGCTGTTTCAGTGGAAATTACAGGTGTGTTCGACATCAGCTGCGGCTGGATGTAACCGATCGGCGAAAGTTGCTGCGTACAGGAGGGGAGGAGCTGAAAACAGAGACGTGAAGTCAGACACTTTCTGCTTCCCGTAGTGACCGGTCACGTGGTGTTTGCATACTTTACCACCACTGAAATGAAATAAATGCAATATTTGTCAAATACACAGATGTTTCAGATACGTTTCCATTTAATACTTTATGTACTGCTAAATACAACGTATGTTTGTACAAGAATAAAGTTCAACATAAGCCTATACTATTTATGTAGTGGGGTCTACGTTTTTTTAGCAGTTTAATTTTGATGAACATGACACAATATAACATTGTGACTACATGAAAATTGGAACAGTTGTCGTCATCAGAGCTTGTGCAGCCGCTCTTGAGAAGCTACGCAGAATGAATCAGCCGGCTGCCTTAGAATCGCTCTCGCGGTACTTTGATGGCATACGTCACAGACACTTGGCATCGGCGCTGTCTCAAGTCGGACACAATTTCTAACCGGCATGCACTGCTTCAAGTCAGCCGCTGATCGGTCTTCGCAGGCCGCGCTGTATGAAGTCAAACAAGCCTTACATCAACACATTGAATAATGCTGAGTGTTTCAAGTGGCGGGAATAATGTGCAAGCAGCAATCTTATTGGCTAGCGCTCATCGCGTTTTGAACGAATGCAGACAACATTATTCATGAGCCCAGCAGCATATCAGACCTTTTATATCGTAGTAGAATTAGTAATAGTAGTAGCATTTTATTAGGGTTATTGTTAGTTTTTTACAGAAACATTGAATTACCAATAATGTCAAGCATTGCTACCTGCCCATAAGAAAATGACTAGCCAATGGCAATTCTATTGCCAAGGTGTGCATAGAGGGTTGGTTTGTGGAGGGAAAAGTGTGGTTTTTGGCCCATGAGGTGAAGAGAATTTAGCTGACCTAGTAGTAGAAGTGTATTTAGCCCCTGCCTCACTGCAGCAACAGATTGGCCAGCCACCACCCACTGACCTGCATTCTTTAAGCCTCTCCACAACATCCTGTGTTAATCGCCCCTCTAGGAGCTTCAATACTGTGCATCATTTTGGCCGCTTTCATTCAACTCCTCAGACAACTAAAATGTATTCCCTTTCAGGGCTACTGATGACAGTTTCCAGTGTAAAGTGCCAGGAATGCAGAGGCAGTTATTCTGTTAGTCATGCAGGGTCATATATCAGCATATTCTGCTCTCTGTGGTGCAGTGGAAGGCAAAGCTGATGTTGTAGGCCATTGCGAGTGTGCATGTTAGGGGGGTTGCAGTAAGCCTGCGATTAAGTTGCTGGGTAGACCGAGGTGAAGAGCAGACAGGAAGTGATGCTTTATGGGCCTGCATTGCGCTCTAAGAGCAGATTAGTCTGGAGCTAACTCTCCATGGCCGTCTAATCTTCTGCACTGTCACCTAGAAAACAAAAACAACTGATTCCCTATTATTGTGTTTTACATTTACTCAGAATCACTGTTAAACCAGTTTATCTGGCCAGTATCACATAATTGTTTAATCATTGTTTCAGTACCAAATTAACCAACAGAATTATGCAAATCAGGTAATGCCACAAGCGCCGAACAAAATTTGTACAGTGCAATTTTCCCTCTTGCAGGCCATTTCTGAGTGCTTAGTTGTGGAGGATCCAGCAGACTACCATGCTAAACTAGCATGCTAAACTATACTATTATCCAGGCTTGTAAAATGATGAAAGTGTTGTCAATGAATGCATGTCTGATGCATTCATTGACAACACTTTCATCATTTTACAAGCCTGGATAATAGTATAGTTTAGCATGCTAGTTTAGCATGGTAGTCTGCTGGATCCTCCACAACTCTACATCTCCAAGTCAAAAATTTCTAGTGACTGGTCTCATCTAAATTTTTCAGTTAGTCTGACATATTATTTCTCATTGAGCCAATGTTAACAGACTATTGCAACAAGAATTGCACTTGGGCCAGTTTAAAAATTTAGATGTGACCAGTCACTAGAAAATTTTGACTTGGAGAGGTTAGAATTTTTTTACAGTGTAGCTATAATACTCATCAACATCAATTTATGATCTGGGGAAAAAAAAAATTAAATAGAAAATGTAAACAAATATTTATCTTCTAAAATATTTATACTGGTGGCTTTATACAAGCAATAATTTTATCTTTTATCTTATTAAAAAATATGTTAAAAATGCAATTCATTCAAAAACTGATTTGAATGAATCTGCATTAAAATTCTTAAAAAGAAAACCTTGTGAATATTCCATATTAATTGTTTATTATCATTTCTTATACGATTGTTTAACAAAAATCATTTCTGCTTATTAATATTTGAAAAACTTTACTAAATCTACTGAATCAGCTTAATCAAAGTCACGTGCAGGAAAAAAACCATAGTAAATAGTTAAATAAAACCAATGAATTGTCATTGAGAGTCAATAAATGTAAAAATTTTTTTTTCTTGCACTGAATTATGACACGTAAAAATATTTATTAATTTGCTCTGATTATTTTAATGATTTGGTTGTGTTTTCCTAACAAATTTCACTGAGTGTTACAAACTGAATTGGTGACTCCATTTCCAGTCCATGCAAACACACACACACACACACACATTTGTGATCTGGGTGAATTGTGAGTCAGCATACTTGATATTCAAATTAACCCCTCCGCAAGACTGTGGAGGAGGAGGAACGCTCTTGTTGTTTGTTCCATCAGTCCCTATGCAAAGTTCATTTTGCACTCTTGCTCTGAGCCACATATGTTAAATATGGCTGTGAGGTAGAGGCTTGTTTGCTTTGGAGGCTATTACTATGTGTGCTCATGGTTCCAAAGACACCCAGAGTGTAAGTTAAAATGTGCTGGGCCAGAACCACAGCTGCCTATACTTCATTTCTGCCATGTGGACTGCATATCAAACTTAATAAATGTATCCATGCTAGAAGTTCTATACAATAGATCAAGAATATATTAAGGCTAGGTGATTTTGTTATAGGATTGTCTAATTGAAAGAGCGCTGAGCTGAGCTATTCTGAGCTGGTCTGCCCTGGAGCGGATTGTGAGGTGAAGTTAATTCACATGGGCCTGCCAAAGCATGAGTTTGATCTCAGATATTTAGGCGTTCCACTGCGGCAATTTGAATCAATTTGACCTCTCTCCCTCCTTGGATCTCAGTGATGGTTGGAAGAGATTTGCACATGCAAATATATACGCACAAACAAGTACACCGTCCCAAGCACAGTCTATAGTTTATGCCAAGTACAGACTCTACTTAAGTGCAAGTAGTTGAATCATTATTCCTTAATCTATGAAGATTAAACTCTTCTGAATACTAATTATGTGGTTGGATTATGATAGACATTTTGCTTCACAAAGCAACATATTTTAAGCTGCAGTGTGTCAGATGTAGAATCAGGGCTCAAGACTGCACAAATCATTTTAGAACCAAGGGAATGTTTAGTTACAGAATCAATGGAGAAATTTTATGTTCACACACTACTGATCCTGATTGTACTTGTGCCAGATAAATATTGATGCTGTGTAAGAAAATTGTTTCCTATTTGGGGGACAAAAATAGTTGTATCACAGTCTTCATTTTGAATCATGGTTTGTTTAATGAGGGAGTCAGCTGTTCCTGTAAACTCAGTTATGGCTCTGAATGGTTCACTGGCCGAGTGAGTTGGATTCATACCGCTTACTTATGTGAGTTTCCCATTAAAAAAGAACCAGTTCTCAAGAATCACTTGTCCTTGTCATTGTGATAATTGTAGAGAGCTGGTGATACTAGAGTCTTTGTTGATTACTGATTGTAGACAGCTGATGATACTAGAGTATTTGTGATTACTGATTGTAGACAGCAGGTGGCAATAGAGTAGCTTATTTTGACGTGTTCCTCCCGAACTACGTTAATAAAACATCATCGCGTAAAACAGTCAGTTCCGCTAATGTATATTTCTGTCGATGGATGCACATGCTGACTCCCCAATAAGACATTACAACAGCGATAATCAAAAAAAACTTGAACAAACCGGTTACTCTTTGCAAAACTTTGTTCAATGCGAGTGCCATTTGCTCGACCATGACCAGTCATTTAAGGCTGATTTATACTTATGCGTCGGACCTACGCCGGAGCCTCTACGCTGTAGGCAACGCGTTGGTTTTCATTTATACTTCTGCGTCGTTGTCCGCGTTCACGCGCGCAGAGGGAGCATGTGAAACCCGAGGGAGCGGTCCTAGCAGACCAATCACAGCGCTTGCGTCCGCGTAGAGTTGACGCGTTGTTACATTTTTGGAGAGGTGCACGTCAGGGTACGCAGAAGGGTACGCGCGCTACACACAGCCTACGACGTAGCTACGGCGTAAGTTCGACGCAGAAGTATAAATTGGGCTTTACGCGGTCATCACCCGGGTGTTCATAGCGCACGAGCGTAGGCGAGACCTGAACTGCACACGTTGCTATCTGTGTTAAACTAAACTCATTTAAGAGCAAGACGTGAAAGAGAACTCATCCGAAGCGTGCACAAATATCAGACAGCGCACATATATTGAGTTCTCTTTCAAGTCTTGCGCTTGAATGGACAAATTCACACAAAAATGTCAACATGTCCATCTTGATGAGTATCCCAGCAGACATAGTCTGTTATGCCTTAAGTGAACTTAAACGGTCGAGAAAGACAATGCATGTGTGTTGAATCGGTGGATTATTCCTTAAAGGCACAGTAGCCTAATTTTCCTGCTGTCTGTGTTTTTAATGTTAATCAAACAACAAAAGACAAAGAAATCACTCACAGCTCTGGATTGAATAGCTTTTAACTTTAATAAGGATTAATCTTTAATTTATACAGTCAAATATGCAATGTTATTTTACATTTGTTTACTATATTCAATTTCTGTACCTGAAAACAAATGTTAGACCTACCTGAAAAACCTGAAAAGCACCATTTATTTTATTAGTATCTTTGCTCTATTGTATTTATTTGTGCAGTTGCTTGTAGTTAGATTATTTGATTTTATTTTATTTGACAGTAGTCCTTTTTTCTCTGAACATAGCACCTACCGATCCGTACAGAAACCGTAAAATTTTACCTATTACAGCCTATTTTACCTATTACATTTATATTATTTGACCATATGAAAGCTGGTTTCAAGCCCTTTCCAAATCTGTTTTTATTTCTTTCATCATTTGTCGGTAACAAAAGTTATGATTTTCAGGAACGGAATTTTTAGAAAAACATGGTTTATTTAACTGTCACCGTCTTTCTAGTGGGACGCTTGCCGCTCTTTTATATATTGCCTTTTTCATATCAAATATTTTAGAAATCATCATAAATTAGGTATCATTCGGAAGCTTTCAAACTCAAAATTCATCCTGTGAAAACCGTTTTGAAATTGGACGTTGTGTTATCATGGAAACAGTACTCTAAAATTCTTTTAGCATTCTCCTCCCCTAGTGGGCAGTGTCAGTGTTCATATTACAAAATGTATTTATTTTATAATGACAAAACACATATCGTCGGAAATGTCTGAATCTCAGTGTTTCATATTTTGTGATAAAAGGGATGTTTGGATAAAAATGTATTAATTTGTTACAGGAGAATGCATCAAAACAAAATTCAATGGAATGTGGGTTACACCAAACTATTTTTGGTACAGCACCTAAACAAAATCTCATAGGAACTTAAATTTTTGTGAAATCAACTTCAAATTTAGAACATAACTTGGTTAGACATATGGCTTTGATTTAATATTAATTTTAGAGTAAAATAATTTTGGAAATATATATTTGATATAAAATAAAAAAAATATTTAGTACAGTACATTTCATTTTCAGTAAATTGAAACTTCCATAACTTTCTCATACTTTCATTTGAAGTGCTTTCACTTCACGCAATAATCTACTGTGTGTCTTAAAACAAGACCAAACTTAGGTCTATATTCCTAAGCATTTTTGAATTACAACCATTTAAGTTTGGCTAGTGCATTTTCACATCTATTCTCAAAAAGACAGTTAAGGGGATAAAGAGAGGCAATGAAAATAAAAACACAACAGTCAAGTATCTAAACACAAGTAAAAGTCACTTTGCTGTGGTAAAAGACTTAATTTAGTCACTGTACTTGTAAAATATACAAAATTATTACTTTGACCCCAAGGAACACACACCACTTACAAACATTTTGAACATTAAATGTACAGGTACAGTATATCTGTTTATTATGACATTCAATGTATTTCACTTATTTAACTCATTTTCTGTTTGTATAAGAGCCTTATTACAAGTTACATACTCTATTAACAATAGAAATCCTCTAAAAAATATGTCTATAAAAATATTTAAGATCTATTCATATTAAAATTCAATTATTCTAATATTGTTATTATATTATCTGAACCACAGCTATTCACATTTATTATTGAAATTAAACTTTAAAGGGGTCATATAATGGTACATGCACTTTTACAAGTTGATTGTACTGAAATGTGTGTTGGCAGTGCCTGTACACAACCATCATAAAATGATAAAAATCCATCCAGTGTTCATCTTCTTATATTTTCCCCCATCTCAAATCAAGCCGTTCGATTTTGTGACGTCACAAAATCGACGGCCCTCCCACGATTGTTGATTGACAGCAGCGTTTCAACACAGACCCGCCCTCGCTCGTGAGCGAGCTGTCTGTCATCATAGTCCGCATTGTTGATACGCTGGAGCAGAATGGCGTCTAAGCGATTGTGGTGTTCTGTTCTTGGGTGCAATGAGGAACACAGCAGTCGTTTTGATGTTCCTAAATCCGAACCGCTGAAGACGCAGTGGCTGAGTTTGTTTTCGAAGGGAATATTCCCCACAATCAACGTTAATGCTTTCATATGTTTGCGTGAATCATTTCACCAGACTGCTTTACAAACGAGGTCAGTATAAAGCTGGTTTTGCTAAGAAGCTGCTCCTGAAAAAAGGATCGGTATCAACTATTCGTGTTCCTGCTGCACCTCCAGAAGAAGAAGTGAGTGTAACGTTTTATTAACCTTTATATTAATATTTATATTAATCTTTGCAAATCGCTAGCACGCTTCAAGATGAATGCGGCTAAGGTTTACACTCAGGGTACATTACGGCTTGTTTTCTGTGTACGACGTTCTCAATATAATTCATAATCCCACGTTTAAATTATAATGAACAACGCATTATGGTTATTGTGTTATTGTGTTACAAACGGTGTACTCACAGAACAGAGGAGCGGGGTGAGCAAAGCTCATTATCATTTAAAGACACATGCACTTAAACGGCGTGCTGAAAACAGCTGTTTTTGACCAGGTAAAATTAGTGTTTTCTTACAATACTAATGAGAATTTTTAATTGAAGTATATTACAAACTTTTAATTTAGACCCTAAAGAATCATATTAGCTTGTACAAAAATGGCATTATATGACCCCTTTAAAATGTATACAATCAATATACTAATTACAACTGCAAAAGACTATAAACGTAGGGAAATATCCAGACATAACAACATTAACTCTTGGGAATTCAAGGTTAGAATACTGTTAAATAAATATTACAGTTCAGACACCTACAGTTCAATTCCATAACCTTGACCCCGACCCCGACGGCATTCCACATGACTTCATCCTCAGACTCACTTGATTCACTATTATTTAATGAAACCATCATTGTGTTTGCAAGTACATACAAACGCTTGGGCATCTCATCTTGAACTGCAGCTGGTATAGGTGGTAGTACCTGTGCTACATCTTCAATAATGGGATGGTCATCATCTGAAATAAAAAATGAAGAATCAATAACTGTTACACTATATTAAATGTTTTCAAAAATATGTTTCAAATAATGTTTCCTAATAACCCTGACAATGCATCACCCAAGTAGGCTATTTCACCCAAGACCTGTAAAAACTTGTAGGACTATAACAACAAACTTACAATATTATATGCAAGTTCACAGAGTTGATCTCTTTCCTGGCTCTGAAAGAATCTAGTTCCTTATGGTTCCATAGGGAGGCCTGTGGGGTCCTGACACAGCTGAGGAGGAAAGGAACATCTGTCATATTCTGCCACGCTCATGCTTGATCTAGGACAGGCACTCTGTCTTCTCCTGACAGAACCTCAAATCCCTCTAATAGCAGTGACTTGCAGTCTGTTTTTACAGAGCGGTATTTAACGAAACCAGACACTGAACATTAAAGCTCAAAATATAGCTCCCCCAGTGTAGGAATCCAGCCAAAGAAGAAAAACGCAGATTGCAGTGACTGTATTCCTTTCTACTCTTTGGTAGAGTGTATTTGCAAAAAGATTTAGTGCTTTAGAAATCATTCATGTATGACAGCTGCGACAATCAGTGAAGCTGGAGCCTTTCATAATTAAAGAAGCTTAATATTGCATTAGTAGTAATAATGTTATTTCACTACGATTTAGTTCTGCACTAATACATGAAACCAACAAAAATCACTGGTCTAAAGTGGAGAATGTACACAAGTCTGGTATGACTGATAAGGCACCAGTTTATCGCATACACATGTCTCTCATGCTGAGTCACTGATCAAAGGGTTTTAACCTGTGGAGGTACTGGCATGTGCATGTGTTTAAACTGTTCATTATTGGTGCCGTATTTCAGTAGACATTATGGCTATCGTTTCTCAAACTGTGGTTGGGATCTCTTCTTGTTTCTTTTTTATTATTTTCCATTAGAATCTTCAGCCTAATATTGCTTAACATACACTTGTTGACTAGCTGGGTTGTTCATTTTCTTTTACAAAATATGCTCATCATGATAACCACTGTGTCCACCTGGATTATTAACATGACTATACTATGGTAAAATTGAAAATGCACAAAAAAATAAATAAAATGACAGAAATATTCTGAAAGGTTACTTCACAATATGGAGATCACATATTAGGGCATGGCTCTCTGGAACTCGATTTTGGTTGGGCACAATCCAGCAGTCTGATATTTCATAATATTTTTTTTATCGTCCATGGAGACAGTGCATATCAGACCACTTATCTATAAGTAAAGGCCTTTACCCACCACCACCAGCACAAATGTTTGGCACAAAAAATGGTGCAAATTTTGCATGGGATTTGTCATGTGCAATTTGAACCAGTGCGAATAAACGGCAGATGGTCTGAATAAAAATGCAAATTCACTCTCTGAGGGGGGTCGCACACCGGACGAGAAGCGCAGAGCCGCGTCGTGTCTAGGACAACTCGAGGTATCGCACACCGGACGCACATTTTCTCAGTTTATGGCTAGCAATATTGTTATGTTTAAGGACATTATGGAATTAAGATAATGTCTGTACTATGTTGATTGTACTACTGTACAATTAAATACAATCGTTGCTAAGTCTGCAGTCTGATCTCAGTCGAATTTTAAATACGTGGCGCTGCACGACACGGCGCTGCGCTCCTCGTCCGGTGTGCGACCCCCTTGACTGTAGGTGGCGCTTATGGAAAAATGTTTTATGTTTTCAAACAGCCATTCAGATTTTTGTATTCTCTATGTTGTTTATTGAATAACACCAAATGAAATAGTACAGAGACAAGAGAGCCAGTTGCGAATTCTTTCTCTGCCATTCACTGTCGCTTATAGCTAAATAATCTGTTCATTAGTGCCACCAAGGCATGTGCTGCATCCAAATATGCCTACTTACATTGTGGGCGAAAAACAGCATGTAAGCCAAGTAGCATGCACAAATCCATTTTGTTTATAAAACAATAAAGGTGAAAAGTACCTTAATTACCTACTTCCAGCGGGATTCTGAAGTGCATCCTATGGATACGCAACTGACACTGTAGGTCACAGAATTTTATTCATACTACACACATTCATACTAGGCTATATAGAACATACTTTTTTTTATAGAACATAGACATGTCATGTGACCAAAACACGAATGTCATTGGTTGGCCAGTTTTCTTAACAGCGCGATGGAAAAGAGATTAGAACACTTCTCAATAAAAAGATCTGTCACATTGACGCTATGCAATTGTTTACTGTATGTAGGCCTGAGTAGATGAACAGTCGTTCATTCAAATTAAAACATTTATCACTCCTAAATTTTGCGTCATACATTTGTCTTGATGTGACCTGGCCTTAACTGAAACAGATGCTACACTGCATATTCTTTCTTCTTTTATAGAAACACAACTGGTGCCATTTTGTGTCTCAGTTATTGATTGTGGTGAAAATGACCTCAGAGGACTTCATTATTAATATTACTGTAATATTGTTGCAGTGTTTGTCTTGTTGCTATGTAGTTTTGTACATTGTAATGAACTTTTTTTCCTGGCGGAAGCTAAGATAATATACATGTAAAATTATACAGTTTATATTGTAACTAGTTTTCCATTGTTATGTCTCTGATAGTCAGTAGTGTGAGAGTTGCTCTGCTGAGCAGTGTGAACTCGAGCTCCCTGCATGCTGTTGACAGGCCAGTGGAGGTGGTTGGCAGGATCTAGGCCAGAGGCTTGTCTGAAGCCCCTTATTCAATGAGTTGTGACTTGTTCAGACAAAAGAAACAGAGCTGCTTTCTAACAGTCTGTTTGTATCGCCTCGGCAAGCTTGTTATGCTGTCCACTTTCAGAGATTTAGCCAGACTTCATACAGTGCATTAGCCTATGCTGTCTGGATATATTGCATGCACAACAAAACACCTGCTCTTCCGGAGCTTATAAAATAAAAAAATGCATTTTATGCTACTTTGATTAACAATTTTGGGGTAAAACAAAAAGGTAGCACAATGGAATTTACTAATTTCATTCAACAGAGACACACACAAAGCTTTCACACAAAGGTTTGATTGCCTCGTTTGAACTTCCCCTTGCCACCACTGATCTCTATTCACATTGTAATTTACTCATTATACATTATATTATGCAGTGCTGGGTAGTAACTGATTACAGGTAATCTGGATTACGTAATCAGATTAAAAAAAATTAAGTAATTGTAATTAGATTATATTACATTTTAAAATACTTCATTTTGTATTGATTACATGATCACTTATTATTCTCACAATGGCAGTAAATTATTCAGAATTCATTGATTCCACTTCTTTGTGAAAATTCTCCTTTCTATAAAATTTTCTGCACACACTCACACCCCAAACTGCCTTATTTAGTTACTTATTAAAAACGTATGTTTTCAAAAATGAAAGTAACAACTTCAAAATGTGCATTTTTGCAAATATGGATGTGTGTAATTTGGGAACCAAGTGGCAGGGTTTTGACATTAAACCCTGCCCCACCATGGTACCGCCCAGCAACATTAGGCCTCGCCCCCAGCACCCCCCCTGATAAAATATGTTCCCGTGGCTATGTATGTAGGAAATATTAACCAGACAATTAATATTGACAAGAAAATTTAAAAAAAATGGTTGAATAACTTCTCTTTTTAAAACTGAATTCTAACAAAGATGGCTATTAAAGAAACTATACAGTTCATTTAAATGAAATGTCGTTTTAATTACATATATGATTTGGTCTAACTCTGACAGTATTATGTAATGTCAACTTTCATATTTAATAATATTTTAGTGTAAGATTTGTGAAATTCACTTTTTACTAATGATGCACCATTCCCCCCCCCCCCCCCCCCCCCCACCACCAAAACACTGTAAGCAAAATTAAAGATTCAATACATGTGTAACAAATGTAACATGCCCATATAATAAATTACTTAAAAGTTATCACAATAAAATGTTCCATATCAGTTTATATCAATAATAATCACGATAATTATCACGATTGTCTCATCTGCCAGCTGGAGTACGCATGATTTCCACCAGAGAGCACTCCTTCCTAGTCCATTTTTATCAGATCATGAACATCATTTCCCATAACTCATTTCCTGGACTCATGATGTTGTGATTATGTTCAGCTGTGTCTCATTATCTTGTTAAACTCTGCCTAAATAAGCCCTGTATTTTCACTTTGTGAACGTTGCATACTTTCTCTTATAGCACACGTACAGTACATCACGTCTGTTTGATGTGTGTGTTTACATCTGGAAGATGTATTTTTTAGAGTGTTTGCCCATCTGTAATACATCTATAGGACGTTTCCCATCAGATGTCAAATAGATGTTTAGACAATGTCTTTAAGATGTTTATGATTTAGAATGTATGAAAAACTGACATCTTAAAGATGTATATGAAATGTATATCTTGCAGATGTGCGTGTGCTGTCTGGGTTGCGAAGTCTTGTAGGTGTCATACCACATTTCTGAGCGCTCTCTTCCTGATGTCTCGTGTCATGGTTTTTGAGCTTCTCCTGTTTGCCTGTGTTTTTCTGCCCTGTTGTCTTTTTGGATTATCTGCCCTGTGTTTTGACCTAGTGATGGGAGAAACAAAGCTTTTCAAAACTTCGAATCAATTGAACCAATTGCTTTGGAAAATGATGCACTGTTTCGGAGTGTTCGAAACGCCACACAGTGGTGACGTTTGCTTTTCAGAACAGTGGAAATGCAACAAAACTCAGGTCAAACATGCATAAAAACACCTTTTACAAACATATTGCAAATGTTTTATTTAAAGTAAAATCTATCAAATGAAATGAACTTATAATCTAATAAGATTCAATATCAAATGTCTGTATGATATGCATTATTTTATTGATTTTCAGTGTTTTTTTTTTTGTTTGTTCTATTGATGGCTCAGCTAAACAGGCCAATAAGAGACTATTAACTAGCCTACTGTTATTCCTTTTAATTATACTAATGTCTCATTAAAATGTCTACAACTGTATAGAACTGATCATAGATCAGTGAATCTGCATGATCACCCCCCCATTCGATATGAATATCCCACATTTCTGCCACAATACCATGGTGAAGTTAGTGTTACTTCAGTAATCCATGGTAAATGATGGCCATTTGTTGAATGAAAAGCCTTTTGACTGTATCGTTTCGCACAGTGTTTCTCCTGTTTGTCCGTTCTGTTTCATCTGGCTTTAGTTTAAACCACTGAGACATTTGAAGTGTGAGGACCAAAAAATGCTATTTGTATGGTGACAGATAGTAAGCATTTACAATGATGTACATCAGTTGGGTTGTTGAGCAGCATTTCTTTCTCAGTTATGCTTTGGGTTTCACTTGTTGACCGGAAATGGCAGCTTGGGTGAGTGAGTGAGCTATTCCTTCCTGGCACAGTTTGTGTGTGTGCGTGCTTTGCGGGTAACTTTAGTTCACAATCGGTGTTTGTGTTTACAATATCACAATCTATGTTTGTATTTACAGCTTACAATATTACAATCTATTAATGATTATTTTCATGGTTGTATAACAGTCGATTATATTTTTCCTTGACCATCATGTTGATTTTGTTGGTGTTATGTTTCAAACATTTTCTTTATAGGTAGGACAGTCATTTCTAATGGTTCTGACTCTTAGTTATGGTGCTACTGATTGGTACTCATTTCCATGGGACTTCCACCCCCTCAAGACAATGATGAGATTAAAACTATAATGGATTAATCACTGAAAGTCTGTCAATAGCTTAATTAGATTACATTCCAAGAACTCTCAACATCAATTTTAGCATTCACTCCACATAGAACTCAAGCAGAAAAGGGTTTTCTCTGTCATACAATTTTCCTTTCTCACTCACACTGGTAAATAGTCTTGACTTTCATTTGTATTGAATAAAAAAAAAACTGCTTTATGTGATTAGTGTTTTCTCTATTGGGCAGTTCTGACTCTGAATCTCTCTCTCTCTCTCTCTCTCTCTCTCTCTCTCTCTCTCTCTCTCTCTCTCTCTCTCTCTCTCTCTACCAGGCGGAGGCAAGACTGGCAGCTAAACGAGCAGCCCGGGCAGAAGCTCGAGAAATCCGTATGAAGGAATTGGAGAGGCAACAGAAAGAGGTCAGGAGATAATCTGTTTGGCAGACTGTTGCAGTTCTACTTTCTTCTTAGGCTATAACAAATAGCCTGTGTTGCATCATGGTTCTACATAGAATTTCACACTAGCTTTATTTAAGCAGATCCATACAAGCAAAAGTACAATTACTAAATTCAAATCTATTAAATATCTTGTATCATTAAATAATACTAAATAATTGTCACAGAATAATACTCAATATATTGTGCCTAATGCCTGCAACCCTGTTGATATTCAGAACAACAGCACTCTTGCTTGTGTAAAATCTTTTAAATAAACACTTACCTGATAATGTTCCAGTGTAAATGTTCAGTAAACAAGAAGTTAATATTGAGTAACTTAAATTTTAAAAGCAATATTGACATTTATGTTTTTGTTTTTTAACATATAGTAATTGTTTAGTGTATGAATCAGTGCATTTGAGCGAGTCAGCTTAGTGAATGTTTCATTCACTCACTCGTAATAAGGTTATAATGTAACCTGCAGATAGGGTTTGAAAATTCCCACCACTAATACACAAACTGAAATGAAAAAAAAGTGGAGTAAAATGGTTCTCCAGGACGAAAGATTTGTGAATTGTCTTTAATTCTCATAAACCACCTAAGCATTAAAGTACAGTACCACTCTCAGAATTAAGCTGGAGCAGAAACACAGTTATTCATGATTTAAACATCTTAAAGTTGTGATGCAGAGAAAATGTTGTTTCAACAATGTTTTGCTTAGCATAGAAAAAGGAGGGATGCGTGTGTGTGTGTGTGTGTGCTGGTGTTAACCATTGCTAGTCTGTATTAGTAAACTGAAGATGTGATATGTATGTAGTGCCGAGTATGGCTTATGAGGTAACTGGGTGAATGTTATTACTTTTCACATACATTGGAGGTATAGCCTTTATTTGTATTGTCATGTGACTTTTTTGGTGTTTTAAGAGTATCATATTTCAGAATAGCTTCTTTGATCATTTTTAGCATAAAAGTGCAAATATTTGGGGTTGTCGTTTAGAGTGTTCTCTGCTATTGTGTGTGTTTAAAACAGGAAACTGAAACAGGAAATATTATTACAATTTGAAAGAATGAGCATGTTTTTATAATTAATAAAATTCAAAATGTAATTTATTCCCAGGGCTGCCAACTCTCACGCATTGAGCGTGAGACTCACGCAATTGACACTTTTCACATGCTCTCACGCCACACATCCATTTTAAAAATTGCGGAGCAAAGAGGTAACCTATTCTCAGCTCTTAGATTTGGTCAATTTTATTACGAAATTCAGACAAAAATACGTTTGGCGCTTGTAAATGTGACGTGACAGATCGCTGAGCGCCTCAGTTCAAGTGCACGTGAACCGATCATCTGTTACTTTTTTATTTAAAGATGCAGTACAACTTACCAAAAGTATACATAATATCGACCAATTAGTGTTTTTCAACCACGGAAAGAGGTCGATATAACAGCAGGAGAACAATTATGTCACATAACGTTACATTTACCTCAGGAGAGCCATTTAATGACCATAGCAGGTTAACTGAATAGAAAAAATAGCTAGAGAGGAGATTTTGCTGAGCACTATATTACATATTTATTATATTTTTTCTTATGTCATTAAATAATTGTTATTATAACAAAAACTGCATTTTATTTAATTTAATTTGTTATTTTTAACCTTTAATAATACCAGCAGATTGGGCCCTCTATGTTTACAGCATTAGGTGAGATTATTTTTTTAAATAAAATGTAAAATAAACATGTATCCAAATTAATCAATATTGAATCAAAATCGGAATCAAATCACAAGAATGGAATTGAAATCTTGAAATTTTTGTCAAGCAATAATAAAAACTGTATCCTACCAGTCAGTGTACAATGTAAACATTGTAACATGTTGTCAACTTCATAAAATTCTATTTAGTTACCAAATGTTTTGACAATCACAACAACCCCCCCCCCCACCCCCCCTAAAAAAAAATCTCACTCCAAGCTAAACTCAAAAGTTGGCAGCCCTGCTTCCTGTGATGGCAAAGCTGAATTTTCAGCAGCCATTACTCCAGTCTTCAGTGTCACATGATCCCTCAGATCATGATCAGATCCCTTCTTATTATTATTAATTTTATTATTATTATTAATACTAATGCTGAAAACTGTTGACTGAGAACGTTCAGTGCATCATGTGATCAGTTGCTAAATTTAAATGTGATCCCCCAGGATATTGTTAATTTGTTGGCATTTTGAATCAGCATCATTTTAAGAAGGCTTTTGAGAATGTTTTGGGTTGTGTAAATGGTGTGCAGGTTATAAAAATGACAGATTTTTATTCTTTATACCAGCTCTGTCCTGATTTATTTACAAATGATCCCTATAGTCTCCTTTAAGCTCTTTATATCTTTCTCTTCCTGCCTCACTTTCTTTCTTTCTCTTCATCCTGGTCTCCCTGCTGTTAAATTAGATATATCAAGCGCAAAAGGTAAGATCTGTCCCTCCATAATGTCTTTCTAACAGTCCTCATATTTGATCATTAGAAATACAAGCTGTAGTATTTTGCATTGTTTAATGAACATCAGGTTATAAAAATACAGCTAAAGCTTGAGGAAGAATTTAACAAGACCAATCTCAAACGAAGTTCTCTTGCAAACCTGTTTGTAACATCCTCCTATACTTTCATTATAACCCTTCCTCATTTGATCGTCTTGCTCTCCTCCTCTCTGCACCAGAAATACTATGGGCTGGACAACAAATGGGGCCATATTGAACAGTGGATGGTATGACCTGTTATTATACCACACTGCTGCATGCAATAGACCGCCAAAGATAGAATTCAAATTAGAAACAGGTCCCACACAGCACAGGTCCTGAATGCAGTTAATCAAACCCTAACTATCACAATGTATGCTTCAGAGAATGAAATGTGATTGGTTGGTGTTGCATGTCTCTTAGGCAGTCTGTGTCTGATCCTCATTTCACAGGCTTTACTGGAGCAGTGGGGGGCAGGAGGCCCATCTGACATGTTAGGGCTTAGTAGAGGTGGTCATAACATACAGCAGGATTATAGGGCGGTCGCGTGACCCACATCTTAAAGCACTCAACCCTCCCCTCCCACCCCTCCAGACACCCTGTCTGAGCCCTGTAATAAACCGTGATATGACAGACAGCATAATCTCTCAGTGCATGCTTTGTTGTTCAGTTTTTGCAGTGTTTGATAGTCACGTGACCTTTTGACCTAAAACTTCCTGCTTTCTGTCCTCTTTTCCCACTCTGCTTTTCAGGAGGACAGTGAGCGGTATTCCCGCCACTCTCGGAGACATACTTCGGTCTGTATCTCTCCATCTGCTTTTTGTCCTACACTTTTATTCCCTTTTTTTTATATTTCCTTAGTCCCTTTTTCCCCTTTTTTCCCCTTCTTCCTCATTCGGTTCTCCTCTTCATCACTCATTTCCTATATTTTATTTTTGCTAAAGGCCTGTAGTGTGCTGTTCAAAACAGATGTCAGATGTACTTCACCCAAAAATGAAAATCACTTTATCACCTTTTTTGATGTTAAAAAACTAAATTTCATGCTAATTTCCATGCAGTTACAGTGAACAGGGACTGAAGCTTTCAAGCATCATAAAACTCCATTACATTGTCATAAATATAGTCCATACAACTCTTCCAATATGAAAACATTGTGTGAGAAATGTAGGCTAACACACACACACACACACACACACTTACTATCTAAATGGTTACATATACTTTTTTTCATGGAAGCTTATTTCTGCCACAGCAATTACAACTTTTTATCCCACAATTCTGATCTTTCTTCTTGCTATTGCAAGTTTATATATCATAATTCTGACCTTATTTCTCGCAATTTTGAGAATTCATAATTGCGAGATATGAACTCGTAATTGCAAGAAATAAAGTTCAAATTTCGAGTTATAAACTCGGAACTGTAAGAAATAAAGTCAGAATTGTGAGATATAAACTTGGAATTGTTAGGGGGGAAAAAGTCAGAATTAGAGTTATAAAGTACAAAATGTGAGATAAACTTGCAATTGCGATAAAAAAAGAGAATTGTTAAAGTCGCAATAACCTTTTTTTTTTTTTTTTTTTTTTTGGTGGTGGTGGAAACAAGCTTCCATAGTTTTTATATAGCCTGTAGCTAGTTATGAATACTATAACCCCAAAATATGTAGGTACACACAAAATGTTAATTATATATTTTTTTAAATAATTCACTGACAAAAAATGTTGTATATGCATTTAATTCTATCCTTTTTTGACCCACATTTGCTATAGAAGCACACTCTCAGGCATACAGAAAAGCATGGTTTGCCCAAAGCACAGTTCTAAACTCACTGTTTTCTTTGTCTTCCTGTCTCAGATATCAGATGATGAGGAGCGGATGTCTGTTGGCAGTCGGGGGAGTTTGAGGGTTAGTATACCTGTGATTCCTCCTATAAAGCTTTTCATTTGGATAATACAATTTAAAAAAAAGACTGGAGATTTTATACCAGTTTCTACTGTTTAACACACACTTTGAAGAGTGGTAGTTTACTTTCTCTTAATTTTAATCTTATGTCACTTAAATAAAAACAGATATTCAGGACTTACACTACTGGTCAAAAGTTTGAAATCATTTTAATTCAGAATTTTTTTATTTTGTTTTATGATTATGCTCACCAAGGCTAAAAAACCAGTAATATGGTGAAATACTATTACAATTTAAAATAATTAGAATTTTATTTAAATATATTTAAAAATATCATTTTAATTCCTGTGGTGGCAAAGCTGAAGTTTAGGCATCAGTCTTTAGTGTCACATGATTCGATCATGTGAAATTAGTCTAATTAGTTATTAGCTCGGTTCTATGGTCAATAATGGTTCTTATTATTATCAATGCTTAATATTTTTGTTGAAACCATGATACACTTTTCCAGGATTATTTGATGAATAGAAATGTCAAAAGTACAGCATTTATTTAAAATAGAAAGCTTTTGTAACATTCTGCCTCATTTTTGTCCTTGCTGAATAAAAGTATCTCCCAAACTTTTGATCACAGTTTCCACAAAAATATTAAGCAGCAAAAAATGCTTTCAACAATGACAATGGTAAGAAATGTTTCTTGAGCAGCAAATCAGCATATAATAATGATTTCTGACAGATCATGTGACACTGAAGACTGGAGTAACGATTCTGAAAATTCAGATTTGCCATCATAGGAATAAACACTACATAAACACATTTTAAAATATTAAAATAGAAAAGTTATTTTAAATTGTAAAACATAACAAAATCGCAATTAGCCTATTCTAAACTTTTGCACGGTAGTATAAGCAAACATCAGTGAAATCCAAAGAGAAACAATGTTAGTAAAATAGCTGATGGAATTGGTAACAGAATAATGAATCCAGACTCTGTGCGACTGCCGTTTGCACACAGAGTCCTTTCACTGCTTGTTCCCTCTTTCATTCATTCTTCATCACACTTGTGCAACAATCTGTCACCTCAGCTATTTTCATGGGGCTTTTTTTATTTCTCATTCTCACATTGTTCTTTTGTCCTCCTCTGCTTACCGTAGGGTAACCACACAGATCTCTGCAGCAGCACCAGCAGTCTGCCTTCAGCCAGACTACAAAATGGACGGGTCTGTCCCTCTCACAATCCCTAGCAATCCGTCTTTATTCCTGCCTTTATAATTAGTTCCCTTCCTCATTGTTTTATCTTATAACCCTTTCTTCATTTTGCCCGCTCCTCTTTCCTCGTTCATCTCATAGGAACGCTTATTTTCAAACAACTGTCAGTCGACTGTTGGTTTCTGCAAAAAAATAAATAAAAAAATAAAAATCACATTCAAAATATCCAAATTGATAGACAAATAGACGTTGTAATCAAAATGATTCAACTTTCAATGCAAATAAGGTTTATTGGCAAAATTCACTTACAGCTGTTTGCAATGAACAAATCAAACAAAAGTAATTGAAATAGTTCAACACAACAAATGTTTCAAGTGGTTTCCCCAAATTCAACTGAAAATGCAACTTTTAATGACTTCTGCAGAATCAAAATTATTCAACCCTTTCATGGCAAGCATATTTAGTATGTAGTAGAACACCCTTTTGCTGTTGTGTAACAGCTGCAAATGAGATGTATAACCAGACACCAGCTTCTGGCAGCGTTTCTGAGGAATCTTAGTCCATTCCTCATGAGAAATGGCCTCCAGTTCAGTAATATTCTTGGATTTGGGTGCTGCAAACACCTTCTTCAAATCCCACCAGAGATTTTCTATGGGGTTCAAATCAGGTGACTGTGATGGCCACTGTAGAATCTTCCAGGACTTCTTCTCTTAACTTTTTCTTTTGACTTTCTTTTGACCATATTTCTAACATGCAGTCAGAAGTAACACTCAACAACAAACCTAGCCAGTTCAGGTATTTCATGTGTTCTAGCTCAGGTAAACCTGCTGCAACTCGTGAGCTTAGAATTATAAGGTTCTATCTCCACTTTTGGTCGAAATTGAGTTTTTGACATAATCTGATCCATTAGGTGTTTATTAATGTCTGTGTGGTGTTATTTTTGTAAAAAAATATTTTGTTAGTAGTTATTAATAAAATAAAAAGGTTCCATCTCAGTTTTGCCAGCTGGGATGTAAAAACTTTGATGCTCAATATCTCGGAACTACCCTAAACGGAGATAGAACCTTATAATTCTAAGCTCACGAACTAATGAAGCCTTCATTAGTTGCATCTGTTTTGCTGATTTGTGATGTTGTGGGGGATTCTATTCAGGGGGTTGAATAATTTTGAGTCTGCAGAAGTCATTAAAAGTTGCATTTTTAGTTGAATTTGGGGTAGCCACTTGAAACATTGTTGTTTTGAGCTATTTCAATTACTTTGGTTTGATTTGTTCATTGCAAACACCCGAAAGTCTGTAAATGTTGCCAAAAAACCTGAATTGCAATGGGGGTTGAATAATTTTAATTAAAACTCTATTGACTTTTTGTGATTAAAAAAATCTATTTAAGTGATTGTGTAAGCAACTCTAGAATCCAAAGGTCTGAAATTTTGATGTTAACTTAACAAAAAAAAAAAAAAAAACTTTTGCTGTATTTTGCGGTATATTCTTAAGTACTACATAACCCACAATAGCACTGTGAAATCCACCAATCAGAGAAGTTGTTGTTACTGAAACTAGCACTGCATCTTAAGGTGCGCCCACATTAGCTAAAAAAGTCCATTATTAAGAGTGTAGCAATGTATGAAGCATCGCTCACCCAGAACTTACTTTGACAAACTTGAACCAAATGCAATGGAAATTTTTCACCCTCAAGCGCATGTATTCCTATCTAAATGATTTTTATTTTGGTCGTAAATATTTTCCAAACATCTGTAAATGTGTCCGCACCTTAATTTCTGCCTTAAAAACTAGTCAAGGTTAGAATTAGTAAATCCCAAACTATAGCATGTTGAAAATGGTTAAAGTCCCCCTGTGGTGAAAATCAAGTTTTTAATGTTGTTTATATGTCTATGTCTTGTTTTAAATATGCTTTAAGACAAACCATGTGCAAATTCATAAGTCAACACCATTGCTGAGCATTTTCTCCTTAAAACGGCAGTGAACCAAAGACAGTCTCAAAAATGCGGTTTGAAATCACTGGTGTTTTTGACGTCATAAAACTACCTTGTAACCAAACACGTCAACGAGTGGATCGCTGAGCTGGTGTGAGTGAGTGGAGGCAGGGCTAATTTGCATACTCATAGAACCGTGTACACTAAATGAGGCAAGGGTGTATAGTAGAGCTGGGCGATTTACTCGATTTACTCGATAAAAAACTCGATTTACGATTCGATTCGATTCCCCCCCCCCCATTTAAATCAAAATAACTGCGAACTGTAAATATATTTTAAAAATATATATTTATTGTATTTAATTAAAGTGCATCAACATAAACAAAATTGCAAAAAGGGCTGCGCCGCAGGGAGCGTGCTACGGAAACCCTGAAGGAAGATTTGGTGAATGCAAAATGTATGTACTATACTGAAGAGGGGGAGAAAAAAAAATCAAAAAAATCGATTTTTGGAAAATATGAATCGATTTGACCTACCAACTCGATTTTTAAATCAAATCGATTTTTTCCCCAGCCCTACAGTAGTGTATAGTTACATTCAAGCTATTTTAAGCCATGAAGAATTTTTTTCAAGGTAAAACCGTTTAAAAATTTCATTTTGGTGATCAAAGATGAGTTTTAAGGGATACAATATTGACTACAGGGGGACTTTAAGTATGTCCAGATTAAATACAGTACTGTTTCTGGTATATGTTTGAATTGCATTATTTTGATTGAATGCAGAAATGCTAATACTTACAGTACATGCAAATTCAAACAGTAAAGTGCACATTTTACCTCCTATTTTAAATGTCCATTGAGAAAATTAATGGAAAAAAAATACTTTCGTAATGAAGAAAGCTGCAAAAGTAAGCTGTCGTTTTTTTAAGTCTATACAAACTTGTTTTAAGATGTGTTGCTGTATTGCTGGTAGGATGTTGTAGGAAGTTGTTTAATAAAATCTGATATTTATTTATTTAGGGGAGAGATTTTTTTTAAACTTGAAGAATGTATAGTATTTAAATGAAATGTTATGAGCATACATTTTTCTTCCTCCCCTCTCTGTCTGTTTTTAGCCCTCTGCGCTTTTTAGTGAAACCCCCCGTTCAAGAAGTCTCAGGGTTTGTTTCCAGTTGTCATTTGCATGCAACCTGACATGCAGATTGTTTGTTAACTCTGTTTCATCTTGTGAATACATGACACACATTGTAATGAACTTAAAGATATAGTTAATCCAAAAATGACAATGATTCTGTTGTCATCGTAACCCATATGACATTTTTTGTGTGGAACACAAAAGGAGTGATCTAGTAGAATGTTCAAACTGTTAGTTCCTATAATATGAAAGTGAATGATGACCCCGGCTGTTCCTTGTTTTCCTTTAAAGTACAATCATTATATTTAATACTTTTTTGTAGTGCTTTAGAGAAGTATGTAATGTGTTGACTAAAGTACATGTAATGCACTTGATTATAATTGTAACTATTAATATATTTATATTATATAATATATTTAAAATATATTAATATTTGTACTAAATTACAACTTCTAATATATGATATATTTTATATATAATTATAAAAATATGTTTTTTTTTTTTTCATTTTAGAAAAGAGCTACTTGGACATTCTGCTAGGTATCTCTATCTCTAGTTTGGAACAATATTAGAGCAGAATAATGACATTAATTTTCATTTCTGGGTAAACTATCTCATTTACGGACTTGTTGTGTGTGTTCAATCCCTCATTTGAGCAGATACCTGCATGCAGTGTAGTAAACTGATTCGCAGAATCTTGTGTTGACAAGTTTATGGTTTCCATAGCCTCTTACTCAGGCATCTAATGCAGAAATCAATTCTTTATTTAGTCATTCCATAAGTAATCAGAATACATCAGAGTGCATTAGAGTTGATGGCTAATGTGTTAACTTTCTGTAAACACACAAAGAAGCTTTCTTTGGACTCCTCTGTATGTCATGAGCATTTCCTCCTCATAATGTGTTTAAAGTACATCTTCTCTGGTTGTTAGCAGCCCTGTTTGATCACATTTCATGATGGTGAACCATCTTGGATATATAAAGCGGCCATTTAAGGGTCTTTATTTTAACTGTTTGTTGTGTTCTCCATGGTTATGTCTGAGAGATATCGAGTCGTTGAGGTGAATATAGTATGGTGAGGTGTTCTGTTCTGTCTGCAGGGGTCACTGCATGAAGAGAGTTCATTCTCTGGCACTAGGCGTTTCAGTGGCTCCAGCGCTAGAGGCGTAAGGCCCAATTTTTACCTATCCCTCTGAAAGGGGCATGACCTGATACCCAATGCCAGTCTGGGCTTGTTGAGCGTCTTGCATGGTTCTGTTTTCAGACCACACCACAGGCTTGACTAGGTGTTGTCTGTGTCTGTTTATGTCATGAGCTTCTCATGGAGTTTGGGAGTCTCCACCCTACTGTTTTTCTCACTCTTGTTGTGTTTGGATGCCTGCATGGCAGTGGAGTGGGACTGTTGGTGTATGTACAGTATGTAAAGCATGCATTTGATGGTTAATCATCTTGGATTGAATATTTTTTTGTCTTTTGTGTGTGGTTGAAATATGGTTATTTACTAGTTACACTCATTGACTCTGCTTCGCACAGATACCTGCTAATGCTGTGTCAGTGTGTTTTGTCCCACAATATGGGTATGGTTTTACACTACTCTTTAAAAGATTGTTTTTTTTTTCTCCAAAAATTAATAGTTTTATTCAGCATGGATGGATCAAATTTATCAAAAGTGACAGTAAAGACTTTAAATTACTACAGAAGACCTCTGTTTCAAATAAATGCTGTTTTTAATTAATCATTGACAACATTGATAATAATAAGAATGGTTACTTTAGTACCAAATCAGCATTTTATAATAATTTCTGAAGGATTATGTGACTGGAGAATGGAGTGATGGCTGCTGAAAATTGGATCACATGAATAAATCACATTTTATTAAAATAGGACCAGTTATTTTAAATTGTATTAATATTTCACAATATTAATGTTTTTTACTATATTTTTGGTCAAATAAATGCATTCTTGGTGAGCAAAAGAGACTGCTTTCAAAAACATTAATAAAAACGTACTAGCCCCAAACTTTTGAACAGTAGTGTACTGTGTCATTTCTTTAAACTTTCAGTTACTAATCAGTTCCCATATTTTTCCTCTAGTGCTCAGAACTAACTCTCTTTCTGCTAACATCTGCTCCTCTGTCCGTCTTATTCTGCTTTTTTCTCTATACCTGCTTTTCTGGTCAGCCTTCAGACTACAATGGCTTTCTGGGCTCCAGTTCCAGGGCTTCATCTAGGGCGAGTTCAGCCCGTGCCAGTCCTGTGGTGAGCTTCCCATTTCTATCACTGACCAAGCTTTAGTACTGCAGTTTCAAGGTCATGTCTGTCATCTCTGTAACACATGAAGATCCATGGCAAAAACTGACCTGTTCTCCTGTTCCTTTGCATATCTTGTTCCTCACTCTGGAATATTCAGTAGGCTATTGTGTGGAATTAGCATGAATCTTGTTTGTGTCGTGCTCCCTCTAGTGAGTAAAGCATGGAACATATCAATAGATGCCCCAATTCTGATGCATTATTGTTTTGAATAAGTATTTCTTATTTAATGTGGATTTGTATAAAGAGCCTGGATGATTTTACATTGTAGCTTCTGCTGAACATGTTTAATTTTTCATACAGGTGGAGGAAAGGTCAGACTTCCTGGAAAAGGTCAGTAGAATAATTTTGAGGATGTTGAATAGATGCACAAACACAATTTTTAATCCATCACAGTGAATAATACAGCAACAAAGTGATCCACCAGACAAAGTAAATATTTAAACTACATCCTCAGGGTTCCAGGACAGCCTCCACCCTCTCGGCTGCCACTCTAGCATCTCTGGGTGGAGGGTTATCACGAAGAGGAAGCTGTGATACCTCGCTTTCAGCTGACACTGAGGCCTCCATACGGGAAATGAAGGTAGTCTTGGTGTGTTCATAATACTAAATTATAATGGCCATGAACTATATGTAAAGATCTTCATTTTGTTGTCTACTCTCAGGACTCTCTGGTAGAGGTAGAGGAGAAGTACCGTAAGGCCATGGTGTCCAACGCTCAGCTGGACAATGAGAAGACAAACCTGATGTATCAGGTGGACACACTGAGAGACACTCTGATGGAGCTGGAGGAACTTCTGTGTGAGACACGAAGAGAGTGTGAGGAGAAAAACAGGGTAAGGCCTATCAAATGATGAAATCAATTATTTGATAAAGAGGCTTTTAATACAAAATCATGTAGAATAATTGACCCTTTTACAATACATAATTGTTTTTGTTTTTGTTTTTCATTACAAAATATGAAATTTACATTAATGTGTACATTACATTCATGTAATCCATGAAGTGTGATGAATAAATATTATTATTGACAAAACTACTACGGTGAGACAAAATCCCATTGGAAGTGCATACAGGTTATTTTGACCCCATTTTACAAAGAGTAATACATAACACTGCAGAGGCTCACATAGTACACGTTTTGACATACAAGAGGAATGAATGGAATATCAAGGAATTAAATTATTATTGGAAAAATATTGTTATTATTGGATTATATTGGGACAAAATCTAAAAATCAAACTCTGTTGGGTCAATTTGACCTCCTTTTGGGCATTTCGGGTTAAGTCTGATCATAACTAAACTACTGTATGTGGCAATGTTGCATGCTATAGTATAATCAGTTATATTGACGTTGTTTTGCAAATATGGAAATGATTAGCAGAGAAGTTGTTATCTCTGGTAAGCTTTTAGTGTGAGTTATCAATCATGCACACAGAGATATCAACACTCAATATACAGTACACAGCCTGTTAATATGCAAAGATTACTGACATGCACACAGTCATGCAAATGGTCATTGTGAAAGTCAGAATTTGGTTGTACTTTAATAAATACTACCGTTCAAATAACTATGACAGTACAGCTGCTAGTAACCAGGAATATACTGTAAATTTACAATTAATTTTTCAGTACATACTTCAATGATGGACATTTCTGTTTTTAGGAGTGTGAGCGAGAACGTCATGCCCACAATGTCCTAAAGATCCAGTTTGAGGAGATGAAGGAAACACTGAAGCAGAGTGAAGAGTTGTTGACGGTGAGCATCACCAGTAAATGATGGGGCACTCTTCTGGCTCTTTGTCTTCCTAACATAGATGGATTCTGTTTTTTGTTGTCTTCTTTCATATTTTCCTCTTAATATTCTTCTATCTGCCCATCTGTTTTCCTCTGCTTGCCCTCATGGCCGGGGCTCAGGAAGCCCAACAGTCTCGCGGGAAGCAGGCGGACTATATTAGAGAGATAGCTGACCTGCAAGAAACATTGGAATGGAAAGATAAAAAGATCCTGGTACAATTACTTTTCATGGCCATGTTTCTTGAATCATATCACATCAAAACATTTCTCTCTTTTAGATTTTAACACTTAATAATCTTTTGAATTTCCTCCTTAGCTTGTGTAACTTATTAACCCAACTTGTTTAAGTATGGAATGCTTTATACTGTGTCACATGTCCCTTGTAGTCTTTCCTAACCTTACAGCTTTCCTTTACTCCTTTGTTCTTCCCTTCCCTGACTGTTCACTTTTGCGGATGGCCTAATTTAGGCCTTAGAGAGGCAGAAGGAATATTCAGACATTATCCATGATGAACGGGAGGCACTCAGGGATGAGGTTTGCGGGCTTAAGGATGCTTTAAAGGTAGAGGTGTAGAAGGAATATTTGCAATCACAGAGATATAGAAGTCATTAAATGTAGCATCATTATTTTAAATTCAGAGGACCATAATAACATAATGGAAAAAATGGGATGTTGACATCAGATTGTATTCTTGCTCAGAAACATGGCATTGTGCTGGGATCTGAGGTGACGGCCAATGGGCAGGTAGCAGACGGGGCGATTGATGGGCATGCTGATTCGGAAACAGCTTGCCGACTGAATCAAGACTCTCACACCACGCCAGCCATGACTGGAGACAGCATGTTAGGTAAGACAGACGGTTTCCAGTATTTTTTAACTCACAATCTAAAAAATTGCAGCAGATTTACTTCTTGCCATCAAATTGATGTAGCCAAATGTTTACCATTTTGCTATTTAATGGCATATAAATGCATATTTGCAATGTTTTATTTATTTATTATTATTGTAGAAAACATTATAAATATGTTAAAGATTAGAGATTAAACAAAACTATGGTGAAGACTGCACAGTTCAAGATGGTGGGAGGAAATCATTTTGGTGTCATTCATGTGTCAATTTGTTAAATGAGGAAACGTTGACTGTATACATACCCCCAAAAAGAAGTTAAAAGAGCAGGGAGAACAAACTTTGAGGCACAGAAACTGGACTGTTTGCTATCTGATGCGATCTCTGAAAACCAGCATGAAGCACAGTGATTTAAAGATGTCAAAACCCATTACTGCAGTAAATTACAGTAGCCTATAAGAAATGTCGTCAGCTGACAATAAACATAAATACTTGACCTTCTGAGAATGAAGTCAGCACATTTTGTGCACAAATGGTAACAAACTCTTATAAATATCTACAGTAGTTCAGTTATGAAACTCTAGATGGCACAGGCTGACAGGTCCTTTGCATGCAATCTGCAAGCAATCACAGCATTAGCACATGGCACAAGTTGTTTGGCATCTGCTGATTCTGCAGTCAGTGAGATTGCTTGTTCAACATTTAAAAAGTCTGGTTTGGTGTTCGCTGTAGGCTAGTTTGGCAGCAAGCTGTCAGAGTTCCTCTGAAATCCTCCACCTCCCTTAGATGCTGAGATCTGCTACAGGATTTATGTATTAATGCAGCAGCATATCTTACATGCTCACAGCAGCATGTGTAGCAGATATAATCTGCCAAGACCAAACACATTAACCTTGCCATTTTCATTAACATTTGCCAAAACTACTTAGAGAGTTGTCAAGATTTATAATAGGAAATGCTGACACAGGAGAATCTTCTAAATCTTCTTCGAATCTCCCTCAGTGAAAGGTCAATGTACGTAAAGGAGGTTTCCAACTCTCAATATTTAGAAAACCACTATTCCAAGTCTACTGATTGCAGATTTAACACCTCACAGGTAAAGTGCACTCCAGTTAATGTTGAAGAACATGTAACTACTGTTAAAATCAGAAAAAAAAAAAACATGTCAGACGATAAAGGAGACATTTATTCAAGTGCAGAAACTTGATTCACTATAAGCATTTAAACCTGAGAATCAGATAATTTCGGAAATTACAGTATATGAACCTCAGACCAGACTAGCAGAGAACATTAACTGAATAGAACTCAATGCTGCCATGAAAACCTCTCAAGATCCCATGTTTGAACCCACAGACTCTAACGAAGTGGATATATTTAATATCACAGGAGACAATGGTGTACAATCCAGGGACCAGCAAGAGACAGAGGCTGAGCCAGAGTTGCAGTGTGTGGAGGACACGTATAACATGCTTGTAGAGCACAAGGGCAAAGCTTTCCTTCTCGATAGTTGTGAGGAAGCAGTTGCTGCTCTTTTAGTGCTGGATGGTGTAAATATGCATAGCAGTGAACCTCCAAAAGAAATAATATTCGATGTGAGAGGACTGAGTGTAGAAAATGAAACACAGATGTTCTTTAAGTCAAAGTTTAAAATTAAGAAGATCTTCAACTGCTGTGTGTTATGATTTTTCACAGATTTTTTTTTCCTGATGTTTGTGACAATGTCCTTTTGATTTTGATTTTTCATTGAGAAATTATACTTGTGGTGTAATTTTGCATATTTTTTAAATCTTTAATGTAAATGGGAATGATCCAGACATGTTTTGGGCATGCAAAAGCTGTACATTTCTTTCCATATTCTGAAATTATAAAAAGCTTGATTTTTGAAAAAAATTCTTCAAGAGAAATGTGAATACATTGTGATATGGATACAATTAGATGCATTGCACTTTGGAAGAATATGTACTTCTCCATATGTGCCAATACATCATCATCATCATCATCATCATAATTGAAATCACTTGTCACCACAAATAAAAAGCAAATACCAAAAATGTTTTATACAAAATAATATTCACATCAGTGTACATATACAATGTGTATAATAATAATAATAATAATAATAATAATAATAATAATACCATATATACATTTTCTATTTATACACAATTGTATATTCACATTAAATAAAAACAGTAATTATGTTAACTTTTTTAAATTAATTACATGATATACTGATTATTAAATTAATTATATAGAAAAATTGCTGTGAAAAACCCCCAACTCAAATTAAGATAATTTGACATACAAGAGGAATAAAGCTTTATATAGACTTTACAAAACTGGCATTAGAAGTAAATATATTATTTGTTTTCTTTCCTTATTCCTTATCACCCCAACAATCTATTTTGCAATAGAGTCATGCATTTTTGGTCATGTTAAATGCACGTTGATTGCATTTTTTATAATTCATTGTATAATTCATTGTAAAATGTTAAAATGACAGTTCCAATTTGTATACTCTGTACTACAAAATAAATTATATTAGTGCCTACATCGACTCATTGTGTATGTTACATTGTTCGATTCTGTATGAGGTTCATGTGTTGTACATATTTTTGTTTGAAATTTTCAGAGATCAGATTAAGGAAGCTGGTGGAAGAGAGAGAGAGTTTGCTCGACCAGGTGAGTTTTGTCATCTTATGATTTTCAAGTGATTCATTGTTTTCTGTATAATTAATATTGTGGGAGAGCATCTTATGAAATCTCTGAAATCAACAAAGATGTTGATCCAGGAACATGTTGCACTTGGTGAGATCAGGTTCTGTTGTGCTGTGTGTGTATTTGCAGGTACGGAAGCTTAAAGCCACTGCAGAGCAGAAACAGAAGAATGGGACAGAAGAAATGGGAAGCACAGATGACGATGACCTTCAGAATGGTCTGGACCCTCATATCCTAGATCTGCAGAGTAAGATACACCTTTAAATTTCAATCACTATCAGTTTTGATTTAGGCTGGCTTGTCATATGGAGTTAAATGGTTTTATGTGACCTCAAAAATGTTTGTTTTTTTTGTTTTTGTTTTCTACAGGAGATGCTAACAGGCAGATAAGTGACCTTAAATTCAAGTTGGTCAAGTCTGTGCAAGAAGTCACAGCGCTTGAACAAAATGTAAGTCATGGTTAAAACTAACACAAGACTTTTTTCCCAGAGGCACAACTCAGTATCGTGCTCTTGCTTTCAATTTCATCATCAGTGGTTAATAATATTTACCTTTCAAGTTTTACTTCTCTTTATGCACTATTAATTTTGTTCTGACTGTGGTACAACCAGTTCCACAGTGTTTCATGCATAATCTGTAATCTCTGTCATGTGTCAGATAATTCGGCTGGAGGGTCAGGTGGGTCGCTATAAGATGTCTGCTGAGGCTGCGGAGAAAGTGGAAGATGAACTAAAAGTGGAGAAACGCAAGTTACAGAGAGAGGTACATTGTTAAATGATTGGGGGGGGGGGGGGGGGGGAATCTAATATTTCAAAAATCTTAGCAAAACTACACTCTAAAAATGTAAATTATGATGTAGTAAATTTTTTGGTGAAATATTCTCACAATTAAAAATATTGAGCACATTTTAAAGCTGTGAAATCAATTAAATATACCTTATGAATTGAGTACATGTAAGAAAAAAATTAAATAGATCTACATTTGGTGCCATGACTAATACAATTAATTAATTAGACCTAATATGTTAAGGTAATGGACCAAAAAAACTTTATATTGTCCACTGAATATCGACTGGATCATTGTTGTTTGCTATTGCTGCAATAAAGTGATGTCCAGTTTGTGAACCATTTTTTTTTTTTAACCAAAAAAAAAGTCTGAAACCGAGTCAGCACAGATTTGCAAGTTACTTTCACTTTCGGACTTTCATGGTGACTTAAATGTCTGTTGGCTCATCCTCGACCTGACCACAGGCTCTACTCTTCACCACAATGGTAACACCAAATCGTCAATTTAACAGAAACTCCCATGAATCCAAACATAAAAGAACATGCACTAACAGATCTCCTACTATGTTAATTTTGTGCAAAACACAAAATAACACGTAATTTCGACAATTACTCTCCTTATACAGTCTGTATCATAGAATGCTTGGAAAATCTAATTTCCCTCTCTTTGCGCATGATTGTCCAACTTACTCAATTTCTTAAGTTGCTGTTAAAGATGAGAGAATGTTGAGATGGAATGAGTAATAATAGTAGTTCTTGAAACTGATCAGTATCATTTCTTCATTCTCAAATATGTTGAATGAAATTTAACAAAAATATGAAGAAATATAATTTGTTTGTCAAATACTAATTTCTTTTCATAAAACTTTAATAAGAGATGTAAATTTTTGTCAAAATTAACTGTTGGATTTTCAGACATTTATTTTGGTATGTCCAACTCAACAAACAACTGATATTCAGAGATTTTATTAAGGTAGTATATTGTGTGATATTTACAAAGCCACTGAATATTTTTTAGAGTGTGATGTAACAAATTCCTGCTGTGCTTATTCTAGCTGAGGTCTGCGCTTGACCGTATCGATGAGCTGGAAGCAAGCAACAGCCACCTGACGAAGAGACTAGAGAAGATGAAGGCCAATCGGAGTGCCCTACTGGCACAGCAGTGACGCCCGCCTGTGCCCACTCAGCAGTCAGGGCATGATTCCTATCACCCACTGGCACAGATGACGTGCCACCCATATAAAACTAAAATTTCTATCAAAATCAGATCAAATTAGCTCAATCATCTTGCTAATTCAGACTTCGAAAAGATAAATAAGGCTAACGGGCATGAACATCAACCTTCATTTGTTTGCTAGTAGGATTCCAAGCGGAGGACACATCAAAAACAAATTCTTACTGAGGCTCATTAAAGTGACCTTTGGTTTGGATTAGCAGAATTCAGGCCCTCAATGAGCTCTCAATACTTTTTTGACTGGGTTACGGATCTCTGTGTCTGCAGACCAACACAGAGACAGGCAGAGCACATCTATGACAGAATGTTACTTTATGGTAGTATGTTGGTTCAGAGGGACATTGACTTAGCAGATCATGCACTTTATCTCTGCATCAGTATTCAAGTATTACTCGGAAACTGTACATGGAACCATTTTGCATAATGAGGTAATGGAAATTGTGTAGTCCAGATATTAAATGAATGAATGTATGCTCTCATACAGAGACAGTTGTGCATTTTCTTGCAATGTTTTGTGCAGACAGGAACTTAACAACAGACATGTGCAGGATATGTGCAACATCACTTTGAACGTTTAATGGGGGATTGTTATTATGTCCATTTTGTTTTATGCCAAATCTGTGTGTGCAAGTGTTGGTTCGTACTTAAAGGTGGACTAGCACTTTATGATGTTAGTAATTTTTGTTTACATGCTAATGTTGCGTAAACATCCTGAGGAACTTATATGAGGACATGGTTACAAAAAACTTTGATGCAATAATAATGCTAATATAACTTTATGGAGTTTATTTGGGTCAAAGCCAAGATTGGAAGTATCTGAATCATTGTCCTTGAAAATGTTCTGTGGCAGCAATTATTTTTCTTTGTTGCTTTATTGAAGCACTCTTTTTTCTCACATATCTATTCAACTAAAGTGGGCCAAATGATGAAAATACTTTTGTTTTGTTTAATATGCAGGTTTTAGATCACCTACTCGCTTTCCGTGTATAAAAACAGAGGTCTTGGTCATTGTAATATGATAAGTAGAAGTAGACAGTATAAGCACAGCTGATCATCAGAATACTGTTCATATCCAGTTTAAACTCAGATCATACTGCAACAGCATCATCGGAGGGCTAAGTGGACATTTGAGACGTCACCAGCCTTGATAGATACAATCTGTAATCTGAGTCTTGCTTTCGAAAACATGCTGAGTCAACACTATAAATGGGAGTGCAGCTGGTTTTTTGAAGCTGATCGTTGTAGCACTTTCACTAATGGTCTGCCACTTAAAGAGTATATCATTAATCTCAATGAATTTGGGGTTTATAGAAATAAACATGGCTTTTTTAAGAAAAAGAAAAGGGAACTGTATTGCAATAATGCTTTTCAGAGGAACTGACCATTACATTTCCACAACACGCTCAGATGTACATCATTATGCTAACAGCTGTGACAATGATGTCATGATGCTATATCCGCTGGATGATTGTTTGTGGCAAGATGATTCTTTTTGCTGATTGTGAGCTTCACTTGTATCCCTCCCAGGGTTCTGCAACCATTGGAGACAATGCACCACCTTGTTTACACACTCAGTGAACATGCTGTCTCATAAGGACTGATATGCTGAACTTTTGAAATAACAGACAGAGACACACAAATTATATTGTTTACCTGTATTACACCTCTTCTGTAAGACATGGCATAGCAAGATAAATAAACTCATGCAATAACACTGACTTTTCAGGTTTTTATTTATTTCATTCTTTTATTGCATTTTACGTTTAATAAACAAGAATTACAAAATGGATCCTACTCCCTCAAAACATTGAAAAGATGGAAGTGGTGTACATTTGAACAGCAGAGGGCAGCATTAAATTTTCTGCTGATAAATCGGTTCTTCATTTTGGTGTTACAGATGTTAAAGGCAAATCTTTCTGGGTGAAGTCATATGGTTGGCAATAAAAATAATATATATATATATATATATATATATATATATATATATATATATATATATATATATATAGACCCCATTTCAGTTAGTAAACATGGTGACATTTTTTTGTGGGCAGATCTTAGGTGGACCCTGACCACTTCACTAACGTCAGTTTGCAAGTTTTGTTAGCTTGTTTTTTAACAATGACTGGAGGAAATTTGATTTTATCTTAGAATCACTCACTGTCACTCATTAAGGTCACTCACTGTCCAGGACTGCGATTGTTATTTGCAAAAGTTAATTTTAACGGACGGAACCAGATTGGCCGACACGTAAATTACAAACTCACTCAATTAAAGGTGCCATATTGTACACCTTTCCGAAGTTTTATTTTAGGTTTTGATGTCCTTAAGAATATATATTTGTAGTATAAGTACCAAAAACCATCCCAATATATTTTTACAGCTCCTTTCTCAGGGGCTCTGCTAAGAACAGGTCGATTTTGGCCTTTCTAATTAATATCCATGAGCCTCTCTTCTGATTGGCCTGTTGTTTTTTGAGTGACGCACGGCCAGGCCAACCACAGTTAACTAGGGTCATGTATGCTATGCCTCCAGTTTTTGCCTCCAGCTAACGCCGTGACGTAATTGTGATGTCAGCGCAAAAAAAAAAAAAAGATTCTATATAGAAAAGTGGTCTACATCAATAGGCTTGTTTGAGATGCGCCAAATGTTTGAGATGATAAACTGGATGTAATTTAAGTTCTGTTGCTTTCATATGAAAAGAAATGTAATGAATAAGACACCCAAAGCAGGCCTACTGTTATTTATTTCCATTCAAAAGATATGTTTATCAATCATTTTTACTTTCATTACAGACATAGGCTATATATATAGGCTATATGGGTGATTCTTCAACTAGGGGCACTTTTAGCTTTGTGAAGTTGAATAAAAAAACTTGTTCATACGTCACGTAACATAGTCTCATAAGTTTAAATAATTTGTCTAGTTTTAAGGACAAACTTAGATTACAAGATATTGTTAGTATTTTGCATTTTTTCCAACCTGCAATGAACAAATGCCATTTCCACCACATCTCAATATACAGCTGTTATTTAAAAATAGAATAACTTATGCCTCTCAATAATTGTCTAAGATCATTTTTGCAACTAGTTTTACCAGTTTTTCCACAATGTACAATGATTATATGTTTGTCAATGAGATAAATAACTGCCCTAGGACCAAATGCTGAACTGTACCTGTCACACTCTGAAATTTAATATTGGTTTGGGTATGAGCTTATTAGAAAATAAATAACTTGAATTTTTATATTAAGTAGAGCATGATCTCATACATTGAGGATACATTTTTAATGTGTGATGAGAACTTTAAAAATATTTTTTACTCATTAAACTCAATTCACAAAGTCATTAAACATAACCACACCTGTTTTTAATGTAGTTCTGAGTTTGATGTATACAACTTATTTGTCTCACAGATGAACGGTTACAGTGCATACGCTGTGCATCTGAAAAGCAAAGTGCGCCAAACATTAAGTTTTTACTCCAAACTCACTTCATAAATTCATAACGTATGAAAACATTTGAAGTATGCTTAACATATGATAATCCATATATTTTTCTCTAGTGTAGTGTACTGCAGTGTTCCTTTCTAATTTTTTATAGTTATAGGCCGTAGTTATAGTTATAGTTATAGTTATAACATGGTGTTCTTTACATTTTTTGTTTGTGAATTTTAAATCACAATTTTATTTTTTTCCCCAAAGGTTTTTTTTGTTTTGTTTGTTTTTTTTAACTGGGACCATATGCCACTGATGAGTCCTGCTGACTGAAACATTCACACAAGTCTCTTCAAACTGTTTTTCGCTGCGAGCGCTGTACCAACATCAGCAAGCTACTCTACATGAACATGGTAAAATAAGCTCCATCACTGACTACTGATGGAAGGGCAGTTTCCACGGCAAAAGAAAAAAAGCAAACACCTTAGAAATGTCAGGTATGTTGAACAGGAACTGTTTCAGGAATTGCACAGAGGTGTGTGACTGTTCAAATTTAGCTGTTTAGATCAGTGTGCTCAATAATGTGCCTTTTTGTCCTTCGTTATGTATATTTGGATTATGTTGAGTTGTAAATAAAATGCAATCAAAAAGTCATTCTTTTAATCTCCGTTTTAAAAAGTGGTGGGAACAATATCGACCCTGGCAAAAAGTGGTGGGGACATGTCCCACCCGTCCCTATGGTATTTTATGCTTATGGTAATTCACGCCTATGGTAGTAACTGTAGTTGTACAGCTGAGCTCCAGAACGTAATGTGAATCAGTAATGAGGTGGTTTTGACAGTTACAGACAGTGACAGTAAAAGATTTGAGTGCAGTATTTAGTTTTTTGTTTTTTAACCTCTAACACATACCAAGGAACTTGTCTGTCTGGCATCCTGTTTCTTAAGAAAAATAAATTGGCAGTTCCTCTGTGTGTGTGTGTGTGTGTGTGTGTGTGTGTGTGTGTGTGTGTGTGTGTGTGTGTGTGTGTGTGTGTGTTGGAGGCATGGCCACTGATTGCTGCTGATCTGATGATCAGCGCCAGCTGCTGCTGATTTGGTTGTCTATTTAATGTCATGCCATCAACCTTGTGTTTGTCAGATCGTTTTGGATTTTTCTGTGTTCATGTCCTGGTCGTCTCAGTGTTCCTTCATCTTGTATCTGGATCCAGTGTTTGTCTTCCTGATCGTCTGGTTCCTCGTGTTCCCTGGAAGGCTGGTTGCCCATTTGCAAGGAGGGACTTCCGTGCACCTTGTTTCATCCGACCCACTGCTACTACTTATGTTGGACGTTTTCTAATAAATATACTGTTTATTCACTCACAACTGAATCCTGATTTATTGAACCTGACAGTACTAGCTTCAGTTTATAATTTATAGTAGTTTAGAGCTATCTGAATGTTTAAACACACATCCTGATACTGAGCAAAGACTATCACACCTATTTGAACTAAGCTTTGCTGTTCCTAGTGGAAAAGTAAGGTAAATATTTAACAGCAGGTTTGGAGATTTAATAGTATTAGATTGATGATATTTAGATTAGATATTAATGTTATTAGATTGAAGGAAGTAGCCCCCTAAAAAGAAGGCTAGAACCTAAACTTTTGATTATAGTGTCCCTATTATGGATTTTTGAAAATGACCTTTCATGTAGTGCGTAACATAGCTGGTGTCAAAATCATTGTTTTCTCCTTTTAACTTCAACAATGAAAATACAGTTTAAAAATATGACTTATCTGGTAACTATTAATGTACCTGAATTAAGCACTAGTAATATAATTAAAATACATTATATTATTTAATGTGAGACCATATTAAATATTACTTTTTATAAAAAATATAGCTGTCACACAGTATTAACCACAACACTGTAATGTCTCTTTATAAAGTTTGTGTGAAAGTGCCCTATACCAACACTGTTTACAGTGGAGGTGGGTAGCTGTTGACCTCAACTAGGGATATTGTCGGACGGTGGAAGGAATACTTCGAGGATCTCCTCAATACCACCGACACGTCTTCCATTGAGGAAGCAGAGGCCGAGGGCTCGGAGGTGGACTCGTCCATCACCCAAGCTGAAGTCACCGAGGTAGTCAAGAAGCTCCTCGGTGGCAAGGCACCGGGGGTGGATGAGATCCGCCCTGAGTACCTCAAGTCTCTGGATGTTGTGGGGCTGTCTTGGCTGACACGCCTCTGCAACATTGCGTGGCTCTTTTCAAGAAGGGGGACTGGAGGGTGTGTTCCAACTACAGGGGGATCACATTTCTCAGCCTCCCTGGGAAAGCCTATGCCAGGGTACTGGAGAGGAGAATACGGCCGATAGTAGAACCTCGGTTTCAGGAGGAACAGTGCAGATTTTTGTCCCGGTTGTGGAACACTGGTCCAGCTCTATACCTTCTCCAGGGTGCTGGACGGTGCATGGGAGTTTGCCCAACCAATCCACATGTGCTTTGTGGATTTGGAGAAGGCATTCGACTGTGTCCCTCGCAGCGTCCTGTGGCGGGTGCTCTGGGAGTATGGGGTCTGAGGCCCTTTGTCAAGTCAAGTCATCTTCATTTATATAGCGCTTTTAACAATGTAGATTGTTCCAAAGCAGCTTTACATTGATAATAGGAAATTAAAGTAAAGTGTTTTGGTTTTATAGCAGCTCTAGAATAAAGTTATTGTCCAGCTAAAGTTAGTTTGATTGATTCACTTCCGTCGCAACGATCATTAGTTATTAACTTAGGGGCCGCTAACACGACACCGTTTTAACAGAAAACTCTGAAGTTCTTTCTGTGCAAACTTCAAAAATGCGAACCAGTGAGAACGCCGATGGCGGGCACATGCGTATTACGAGTTCAGTATAGGCGCAGGCATGTAGTCCTTCCCTACAAATCAACCCTCAACATACTACTACGCTAAGGGCTGTCCGGTCCTTGTACGACCGGAGCAGGAGCTTGGTTCGCATTGCCGGCAGTAAGTCAGACTTGTTCCCGGGGCATGTTGGACTCTGGCAGGGCTGCCCTTTGTCACCGGTTCTGTTCATAATTTTTATGGACAGAATTTCTAGGCGCAGCCAGGGGCCGGAGGGTGTCCAGTTTGGGGACCACACGATTTCATCTCTGCTTTTTGTGGATGATGTTGTCGTGTTGGCCTCATCAGACCAGGACCTTCAGCGTGCACTGGGACGGATTGAAGCTGAGTGTGAAGCGGCTGGGATGAGAATCAGCACCTCCATCAGCGGCCAAAATGAGCTTTCTTCACAGGGTGGCTGGGCGCACCCTTAGAGATAGGGTGAGGAGCTCGGTCACTCGGGAGGAGCTCAGAGTAGAGCCGCTGCTCCTCCACATCGAGAGGAGCCAGATGAGGTGGCTCGGGCACCTGTTTCGGATGCCTCCTGGACGCCTTCCCGCTGGAGGGATTATGTCTCCCGGCTGGCCTGGGAACGCATCGGTATTCCCCTGGAAGAGCTGGAGGAAGTGTCTAGGGAGAGGGAAGTCTGGGCGTCTCTGCTTAGACTGCTGCCCCCGCGACCCGGCCCTGGATAAGCGGAAGAAGATGGATGGATGGATGGATTATGCTATTATTTTTATTTCTATTTTTATTTTAGTAGTGACTCAAACTTGCTGGCTTGCAGAGACCATTTACTGTACGATCGAGCCGCTCAAGTATTGCGCTTACATGAGAAAGTTTAATCGCAATATTGCCAAAATTACATTATTATCGCATCATGAGAGTGCATGTAAATGCGCTCACCATGAAACATTATTATTTAGCACATTATGCCCAAAAATTACGCCCAAAGCAAAATCTATGAAAAGCAGAGGAAAGATCAAACATCAGTTTGATGTTTTGTTTTAAGGTGATTGCAGCTTTTACAGGTTTGCGTGCCTCATGTGGACGATTTGTGTTTCAAAGGCATATAGGCTATATTTAAAAAATAATGAGCAAATATTGAGAAACTGTACCTCTCGGTGGTTCCATACGGAGTACATAAACAGAGAATATTTGTTATTGATAAGTAGATGCAGCAAATTATTTTTTTTTTAAGAACCAATCCGATACCAAAAATTCTGAGTGTCAACTGATACGATAGGTACTATACAGCTCAGTTTTAATTTTATTTTTTAAATCAAGTATAATTTCTATAATCTGTGTGTTGAACTGATAATCACTCTTTTGTGTGAAACACAATCTACTTAATACAGACAACACGGGATATTGATCCCAACTTCATTATACTGAAAAACTACAAATCAAAAAAATATCTGATCATAATCTATTACAAAAATGCTATTATAAACTAATTAGTGGATAATTCAGCAGTAAAATTTAGTCTAGAAAAATCACAAGTGCACATTTGTATAAAATCTGAACATTTAGTGAAAAAAAAAACATTTAGTGGGGAACAAATAAGAGACAATAAGTGTAGCACTGGTAAAAGTTACACATTGCTCTTTGTATTGTTGTAAAATACATTCATGAAAACAAGATAAAAATCAAAAAGATCAATTATTTTATAGCCTATGCCTAGGCTACTATAAAATTAAGACATTTTTTAAATGCTCAGCTGTTTAATGAGGCAGCAACGTGAAAGATAGGACAGAACAAGAAAGGCTATTCATAATCTTTCATTTCGCAAAAGTATTATGATATGAAAGACTCCAATACAGTTCGGCACAAAGCGCATGCGCACCCTGTGCGCAGAATGATGCGCTTGAAGCAAGTCACAGCGCGCACTCCGCGCAGCTCTTAGAGTTCGCATTGAAAAGTTCAAAGCACAAAGGAAAGACATAGATCGATGCGTAGTGTATCTATCTATGCAATCGTTTATTGAGCCTTTTGTTTTAACCGTTTTAAAGTTGCTGTGCGCGTGAAGAACAATTAGTGCTCTCTAATCTTGTGTTGTGATCGCTTCAAAACCATTCACATCAGTCGTGGCACGAATTTGCGACATCTGTGACTTTTTAGAGCTCCAACATTCCAAAACATTCGCTGTTTCATGACATCAACTACATGTTCAAGGAACATTTGCATGTCATTCATTTCAGAAAATATGAAGCAGAAGCGTTCCAGAGCATCGATTCTGTCCTCTGGAAACTCAGCCTTCTCTAATCTGTCCATGGCTTCCGCAACGTCTTGTTCCTCCATAGAGTAGTAGGCTACTTTGGGCAACTGAACAGAACTAAGCAGCACACTTGACTGATCCAACTACACAGTACATATACCTGTGATGATAATTCCTGAACCCGATATTGTGGCTCTGACACCACAGCAAATCAAACATTCACAAGGTAGGCTAATATGACATTTTAATTGTCATATCTCATGAAAGTTCGTATCTATAGCACGAATGATATTTCTCGTATCATAAATACGCCAAAACGAGTTTTTGCGTACAGATACGCAGTTTTCGCGTGCATATGATACGCACTTTATGGCGTGTAATACGCACGCCCTCCTCACCCCTAATCCTACCCAAGGGTTAGTTCGTATCATTTGAACGCAAAAACTCTTTTTGGCGTATAAATGATACGAGAAATATCATTCGTGCTATAGATACGCACTTTCATGAGATCGTGTTGTCATATCCCCTATGCTTTCACCTGAAAGGTCCCCTCCAACTTCCTTTTCTTTAGCCTAAAAACGGGCTGTCGATCACCCCTCAAGGAAGGCTTTAGACTCCTCAGAAGTGTGCAAAAACATTTCCATGGCTGTAAAGCATGACAATATTACACATTTTTCCATTATTTATTTGTTTATTAAAAAAAAAAATATTCTGTAGGCTACCTATCCAGACCATAGTTCTCCATCAACATCACACACCACCATTTCCACAGTTCTGGCATGTCCAGCTGCACAAAACATGATTCAAGTAATTATTACCCCTTTGCATTTTAAAATCACACTGACTCAACATTATTGTAAACAAGTACCTACTCACAATTGTGTAGTCAAATGAGGAATCCATCACCAGGTAAAATGCAGACTATACAGGGGGGAAAAAACCATGATGAGGCAAAGGAAAATTAAAAACAACCAGATGATGGACATACAAATAACAATCTTACCATTAACATGAAGACACCGCAGTCATTACCATATGGTTGCCCTGGAAACCCCTTTAATATAGCAAAATACATTAGTGACATTTCAATAAGTAACACTTTGAGACTTGATCAAATTTACCTCTAAATCAAGGCCTGTCTTTTCAGCCCATTTCCCAGGCATTATCCTGTTCGCAATATCCCTGTTGATAACAGATTGTGTTCTTTTTAACATCAGCTTAATAAAATATTTTTGCTTAATAACGTTCATGCACATTTAAATCTATAGAACAGTTTCTCAAACTGGGTTAAGTGAAAGAGCTAGGGGATCCATACATTTTTAAATATGGCCTGCAACTATGTGTAACATTAGCATGATATTGATTACAAAACAAGAGCTCGAATCAGATCCCCTCACTCATAAAAATAATTCAAGGCCTTCTTAGGTATGACACATTTAAATTGTGTTCACTTTATTTAAATATATCTAATTAGGAATAATACATATACTGTATGTAATACGTCTAAAGTAAAATGTATAAATAGTGTCATCTATGAGATTTATTTTAATTTGGTTAACTCAAATTAATTTGGTTTCGGAGCGCGCCATTTGCGCATGTGCAAGACAAGCTCAGAGAAGAACATGCTCAGAGAGTGTGTGTGTGGCCGCCATTTTCTCGTCTGCTGCCGCAAGGACTGCTACGTTGTATTCGTTATTGGTAAGTATTATCTTGTTTTAGTATTTGTAATAAAGAATTTACCTCACTGTAAGAGAATGTGTAACTTATATCATAATTTTGAGTGAAATATGCAACAGCACTGAAAGTTATGCGAGGTGAATTGTTCTAACTAAGTGTCCCTTCGATAGCTTAACCTACTCACGCAACGTGCAAATTCTGTGTTAGACCAGTCTAACGATTCAGAATTTGACTGTTACTGTGCAAAATTGGTTCTTAACTAATTGGCTTGCTAGCTGGATTGATATATCCGTCATAAAATGAATTGGAGGCTTGCGATCGCCACAGTGCATTGTTCTTGATCAAATAAGACATTTCACCATAAAATCATGAAGAGAGGTGTTCCGTGTTTCACAATCACCATATGACATTAAGCACTGCGGGTGGAAAAAAGTACACGAAAACATAGTTTGAGTTGGGGCTACACACATATTTATTGGATGGAAATCCTGCCCTCAATTAAATTGAGTTTGTCCAATGAGTTATTTTTGTTTAGTGTAGTACTCTCAGTAACCTCTGAGAAACCCCTTCAAGAACACAATGAGAACAAACCTTCATGCATAATATTGGAAAACAACACCTGAACAATACATACAATAACATGAACTTCATGAAATAAGTCACAAAACTGTGATTATTAGTGAACAACTGAACATGCAAGCATTGTCAGATCACACAGATTTCTCAGACCCATAAGCTGTCACACAGTGAAATAAAGATGTTTAAATCTGAAATCATCACTAATGCAAAAAATGTCTGAGAAACCTGAAGTACATTAGAACAAGTACAAACCTTTATACATTTGAAAAAACAGCTCTTACTGAACAGTCCCTGAAATAAGATGATCTTGCAGTGTAGAGACAGGTCATATGAACGTGACCTTCTCTGAACAAAAGCGCAGCCACGCATTTTAAGTAAATTTCTCCAAAGACCTCAACAGAGCTTTGTATCTCTGGTTACCAAATCCGAGTGGTGTCTCAGAACATTTAGAGTCTAAAAAGAGAATTACTTTCTGGGCTGGCTTCAAAACCTAAAGAAAAGTACAGTATTGTTTTTTCCTTAAATAACATTATTAACAGCACAAATTACTTTTTTTTTTTTGTATTTTCACATTCTACAAAAACAACATTTTTATTTATTTTTTTTATGTGCACATTTACATCTATTTGGTACTTGCTGCAGTTATACATACACTGAAATCAAAGCACTACGGTCATGCAAAGACGACATTTATTTTAAAATATTCACTAAATGCAGTGTGAATTCGTACACACAACTGGTGTCCAAATCGGAATCACAAGGGCATCTTTCAAGTGAGCATCATTCTGACATGAATTAGAAAGTTTGGTAACACTTTATTTTACAGTGTCCTTGTTACATATGTTACATGTACTTACCATAGTAATAACAGTAAATTATGCATAATTACATGCAACTAACCCTCAACCTAATCCTAATCCTACTCTAACCCTATAGTAAGTACATGTAGTTAATTACTATTACTCAGTACTTAAATATATAATTACACTGTAACAATGACACCTTAAAATAAAGTGTAACCGAAAGTTTTAGTTCAGGTAGACTCACAAATGGATCACAGTTGTTTGGTGGCAGCCATGTTGGTACAATATAAAGATTTGCTACATAAATGTTCTTGCCCTGCAGGGTATTGTGTGTAGAAGGTGCCATTCAAAATACGTACTGTCAACTCAACTATTGTAAAATTGTATAAAATGAATATTGTACAACTTGTAGGTATTTCTAAGTAACTAAATATATAATTAAAATACCTTTGAGCGTGCAATGCTTTCAATCAACTGAAAACAACCATTTCCAATCTGAAAAAAAAAGTATATAATTACAATATTAATTAGAAATCCATGTAACAACAAATATATAAAGCAATGTAAAGCAACTTCTTCCATGTCTCTGTTAAAGCCCAGTGTCCAAAAGTCAGTACGGTTTAGGACAGTGTTCGTTCTTCGAACGATCAGTTACTTTCCTGGTCTCTCAATGTCCAGTATGTAGTTTAGCTATAAACAACAAAAAAAGGTTTCAACATTCAAAATCCCACAGTTAAACAGAACTGTATTAATGATTTATTAAAACTAACTAGTTCTTTTTGAGCTGGATGATTTCCCAAAGTCCATGATGCTTATTTTCACACTTGCTTCACATTGAAGTCCACAGTCTTCTGCATATGTTTAAAAAAAAAACAAAAAAAAACAAAAAAAAACAGTATTAGCATAAAGGCAAAAAACATTGAAAGTCACAAGGAGAAAAAAAAAAACAGTTTCTCTTTCACTGGCTTGTGGGGCTGAGCAGGGTAAAACAAGGTTAATATTGTAAAGTTACTCAAAATATCATGGTTTATTAAAGAAAGCAGTGCAGCATTGGCTACTGAGCTAGAATAGCTTGTCCTAAGTCAGACAGGATGATATCTTCAATTCCATGAGGTCTGTGACCACGTTGCAGCTGTACTTCCAGAGGCTTCTGGTTTGTGGATGTGTTCTTATGATGAATGATGTTGTGCATCATAAAGGTGTTGATGGTGCCATGTTGTTGAGGAAATAGTTGCTTTTTCGCAAGCTTGCCAAAAACTGTTCTGCTATTTGACTATTTAGCCAACCTTTTAGCTCTGGGACCAGGCTTATTCTTCTGAGTACTTCCTGGGGGTCTTTTGTGTTCGATTCATGAAGTTTTCTCATTTAACACATAGTGCTCAGATGATCCAGTGATGGGATGGCATTTGATATTCAAACAGCTAGTCTCCCTTCATGAGGTTGAAATGGAATAGCAGTGGGTACTTGCATTTTGCCATGTGTGGCCAAGCCTCACGCAAAGTCATAGAAAACTAAACATTAGGAATGTGCTTCCATGACAACAACAGGTCCACAAAATCTCTAGGACTCTCGGCTCTCAAATTGAACTTTATACTATACACCACACCATGTGGGCATAGAATAACAGCCACTTGGAAAAGCCATAATAAAAACTGAATAAGGACATGTAAAATGATCGTCTCTCAATTATCATCTCATTAAAGTAATATGCCCACCTGATGCTCCCCAGATTTTCTGGAACATTTTGCCATTTGACTGCCTGTTCTGCATCTCCGCTCTTAATCTTAAACTAGATCCATGTGAGAACCTTCAGAGTCAATATTACAGGCCTTGCATAGATTTCGGACAACACCGACCTATTAAATAATGCAAGCACATTGGCAGAACAATCCTTTTGTCTCAAAGATCACGATTCAACTGAAGTTGAATTTTTATGAAGATTTCTACCTTATGCTTCATCAGCTCATCCACAAGACTGTCTTCTGACACATTCATCATTTGAGCTTCAGCTGATGTGATCTTTGTTGTAACAACTTTAGTGTATTCTGTATTTAATACAGTGTTATCCTTCCTAGTCTTGCTTCCTATCCATGGAGCCCATCTTTCATAGCTAGGTTGCACAGCAAATGGATTTTTGGCCCAGCCTGATGCACATGCACACTTTTATTAGTCTACATAATATGAAAACTGAGACATATTTCAGAGGAAAAATAATTAGATTAAAATTAAATAAATCATTCCCAAAAGAGACACCAACAAAGATACATTTATTGTTGGTTAAAAGAGAGAAAAAAGTAAGAAAAAAACACTTAAAAAAAAAGCAATCATCTCAAGATTTACTGATTTCCAGAAATCCTCAATGTCAACTTCCCCTCTAAAATCAGGTGGAGGCTCTTTGAGGTCACTCACTTACAAAAAAACAAAAAAGTGAGACAGACAGACAGATAGATAGTCAGACAGACAGATAGATAGTCGGTTGTTCGTTTGTACGGGCGGATAGATAGTATTTCAAGAAAATTACTTTTACATTTCATTACACTGGTTACTATATTACAGAAAACAAACTCTTACTTGACATGAAACACCCTTCTTGTGCAAGTCCATGATGACCACGGGAGGATGGTAGTCACAGTTAACACAAGAATGCAAGTATTCGGTCTCTGTCAAGGCCTCAAAATGACCGTAACCATGGATTATGGTGTCTCTGTTGAGGTATTTTATTCTCCGGAGGCGCTCCAAAGTATCTATAGCCCTGGAATAGACATAACGGGATTTTTTTTTTTTTTTTTTTATAGCTTAGTTATTGGATTGGTATGCGTGTCATGGCACACATTTGTTTTTTATTTCTTAGCACCATCTTGTGGCAGTTTGGCAGTATTGATGACTGTAAACTGTTTTCTAAGTTGTTGGTTTAGATCATGTGACTCTTGGGTTAGAGGTTAACCAGGAAATAACCGCATTCTTTCCATGCGGTTGGCCAACAAGTCATCTCTCTGTTTCCTTGTAGCCTCTGCTTCGACTAATAGATCTAGAAGCTCATCGGCTAGCATAGCTGCTGCCAGGGCTCGCGCTTAACTGGAAGCTGCACGGTAGAGATGCGCGGTTGGCGGTTACAGCCGCGGACTCCGCGGATAAACCGCGGATCGGGCGGATGACGTGACGAAAATTTATATTTTAATTAAATTCGGGCCGGTGGCGGGCGGTTGAACCAATCAAATGAAAAATATATGTATACACCAATCAGCGGATGGCGGGCGGGTGCGGTTTTGAAAATTGGTCAAAAACGTTGGTGCGAATGGATGGCGGACGGATGATGAGTTTTGTGATGCGGTTGCGGATGAAATAATAGCCCATCCGCGTATCTCTACTGCACGGGCCAGGACTGAATTCCTTAAAAAATAATCTGAAATCTTGATTGAGAAGGCTCAACTGAAAGTTACAGAGGCACGCATGGAAGCGTCTCTGTCAGCTATAAAGCATGAAAGTGAGGTGGCAACAGCCATCGCTGAGGCAAAGGTTTTGGAGGCAGCAGCAGATAGTGAGCTCGGAGAAAGTATTTCTGATGTGAGAGAAGTTTCTGATTGCACTCGTGATTACGTCATGAATCAGTCTCAACTGAGGTTATTGTCTCCTGCTGGAGATGAACCATGTCAACCACATCTAAAGCCCATTGTCCATGTGTTGGGGCCCGAGACACCCCCAAGGCAGCATCGCTTAGCATCTTGGGATGTCTGAGATTCCAACAATAAACCTGATACTGAGAGTATAAGGCAGCATCCTCAGAAGTCAGTGCAAACAACTTGTCATAAATACCAAGTTCCGCCATTCACTTCTTCTCCATATGAGACAACACCACAACCATCGTTAAACAACAACACTAATGTGAGTGAGGTCGCCAGGTACTTAGCATGCAGAGAGCTTGTTAACTTAGGTCTCTTCAAGTTTGACGATCGTCCTGAGAATTATTGGGCGTGGAAGTCATCTTTCGTCAACGCAATTGAAGGTTTGCACCTGTCAGCTGCTGAGCAGTTAGACCTTCTGTCGAAGTGGTTGGGAGAACTCAAAGATCTCAACTTGGAAGTTGACCCTACTCCCATCTAACGTAGTCTCGGACTTAGCTGGGATATGAGGAGGGACACATTCACCTCCATATAACCGACACTAAGAAGCCCTTTACTCGCAGAGGGATACTGGCTACTGTCAACAGTCTCTTCGACCCACTTCGTTGCCCCTATCATCATTGAAGGGAAATTCCTACTACGAAAACTCTCAGGTGAGGTTTTTGACTGGGACTCTCCTCTCCCTGAAGATAAGGAAGAAGCATGGAATGCATGGAGGAAATCCCTACAAGATCTCAAACAGCTGGAGATTCCTAGAACATATGTTTATACTACTCTCTCTACAGCTCTGAGGAAGGAACTCCACATTTTCTCTGATGCTTCTGTCAGTGCAATTACAGCAGTGGCATATCTTCGTGTCATCAATGGCGAAGGAGCTTGTCACACTGGGTTCGTCTTAGGGAAGGTGAAATTAGCTTCTCAAGCTGCTCATACCATTCCCATGCTGGAACTAGGAGCTGCAGTTTTAGCTGCAGAGATAGCAGAGACAATCACAAACGAGCTGGACTTCACTCTAGATGCTATGGAGTTTTACACGGATAGTAGAGTCGTTCTGGGGTACATCTATAACCAGACAAGGCGTTTCTACGTATACCTAGCCAACAGAGTGCAGCGTATCCACAGAGTGTCAAGCCCAATGGAGTGGCACTATGTGTCTACTAAGCATAACCCTGCAGACCACGCCACCCGCTCCGTTCCAGCAGCTCCGTTGGGCACCACCACCTGGCTTACAGGACCTACCTTCCTGTCGCAAATGGATCAGAATCTGTCTCTAGAGAAGGAATTTGACCTCCTCGGGCCAGAGTTGGATACAGAAGTTCGTCCTCTTGCTACTACTGTATCCGATAATTTTCATCTTGAATGTCAACGATTCGAGTGATTCTCTTCTTGGAGGTCATTAGTCAGAGCCATAGCTTTTCTCATACATGTCCAGTGTTGGGAAGGATACTTTCAAAATGTATTCCGTTACAGAATACAGAATACATGCCCAAAAATGTAATTTGTAACGTATTCCTTTATGTTACTCAATCTGAGTAACGTATTCTGAATACTTTGATTACTTCCACATTGAATTGCATTTTATAAGTATCGGACATCAAATCCTGCTTAATAAACAGGCCTATTCTTGTGGGGTGGGGGTGCGGTGATGCAGTGGTGACGCGTATGCCAATAAAGCACCTAAAAGCTGTCACAAACAACTGGCAAAAGTAATAATTATGAATATGTCAAATATAGAAAGCAGATATTTTAATTGTTTATTAATAAACAAGTGTTTTCTTTGTCAGTGTCGGCTACAAAGATGAAGTTGACGATGCTGACTCGCGATCTTCGCAGTAGCCTAGGGAACGCGCCAGAGAGAAATGCACATTTCATACGGATTACATATGCAGAGAGCAGTTCTTTCATGTTGAATTGTTCTGTTTAAAAGTAGACATGTCTGTGAGGCAAGTAGGGCCTACTACCTTATACGCTGAGCGCCCGTTTCACACATACTCCGTGTGCAGTGCGTATGCGCTGCGTGTTGCGGTGTGTATGTGGTACAGGAGAGCAGCACGCGCTATAGTGCTTTCACATGCGTTTGCAGTGCGTAACTGATCCACTGATACCACAAACACATACAGTACACAATATTTGTATTTCAAATCCAGAAGTTTTCAGCAACTTTTATTTAAAAAAAGTTTTGTCACCGGTGCAATTTTCTTTGTAGCCTACACAAAGGCCTATACACTCTTTAATAGACGTATTCAAGTTTAAACAATTTAAACAACGTATTAATCAATGCATTACTTCTATATAGATTAAGTTGTTCAAGCAAGTGATAACATATTTAATATGAAGGCTATTAAAATCGCAAACATTTTAAATTTAAACTTAAAATTGACAAAAACAGCCGACTCTCATGCCTTTTCTTTTGCATTTAAATTTGAATACAATAGGCTAAATCTTGCATGCCACAAATAACTTGTTTTTCAACCTCCACGAATCAGACGAGTGTTGTTCATTATTTCGCCTTGTTAAAGTAAACTGTAGGCCTAGTTTTCATTGTTTTACCCCGGTCTTAAAGTAAAAAGATGACTGTGAAAAAAAAAGCAGTAGGCCTTTTTAATGAAATACATTTATGATTGTATTACTACATTTTATTTAATTAAATGCATTTATGGTGAAATGACTACATTTTCAGCTCAATCTGTGTCCATTTTGACCACGAACCATGCGCTGTCACTTTAATTCAGCGTTTGCGGCACAGCAGAAATAGACTCGGTGCGGAAACGATCGCTGCACTGCTGTATACGCACTGCAAATGGGACGGATAAACGGACCGCAGTGTGAAAGCTCTAACCTGTTAACATTGGTACGAAAAAAGAAAAAAACGCACCGCATACACACTGCAAACAGAGTATGTGTGAAACGGGCGTTGAGACCAGCTCCAGTTCACGCGCTGTATTGCGCACTGGCGCCTCTGTGTCCTGATTATTGTCTGCTATATTTACTTAAATCCAGGCAATTGGTTGATGAAACATTGATTAAAATTAAGATACAATTATACAAAACGAAATTCACTTTAAAGAAAGGCTTTGTGCTCTCTGTTTGAGGTCTCTGTGAAAGTTTTAAAGCAGTCTTTTAGTGCCACTTTCAGAGCGCTCACGTCCGTAACGGAGAACTGTCACGACCGTAACATTGTTTTTTTTCCTCATAAATGCAAATACGAAAAATAAAATAAAATAAATATTTTATGTTCTGTGGAGAGCCAACCCTTCTTCATCCGGTAAGTAGTATTACTTTTTTTGCGCAGTGTAATTCACAGATTGGCTCCTAAAAGTTTACGATTTTTTGTGTCACGCATGTTTTATTTCCCTCATATTAAATATAAAACGCATGTAGACCGATATTTTTCTAATGTCTGGACTCCTTTATTAAGGGAGTATGGATATATACAGACGTTTCACTATTGGTATTAATGCATTTTCTGAGAATTTATATTTCAAGTTTTGACTGCACATATTTGAAAAAAACAAAAACGTAGGCCTACTTTAAGATGCTTCTTCAGGTTGAAAGTAGAGTTGGATGCTGATAGGAGGTTGGTTGCTGGCAAGCAGAGGTTGCACTGCAGTTATATTTCGTGCTCTTTCTTTAATGTGAAATGCTGTTTGAATTTCCAAGATAGAAACGCATTCTTGCCCTGCTCTGTTGTTCCGGCTCCATCTCTACCTCTAGCTCCCGCTGCTCCTCTTCCGACTCCATTGTGACTGGTCACGCAAACTGCGCATTTTTTTGTTTTCATATTGGGGCTTCTGGGAAATGCATGGAGTTGACTTAATTTATTTAGAGAGTGAATAAACTCGTGAAACAGAGAAGTATCGTCATGTAATCCATTGATTTCAACAATGTAACTGTATTCTAAACACCAACTATTTAAATGGTAACTGTAACAGAATACAGTTACTCATAATTTGTATTCTGAATACGTAACGCCGGTACATGTATTCCGTTACTCCCCAACACTGTACATGTCGCCCAGACTTACAAGTCGTCTGATGATAGAGAAAGAGCCTGCAGATTGTGGCACTATTGTGCTAAGCCTCGTACAGTGAAAGAGTTGTTACAAGCAGAGGAAGTTGTAATCAAGAGCGTTCAGAGGGGAGCTTACCAAGAAGAGCTTACCTGCAAAAGAAATGACATCCCGAGGCACAGCGTTCTGAAAAAACTGAACCCTTACTAAATAGTAGAGGCCTTCTCAGGATAGGAGGCCGGCTTAAAAATGCAACTCTTGATCTCAAAGAGAAGTTTCCTTTGATTGTTCCAGGACGCAGTCATGCTGCGAAGCTACTTATGGAGCATTACCATGATCGAGTCAAGCATCAGGGTCGTGTGTTCACTGAATCAGCTATCCGCAATGAAGGGTATTGGATTGTTGGTGTTAGGAACCTTATCAACAGCATTGTACACAAGTGCGTCATATGCAACAAGCTTCGTGGGAAGGTAACTGAGCAGAATATGGCGGACTTACCTATCGATCGCCTGAGCACTGAACCTCCCTTCACGTATGTTGGTCTTGATGTTTTTGGACCTTGGACAGTCGTCGCAAGGCGCACGCGAGGAGGACAAGCTCAAAGCAAAAGATGGGCTGTTCTATTTAACTTGTATGAGTATTCGTGCCATACACATTGAGCTGATTGACTGCATGGATTCATCCACCTTTATAAACACCTTGAGAAGTTTTTTTGCTCTGCAAGGACCTGCCAAACAAATCCGGTCTGACTGTGGGACCAATTTTGTAGGAGCCTGCAAGGAGCTGGAAATCGTGCTAAATGATCCTCAAGAGCCTAGTGTGATTACCTGGGTGGAGAGGGTTGTTCATGGGTCTTCAATCCACCTCACGCATCCCACATGGGAGGAGCCTGGGAGCAAATGATAGGAGTCTCCAGGCGCATACTAGATTCCATGCTCCAACAGATCAGTCCTTCCTGCTTGACACATGAAGTGTTGTCTACTTTGATGGCAGAGGTTACAGGAATTGTCAATTCAAGACCCCTTGTTCCCATTTCCACAGGCCCAAGCCGTTTCTCAATATGCTTTCTTGTCTGTACTTGTGTTCTTGTGGACTTGTGAAACGTCATCAGACGCTGCCCAAGTACTGTTCCAATTCAAAGTTCACATCTAGCCAAGTCCAGTTCAAATCCCCGGATGTGTTCTTGATCCGCCCCTTTTACCGAGGATGCATCGAGAGGTGACTTGTGCCAGAGAATTTTGTGCGGACTTGAGACAGCCAGGTATCCCAGAATGCATCTCACACCAACCAGCAAGCGTCAATAGCAGAGGAGAAACCCCGCGTAATTTAAAAATACTGCTGTAATTGTGTCACGAAATGTAATTTTAAGAGTATTTCAGGCGAGAATTTAGTTGTTTAAAGCTCAAATCTTTGGTTTATTTATAAATAGCTAGCGCCTATTTGAAATTTTGATCTGACGTTTTCGGAGTTGTTAGATCCAGGCAATCACTGGACGCTCGGAGCTCATGTACCCCGCCGAGAACAGCCTTTCCTTGGTTAGTGCTGCTGACGTTTGCCGCTGGCTCGGATGTCTCTAGTGTTTTAACATGAGATATAAATCATCTTGTGTATATCTAACGGGCGATTTATTTATTTATTTTATTTGTCTCATTAATCTATAATTTGTTCCCTGGCAAAACGTTTTAGCTGAGGGCAAAGTGAAGTTTCATAGCTTTATTTAGTCTATTTAACTTTAACGTTGTAGCCTAGAGAGCTGACTTATGTTTGACAGAATCTTTTGCTTTATTATTGTATAGCTTCTTGTACCTTTTAGGCTACTTATACTTTTATAATGGCTATTATTGATCATTAAAACTGACATTTAACAAAAAAGGTTATGTCATTTTATTTTATATATTTAAAACATATAAAATATTTTATTATACATGTTGCCTACATTCTCTTCACTGTATGTACATATATAATAAAATAAAATGACACAACCCTGTCTCTTTTTGCTAAATGTCAGTTTTAATGATCAATATTATATATTTTTTATGTCTCATATTTTTAAAATGAAAACAAAAAGAGTCAGGGTTGTGTTTTATATTTCGTGTTGTTATAAATGCAGTGAAGATAATCAATTGCGTTGCCTGAACCACATTTGTGTGGCCATTAATATGGTTAAGATTTTTTTAAATGAAAATGAAAAGAGGCAGAGTGGTGGTTTATAACATATTTTGTTTTATTATAGCCTAAATATACATAAAGAGATAACCGGAGTAGCCAGAGCGAGCTGAGTGACGTTATCAAGTACGCCGCTGTTCCATTTGCAGAATTATCAGGTTTGCGTCCTCCCGTCCTCGGGAGTTCGTTCTCCTGAGTTGAACTTGTCAAGTCCGAACTTCCAAGGACTCAAGTCCGAAGTATGCGTACTTGGTATTGAGAAACGGCTCCAGATTCACCTTTCTTGTTGGTGCCAGCCATGCTCCTAACTCAAAAGGGTCATACACTCCTCCCACCTCCCAGGTGACTTCAAGGAAACCAATCTTCATAGACAGCAATGGAGAAGGGTGCAACATCTCGCCAACACTTTCTGGGGCAGATGGAGGCATGAATACCTCGCAACGCTTCAAAGCCGAAGCTAATGGGAAGAGGATTCTTAATTAATGCATAATATATAATTAATTCTAAAGTGAAGATCATAGTAACCCACTAATAATGACTCAAGTGTTTCCAAATCCTTCAGAAGGAATGACTAATTATTTGGTCAGTATTCTAAAGTAAAAAACATGATAACTCTCTAGTAATGACTTAAGTCATTGTAAGCTTTTGAGGTTTTTGTAAAGTTTTGGATAGGAATGACTGATAAGTTACTACATCCTTGTAAATGAATTACTAATTATTTGGAAGTTGGAACAGTATTCTGTAGTAGGTGTTACCAAATCCATCAGAAGCCATTACTATCCAAAACCTTACAAAAACTTTAAAAGCTTACAATGACTAGAGAATTACCATGTTTTTGGAAGATTAGGATAAAAATTTTGGACAGGAATATTGTTCCAGGATCAACAAAATATATTAACAAGTACCCCTATGTAAAACTTGTTAGCCTTGTGCATTTCCCAAAATGCCACGCTTAAATTCTGTTAAATGATCCTGATATCCATAATCTGAAAAAGATAAATAATAATTGGTTACATTGTAGTCATAACAAGTTCCAAGACATTGAAAATAGTCATAGCAAGTTCCAAGAAAATGTATTCAAAATTCTTTAACTAACCAACATCACATGACTATTATTGGACTCCCTTTTGTTATTTGAAACTAATTAAAAAATATCTCTAACCAGGCTAGTCAAAGCTACCCAGAACATATATATATATATATATAATGTCTCTGGTTGCACAAAGGACACTCGCGACGAGGAAGATGAAGATAAATGCAAATAGCAGCCATCCCAACCTGCAAAAGGTCATTTCAGGGAGGTATCCTGAAGTCACTGTTACAAACTGTACAGCGAGCAAGACTATACTACTTATGTTTTACTCTTATAAGACAGGGGTACACTTTTGTGTAGTCTGGCGTAAAATGTATCTTATACTTTCATTTTTTGGGGCACTCTCCCTCTGCCATGGCGCTCCTGTGTCTAGATACACTGAACTGATTAATTCGGTTCGAGAGAAGAGATAAAAGCCCACCCACACTGACAATTGATTGGTTGATTTACCGAAACAGGCCAATCAGATGCTCTTTATCTTACATGCGCTTCATGAGGCACACACGCACACTAGCACACACACGCAAGGTCTCTCGCTCCCGCTCCCTCTCCCTCTCTGCTGTGCATGCGCTACACGGTTTGTAGCACAGTCTCTGTCTACCATGCGCGCTCGCTCTAGATTCCGATTCTAGATAGGTTTTGTTTGTTTAAATGTTGTTGTGTATTACCCTCTGAGTGGATTATCAAAGACGTTATACCTGATTTTCATCTTCATCATGTTTCCTGCAACCGTTGGTGTCAGTGTGAGAGTGCCAGAAAGAATTATGGCTTGTACGGCCCCACATACACCTCATTATCATCAGTATGTAAAGATTACATCCATGCGCAGGGAGTTTTTGCCCAGAACAGAACCATACCACCAATCCTGACTATATGCTAATTGTCAATTGTACTTGATGATAGTGGCCCTGACAGAAACAACCCTAATATACACATATGTATGTGAAAGGAGAATGTAAGTGTTTGAGAGTAGAAATATATGCATGTGAAAGGAGAACGTAAGTGTCATGGTAGTCAAGGAAAGCGAGGATTCACTTGCAGGAAAGGAATTTATTTAAAAAATAATAAACAAGAACAGAACAAAAAACTCCCTCGTGGGGGAAAACAAGACAGGCCAAAAACTCAAGAACATAACATGGGGGAAACAGAGACAACGATCCACACAGACTGCAAACAAGAGGGAACTAATAAAGGGAAACTAATCAGGGGGAACAGGTGGGAGAACTCAAACAATAATCAGATAACAAGTAGGGCGGGGCCAACAATGACACAAGCACATGGCTCAACATAACAGACACCCAAGTGCAGAACAAGACAGGACAGACATGTGACATAACCCCCTCCTTAAGGAGTGGCTTCCAGACACTCCACTAGAACGGGGGGGACAGACCAGGGCGGGACTGGAGGAACAGACCAGGGCGAGACTGGAGGAACAGACCAGGGCGGGACGGAAGGAACAGAACAGGGCGGGACTGGAGGAACAGACCAGGGCGGGACTGGAGGAACAGACCAGGGCGGGACGGGAGGGACAGAACAGGGCGGGACGGAAGAGACAAACTGTCCATCAGGCGGCCAGGGTGGAGCAGATTGTCCATCGGGCGGCCAGGGCGGAGACTTTCCCTCGGGCGGCCAGTGCGGAGACTTTCCCTCGGGCGGCCAGGGCGGAGACTTTCCCTCGGGCGGCCAGGGCGGAGACTTTCCCTCGGGCGACCAGGTCGGAGACTCTCCTTCGGGCGGCCAGGGCGGAGACTTTCCCTCGGGCGGCCAGGGCGGTGAAGACCCCTCGGGCGGCCAGGGCGGAGAAGACCCCTCGGTCGGCCACGGCGGTGAAGACCCCTCGGGCGGCCAGGGCGGTGAAGACCCCTCGGGCGGCCAGGGCGGAGAAGACCCCTCGGGCGGCCACGGCGGAGAAGACCTCTCGGGCGGCCACGGCGCAGGAACTGGAACAAACACCACCGGCTCAGGCACTGGGACTGGCACCACCAGCTCAGGCCCTGGAACTGGCACCACCGACTCAGGAACAGACATAGACACAGGAACAGGCACAAGAACAGGCACAGGAACAGACACAAGAACAGACACTGGAACAGACACTGGAACAGACACTGGAACAGACACTGGAACAGACACTGGAACAGACACTGGAACAGACACTGGCTCCTGTTCAGGAACAGACACGGGCTCCGGTTCAGGGACAGACCCGGGCTCCGGCTCAGGAGCAGACACTGGCTCCGGCTCAGGAACAGACACTGGCTCCGGCTCAGGAACAGACACGGGCTCCGGCTCAGGAACAGACACGGGCTCAGGAACAGACACGGGCTCCGGCTCAGGGACAGACATGGGCTCCGGCTCAGGGACAGACACTGGCTCTGACTCAGGAACAAACACTGGCTCCGGCACTGGCTCCTGTTCAGGAACAGACACGGGCTCCAGTTCAGGGACAGACCCGGGCTCCGGCTCAGGAGCGGACACTGGCTCCGGCTCAGGAACAGACACTGGCTCCGGCTCAGGAACAGACACGGGCTCCGGCTCAGGGACAGACACGGGCTCCGGCTCAGGGACAGACACGGGCTCCGGCTCAGGGACAGACACTGGCTCTGGCTCAGGAACAAACACTGGCTTCGGCTCAGGAACAGGAACAGACATCACCGGCTCAGGAACAGACACCACCGGCTCAGGAACAGACACCACCGGCTCAAGTGTGTGTGCAGCCCACACACACCACATGGCTGTGGCCATAATGGCCAGTGTCGCGGTCACTGAGGGCTCAGACTCAGGAACAGACACGGGCTCCGACTCAGGGACAGACACTGGCTCTACGGTGACCATCTTGTCCGAAGGCACAGGCTCGGCAGGCGTGACGTGAACAGGTTCAGCGGCGGCCATCTTGTCCGAAGACACAGGCTCGGCAGACGTAACGGGAACACTCTCGGCGGCGGCCATCTTGTCCGAAGACACAGGCTCGGCAGGCTTGACGTGAACAGGTTCAGCGGCGGCCATCTTGTCCGAAGACACAGGCTCGGCAGACGTGACGGGAACACTCTCGGTAGCGGCCATCTTGTCTGAAGACACAGGCTCGGCAGACGTGACGGGAACGCTCTCGGCGGCGGCCATCTTGTCCGAAGACACAGGCTCGGCAGGCGTGACGTGACCAGGCTCCGACTGGACAGACGTGACGTGAACAGTCTCTGGCTGGGCAGACGTGACGTGAACAGACTCTGGCTGGGCAGACGTGACATGAACAGTCTCTGACTGGGCAGACGTGACGTGAACAGTCTCTGGCTGGACAGACGTGACGTGAACAGTCTCTGGCTGGGCAGACGTGACGTGAACAGTCTCTGGCTGGGCAGACGTGACGTGAACAGTCTCTGGCTGGGCAGACGTGACGTGAACAGACTCTGGCTGGGCAGACGTGACATGAACAGTCTCTGACTGGGCAGACGTGACGTGAACAGTCTCTGGCTGGGCAGACGTGACGTGAACAGTCTCTGGCTGGGCAGACGTGACGTGAACAGTCTCTGGCTGGGCAGACGTGACGTGAACAGTCTCTGGCTGGGCAGACGTGACGTGAACAGTCTCTGGCTCCTCCGCAACGGAATCCTCCGGGACATTGGGGAGGCCGGAGGTCTTCCTCCTCCTCCGCCGTCTTCGATGGTGAGGTGCAGGTTCTGGTCTGGACGGAATTAATGGTGGATGGAGCTCTGGGCTAGGCAGCGACGATGCATTCTCTGGGCTGGGCAGCGGCGATGCATTCTCTGGGCTGGGCAGCGGCGATGCATTCTCTGGGCTGGGCAGCGGCGATGCATTCTCTGGGCTGGGCAGCGGCGATGCATTCTCTGGGCTGGGCAGCGGCGATGCATTCTCTGGGCTGGGCAGCGGCGATGCATTCTCTGGGCTGGGCAGCGGGGATGCAGGCGGGTCCGATGTATCCCACCGAGCACGATAGTGGAGATACTTAGTGAACCTCGGAAAGTCTAAAATCTCCAGCCCCTTCATCTCCCATCGAGGCAAGGGATCGTCCAAACAAACATTAAATAAGTCCTTAAGGACTATATCCCCAAGCCCGAGTCCCTCTGCTGCCGCGCTGAATCTCAGGGCGAAATCCTTCACCCTGGTCCCCTGCTGTCGGAGAGAAACCAAGTTGCTGACTCTCATGATGCGCCTAAGGTGAGGGCAGGAATCCTTCTGCTGAATCCTCATTGCGGTGGATCGTTCTGTCATGGTAGTCAAGGAAAGCGAGGATTCACTTGCAGGAAAGGAATTTATTTAAAAAATAATAAACAAGAACAGAACAAAAAACTCCCTCGTGGGGGAAAACAAGACAGGCCAAAAACTCAAGAACATAACATGGGGGAAACAGAGACAACGATCCACACAGACTGCAAACAAGAGGGAACTAATAAAGGGAAACTAATCAGGGGGAACAGGTGGGAGAACTCAAACAATAATCAGATAACAAGTAGGGCGGGGCCAACAATGACACAAGCACATGGCTCAACATAACAGACACCCAAGTGCAGAACAAGACAGGACAGACATGTGACAGTAAGTGTTTGAGAGTAGAAATATGTGAAAGGAGAATGTAAGTGTGATAGTGTTAAGGTAAGTAGACCCTGTGTCCGCCAGGAAGATGGATGAGGAAGAGGAAGATGGATGGTGAATAGTGATTTATTGATAACAAAAGGGCAAGGATGAGGTGAGCAGGGTAGTGAACTCCAAAGGGTGATCTTGGCGGAGACAGGGAAGGACGACACTGGAGACAAAGGGGAAAAGTCCACATACATCAAACGAGTTCAGACAATAAACTGTGGTGAGGAGTGTGCATTTGTAGTGGCAGTGATGAGGGTGATGATGGTGTGCAGCTGTGTATGATTGGAGATGACGTGCAGGTGGGGACCAGGAGGGATGCTGCTAAGTGTAGTGCAGAGGTTGGAAATGGGTGGAAATGAGACAGTGAGAGAGTAGAAATTATGTGCATGTGAAAGGAGAATGTCAGTGTGTGAGAGTAGAAAAATATTCATGTGAAAGGAGAATGTAAGTGTGTGTGTCACAATCCTCAGTCACCAGACCTGTCAACACAGCACAGTACAACTCCCATAATCCTCTCTGTCACCACCTGTGCACAATGGGCAATCACCACACCTGTCTGCCATAAGTTCCTTATATAGCACTAAACACACATACTTTGTCCGGTCACGTTTACGTATAGCGGTTGGTTTCGTTTGTTTAAATGTTGTTGTGTATTATCCTCTGAGTGGATTATTAAAGACGTTATCTGAGTTTTATCTTCATCATGTTTCCTGCAACCGTTGGTGTCAGTGTGAGAGTGCCAGAAAGAATTATGGCTTGTACTGCCCCACATAGACCTCATTATCGTCAGTATTTAAAGGGTCATGAAACTTGAAAACTGGTTATGTTTGCGTTTTTCTGAGCAAAGCAAAGTCTAACGCCGGTTTTACACTGCACGCGTTAGCAGAGCGTAAGCAGCGCAGGAACAGTGCGTATAGTGAGCGGGAGCAGGACACGCGCGTTTTGCTTCCATACACTAGCAGCGTTTGTCACGCGCGGCGTGTGTACAGACAGAGTAGGCTACTCTATAATGGGTAAGTTGGCATTGCTTTATTTCGCTTTCAAATACATTTAAGAGAAAAGACTTGTCAAGAAGCTTATTTTATTAATCATTTAATTTATATAACTTTTGGTTCATCTTTGTTTTTATTGTTCGGGCAACAAGTTTGTTTTTGGACATTTGTTTTCTTTTTAAATTGCTGTTGGTCATTTGATTGACTGTTTAAAACACAATAGATATCATCAATGCGCTTTTTGGGTAAAATTGAGGTGTATTTTGGCCATGATCAATGCATTGTCACTTTAATTAAGCATAAGCGGCGCAGCAAAAATAGACCGGGCGCCAAACTATCGCGGCACTGCTGCTCCTGCTCTGCTCCTGCTACGCGCTGCCGCGCCGCCTCTGCGTGCGGTGTGAATGCTCTAATCTGTTAACATGGGCGCCGAAAAAAATATGCGCTTCTTACCCCTCATTTACACTGCACACGTCTGCGGTGCATTACGTCTGCGACAAGGTTTTATTCCGTCCTCCACGCGGTGCCAACTCACACCAGGAGCATTTCAGAAGCGGAGCGACTGGATGCGCGAGACCACGTGATTTGCCTGTCCGACGTGGTTTTTCTTGATTTTTGAGTTTCGACCATACAGTTTCTACCAAGGATATTGGTGTGTAATACGTTTGGGAGTTTGCACAGGGTGTTTATTTTGAATTTGACAATGTTTTTTTGACAATTATTTTGTATTTCCGGTGCGACTTGGACGCGCGTCTGTCAAAAATAGACTAGGCGCCTATATTTAGTGAAGCGGCGTGGAGAGCCGCTTCTGGGAAGCTTCTGAAACGCGCCGCGTCGCGGCCGGTGTAAACACAAGCATTGACTAGAATGGGCGCGATCAGCTCCGGTAGCCGTGTCGCAGCCGTAATGCGCCGCAGACGTGTGCAGTGTAAAGGCCTCATTATACTTCTTTGCGTCGGACCTACGCCGGAGCCTATACGCCGTAGGCAACGTGTTGGTTTTAATTTATACTTCTGTGTCGTTGTCCGCGTTGATGCGCACCTAGGGAGCATGTGAAACCCCGAGGGAGGGGTTCTGGCAGACCAATCACCGCGCTTGTGTCCGCGTAGAATTGACGCGTTGTTACATTTTTGGAGAGGTGCATGTCAGGGTACGCCGTAGGGTACGCGCGCTACACACAGCCTACGACGTAGCTACGGCGGCAGTTCGACGCAGAAGTATAAAACAGGCTTAACGCGTGCAGTGTGAAACCACGTAAGCAACGTCACGGAATCTGAGGTAGAAGCGTGCTTTAGGAGTGTGTAATTGGCTGCCGGCACTGAGTGCTTTGCATTTATTCATGAGAAAGAGCTCTTTTAACCCAATCACTGCGCTATATTACGCGTGAGATCGCATTACAGCAGAGACTTCAAACAACATGCGGAGCGCGCAGTTCATATATGGACCTGAGCAAGCGCGTTTCCAGTTTTTATGGACATATTTCATATAGGCCACTCTAGTGGTCTAAACATGACCCAGCACAGTGTGCACGTGTCTTCTTCAAATGAAATATATGTGCAAATTAGGACATTGACACAGCCCTACATCTGATCATGATCGCGATGACACAATGGAATACTCTGATACACAGAAGACAATATGTAGACCGAAAATTCAAAGAACGGACAAAAAAATAACTATGGCTTTAATCTTTCTGTTAAACTGACGTGTGTCATTTGTTCAGAGACTGTAGTGCTCGTCAATGTATTGAATATATTATTATTATTAGACCTTTTAAATTTCTTCCCCGATTCTCGCTCGTTCTTGGGAATTTGTCATATAGGGTTATTTTTTTTTAAATGCATCAAGGTGGCCTGATCTCTTTTTTGTGTGTGTGTGTGTGTTTTTTGTTTTTTTCCCTCCATGGTCATATTTTAATATTCATGTCATCATGTTTTTGTATAATGAGTGTGTTGTAGCAGGTCTGTGTTTTATTGGTTGTTGTCTTCCCTCTTCCCACCCTCTAGACTCCCATTTTTCCACAGCTTTACACGCCCATTTCTTGAGACTTTTTGAACTCTGAGGTGTGAATGACCAGACTAAAACAGGAGGGTTTCATGACACTTTAGGCCCACTGAAATCACAATTTAAGTTTTTTAGCTTTTAGTATGATTATGTTAGCTTATGAATAAGCTGGTGTGTTCCAAAACAATGACATCACCGCGGACTTCTCATCACATCTTCTGTCCAATCAAATGCTCTCTAGAATCTTAAGTGTACTGCCATGTGACTCATCACAGAGCATTATGGGTTGAAGATGTGTGTTAGTTTGTTCTCGAGTTTTATTCCGTTTTCCAACTGTACATTGGCTAATAATGAAATGGCTAGAATTTGTTTACACTGGTAACAATTTACAATAAGGGTACATGAATAATCATGTACTAATGCCTCAATTAATAGTTTCTTCAACATGAACTCATGATTAGTGAAGATATGAACTAATCATGACCAAATGAAGAGTTATCCTTAACTACGACAGGAGTCATAAGGATTCATGCATGAATAACAGCAGCCTTAACTACCGTACATGTTAGTACATGTTTAATAGTTAATGTGTTCATTTAGGGGTAAACTAAATCAATCAGGCTCCGTAAGTATATATTGACTTTGAAGTAAATATTTTGACTTTGAAATACATTTAAACAATTTATTTAAACTACTGACATCAGCAGCTTCCTTATAAACATTAGGCTAGTATACTGAAAAGCACAGGATTAGTTTGTCATTAATTTCACTGATCCTCCTTGTCAAACATAGATAATACTAAATACACTAATAATTAATCTTAAAAGGTCTTAATCTGTTTTGTGATATTCTCTTTCCCATGAAACTAAACCAACTGTGACTTACAAAAGTTCCTGAGGAATAGGTTCCCAAAAAAATAATCAAACAGGAAACATGTAAACAAGGTCAGGGGAACGATTGCTGGGATCAGTAGTTTACTCTCCATCCAGACGCAGGCTTTAATGACACTGTACCTCCGTTCTCTGACTTCTTGAAAAGCCACACAACATCACTTAACTGGGCTGAATACTAGTTGTAGTAACTGTTAGGGATGCACCAATCCGATACTCAGAATCGGTATCAGCTCCGATACTGCCATTCTCGGCCGAATCGGTCAGAAGAAATATTGTGCGTATACTATCCTGTGTTATTGTTAAGCCCCACAAAAGGCACACAAACATTATAAAGCATCATAAAGTTTTCGTGCACTATATTATAACTGTTCTGAAGCCATTCTTTAGTATAATGTGAGGTAGAAATTTATATTTAATTAATTAAATTCAAGTTTACGAAAAACTCTTCCCTCAGCTGCTGCTGTCAGTCATTCTCCATTCAGCATCAAACAGAGCGTCGCGCTCGGTCACGACAGTCAACACGATGAAACTAGCTCTCTCCAAGATGATTCAATGTTACTATTATTATACTTGATCTGTAGATAAAGGTCTACGGTTTCGCATAAAATGACTATCTTGCTGGACTGTATTGCTGTACCTTAATCATGTTACTTTCTACCGGGTGTCTGTTCACAACACTGGAGTAGAGAGCACTATAATTGTTCTTCACGCGCACAGTAACTGAAATTTAAAATTGTTAAAAGAAAATGCTGAATAAACTATTGCATAGATAGATACTGTATTATACACTATGCATGTCTTTCCTTTGTAATATGTTTTTCCTGAGTATCGGCAAAGTCCTTTAGGCAAGTCGTGCCACTCTGCCGCCATCTTGGCAACGCCTCCGGGCAGCTATTTTGGACTAACAAGACCAGGCTCCTATCTAAATGAATGTGCAGAGAGTCAGAACTGCACTTTCACTGGTCACCGGGACATAAAAACTGCATGTATAGAAACAGCAGTAAAATATGATAAAAATCGCTGAAAAAGTTTGATGACCCACAGGTTATACTTTTACTACGCATGCGCAAGGGTTCACGACACCAACTTCATTTACATCTCTATCCAGAATGCCGGTGTTGTGCCAAGCACTTAAACAAATGCTCAATGTCATTTGTTTTATCAGTGTACAGTACAATATTTTGAATTATTTTCTTGTGTCTTGGTCTTCTTGTGTCTCACTTTTTCTTTGCTCTGTCTACCCCTGATATAGACAGAATTTTTTGTAATCTCATTGTATAACGTTATGTGTTCTGTAAAATAAAATTATTTTTTAAAAACCCTTGAAGAAATGCTGTGCTTATTGACGTTAGGGATACAGTCAGCATATAACCAGAGACAATTTATATAATGTTACCATCTATATTTACACAACACACACATACACTGCATATCAAATCTGCCGCCTTTTCAAACAGTAACGTATTTTGGCGGACAAAAATAACGTTAGCATCAAGACAGAAATTTGTTCATTTCTAAAGTTACTCTATAACTTTAAAGTAAAATATAAGTACATATGCCGCGTTTATGTGCCTTCTATGGGTGCAATAACAGAGTGGAATGTGGGCGATCCTTTTTCGCCTTCCCAAAGCCAAAGGAGAATAAAAGGTAACGTCTTAAATATTTTAACCATTAACGTTAGACTCCCGGTAACGTTAGCTTGCTTACTATTGTCATTGTATATCTTGCTAGCCTAGGCTAACATGCCACATAGCTAGATCATATAGCTAAAAACACAGTTCAGATACACTTATCAGAGAAGACATTTAAAATGCTTATCTCTATGGTTCTCTACTCAGGTTTAAGCATTTAAATATAAGCAGGTTTGCACTTTATCAGTAATAACAATGTATTGTATAGACAGAGACTGATAAACACGGTGTTAATGTAATAATGTGTAATGTACCTGTATAAAGTTACCATTTTTTTTAAGGGAAAGCGGCTGGCTCCCAAAGCCATCCCTGTCCTTTATCGGCGGCACAACCCTGTACAACAGGAAGGAGGTACCCAAATACAGTGAAAAAAATGCCCATAGAAAAGGGATTCACAATCATATTCATGGACCCCCTGCCCCCTTATGTTTTGTTTTCTTTCTTTCCAAGCACATAACAGTGAATAAGTGTAATTAAAAGGTTTTTTAACTTTGTTTAAATATTGTGTATTGTTCTTTATCATCTTTTCAATGATTTATTCGGTCAGGTTTACAGAGCAGGAACAGATTGTAGCCACATTGGCTATGAATCATGGCTCATTGAATCAGAACATAAACGCACATTCCTTCTTGCTGTCCCACTCTGAACCCCCGAAGGTAAATCAGTTGCTTTGGCTCCAGCTAGTCGGCCAATTGACTTTTACGACACTAATTTCACCTCAGAGACATTCCGAACCCCCCTTTCCCCTCTCTGGACCACAGAGAGATAACGAAACTTGAAACTTTCTACACACACACAAACACACACAAACATCCCTTTGTGTTTAAATTAGGATAGAATATACTTTAATTTATGTACAATTACATTAGGCATGTGTGATTTAGTTTGGCTTTATAATAGAGGTGTGGTTTTGAAATGTATTCTTTAATCAATAGTGTTTTAGTAAGAGAATGTTCAACAATATTCTCTGGCAATTGCCTTCCCCCCACTTTGCTGTTTTATTGCCTAAAGGAATGTCCAGCAACAAAGATTTTAGGAGTGGAGCAGTGTTAATCTTTAACCCTACTTAAATCCTACATTTTCTATATGTATAACCATTGAAGAAATATGTAAACCTGAAAGTAATTTCTCTTTTCCACGATTGTTCTTCTCTGTGATGGGTTGTGGTATTCTTGTAAACCTTAAAGGAATAATGTTTCAGATGTGCACCGTTGCAATCATAGATATGCCATGTGGATCTTTTTAAAAAGTCTAATTTTCATTCCCACTTGTAAATGCACATCACATTTTAGGTTAGTCTTATTCCCAGTTTGTTAATCGAACTTTTAATACTTATCTTACAGAGTAAGAAGGTACTTCTAGGCCGTAGCTTTTAAACATACCAAATTTGGTCTTGAATTAAACCTCCATATACCCGTAGGAAAGATATGGATACCAAATTATGATAAAATGCATTTTACTGCAGTTATAATTGTTTAACGTAGAAATGGCATGATCCTAAGACTGCCATAAAACATGCAAATCAAACTCATAGTGAGACAAAGAACTTTTCTCCCGCCTGGAATTTCGCATTCCAATTGGCTCAAGCCCCAGGAGGAGTGAAATTCCTGTGCCCTAGAAAAGCGGTTACACTCCGCGTTCCGTTCAGTTCTGTTCTGTATTTCCTTTCGTCTTGTTTTTGTTCCTGCACTTTCACGAACCCGCCTCGTCAGCGAGAAGACCTTATGGCTCCCTTTGGGAGCGTTTTCAATTTTCTTTAAGTCTTTTCTTTATTTTCGTCCTTCGGACTCCATGAAGCAAAAGCAGCAGACAACTTCAACTCAGAGAGAAAGACTCTTTCGAAAACCCCGCTACCGCGCTCACCAGAAGACACAAGAGCGCGAGCCCGGCTTTCTTAAAGAAACACACGCACGATGGTCTTAGGACACACGCATGAACTCTGCGTTCTTCAGCAACAAAGAGACCATTTTGCAAGATAAGTTTATTGAACTTTTAATGTGATTTGATTCCTTGCTGTCTCTCAAAAGGTTACCTGTGTTTTTGCGATGAGAGAGAGCATCTCGGTGATCTCTCTCATCCTGAACTTTAGTTTCACTTTCTCCCTTTCATCCTCTCCCTATCTCATCTGTTATCCGTTTGGTCTTGTAATGTTTTCATCCGTATGTTTCTGTTGTAAATATGTATTTACTCTGTGTATACTCGTAGTTTCGATGTAGTATTAGTCTAATTATTAAATTCCATATGTCCTTGACTGACTCTGTTTTAATTGCCCATGTTACTTAGTCCCTGAAATGTTCGATCTTAGCTATATGCTTTATCTTGGTAGGCTACGATTTAAGTAACCTAATTTTAGTCTACAGACACCGAGAGTGTCTTTTCAAGGCCTGGAAAAGATACTCTTTCTCGTGTTTGTAAGAAGGATAATTTTCCTTGAGAGTTAATTTAATCTTACGTACAATCTGTTCGCTGGACAAACAGATTGTTTGATAACTAAATTAATTCCATTAAAGTTATCCCATAACTTCGAGCTGAAATAAGAACAATTGATGTATTAATGACGAACCATAACCCGTTATGGTAATCGTTCATATATCAATCTAGTTCAGCTGCGATAAATTAATGTAACTGTAACATACAAAATATTAATCATATTCATGATTAATTATTAAAATTCCCAATAGATAATTTGAGCTAATATTAATATTAATATTAATATTAATGTACAACCCATTGTTCTTACAGTTTTGGTGGAGAACGCGACGCATTTCAAACTTTGTTTATGGGCAATATTCAGTTTCAGTCTGTTTATATGGTTATTAATAATTTTTGCGCATTATGAAATTATGAATTTGTGAGTTAAGTCGCTAACGCGAACTCACTCCTAACTGTCCAAGGCAAAAAGCCGAAGTCAGTAGGCCTAACGTACATTTTAACAAGTTGCTAAAATATGCCTAGACGATTTTAGCACTGTTAAAGGCTACGTACACTGCAGTATTTAATATTACAAATGTCCTGTTAAGAGATGAAGAAATATCTCTGCAGTTGATACATTTCTAATATTTGTTTTAAATCGCTGTGAACGAAGAATTCTCACGTGCGTACTACCGGTATTAATAAATATGTTTTCTAAGCGAGATTCCTTATTAAACATAGGCCTTGCATGCAAATGTCGTTATTGAATTTGTGGTGAACCACAGTGATATTCAAAAATTAACGATAAAACTCCTGGTCGAAAAAATGGATTAGCTACCCAATTTTTAAACCAACACACTTAAATCATAAAGTGCTATTTTGATAAAGTGCGTATGGGAGTGCAACAGACGTACAATTCCTGTTGTCCACATTTGAGTATTTGCGGCGAAGAAACCCCGCCATACTCTCTTGTGCAGTATTAATAGCACCAAAAGGTCCGCCGAGACCTCTGTCTAATTTGTGATTGTTGCAGAAAATCTACGCGTAAATGCTCTCAGATTTTGAATCACTGAAAGTCGTAATTCCGCTGACTAACACCAGAGGGTGTCCTTAAAGTGTTCAGCAGCTCTCAAAGATTGCGCCTCGCCCCCTGACGTCACTCTGCGCAACAGCGCCATCGTGTGTACATTAACAGATAGATTTATTGTTCCGGCATGCTCTCTGTTCCTGCTATTTTCACTCTCCCTGCGATTAGTGAACTTATGGTCTAAACCACAATAATAATTTGCATTTACAGCTTTTGCTCGCGCAAATATTATTTCGTGTTAGACAATTTTCCTGCTTTCGACTGGTACATTTACTTTGAGTTTGGTTCAAACAAGATTTGAATTAAAACTTAAATTAAATCCCAGCCCAGCATTCACTTAGAGGAAACAACGGCACCTAGTGGCCCCCTCCCGCGAGGCCGGTTCACTCAGCTCGCGTTTCTCTCTTTTCAAATCCTGTCATGAATTGTTTTATTTCTACTTTTCTCTTTTGATTATTTTTATAGTTATTAATGATACTTCACTGTTATCGTTAATTTATTATAGGATATGATTATGAGCTCCCTTTTTAGACTTTCTTTACATGCTCATTTAAATTTTATTTAAACTAGTTTTGAATTTCAAATTTAAATTGAGTTTCTATTTCAGCCACTGATATTCACTTGGAGGAAACAGCACCATCGTGTGGCCTTGTGGATACTAAGTCGGCATCACTATTTTCCTCCCTTCACTCTTTTATATCGTCTTTCTCTCCTGATTATTTTTATAAATAGGACTGATACTTTAGTGTATCTGGATTATTATAGGATATCATTCCGATTTTTTTTTTTGTTGTTGTTTTTTTCAGTTTTGAATTTTTAATTTGAATTAAGTTTTCGATTTGCCAGGTTGAGCACAGAGAGGGAGCACGCCCCCTTGTGGTGAAAACCCACTACTGCGGCCTGCCTCTTCTCCTGGGTTCATCCTGCCATTTCATTTTGAATTTGATTTTCAATTTTTATTTTTATTCTTTTTCCTCTCTCTTTCGGGTTAGGTCATTTTGATAATTAACATTATCATAACTTCCTATTGTTTTATCATTATTTAGTAAAACCTTTGACTCTCCTTTCTACATACATAACTACTCAATTGGTTTTAAACAAGCAAGCCTTAATTCACTTTAAGTTTCCCTTGTTCATCCTTCTGTGTATTTATTGTAGTACTCCCTTTGTGATCTGACAGCCATCTCTGCTTGGTCTCCGGCAAGCGAGCTCACCTGTCCGACGCTACCTGACGCTGGCCGTGCGTGAGTCTCGGACACCTCCGAATCTCGTACCACCGAATGTGCCACGCCACACCAACATCAGCAATTTGGCCCGCCAAAAGGTTAAGTCAACGCCAGCGGCACACAAGGCAATTTTGAGACAATCACTCGAACTGGGGTCTGCTGAAAGGACCACTCCGAAAGGAGAGTTCCGAGGAAAACTCAATTTTTCCGTACCGTCTGATGATTGACACCTTGGCGTTGCCACTTTGTGTTTAAAGTCGTGAGTGGTTTGAGTGGGCACACCGTGGTACCGAGAGACGAGGCTGCCCGAGGGCACTGCGGTCAAGTGTTGGAGAACCGTCGGAGAGGTTGACCGAGCCACTGGTTTCCACCTGAGTGGCCTCAATTCACATCAGGTAAACTAAATGTGATAAAACCCATTCACTTAGTATAAGCCCCAGAATATTAGATATTCCCCCGGATATATTTTAAGTGTTTTGACCCACCTTTCCTCTCCAAGCCACACCCTCTTCCTAGGCTTCCTGCCCCGATAGCCCCACTCACCTGTTGGCCCTATCTTAAACCCTAGCAGTGGTAATAGCTTAGGTCTCGTTATCCTCTCTAACACGTACCGTGTTACTATTCTGTTTCATTTAATTCCAGACCTAGTCATCACTAGTGTTTTGTTTCACTTTGATCTTTTCTATCCTTTGTTTTGTTGTGATTTGTTTCTTTCAGTTCACCTAAAGACAGTAACCTGTGAGAGCCACCAAGGAAAACTGAATAAGTAGAGCGACAACCAGAGCCGGCGTCACAACACGTGACCCGCCAGGCTACTGCCTGCCAAAATCTCCATTTCAGGTCCTTTGTCGACCCGAGTTAATTGGCACAGTCTAACTGTCTGCATCAGTTAGCCCAAATTCTAATAGACGGCATAGCCGTATTAGCATAGCTCGTTAGCCTTAGAACGAACTTGCATTGGTCTCTGTGTGTGTGCTGTGTTTCTCTCGCCTACAGTAAGCCAGTATGTCCCGCTCATCCAGCCCTGTAGTTCGCTGGAACAACCTCTCGACATGGCTGAGAGCAATGACAACCCCCTTCCTGCCCGAGGGTACCGAGGACCTGCAGCACCGGAGCCAAGAGCAACTGGACGCCGAGCTAGACAAGCTGATAACCCAGGATCCGACACAGAGCTACAACTACAAAGACTGGGCCAGGATCGTCGGAAGCGTCGCCCACAATCTCGTTGCCCAAGCACAGCTCAGCGAAAGGAGCAACATCGACCTGGAGCAGGAAGCCGCAGCGCTAAAGCTTCAAGCGGACGAGGCCCGGAAGGACCAGGCCAGAACCCAGAGCCGTCTAGATCAGCTCCTCCTCGAGACCCAGTACCAGCGCGAGAAAGAGGACGCCACAGATCCAGAGCTACAGAAAGAAGTAGAAAGACTTCAATATACCCTGCAAGATCTTCGCCTTGACACAGACCAAAGAGAACAGTCGGCGAAAGAAACCAGAAGAGAACTCGACGAAAAACTCCAACAAGGTGAAGCTCTCCTTGCAAGAGCAGAGACTGAAATAAAAGACAGAGACGCTAAAGCCAGGGCCTGCGAAAAACATTTGCAAACGGCCCGAGCTAAAATCAGCGAGCTTACTCTGCAGAGAGACGAGCTCCAAGATGAACTTGACACTGTTCATGCAGAACTGAAACCTTCTTACAGACTGCAGAGTGGCTGGAACGGAGAAACGCACATCACAGAGTTTCCCCTGACCAGCTGGTCCGCACCTTTCAGCCAAGAACCCAGAGCTGAAAAGGGAGATGTAAGCCCACCGCTCAAGACATCACCAGCCAGCTTCCAAGACCATCTGTCAACAGCGAAAGGGGGAGGACCCTTTCAGAAAACCCATGCCACTAACCACGGCACGACCCCCCGAGAACTTGACAAGATAGCCCGAAACATTCCTATGTTTAATCCAGATTCTGCAGGACATTATGACATTCATGCTTATTTAAGAGACATTGACTTTCACGTGCAAACTGTCGCCAACATGACGGCTTGGGACAAATTGTATTTGTTAAGAATAACGGCTAGTAGTGATGTTCGTAGTTTTCTAGACCGTCAACCACAGGCTGTCAAAACGGACTTCCAACAATTACGGCAAGCTTTGATCAGTGAATTCTCTGATCCAGACTCCGATCAAGGTTTCATCGCTGCTGTAGACCTCAAACAAGGTCGGCGTGAACACCCCCAGATCTACTACAACCGACTCCGACAAGCCTTCTTCGGAGCACAGAATGAGCCAGGGATGGAACAGGATGTTACACTTAGAACTCTTTTCCTGCGGAATCTCCATCCAACCTTATCCCATCATATTGGGGTTTTGGCCGATGCACGGGCCATGTCTACCCAACAGCTGCGTGACTTAGCCCATAAAGCTTACACCAAGCAAAAGACTATTTCTGAAAAGACTGTGAAAAACCCCACAATCTATTCTGTCTCTGAACACTGTTCAAAACTGACTTTAGAGGGTGTCCCACAACACCACAGTCACAGACATTTTTACAGAGAGTCACGACCGTTCCAAACCAGCAGAGGGCAACACAATCGCAGTGGTGCTCGTCCAAAGCACCAGAGCGAGCGCTCTAAAAGATTCCGGGAAACCGGCCGGCGACCCAAGAAGAGCCGATCTCCACCGCCCAGGACAACAAGCCCCGACAGAGAGTGGAACCACTCTCGACACGACACTGGTAAGCTCAAGCCTGAGCTCACATCAGATAACCACAGTGCATCCACATCTGAGACAGCAGAGATCCTAAAGGTGCTGAAAGAGCTTCTTCACCAGAAACGTCGCAAGAAAGACAAGAAGGACGAGCCAGACATCTTATGCCTAAGCATAAGAACTGAAACCAAACCGTCTGACCGCCATCTGACTGAGCCAAGCACCCCGAACACTGCTCATCATCCACAGACCACAGAGCTAACTGTCACATCACAACGTGACAGCATCACCAAAGCTCCACAGCTGACAGCTGCACACCATGAACGAAACAGCACACCTCCTCACACCAGGTACCAAAATACCAAGGTACCAGAAAACGCTGTTCTGTCTAACTGCCTCCACAGCAAGCTACACGAGACCGGTCCTAACCACCCAACGACCGTCACACCTGCCATGCCAACATTCCTGGGCAACCTAATCAAAAAGGGGGTGGCCCAAAAACTCTACCTGAACATCACGTTGGAAGAGGAAGTGAGCATGGAAGCCCTGATCGACACAGGATCAGACATTACGGTGATCTCAAATGAACTTTTCAAAAGACTCCAATTTGAAGCTAAGAGACAAGACCGAACTCTTACACCTCAAACTTGTGAACTGAACGTACAGTCATACAGTCAACATGACATCCGGCTCGAACAGGTAGCCCACATTCACCTGACGATTGGTCCTTTGAGTCTAGTCCATCCCGTGTTCATCTCAAAAATGGACACTTTTCCGTTCCTCATCGGCAGAGACCTTCTAGATCGTTTTGAACCGTTACTGGACTTGAAACAGCTCAAAGTCTGGGCTCAAGTACGAGAACTTTGCCCCCTCCAGTCACAGCCAGACGGTCAGGTCACAAAGGTCACAGAGTTCATGGGAACTCCCACAGCCAGCCAAAAAGACACAGACTCAGCACCAACTGAAGGTTTGAATCCGCTACCCTGCACCTTACAGCCCACCAAAGACTTTGACACTTGCTGCCTCAATGTCATGACTGACCTGCAGCGACATGACCTCATTCAAGCCATTGCCAAGCCTGGTGCATTAAACAACAAGCTGTGGTCACTTTCAACCCACCCACCCACCCTAGAGGTTGAAAAGCTTACACACACCTTAAGTGGCTGTTTAACTTAAGCTGGAAACTTTTAATGGATTAGCTACCCAATTTTTAAACCAACACACTTAAATCATAAAGTGCTATTTTGATAAAGTGCGTATGGGAGTGCAACAGACGTACAATTCCTGTTGTCCACATTTGAGTATTTGCGGCGAAGAAACCCCGCCATACTCTCTTGTGCAGTATTAATAGCACCAAAAGGTCCGCCGAGACCTCTGTCTAATTTGTGATTGTTGCAGAAAATCTACGCGTAAATGCTCTCAGATTTTGAATCACTGAAAGTCGTAATTCCGCTGACTAACACCAGAGGGTGTCCTTAAAGTGTTCAGCAGCTCTCAAAGATTGCGCCTCGCCCCCTGACGTCACTCTGCGCAACAGCGCCATCGTGTGTACATTAACAGATAGATTTATTGTTCCGGCATGCTCTCTGTTCCTGCTATTTTCACTCTCCCTGCGATTAGTGAACTTATGGTCTAAACCACAATAATAATTTGCATTTACAGCTTTTGCTCGCGCAAATATTATTTCGTGTTAGACAATTTTCCTGCTTTCGACTGGTACATTTACTTTGAGTTTGGTTCAAACAAGATTTGAATTAAAACTTAAATTAAATCCCAGCCCAGCATTCACTTAGAGGAAACAACGGCACCTAGTGGCCCCCTCCCGCGAGGCCGGTTCACTCAGCTCGCGTTTCTCTCTTTTCAAATCCTGTCATGAATTGTTTTATTTCTACTTTTCTCTTTTGATTATTTTTATAGTTATTAATGATACTTCACTGTTATCGTTAATTTATTATAGGATATGATTATGAGCTCCCTTTTTAGACTTTCTTTACATGCTCATTTAAATTTTATTTAAACTAGTTTTGAATTTCAAATTTAAATTGAGTTTCTATTTCTGCTTCAGTCCACACGGACTTCACCGGACGAAAAGGGGGAATGTAGCCACATTGGCTATGAATCATGGCTCATTGAATCAGAACATAAACGCACATTCCTTCTTGCTGTCCCACTCTGAACCCCCGAAGGTAAATCAGTTGCTTTGGCTCCAGCTAGTCGGCCAATTGACTTTTACGACACTAATTTCACCTCAGAGACATTCCGAACCCCCCTTTCCCCTCTCTGGACCACAGAGAGATAACGAAACTTGAAACTTTCTACACACACACAAACACACACAAACATCCCTTTGTGTTTAAATTAGGATAGAATATACTTTAATTTATGTACAATTACATTAGGCATGTGTGATTTAGTTTGGCTTTATAATAGAGGTGTGGTTTTGAAATGTATTCTTTAATCAATAGTGTTTTAGTAAGAGAATGTTCAACAATATTCTCTGGCAATTGCCTTCCCCCCACTTTGCTGTTTTATTGCCTAAAGGAATGTCCAGCAACAAAGATTTTAGGAGTGGAGCAGTGTTAATCTTTAACCCTACTTAAATCCTACATTTTCTATATGTATAACCATTGAAGAAATATGTAAACCTGAAAGTAATTTCTCTTTTCCACGATTGTTCTTCTCTGTGATGGGTTGTGGTATTCTTGTAAACCTTAAAGGAATAATGTTTCAGATGTGCACCGTTGCAATCATAGATATGCCATGTGGATCTTTTTAAAAAGTCTAATTTTCATTCCCACTTGTAAATGCACATCACATTTTAGGTTAGTCTTATTCCCAGTTTGTTAATCGAACTTTTAATACTTATCTTACAGAGTAAGAAGGTACTTCTAGGCCGTAGCTTTTAAACATACCAAATTTGGTCTTGAATTAAACCTCCATATACCCGTAGGAAAGATATGGATACCAAATTATGATAAAATGCATTTTACTGCAGTTATAATTGTTTAACGTAGAAATGGCATGATCCTAAGACTGCCATAAAACATGCAAATCAAACTCATAGTGAGACAAAGAACTTTTCTCCCGCCTGGAATTTCGCATTCCAATTGGCTCAAGCCCCAGGAGGAGTGAAATTCCTGTGCCCTAGAAAAGCGGTTACACTCCGCGTTCCGTTCAGTTCTGTTCTGTATTTCCTTTCGTCTTGTTTTTGTTCCTGCACTTTCACGAACCCGCCTCGTCAGCGAGAAGACCTTATGGCTCCCTTTGGGAGCGTTTTCAATTTTCTTTAAGTCTTTTCTTTATTTTCGTCCTTCGGACTCCATGAAGCAAAAGCAGCAGACAACTTCAACTCAGAGAGAAAGACTCTTTCGAAAACCCCGCTACCGCGCTCACCAGAAGACACAAGAGCGCGAGCCCGGCTTTCTTAAAGAAACACACGCACGATGGTCTTAGGACACACGCATGAACTCTGCGTTCTTCAGCAACAAAGAGACCATTTTGCAAGATAAGTTTATTGAACTTTTAATGTGATTTGATTCCTTGCTGTCTCTCAAAAGGTTACCTGTGTTTTTGCGATGAGAGAGAGCATCTCGGTGATCTCTCTCATCCTGAACTTTAGTTTCACTTTCTCCCTTTCATCCTCTCCCTATCTCATCTGTTATCCGTTTGGTCTTGTAATGTTTTCATCCGTATGTTTCTGTTGTAAATATGTATTTACTCTGTGTATACTCGTAGTTTCGATGTAGTATTAGTCTAATTATTAAATTCCATATGTCCTTGACTGACTCTGTTTTACACTGTTAGAAAAAGAGGTACAATACAGGTCCATTTTTGTTCCCTAAGGTACAAACTTTGCATATGTACCCTTAAAGGTACAAAAATGTATCTTTAAGGTACAATTGTGCACCTTTAAGGTACAATTATGCACCTTCCATTGTACATTGTGGGCTTTTCGAGGTGTAAGGTACATATTTGTCCCTTACATATTTGTACCTTAGTGTTTAAATGTAAAATGGCAGGAATTAGTGGATGCTGAAAATGTCATCTCTCAATATAGAAACACAAGTTAACCTATACTATCAAACTCAATAACTCAATAATTGTCAAACTAAATGAACTGTAAAGTTTTTAGATTAGGGCAAAATAAATCAGACTGTTTTTTTTTTTTTTTTTTTTTTTTGTGAAGTGTCCCTTTGAATCATTTTTAATCATGTTAATGAGGATTATGTAATCATTTATATTCACAAACAGTATTGAAGGATTTGATTTTCAAACCCTTTACCCTATTTATATTAGAATAAAACAGACAAATAATTGTTAACGCTTTAAGTTGAAAGGATCTAGCTACAGGCTAACCAGAGCTCGACTAGGCGGAAGCATAAATATTGCAGCGCGAAAGGATACATGAGTGAATCGACAGTGATCCAACTGTCAGTCGCTGTCAGTGTCGATCAAAGGCGGGAGGATGGCGCTTCGACATTTATCCACGGAGGATTTAATCATTTGGGATAGAGGTCACTGAAGGGGAGAGAAGTAAATTCAAAGGTAAAGTATTTTTTTTAATTTTTAATCAGTGTGTGTGGTGTTAATTCAAAGTTGGAAGTTAACTTTTACTGTTAATGTTAGCTCTAGCCAAGTTCATTCTCTGTCAACATTAACGCTAGCTAGCTAGACTCGACATTGACGATTGCCATTATTAACGTTAACTAGTTAGTTAAAACATTATCAGTATTATGTCCCATATTGCCGTTCCACATACTATGATTATAAGTAACATAAGTTACTAGCTGCTATCTTAGCTACAGTTCACCATCGAGCTAACGTTAGCAGTACGTTAACTTTTCGGCGGCAAAAACACTTCTCATCCAACTCTGACGAAGTAGTTTTATAGCTTAACTTAGCGTCGTAGTAGTTAGTAATAAAACTACTAAAATCAAATTTAGTAATAAAACTACTGCGAGAAGCGTTTTTGCCGCCGAAAAGTCTTTTGTTCTGACTTACGTTAGTTAGGACTGCGTCAGAGGAGAACGATGAAAAAAACAACAAGCTTTTTGCCGCCCAACAGCAATATTTTAATGCTAAAGCAAAGCCATTTGGGCGGAATGTGACTATCGATAGCCAGTGAGGGTTTGGAATTATGATTTAGTCTTTATTTGGTCGTCAAACTGTCTTAGAACATTGCCAACCTTTATTTATTTATACCTACCCAGATAGCACACGTACGTCGGGCCAACGTTGGCCCGATGTACAAAGTTCCATCGGCACGATGTCGCTCAGAGATCGTTTGCTCATCGGCAATATGTCTCCTCGACGTCGGCCTTTGATCGCAAATGATATCCGGCCGATGTTTGAACGATGCAAAGCTGTAAATCTTTTGGCTGCTCAGCATGGGTTTTATAGGACCTTTATTTATAGGTCGGACCTTTCGGGCTACTCTTTACATTAGACACCATGCGCTGCTTTCATTGACGCACGCACTTACGAACACACACACACACACACACACACACAGAGAGAGCTGAGATCGCGCTGCAACACTCACTCAGCAGCACATAAACTGTAGTCAACATTGCCCCGAGACTTAAATTGATAAAATAGCTTTGATACTGAACACATGCAACTTTCATCCCTCAAAATGGCCATATTCAAGAAAAAAAAGTAGTTTTACACTTCCATCTTACCTCGCACTCTTTCAACGTTAAACTGATGAAACACATGCTCTGCTTCTGTGAACAGTAAACCCCGCCTTCTATGATTTGATTGGCTATCTATTTGGATGGTCTCTGTAAGGTAGACCAGCCTAAAATGTAACTTAAACCTTTTTGCCATCCTAAAAACAGAGCGGAGCAAGAATTTCCAATATTGAATTTCCAGTTTGGCCATTTCTAACTATTGACATACTATTGTTATTATTGACATATAATTATACACTGCAAAAAATGCTTTTCTTACTTAGTATTTTTGTGTTGTTTCCAGTCCAAATATCTAAACATTCTTAAATCAAGAAGCATTTACTAGAGAAGTAAAATAACATAAGAAATTCTATTTTGTTTTCAGATAAACAAAGTAATTTAAGTAATTTTTGCTTAAAACAAGATAAATTATCTGCCAGTGGGGTAAGAAAAAATAATCTTGTTTTCCAATTGAATCAAGATTATTTTTTCTTACCCCACTGGCAGATAATTTAACTTGTTTTAAGCAAAAATTACTTAAATTACTCTGTTTATCTGAAAACAAAATAGAATTTCTTATGTTATTTTACTTCTCTAGTAAATGCTTCTTGATTTAAGAATTTTAGATATTTGGACTGGAAACAACACAAAAATACTAAGTGAGAAAAGCATGTTTTGCAGTGTAGGACTTGTCCCCCTCAATGTCTATGTACATATATACAGCCCTGGACTTACTTGACTATCCAATATGAAAAAAGTAGGCTATACTGACATTGAAAAATATCTTCTTAATTTTGTGTGTAACTGTCTCTAGTATAATGAACAGACACAATTCAAGTTAAGACATTTTAATGACACCAGAAAGAACTCCAGGAGAAAAGGGATCAAAAAGGAACAGCAACAATGTAGAGAAGGATTCTTCCTGGCAACCTGTAACAGAGTGAAAAACATTGAGAAAAAGCAGTTAGGACTAAAGCTAAGAATAAAATTGTCATTCCACTGGATAATATAATTAAAAATATAACAACAATCAAAGGTACATCAGCTGGCAAACCATTTAATAGTTTAATAGGTTTAATAGTCTATTTAAAGGGAATGATTGTTGTGGAGAGTTTGCTCAAACTATGGCAGCGATACAGCGAATAGTTGTTCTAAAAGACGGCGCCGTCCGCGGAGCGCTTTCAAAGGCCAGTGAAAGCATACTGTCAGTTAAATTGTAAGTAGATGCTAACTGTTTCTCATGGGTTCGTATGGTATTTTAAACATTTACAGGGGTAAGTCTGTGATTTTATTGCCATCCGAATCCATAATGTCAGTGTTTATTTTCACCCAACCCGCGTACATTTCTTAATTGCTTTTATAAAGAACACCGCTTTCTCAGTTAACGCAGTGAAGCAGCCCCTGCACGAGAGAATAATTGATTCTCGAGCCATCGATATCAGCAGATTCAGCAGCATCGCCACGGGCAGCACTGGGTAACGTCACATGGAAGAAGGAATATCTTTAGCAGCTTTCTAAGGTATGGTTCGGGGAACACGCCTATAAATGGTATACCTTTAGTTAAGTTATACCTTAAAGGTGCACTAAGTAACTTTTTTACCTTAACCGAACAGCTTCGGAGTCATTGGAATAGTTATATGACTTGTTTCGGGTTGAATGGTGGTCGTCGCGCATCCCCCGAGCGCCTGTGAGCGTAAAAACCACCCTTGCAACTTTGGGACGGCGGGTCGCGTCAGGAAGTATCGCGTGATATCAGGTCTCGCGATGTAACAAATTGCTTTACGGCACTGCACACAAAGCTAGGAAAGCTTTGTCGGAGGACGAAAGAGAGGAAACGGCAGACTGACCGAGCAAGGAGTCAGACTCGAGTAAATATCGTTCTTGTTGATGGACTAGTGGACATCTTCAGAGGTTATCTGTGCCCTTTTCGATGTCCGACGCTTTGTAACGCGTTCTGTCAGGAGGAGAAATAGGGATAGCTCACAGATAAAGTTATTACCGAGAGCCAGACAGACTCACGGAGGCGATTGGCATCTCACAACTTGCACTTTATTCCCCAGTCAAACTCGTGTAACTGTCTGTCACCCGTTCTACCATCCACATCTTTACTTGATAAACAAAAGTAGGATAAGAATGAGCATCAAACTGAAATAACCCGCATACGGGTGTTCGAGGTGCACATGATACAACACAGACTGCCGACGACAGTTCAACAGGGCGCGCGCAGCTCTTAAAGGGGCCACACCTTATTTCCACTCATTACAGCTTCCATCCTATTGAACAGGTACCAGTATAGAGGGCGGAAGGGATCAGGCCGTGAGTGCAGAGACGGCTCTGCGCGAGTGCTATTTACGACAGTAACGTTAAATACAAGTACTCCACAGCGACTCTAGGGGTCGCTGTTTGACAAAAACAGAAAGCTGCATAGTGCCCCTTTAAGAGTCTTCGTAGCACGATAAGAGACAACGCTATCGGGAAACCCAGCCCAGGTGTTTATGAATGAGACACTGAATTAATTGGTTTTAAAAGTGTTTGAATTAATGATTCAATTGAGTATCTTTTTTTTAAGTAGACTGAAACATGTTATTCTGATGTATGTTATCGTGATCTCCATTTTAAACAAAACAAAAATGATTTTAAACCAAATAGATTCTCAGTTTATCCTGAATTAGGAGCCGTTCACATATCGCGTCTAAAAACGTGTGGAAAGCGCTCTCTCCTTTCTACAAGCACTTGCGCTCCCGTGGCGTCTGTCGTTGCTATGCAACCATGAACTGCGCTCTCCATGATGACAAGGAAGTATCAGCAAAGGAATAACTGATTTCTAGCCCTTGCATTAGCTTTACTACTAGATATATTTATGGAGATGAGAAATAAAAACTCGCCCTGTACAGCTATGATCGGCTGTTCGGCCGAGTTTTCCATGTTGTTACGGAAAGGCCAAAGCTGATCGGTTAGTTTTTGTCACATGACCTGCGGTGCGCTTGTGGCATTCTGAAAAGTTGAGATGTTTTCATCTCGCTGTGGCATATGCGTGCCTGGAAAAACGAGCACGCTGCATCGCATGCGCGTCACTTCTATTATGGTATTACCGGTGTTGTCACACTTTGATTAACCGGTGGGGAAATATCCGAACGTATGACTTACAGAAGGTACAATTAACTAAGAACGTTTCGGGAAACACGTATTAACGATAAGGTACAGCTTAAGGTATAACTTAGGAATGACGTAGCGTTAAGAAGGTTTGGGAAATCCAGCCCTTATCATAATTAAAAACGTGTTTCCTGAAACGTTCTTAGTGTTGCGCTTTTATTGAGCAGGTCATGCAATAACATAAATTAGTTATTTACACCAATAAGGTGATGCGGCTGCTGGGCAATCTGGTGAGTTTTGGAGGTGGAGCATTGAAGAGAGGGGTGTGTTTGTTTGGGTTCATTCCAAATATCAACAGTGTCCAACAGCGTTTTTGAAATATCGCTTACCCCACCTTAATATCTGGCAGTTTTTTTATGTCCATCTATAGTTGCCATCATCTGAAGTCTTCACAAGTGAGGCTGGATCCAAAGCTGCTATAATCTCTAGTGAACTTGCTGAGCATCCTGAGATAGAAACAGGGAAGCAACAGGAGAAAGATTAGCATAGCTGCAGTTCATATTATTTCAGGCAAAAGATGATCATGTGCACTTTTTACTATTTGATCACATATTAACTGTAAAACAAGATTATGAGATGTGTTAATTGAATGCTTGGCTAAAGAGTTGTGTCTTTAGTCTAGATTTAAATTGGGAGAGTGTGTCTGAGCCCCGAACATTATCAGGAAGGTTATTTATGAAAGTAAAAGAGTAGCAAAACTCAAGAGCATTAAAATGTGAATTTGAGAACTTGTCCCCTGTAAAATGCCAAAGTTCAAAGTTGAATTTAGAGATTTGCACTTGCAGAACGTGACTTAACGCATAGACAGTGATATTAAAATTAATAAATGATAACTCTGTAAACACCATACTAATTAAAAATAGACTACTATGTACAGTTAAGCGTTTTCCTCACATAGAAAACTGGTATAAAACACTTAAAGGTTGCATGGTATGAAAATTTCACTTTATGAGGTTTTTTAACATTAATATGAGTTCCCCTAGCCTGCCTATGGTCCCCCAGTGGCTAGAAATTGTGATAGGTGTAAACCAAGCCCTGGGTATCCTGCTACGCCTTTGAGAAAATGAAAGCTGGTAATAATCATACATTTTTCTTGAGCGTCAAATCATCATATTAGAATGATTTCTGAAAGATCATATGAAGCTGTGATGCTGAAAATTCAGTTTTGATCACAGGAATTAATTACATTTTACAATATATTCACACAGAAAACAGTTATTTAAAATTTGTTATATTATTTCACGATATTATTGTTTTTAATGCTGTCTTGGTGAACATAAGAGACTTCTTTCAAAACATTATTTTTTTACCAACACAATTAGTGCATGTTAGACATTAGTGTATGTTTGAAGTTTTACTTACTAATCATATGGTTCATAGCGCCTTAGAGATGATGATCCGCCCAACTCTGCTACGGTGGAGGCCAGGGCATCAACATTGAAGGATCTAGGAACACAACAAACCATTTGTCACAGAGCCAACAATATTATTATATAATGCCAGGTTTATTACAAGTAAGAAGCTATAGCTAAGCTATATTATATATAAGCTACAGCAGAGGTGAAATGCTTTTCTGAGATGAGTTTCTGAATCTATTTGACCTGCATCTGGGCATGGAGTACCTACGGCCTGAGGGAAGTAGCTTGAACTGGCAGGACAAAGGATGACTAGGGTCAGCTGCAATAGATAGTGCCTTCTTTGCCACTCTGTTGGAGTAGCTGCTAAATGTGTGAGAGAGGGGGAAAGTTAAAGCATGCAATCTTGCTACACGTCCTAACAATACTCTCTAATCGTTTTTTGTAGACAAGGAACCAAACCAGCAGATAAAACAGAAGGTTAAACAGACTGAATAAAACATTCTCATCAAAGTGGGGTCAATGTTAAAATTCCTCAGTCTACGGTAAAAATACATTTTCTGCTGGGCTTTGGCACAAACAGCATCAGTGTGTGATTCAAAACATAGCTTACTATCAATTATTGTGCCAAGGTTGTATTATTGTATTATCTCAATAGGTTATGATAGTGAGGGGAAGAGGGGGACTCTGTTTCCTAAAATCAGTAATTAATTCTTTAGTTTTGGATTTCCTAACGTTACCTACCTGCCTGTATTTCCTACTTCTCCGGCAGTAGCTTTCTTCAGAAATGTTGAAGTCGTGGAGCTTTCCCTCTGTTATGGGTTATTTTGTTGCTGCTGAAATCACAGAACATTTTTTTTATCAATATTTGTTTACCATTGAGCTAGTTTCAACCATGTAACTTACGTGTAAGTGTAAGTTCTCCATGTAAGTGACGTCACCGATTACATACGTTTATGTTTACGTTTGTGTAAAATAAATTAGCTCACTTCCAAGTAAAACCTTTACAAAACCTCTCATATACACATAAGAGGTGATTAAAAGCCCAAACTTTCATAAACAAAAGCTCAACCGAATTAACGTTAACTTAGCTTAGCTTAACTTACCTCTTCTGAAAACAGTTGAGATGCTAACGGACTTTTTCCGAAGACACAAAGCCATATAAAAGTAAATATTCACCATAAGCGTATCAATTACAAGTAAGAGAAGTGTCAAGAACAGTTGTGTGTATTATCCGTGTGATTTTAGAGACTAATATCACCTGAAAGCAGTGAATTTGAAAACAACAGCGAGAGAGGGAGTTTTCCTGCTTACCAGTCGCAGTGGTCCCGCGGCGTTTCCATGGCAACTCTGCGCCGCGGCCGCTCCAGTGTTTGAAAGCGACTTGAAAGTTCACAAGCACAACGCGACATCGGCCTCCCGTATAGTGGGCCGACCTAAAGCCGACGTAACGGAGCTGGGAAATAGAGCACTGACTGACAAGAGATCTGCCTACGCCTGGCCGACGCCTTTGCGATGTTATAGGGAGGGAGGCCGACGCTCGATGTTGGGCCAACGTCGGCCCGACGTACATGTGCTATCTGGGTAGAGTAACGTTACTAATCCAGTCAAGATATTAACTATGTTCTCTAACGTACATTTTGATGCACACATTGTTTTCCACCATGTATTTTCATGCTTGTGCTTTCAGTTTTCTGCAAGTGGTTTGTATGCTTATTTAATTGTTCAATTTTATATTCTTTTAAATAGCATACCTGGCACATGTCTCTCAAACGTAAGTTCAAATATGAGCGGGTGCCACTGGTAGATGATGAAGAGGTGAGAAGAATGAAACAGAAATTTGGTCATCACCAAAAGCCTTTACAACAGGAAGAAAACACAAGCAAACGAGCCAAGGCATCAAAGGTCAGAGCATCTTCTTTGGTTTGCTGTATATCTATGTGTGCATGTTTTACACACAAGCAGTGTGGCCCAATGGTTAGCCCCTTAACCCAGCATGGTAGAGAATAGTCCCCCCTGTAAAGTGCTTTAAGTAGCTATGATAAAAACGCTATATAAAATGTAATAAATTGTTATTAAGAGATTATTTTTCATAAACATTAAAAAGGGGAAAAGCAACTGTCAAATGAGCAAATGTTTGTCATCCCTCTGTGTCGTAGAAGGTGGATATTATTGGGGAGGATGATACCTCAGTAGCGAGCCATGTGAAAGTCCTGCAGGACCAGTACCGGAAGACACAGCCAGATGCCCGAATGGTTGAGGAACGGATGATGAGGACATTTGCTTGGAGAAGGCGAGCGATTGCCAATGGGATGACTATCAAAGAAGCCATTAACAAATATCCATTCCTTAAGAGTCCATGCGGGGTTTGTCTACATTTATTTCCTTACATTTGTGTTGGAGTTCATATTAAATTACTAAAGGCTCTCTTTGAAATTTAATTTTAAAATCCTATGATAATGTTTGTGACATGTTTCCCGTTTGTTTGTGCTGTGTTGCAGCTATTTCAGGAAATGGGCCGGCTTCATGATGAAATGAATATCTGCCGAAGATTCGCAGATGGCTTTAAGGTCCTAGTACCCAAAGTGCTTAGATTGACTCAAAGGAAATCTCCCCTTGCAGATCTGGCTTTGGAGGAAAGGGAGGCTGCCCTCACCGAAGATGTCCCTGGTAAGTGACTCACTGATCAGCCATGGTCACCCCTAGTGTTGTGGAGCCATTTAAGCTTAATTTCTTTTCTATTTGTCTTCAGACAAGATAAGGTCTAACTAACCAAAATACACTGTATGTACATTCAGGTAATACACTTCCCCTTTTTTTTTTTTTTTACTTATTTTTCAGGGATTGATTTCAGAGCTGCAATCCTGCTGTTGCCGATCCTGTTCAGGGAGAAAAATGACATTCTCGTCATACTTGGGGAGGTGTGTAATTTGTATATACTTTTTTTTGTTTGTTTACATTACTTCCCACAGAGACTGGGAGAATTATATGCATCCCTTTCCTTGGATGTCTTATTTCATAATACAAAGTTTCTAGCTATCAATGCTGGGCCTTGGTGTGGACATGGGGGGCCGCATAGTGCAAACCTCACTGCAGCAGTGAGAGAGAGCTGTGCAGTACAACAAAAATATGGTGTTTTTTGAAAATGAAACCATGTAAACCTATTCTGGTACAACCTTAAAATAGAGTTATGAATCTGAAAAGGAGCATAATATGGGCGCTTTAAGGTCTTTACTAACCGTAGAAGTTTTTTTAGTGTGTGTGTGTATGTATGTATGTGTGTATATATATGAACAGTTTTTTTTTTTTTTTTTTTATGAATGTGGTAGATTTCTGCATTTTAACTACTTTATGATCTCTTGCAGGATCAGCCACCATCGCCATATCCTACTGTACAACTCGACGCTGTCTCTGACTGGAGGAGTGTGCTGACTCAAAGGGTCCCTGCAGTGGTCAAACTGGATGGGCAGTCAGTCTGCAGGGCGCTTGGTTTGGAGGAAGGTGTTATTGCTGCTTTTTGTGCTTACTTCATATACAACGTGGTATATCCATCTCGCCTGAAGAACATCCTGATTTTCATTCAGCGATATGTTCTAAAAATGTCTGAGGTTGGTGATAAACCTCTACCTGTTAGTGTGACCAGGGTAATCAACATTTTAGCTTGATCAACAACCGCAATGCCTACACCATTCAGCTGTCCTAAATGCTCTCGAAGAGCCTTCACATTGGTGAAGTTAATCCAGCACATCGGACTTGTTCATGCACATTGTATGAAGTTGTCAGTTGGTCAATGAAATGCTTCTTAAAAAATGTTTAATTTTTTTTTTTATGTTTTTTATATCAGACATGACATCCTAAACATTGTGGCATTTTATTTTGTGATGTTACATTGTATGGTTGTGAGATGAATTATTATTGAATCTGTGAATTAAACTTTTCCATTTAAGGACTAAAATAAATGTCTAAAATTCAGTTAGTTGTTGTTTGCCTTTATTTTCTTTCACTCCTTAAGGAATAAAAAGGAACTTTTTTGCCACCTAAAGGTACAAAATGGCTTTGTCACTGGGGTGGTACCTTAATGGGACAAAATTGTACCTTTTTCCAGAGGTACTTTATTGTACCTTTGTCTAAGGTACATTATTGATCCTCAAAGGTACAGTATTGGCCCTTAGAAGGTACAAACAAGTAAGGTACAAATTTGCTCCTCTGACTCGAGGTACAATAATGTACCTTTGAGGGTACCACCCCAGTGACAAGCTTTTGTTCCTTAAAGGTACCGTTTTGTACTTTTTTTTCTGAGAGTGTAATTGCCCATGTTACTTAGTCCCTGAAATGTTCGATCTTAGCTATATGCTTTATCTTGGTAGGCTACGATTTAAGTAACCTAATTTTAGTCTACAGACACCGAGAGTGTCTTTTCAAGGCCTGGAAAAGATACTCTTTCTCGTGTTTGTAAGAAGGATAATTTTCCTTGAGAGTTAATTTAATCTTACGTACAATCTGTTCGCTGGACAAACAGATTGTTTGATAACTAAATTAATTCCATTAAAGTTATCCCATAACTTCGAGCTGAAATAAGAACAATTGATGTATTAATGACGAACCATAACCCGTTATGGTAATCGTTCATATATCAATCTAGTTCAGCTGCGATAAATTAATGTAACTGTAACATACAAAATATTAATCATATTCATGATTAATTATTAAAATTCCCAATAGATAATTTGAGCTAATATTAATATTAATATTAATATTAATGTACAACCCATTGTTCTTACAAGATATACAACATGTAGATTTCACCAAAACTGTATGCATCAATACTGTGTGTAATATGATTAAAGATTCTGAGGTACATACCGGTGTTCATGAAGTGGTGCCATTGCAAGACACTCGACAGTGTCAAGTGGTTGTGACAGAGTTACTTAATGAGAAAGACATGGTGAAATGGCATTAGTGATCGCTGCATATCCAACATGATGCTTTACTCATAGAAATTTTATCATATTAACATCCTATAATATATTTACAGAAAATCAAGGAACTTAAAAGGCTCCTGCAGGGAGAGAGGGCCAAAATGCGGCAGCTCAAGTTCCGTATGAACTTTAAAATAAGAAAACTCCAAAAACAGTATGTAAGCAGTGTAATAGCACAAGTCGTGATAATAAATGTAATGTACATAACTGTAAATATTCCAGTCATTTTACTTGCAGACTGCAACATCAGCAGACAGTAGGAAAGAGCAGGGCCACTCAGCCACTGGCCACTGCCTGCCTTTCAAAGGCAACCAAAGATTTCTTTGAGATGCAAATTGCCATGGGCAGGGTGGCCCAACATGGCCAGAGATACAAGACCAGCGAGAAGGATTTGACAGTCCAACTGTTCCATCACAGCCCAAGGTGCTACTCTGAACTCCAGAGAGTATTTAAGCTGCCCAGTAAAACAACTCTAAGGAGGCACGTATGACAGATGTAGCGCTTTTATTTCTAAATATTAACAAACAGTGCGAAAGCACAGGTTGAATATGGCAGTTATGTCACGTCACTGTACATTCGCTCCTTAGTGGTCAGCTGCTGCAGAGCATGCTGAAATCGAAATTGCTAATGAGATAAAGAGGAAAATATCTAGTGAAAAATGAGAATGTTACGTAACCCCTCTCCTCCCCTCCCTCCCTCCCGATGTCATTGTCCATCGCGATGTTTCACATAGACATCATCTGATGCCAAATTGGTAGACATCGCCCAACCCTAATTCTGCCCCAAGCAGTTGAGTACAGTTATACTGACAACAATGCACTTACCTCTCTTTGTAGAACCTGTTCTCAGTCATCAGAGGAAAGGGAGGACACCGCTTTCACCCCACTGCCAGGGAATTTGCTGCAGCACTAAGGAGTGCATCAGTGGCCAACATCATCAGCTTGCAGGGCAGTGCTACAAACTGCATTCCTGATAATGCCACTCAGTTGTTGCAGTCTACTCCTGTGATATGCAGTGAGCAGGTATGGCCAGTGTATAACTCTTTATTACTGGAAGGGTACACACAATAATATCATGACAATCCCAATCATGTCATACCAAAATAATTAAGCCTCCCCAAGACTTTAGTAAACAGTTGTAGTTGTTACGTAAAATCTGCAATTCTGCTGAAATGTTGATGTCATTTTTGTTTAACAATCCAAAGGCACACCTCTCTTTTGTGCTCCTAAAGCAACATAATGATTGGGTGAAATTGTTTATTACTTGGTCATTTAATTACAACCTGCTGAATTAAAATGCAACTTTATCTTAAAGTGCTCTTTTGTGCCCTAGAGTGAATGTGAAAATGAAGAGCTGGATAAAGAGCAAATAATGGTTAATGAGCAGGTGATCACTGAATATGACTTGATATGATCCAAAATTAATAGATGTTTCTGTAATATTTCAGAATTCACTAAATTCGATATTACTCGTTGTAGGACATACCGGATGTGGACAGTTGCGAAAAGGAGGCACTTGCCTATGTGTCTGGCTGGGTCGCACGGAAAGTGGCTCAAGAGCCATCAGTGAGAGAGTGTGGAGAATGTGAAAGTTTGCTCGTGTGGACAAATGACGCCAAGCACAACTACCACGGTCTGGTGGAGGATGATGCCTTCATTTCAAAGAAAAAATACACCACCACATCTAGGCTATTTCAGCCATCTTCCTTACTAAAGGAATGTATTTGTAAATGTGAGGGCGTCATTAAAAAGATCCCCCCCAAAGCATGGGCAAAAAAAAAAAATAACGGCGAGGCTGAAGACCTTGCTCAGGGACAATGGTGTGTTCGCCGACCTCCACCGCATTCACCCTTCCCATTCAAATGCCATCGAAAAGGTGGCCTTAAACAAATACGTGAAGTGCAGGATGGGGGCCGAGCTCAGAGCTCGCAACCAAGCTTCACACAGTAAAAAAAAAACGACACCACAGCACAGCGGAAACTGACGTGCTTTACCAATTAAGCACGGTCAAAATAAATACTCAATTTGTACCACTATAACTGGTCTGCATTTTCATTTAAGTTGTTCCACACAAATTAGGTATTTAACTACAGTTATCTAGAGTCAATTCGATTTTACGTTTCTGCTTATCGTTAACGTTAGCTAAGTTAGCGTTAGCTATGTAGGAAAGCTGGCTAACTAGCTATGCCGTACCTTGATAACACAACATATTTTGTGTCTTTTACTTAGAATGTAAGGTAACATATTTGTGGTCGATATAAAATGCTTTAACTATCTTGGTAGTCTGGTGCCTTCGCGTTGTTATCACCCTCTTCCATGTGGATTCCATCTGATCTTGCACACACCACAACTTGCTGTCACCAAATCGTCTCCGCTGTCGCAAAACCTCAACTGTGCGCATGCGTCAGTGGAACCAGACGATAGGCTTAAATGTTGATAGGCTTGACTGTTAAAAGCAGATGATTGGCTTTCCAGCGGGAGGGGCGGGACATGTGCATACAACCGCCATCTTTGCCGTTACGGGTTTTCCTTATATAGTTGTATTGAGGATTGAGGAAGTGGCATGTCTCTTATATAAATTGTCTCTGGTATCGGATCGGTTCTGAAAAAATGGTATCGTGCATCCCTATATTTCATAGTAAGTTTATGATAAATCATGATAATACAACATCACATTACCCAAAACTCTGTCTATTAATGCAGATTGTCGGTTGTTCTCACTACTTTGAGTAAAGATTAAGCATGGAGCAAGATTTGTTTTACCAACGTTTATGTTACACCAGTCATTCACGACTTGTAAAACATATGCACTGTTATTGATACAGTTTCCACATGTTCACCGCAATAAATTCGGAATACTCTGTAAATAAATAAGTTCAAGTAAAATAATTGGTTTGTTGATGGACATGCACTTGTTAATGCTGATGGTGAGGAGTTACAGTTGCAACATCTCATAATGTAGGCCTACCTCAAAATAAGTTGCGAAACGTCCTGCTCAAGTCGTCCTTGCGATGGAGGTTCGGGCTGAATGACTAGTTCTTTCAATGTTTCATCATTGGACTCGTGCTCGGATTGATATGGTAAAATCAACTTCATTGTTCGTTACTTTTTTTAGTTTACGGTGTAGGAAGCCTCGGGACATGCAGAGCTGACGTTGTTATGGCATTGGGCGTTTTTGTTTTCAACGCACGCTGTACACGGTAGACAAATGAACTAAACCACAAAAGACTGAGCTGTCTGACCAATCAGAGCAGAGTAGCTCACAGAAAGGAGGGATTTAGAGAGATTGATTCATCTGACGAGTCGTTTGAGAATGTGGTGATGTGCAAATGTATATTACGGGAAAATGAAACAGTTTTTTGACCTCTGATGCATGTAAACCTGTTGTAGGAGACTCCAAAACAACATTAGGAAACTTTAAAATAGCATATAGGGGCACTTTAACAAGCCATTAGTTGATGTTGTATGGTTAGTAATTAATTATGATGTGCCTCCTCAAGTAAAGTCATGACACAATGATACACTTACAAATCATTAACTAAAATTTGAATAAACATACAATGAGTGCCATCCTTATTCCTTTACACCCATGGTACAAAAAAACAAAGATAAAAATGATTTTTGGTTATTTTATTTTTATTTATATAATTAAACATATATGGACTTAAAAGAAAGCCCATACATACCTGTAAAGAGACACATAAGGCACGTTTACATCTACATTACACACTCTCAGAAAAAAAGGTACAATTTTGTACCAAAGAAGGTACAAACCCTTGTCACTGGGGCGGTACCTTTTACTGGTACAAAATTGTACCTTAATATAGAGGAACAACTTTGTTCCATTCCAGTTTGTACCTTAAAGGACATGATTTGTACCATGGGCAACCAAAATGTACCTTTTGTTTTTAAAAACTTGTTGGTACAATATTGTACCTTTTATCAAAGGTACAAATTTGATCTTTTAAGGTACCGCCCCAGTGACAAGCCCCTTTGTACCTTAACTGTGTCAAATTTGTTCCTACGAGAACTATTAAAGGCTATTTTTCTATTGAATAACAAGCACATTCAACAACTGAATCCAAAAGGCATCAATTTAATAATTTCTGTAAATACATATCAAATTCATATGAACATTTGAATACTTTCATTCCAACTTACAGTAAAGTAATTCTTTGTGTAAATACATCAAAGACTTCACAATACAATAAAGACTTAGCAAAATTATCAGAATATCACTTCTTTAAAAAGATTTGAAAGAATTTAAAATGCAAAAATGTTACAGTACATAAAATATATTTTCTCATCTACAACAAAGCTAGACTTGTTTTTTTCCACACTTTTCACACAATACCCTTGCATTTATTTTACTTTTTAAAACACCATCATCCAACCGAACTGCTCGGCAATTTCAGATCCCTCCATTTTTACACTGCTGAAGATTCTCCTCTCACTGAAGACACGTCCAGTCAAGACGTTCCCAAGATCTGCACAGTGGGTTGAGATAGCCGGTTCTTCCTGAATCAATATTAGTAAAGACAGATAATTTATTAAATTTATACTCCCAATGACAAGCTCAAATTTGACTTGTAGACTTAAAGGGATAGTTCACTTAGAACTGAAAATTCTGTCATTTACTCGCCCTCAAGTTGTTCCAAATCTGTTTACTTGAACAAAAAAGAAGATATTTTGAGAATCGAAAATGAAACAGTTGATGGGGCCCCATTAACTTCCATAGAATATTTTTCATACTATTTTCATACTATGGAAGTCAATGGGGCCCAATTGACTGTTTCATTTTTTGGGTGAACTACACATCCTTCAACATCTCGTTTGGCATCCATGTGATGTGCTTCTATAACGGATTTCAGCTTAGCCAACCTCAAATTAACAATCTCAAACCTCAACCTGAAAATTATTTTGTTAATTACTCACCCTCATGTCATTTCACACCTATAAGACCTTTGTTCATCTTCGGAACACAAACGAAGATATTTTTAATGCAATTCTGAGAGCTTTCTGTCCTTCCATTGGGAGCAATGCAACTAACACATTCAAGGCCCAGAACGATAGGAAAGACATCATTGAAGTAATCCATGTGACTCCAGTGGTTTAACCAATTTTATGAAGTGATGCAGGTGCTTTGTTTTAGCAAAAAACACAATTTAACACTTTATTTAGTAGGGGGAGCACTACGACGCATGCGAATTGTGTTGACTCAAGACCGGGGGGTGTTCCGTGAATGTGCTTTAGATAATATTATTTTGTAAATATAGAGGTAAATTATGCTTTTTTTTTTTTGGCAAAACAAAGCTTACATCGCTTCATAAAATTGAGGTTAAACCACTGGAGTCACTTGGATTAGTTTAATGGTGTCTTTAATACTTTTCTGGGGCTTGAATGTTTTAGTTGCGTAGGCTACCAATGGAGGAACAGAAAGCTCTTGGAGTTCATCAAAAATATCTTCATTTGTGTTCCGAAGATAAACGATGGTCTTACAGGTTCGGAAAGACATGAGGGTGTATAATTAATGACAGAATTAAAAAAAAATTGCTGAACTATACCTTTAAGGAATCCTGGAAACACCTTAAATCAACCACAGCATGCATTTGGTCCATTTTCTGGAATAACTGAAATGCAGATAAGAAAACAATTTTCACACACAAAAAAACTTTCTGCATTTTTACATTTCCCACAAAGTTTTAAATGATTCACTTAAAGCTTCATATAAAATACCCAGAAAAGTAAAATGTTAAACTAATCCATTTGAATTGAGAAGTTTGGTAAAAAATGTTTGTAGAGACTACCGCTTAGTATAATAAACAGATTAAATTTAGGATTGTATTCACATTTAAACATTGAACAAACAGAAGCTCAACCGCAGTTGCTTTGACAAGCGAGAACAAACCTCAATGGTTCTTGCGGAAGCTCAAACGTGCTGCAAAACACACGAGAATGAACATCATCGGTTTTCGCACGTCTAGCAAACATGATTGAGCTTCCGTTTACCGCAACTGATGTGTGAATTGATGTATATTTTTATGTGAATAAAAGCCTAAATTAAATCTGTTCATCATATAAAATGATCGTATCTCTACAGAAAAACTTGGACTAAACTGCTCAATTCAAATTATTTTACGATCTCTTTATTATGGTAGCATTCAGGTATCAAAAGACATTTTGAAATTTAATATGCAAAATGGCAATGTAATATATAAAATGGCAATGTTCTTATTTAAATTTACATTTTCCATACCATATGTGCAATGTTTGGGGCAAAGTGACAATTCAAATTCAATAATATAATTAAATTAGCCATCTCCTACACTTGTTTTAACATATACCGGTAATTTTAACATATTACAAAAATGATTAGAGATGTTTAAAGGCATAATTCACCCAAAATAAAAAAAAACTCTGTCATTAATTATTCACTCTCATGTTGTTCCAAACCTGTAAGACTTTCGTTCATCTTTGGAACACAAATGAAGATCTTTTTAATGAAATCTGAGAGCTTTCTGTCCCCCCATTGACAGTCCATGCAACTAAAACTTTGATGCTTCAAAAAGTTCATAAAGAGATCGTAAGACCAATCCATTTGAATCGAGCAGTTTACCGTAGTTCAAATTTTCTGAAGAGACATGATCGCTTTATATGATGAACAGATTTCAGAAGCTCAACCGAACCTGCTTGACACATGAGAACAAACCTCTTTCTCAAACGTGCTGCGCAACACACGAGAATGAACCTAATTTATTTTCGCATGTCAAGGGAACATGCTAGAGCTTCCTTTTACTGTATTATCTGATGTGAATTGATGAATAAAAGCCTAAATTCAACCTGTTCATCATAAAGCACAAAATTTAGACTAAAACACTCAATTCATATGGATTAGTTTTACAATCACTTTAGGAACTTTTTAAAGCATCAAAGTGGTAGTTGCTTAGCTGTCTATGGGGGGTCAGAAAGCTCGTAATTGATGAGTAATTGATGAAAGAATTTTCATTTTTGGGTGAACTAACCCTTTAACATGTTCAACCTAAAATTGTAGCAAAATGATAATTTAAATGCTATTTTCCTTAATTGCATTTACACTCACAGTTAAGACACTTATGATTGCATTTTTATTAAATACCCGCAATGAACGTAGCAAAATTCAATCTGGATTTAAAAAAAGAATTCCAAGATGATCATTGCATCAAGTGCCTTAACTTTGAGCGTAAAAGCAACTAGGAAAAAAAACCTAAATTATAGTTTTGCTATAATATTTGATTGAACATTTTAAACATCTAATTTCTGTAATACATTTCATTTTTTATTTTTGAACTTTTATGTTAAAGCTAGTGTAGTAATGCAAATTATTATATTATTGATTTTGAATATTTTTTGCTCCAGATGTTGCACATATCATATAGAAAATGTAAATATAAATACAGAAATACATTGCCATTTTGCACGTTACATTTCATATTGACATTTGGTACCGGTATGCTAACGTTACCATACTTTGTGAATGTCAGAGTTTTAACTTAGGTGAATATACTTTCAGTTAAGTGACAGAAATCTTTCAGAGTTCATTTGAAGTGCAGTTACTGTGCTTTATCAAGATTGACATCACTCTGTCATTATAGCAAACATTTTGTCTTAGAAATATAAATTCAACCTCATCAGAAAAAAGAATATCATAAGATTAAGAAACTCAAATAACACATTGTACTGATACTTGCCTCACAGCTGAGGACGCAGGAAGACTTTCAGATGACCAGCACTGACAGTTTACCATGCAGTTTACCCCATCATGATCTAAAAATCAAAGACACATTAGCTGAGTATATGACATGTAACTTTATATGACTTAGGACAGAATCAGGTAATCGCATTCAAAAACAGAATGAGTGATCAACTATTTTATCTGCGCACTGTTCGTTGGCGCTCAATCACGTTGTTCCAAAACCGCATACAGTATTGTGGACTAATGTAAAGTAACGTTACACCAGCATGGCACCTCTGGTTGAGCATTCATTTACAACAATAATGTTTTAAATGTGAACTTACGACACAGAAACTCAATTGCTTTAAAACATATGCAGACGGCTATCACTGACTGGATTCGTACAATTAAGCTATTTAACGTTACACTCGCTATTATCATGTTGAGTAGCTGTAACATTTTATACATTTTATTTGGTTAAACATAAACATAAAACCCACCTTTGAATTTCCTCTTCTCTTCGTCTTATAATTCGAGTCCAGCCACTAAAGTACTTCTGACGAGGGCGAAGCCATGGTTTGTGGTGGTGCTCCGTGCTCGTAATCTGCTTCGCGAAGTTCCCGCTCTCCGGTCTATTTGAAAATGCAGTAACGGCTGCAGCAACATTGGGCAATCAGTTTCATGTCGCCTAATAGCAAAGTTAACATTTAACAGTTAACGTTATGGTGGATAATGGAGAACAAACGCCATATATTGTACACGTGATGACTTAATACTAGTCTATAATTGCATTAAAAAAAATAAAAAAGTGTAGCAGCTAACGTTATAACTTACAAGTCAAATGGCTAAAAAGCATTTGGAGCAAAGCAACTCGCTAAAATAACGTTAAGTGGCTGAAACATTTATATTTTAGACTTGTGAACTAAATATATACATAAATGATCAGAACTCAGCTTTAAATTTCGTCTTCTTCAAGTTTGATAAAATAATCTCGACCGCGCTGCAGTGTGTAATGTTAGCCTGCTGCTTCCCGCTGTCAGTTCGGAAAATTCCGTGGCTGAAGCGATTTCGACCAATCAGTGTCTTGTTGCTATGCAAAATACTCAACACAGCAACCAATCATGAATGAAACAGTAATTTGGTCCATCACTGTACCCTTGATGTGAGAACAATTATGTACCTTCATTTCAATTGTACCTTAACAGGTACCAAACAGTATCATCAGTGGTCTTTCCTGTACCATTAAAGGTACTATTATTGAAAAGGTACAAAACTGTTCTTTGAGGAACATTATTTGTACCACCGTGTACCTTTTTTTCTGAGAGTGCAGCTAATGCTAATCGAAGCATATGTGTACATTTAGATAACAAAGAATACAGTTAATTACAGTGCATAACTTCCTGAAAACTCCAAATAAATCATACATGCAAACATCAACGTCTTTAATTATTAATTCTGTTTACCAAAGCAGTCAACATTTATTAGATTAAAATGCCAGCCTTACCGTAGGAACACAACTAATGTGCAGAGCGAGCTCTGAGTGTGCCACTAATGAGTGTCCAACCAAAAACAGTAGCTATTACTAAACATAAATGGACTATAAAAAAAAAAAAAAATCAGAAAACGGTTTAGATCAAATAAATGTTATTAGTGGTAGTTAGCCTATTAGTCTTTTTTCCACGTTTGGTTAGATGGATCTGTGTAATTAATGGCTAAATAATCACGTACCATTCCAACTATGTCAAAAAGCTGCAGATGGCAGATTATGATAGTTTAAATTATGGCAGTATTAAATTATATGTTTAATTCAAATTCAGATTACTTCTTATTTATTCTTTTAAAGCCAAATTGATTTAGTTTACACCTAAATGTTAATTAATGCATTAACTATCAAACATGTACTTACATAGTTAAGGCTGCTGTTATTCATGCATGAATCCTTATGACTCCTGTCTTAGATAAGGATAGCTCTTCACCTGTTCATGATTAGTTCATATATTCACTAATCATGAGTTCATGTTGAAGTAACTATTAATTCGGTACCTTTATAGTAAAGTGTTACCTTTACACCTCTACTATTGAATCCAACATATCATCAGCGTTTGGATTTGCTTCAATGGTGCTGTCAAGTAGGACTTGCAGTCTGTGAGGTAAACTAAATGCTATTGGCTATTTGAAAAGGTGGAGGAGCCATTCAATATGTCCTGCCTTAGCTTCCTGTTTCAGTGGAAATTACTTCAACGCATCATACAAAGTTGTGCGTTCCAAGGCACTTCAGTGGGCCTTTAAGTTCATGCCTTTCACTCCTTAGTTGTCGGGTATTGTTTGTGTCTACACTTTGGTTGTTATTGTTATTTGGTTGTATATATTATAAATATGCTAAAAAAGAGTGACTTTGACCAGGGCTAAACAGTGATGGCAAGGCAACTGGGTCAGAGCTTCTCCAAAACGGCAGGTCATGTGAAGTGTTCCTGGTATGCACTAGCAAACGTAGTGCAAGACAGGACAAACGGTGAACCAGCTTCAGGGTCATTGATCTGATGAATCACATTTTCAATCAGGTGGAAGGCCAGGTGCATGTTGTTTATTAAGGGAGGTGATGGCAGCAGGATACACTGTGGGAAGAAGGCAGGCCGGCAGAGCCACTGTTATGCTCTAGGCAATGTTGTTCTGGGAAACTTTGACTAGCCTGGTTAGACAGGTTTGAGAACACAAGGGTGTCCATTATATTTTCTTGGAACCTGCTATGACTATTTACAATGTCTTAAAGGGTCATGAAACCCCCCTCTTTCAGCTCAAGTCTAGCTCCCAATCTTTTTGAAAAATGCAACTTAAATGGGCGTGGTGGCTGTGAGAAGGAGGGAGGGGAGTGGGTGTGGAATGGCATGGCAGGGGAGAGGGGAAACTGTCATCGCCAGTGGCCCATGCATATCGACTGTCACTAAAAATCAGTGGTAAAACATGAGGAAATGCTAGATTTTCTTTATAGCTGGCAAAGTTAAAGTCTAATGAAATACACGGACACCTTGTTTTTGTCCTTTCAAAAGTAACTGAATGCCCTACATATTAGCCTACAGTAATCATAATTGTATTTAAACATATAAATGTACATGTATATGTATAATTATGTCATTATAAAATATATATTTGTTTATATACACACTATAAATGCATATATTTGAAAGTAATAAATTTTCCGCTTAAAAAAAAAGAGCGTTCTGTGCATATAGCCTAGAGATCTACGCGCCCCCTGAACCCACATAATAAAGATAGACAGTGACATAGAAGTTTGCACAAATTAAGCATACGTTCCATACAATTGAGGTATTATCGAAATATATTTTAATAACGAGTGATTAACAAAAGGCAAGTAAAACGGTCAGGGTTACATTTTAGACACACACACACACACACACACACACCTCTGAAGCGATAGAAAAGTCCTCGCGACCGCATCACTCGCAAGACGAAACCTGCATTGGTGTACAAGTCCACCATTCTCCAGTTGAATGGTTGCTACACACACATAGATGTGTCCGTGGTTGATGGGCAACCAACCGCCCGCAGCCAGAGTCTAGCCCTGGCAGAATCGCGGGGAAAGATGCACTGGAACTTTTGCTCCACGAAAACAAACTCGCGTCCCATCATTAGGCTTGTTTGAGATGCGCCTTGCCTCGCCTGAAATGTAGGCGAGAGTAGGCGGCTGCAGTGAGAGGAGGAGTGAAAAAAGCGCAGGCAAGCCGGACAGATATCTCTTCTCGCAGTGGATCTGACACCTGTGAGATCAAAGACGGATATCGCGGGATTCACGCTCGTGCACAGTGTTGCTAATAAACTGGATGGAACTTAAGTTCTGTTGCTTTTATATGAAAATAAATATAATGAACAAGACACCCAAAGTAGCCTACTTATTTAATTCCATTCCAAATACATGTTTATCAGTCTTTTTTCTTTAATACAGACATGTGTTTTTTTTTCTTTCTTTTTTTTAATAAAAATGACATTGCATAACCCATAGAGATCGCACTGAGATAATTTAGGAATATTACCACATAACGTATACACATAAAACATGATATCAGAGTTTTAAAATCAAACATTTTAAAAGAGAACAATACATCACGGTTGTTTAAGCCAATGAACATTAAGCTGTGTCGTCAGCAAGTCGTTTCCCATCATGCTTTTGATCAGCGCAGTCGGTGGAGAGCAACTGCGCTCGACTGCAGAATCCGACAGGTGCGCCTTGCGCTCGCGAGAGATTTTTGACATACGTCAGCATGACATCAGAGCAAGGCGGACCGCACTCGGACACATTTCTAACCGGAATGCATCTCGCGTTGATCACCGGTGATCGATTCTGCGCAGATTTTGCTCATCTCAAACAAGCCTATTGCCTCTCTCATCTACTACACGATATCACAGTTTGACTTGTCTGTCATTGGAAAGTTCCACGTGGTGTCATGAATAATTAAGAGAAAGTGTCTTCTCATTGGATAAGAAAACTCAGTACATGAATAATTATGACACCGATGAGTCATCAAAGTACTATAGTGCTCTGCCACGTCACTGCCTGTGACGTGGACATGATGAAGATTTTAAACCCGGAAGACGAAAATAGCGGAAAAAAAATTAACCATTTTCCCCCTACTATTAAAGGGGGGGGGGTGAAATGCTCATTTTCACTCAATCTCCTGTTAATCTTGAGTACCTATAGAGTAATATTGCATCCTTCATATCTCCAAAAAGTATTTTGTTTTATTAAATTTTTAACAGAAAGATAGGCTGTACCGAGTCTTTCCGGAAAAAAACGAGCGGCTGGGGGCGGGCCGTGTGGGCGAAGCTTAGCTGTGCTAACGCGCCAAGCTAGTGACAACACACAGAGACATTTGTTCAACAAACAGTTTTACTCACCGTCCGGTTCCAACGCACGACCGCGAACCTTTATCATTGTGACTGCTCGATCCTTAAGCATTAGACGATCTGCAAATCCGTAGATCTGGGCTTTGTTTATAAAACAATCATCGTCGAAATGCAGGGAACAACAGTCTTACACAACTCCGTTTATGCTCAGGAAAACAAACTCCATCCACGGGTTCCTTAACGCTGGGTTCTTTGGGAATCTGTGCAGGGTTGTCTTGCCCTGGCAACCAAAAACACACTTCTTTGGTGACATTGACTTCCCAAAAGCCGGGCAGGGCGCTTTGATGGCGAACTGCTTTCACTCTCTTGCTCTAGTCTACGAGTGCGCGCGCGGCCGCGATCTTACCGGAGAAGTGCCCTTAGGACCCATATAAGGAAATTCCGCCCTATCTTACGTAAGACAGAGCCATACTCGAAAAAAACTTTCCGAAACTTGTGACAAACCGGAAGGAGTATTTTTGGAACAAAAATACTCCTTCAAACGTACAACTTAGTTTTTGAAACTTTGTCCATGTTTAGCATGGGAATCCAACTCTTTACCAGTGTAAAAAACTCAGTATGCATGAAATAGCATTTCACCCCCCCTTTAAATCTAACAGATGCTAACATTGTCTTCAATGGTGTTCAACACACATACCTCTGTTAAAATCTCAGAAAATTTGGTTTAGGGTTTCATGACCCTTTAAACCTAGACAGCAGTGTCAGATGCAAATAGGCTTGTTTGAGATGAGCAAAATCTGCGCAGAACCGATCACCGGTGATCAGCGCGAGATGCATGCCGGTTAGAAATGTGTCCGAGTGCGGTCCGCCTTGCTCCGATGTCATGCTGACGTATGTCAAAAAACTCTCGCGACCGCAAGGCGCACGTGTCGGATTCTGCAGTCGTGCAGTTGCTCACTGACTGCTGATCAAAAGCATGATGGGAAACGACTTACTGACGACACAGCTTAATGCTCATTGGTTTAAACAACTGATATTGTTCTCTTTTAAAATGTTTGATTTTAAAACTCTGATATCATGTTTTATGTGTATACGTTATTTGTGAATATTCCCAAACTATCTGACAGTGCGATCTCTATGGGTTATGCAATGTCATTTTTATAAAAAATAAAATAAAAAAACACATATGTATGTATTAAAGAAAAAAAAGATTGATAAACATGTATTTGGAATGGAATTAAATAAGTAGGCTACTTTGGGTGTCTTGTTCATTATATTTATTTCCATATAAAAGCAACAGAACTTAAATTCCATCCAGTTTAGCAACACTGTGCACGAGCGTGAATCCCGTGAATTCCGCGATATCCATCTTTGATCTCACAGGTGTCAGATCCACTACGAGAAGAGAGAACTGTCCGTCTTGCCTGCGCTTTTTTCACTCCTCCCCTCACTGCAGCCGCCTACTCTCGCATACATTTCAGGCGAGGCAAGGCGCATCTCAAACAAGCCTAGTCACTTTAGTTTTTTAGAACCCAACCGAATCGCAAAACAAGTGTTTACTGCACTAATGCGGGCAGATGAGATTCCCATGCTCTGACTATTACAGCCGGTCTAGGTGACATGTCTAAACAGAACAGGCCGTGGTGGTTGTGATGTATGAATGCATGAAATAAACTTTCAGTTAATTTAATCTGATTTGAAAGCCCATGGGCCCTATTTGAACGATCTAAGCGCACTTAAGGCATGTCCGAATCCACTTTTGCTAGTTTAACGACGCGAAAAATGGTCTGCGTGCCCAGTGCATGGTCTAAAAGGGTTGTCCCTATTCTATTAATGAGTAATGGGTGTGTTTTGGGCGTAACGTGCAAAAAAACAATCAGAGTGTAATTTCACATGGTCCCATTGCATGAAAATTTCACTTTATGAGTTTTTTTAACCTCAATATGAGTTTCCCTAGCCTGCCTATGGTCCCCCGTGCTAGACGTTTTGATGGGTGTAAACCAAGCCCTGGGTATTTTTGAGAAAATAAAAGCTCAGACAGGCGAATCTAGAAATCTTCCCCTTATGTCGTCAAAAGGGGAAAGGTTACCTCCCCTTTCTCTGCTTTGCCCGCAAAGAGAATTTGGCCCGCCCATGAGAAAATGAGCTGCACGAGCGCGACATTGGTTTTTCCTCGAGAGACATGAAGGCTTGCAAACGAGCGAAGCATGGCAGTTGCTCAGTGTTTGTACAAATTAACACAAAAGTATTTTTTAGTTCCTTCATCCGAGCCTCTGAAGAACCAGTGGGTTATGTGAATTTCTGATGTGTAATTGTTCAAGTTCAGACAGATAATCTTTCTCTCAAAGTCATTCAATACTGTTTATGCATCAGTAAATCAAGCTAGTGACTAAACGATCAACTTCACGTCGTTTCTCTTAGTAGGATGAAAATAATCTTACTTAAACTGTGATTAATATATATACAGAAAGCGATCAAAGAACAATCCCTGTCCAATCGCCCAAGCTGTCAATCACACAGCGCAAGTTTATCTGGACACTTGCCAAAACTTGTTATGAAATCAATGACGCTGTTACACTGCACAACGAAGCTCTTACTGTACTTACCTCATGTTTGCATTGGTGAAATCATTAGTGAGAGTGAAGAAACTGCGTTGCAATGATAAGATCTTCATTCACGCGATCAACAGGCTGTCATCTGCTCAATGCTCATCACTGCAACCTTTTATGTGATGGGAATAGATCTAAATACTTAAAAAACTTCTCACGATTCGTTAATCTCGACAGCTGTAATAGTAAAAACGTATAATAGCTGTAATAGTAAAAGTATTCGAGAGAGTTCCACATGTAATGCTAGATATTTCATTTGCAAGCATGTCAGCCAATCAAAGCAGTGGGCGTTTACACTGAAGTCTCACACAGACACGCCCCTTCAAACAGAGTGTTCAAATCAGAGGCTAAAATCAGGCTAGCAAATATGCCTTTTATTTCTAAATTATAACAAACATACTAACATTATTAGGGCACCCCAGGAAACATTCTAAAATAATAAAATAATCCATGCAAAGGGAACTTTAAGAGCCAGTTGCGCTTGCGCCATGGCGGATTACTATTTATATGGCGGAATTTGCAAGCGGAAAGACTGAACCAGCCAGAGAGCTAACGGATCTGCTCGTGTGCGAGGTTAAAGCATGCAAGCAGACCATCTACGCCTACGGGACAAGCCGGATTCCACCATATCTTTATGTACACAATATAATCTTTTACATTGTAATCCTTTTATTTGTAATATTTGGCTAGTTTGTGTGCTGTTGGGGGTCCCTGTGTGTGTAATAAGCAGAGTGTATGCGCGTTGTGGACCCGCCTATAGGCGCATATTACTAACGTGCTCTTTAATAACAAAAAGAATTTGCGAAATTGACTTTAGACCAGGTTTCAGTTGGTCAATGGCGCAGTCTATTCTAGTTGCCTCAAAATAGCAACGCGCCAACAATGCACCTGAACACACCTCGTTTTCAGACCAGCATGCCCATGGGCAAACAGATGGGCGCAAATGCATTTGCTATTTAAACAACGTGGTGCAGGACGTGAAAATGATAACTGCGTCAGGCTGAAACTAGCAAAAAACACTTGCTTCGCGCCTGGCGCTGCATTGCACCAGGTGTATGATAGGGCCCCAGGTGTTCAAAGTAAAGGAGCTTCTCCTGAATCTTCATTCCATCATATCCAATGGAGAATTGCTTACAAGACCAAACTTTCATGCCATTCTGTGAGCAGACAATGGAACAGCCTGTGGCCTGATTTTAAAACTGGCAGAAAACAGTGTGTAGCTGACATAGTCTTCTTTCACTGTAAAGATCATTTGCATAACGCTTACACAACGCTTGCAAAAATACACCAAGCGGAACATTTGCTCAAGGCGTGGACATGACCAACCAAATTCTGTAATTGGTCCATTGAGAATTCAACAGTGCACAGAGCCTTCAAAGCCATCACGGGAACTGTGGGCAACCAGCTGAACTGACCCATTTGGATGACAGCTTGCAGAAACAAAGCCCATTCTGGTAGAGCATTGTTAATGGGCTGTATAGTGGGCTGTGTAGTGGGCTGCACAGGACAGCTGTGCATGTGCCACTCTCCCCAGATCTCCCTTAATGTTGCCAGCCTAAACTGTAATGATGCCGGCTGAATCAAAGGAGGAAGCAGGATCCACATGCAACAGCTTTATTAAATAAACTCAAAACTAGACAGACAGACTTAGACCAGGGAACATGACTCAGGAACAGAACAAACAACATTACAAAGTCAAGAACCCACAAACACTGACACAAGACACAGGGTTTAAATACAGAGGCAAACAAGCTAAACAAGATAACAAGGGGACGTGGCTACTCAGAAACACCTTAGGAAACTAATCAACATAACGGGGAACTGCTAAACAAGGGACAAGACAGGGGAACACAGACATGAATCATGACATAAACATTATTTTCTAGTTTCCTAATGAGCAGATGTGTGTGAAGGTATACAGTACAAGTTGCAAATGGAGAATATGACTGAGTTTGAGTAGTTAACTTAAATATACAGTTCAGCCCAAATTGAAAATAATTTACCCAGCTTTACGTCCTTCTGTGGTGGTGGAAAAAATTTGGGATGGGAGAAAAAATATTTTTCAAAACTTTTATGTTCCCCGAGAAACTTTGCGTTCCCTCACAAAGATATTTGCGTTCCCGTGCAAAAACTGTTGTGAGCTCGGACAGACATTTCCTGTTTAATGTCCACTAGCAGTGTTTCAGACAACTTTATAATATAAATTTGTCTCTAAGCAGGCGGTTGAAAGACATGTCCGAATAAGGGACTGTCTACAAAGTGCAAAACCCAAAACCCTTTTGCATATTTTATATTATGAAAAATATTCAGTAACTTCACTGTGACAAACTGTACTGTCACCAAATTCCCCTTTAAAATACAAATGATCTGGTGCTCCCGGCACAGAGGGTGGAGCTTCAACAGCTCCTGTGTGTGTGTGTGTGTGTGTGTGTATTAGTAGCTCTGATTACCTCACACAGACAAGCACTAAAAATGTCAGAAACTGTTCTGCCTTTTATGTTTAAACTGGAGTTGGACAATGATGGAGAGACTCAAGAAGAAGTGACAACATGTAGAATGCAACAGGATGCTTTTGAATGTTTAGTTGATTAATTTATGTTGCTGATGTAGAGTTAACTATCTTCATGTCTTTGATTAGCATATTCTGTCATGATAATCTATAAAATCGGTCGTGTGGGAACTGTTGGAAGATGCCTACAGAGTGACATGCTATTGCATTTGTGTTACGTACTGTATTGCATGTAAAAAAAGACGGATGCAACAGCTTGAGCAGACTCACAAATGTGCTCAACAACTCTTCCTCTTCTCAACATGGACTGCGTGTTCCCGGGGCCGGGGTTTATATTTTATAGTTTATATTTTAGGGTTGGTGAGGTCACTAACCCGGGAGGGATGTTGTGTAGTCCCTACCAGTGAGGGGAAAATGGCGGTGTGAAGTTGACAGCGTGAGTGAATCAGTCCGTGAACAATTGTTTTTAAACATGTAATTTAAAGTGCATCTCGTTTAATAGATATAATCTGTACTCGAAAGCACTTTCTGATCATTTAAGGGTCTGTTTTGTTACTTATTTTATTTTTTATTCTGCTTTTGGGATGTTCGTTGTCATGAATTAGGGCTATCCTTTTATTTAGATTTTCTTTAGTTAGGCCTAACACATTTGAACTTTCTCGTCACCTTCATTTTGTTCGTCAGCGTTACGTGCTGGAACCGCTGGAAGGATTTTTTAACTATGACAAAAGATAAGAAACACAAATCTAAGCTGATGGATTCATCTTTAGATCTTGGTGCAAGTGTTACTGTGGACTTCGACTCGTGCTCTGGTGCAGTCGTTTCTCTACCTGAAACTCTGATAAAGGAACCATCACACTAAAAAGGCAGGAATGATGATGATGATGAAGATCTGCATTCCCCTTTAGCCATGATGATGATAACATCTCTCAAGTCCGTCATTAATGAAAGAGCCGACATCCTTGACAAAGGTATTGAAGAAGTGAAGGTATCAGTCGAATTTCTGGCACAAGAAATTAAAGATGTAAATGGGAATGTGGAGCGAGATGATAAGCGGGTGACAAATGCCAAAAAAGATGAATCTGTGAATTGGAGAACAAAGTACAGGATCTCTCCAGATACAAAAGGAGATGGAATATGCGGCTCCACAGTCTACCTGAACAACTAGGAGAAAACATCAGGCAGAAAGTTCTGGATATATGTGACGCTCTTGTCCCAGCGTTTGCTGGTAAATCTCAAATCTCAGAGTTAATTGATGTGGTAGACCGTTTGGGAAAAGTGAGGAGCGACGACACTCTCCCCTCTAGTAAAAAAAAACCTTGCGAAATTATTCTTCAGTTCCCAATGCGTTATTTTCGGGATGCTCTCTGGAAAGCCGCAAAGAACTCTCCTTATCTTACCACGCACAACTTGCGTTTCGCAGAAGACTTGTCTCCCGAGGATCGTTGGTCCTTACTTCGTTGGTCCAAAGGCGTACATCGATGGCAAAGAACTCCTTTTGCAAGACATGGAGGTCGTTGAATGATTTGAATTTGATTTTGTTGCTAGTGGTACTGTTCTGCTTTTATTGTCATGTTTCTGACTTAAGTAACAGTTCTCAATCTTCAAAATGCTTACTGAAAGATTAACAGGCTATTTAGAAAAAGGTTCATCTGCGGATTATTAATAATTGTTATAAATATTGATAATTAACCCAAGAGGGTTACGTAATGACTTCAAACGTAAAGATATTTTTCTGTATGCTAAATCTCTTAGCACTGATTTTTGTTTTATACAAGAGTCTCATGCAAACTCTAGCGATTTTAAGTTTTGAAAATCACAATAGGGTGATGAGTTGTTTTCTTCATATGGTTCTAATCTTTCAGCAGAAGTCTTAACTTTAAAGCTACACTGTGTAACTTTTTTAGTTGATTCTTAGCAAAAAACACTTAGTTCTTTCAAAAATATATGTGCTCATTAATGTATATTTACTTCTTTCAAGTAATAAAGTATTCTCTTAAGTTTATAATCTGCCATTGAAAGTACATACGGGTGAGGGGTTCGAATGCCGGTCGCCATGTTGCCCCTCCATCTTGAAACTACATTAGCCAAAGAGGGACATGCCTGTAAATTCAAGCTTCGCCTTTTGCGTTTTTCACTCAGTGACACCGTGACGAATGCGAGGGGGGGGATTACTCGCGAGCTCGCGAGTGCCGGCAGATTTGAAAGATAGTGTGGTGTGTGTGTGTGTGTGTGTGTGTGCGCGCGCGCGTGCGTGCGTACTCACATTTGAAAGAGAGAATTAAAAGGTCAACGTGACAGACAAATCAGCAAGACCATAGTCAATATTGGAGTAACTTTTCCCAGATGGAAAGAGCTCATGAGGAGAAAAGATTTTAAAACGGACGCCGAGGTTGCCTGCTTTCTTCTCGACAGGTAATTCAGCCTGTTGTAATTTATTAGTGTAAATTCGAAGTTTTATAGTTGCTTGTCTAACCATAGCATGGTTGTGCATAACGCCAGAACGACCTCTAGTATAACTTCATCCTCGCGTCAATGGTGAAAAAGTATTGTTTACCTTGTAACATAAATCTGTGCTGCGACGGATCACAGGTGATGAATAGTTTTAAAGGCGCAATTTTTTAAGCTATATAAAAGGACACTGTAAATTTTAGTTATTTTTAATTGCTTTTACTTTGTACACATTGTAAAGTTAGCCTAATCTGATTATGCTGGGATAGCCGATTCCAAGGGTGACGTTTACCTCCTGACATCTGTCCAGTAGTTTTATTCATTTTAGACGTATTGTTTATTATTGTCATGGACGAAGTGATAACTGGAAGCCATGTTAATCTTGGAATAATACGGCCACCGTAGGAGTTAAAACGCCCTCGGAATTGAGAGGAACAGAAACTAATATTCACTGGGTAGTCATATACAATTTCACCGCTAGATGGGGGTAAAAATCACACAGTGTAGCTTTAAAGCACAAGTTTAAGGGTAAAATAATAGAGACAAATGAAATGTCTGATCCTGAAGGTCTTTTTCTTTTTTTATTAATTACCTTAAATGATTGTATCTTTGTCCTGGGTAACATTTATGGATTTAACACTGCAAAAAAAAAAAAAAAAAAAAAAAAAAAAAAAAACCTTTTAATTGTTTAATTCAAACATATTTAGACTACTTTAAATCTAAATATTCTAATTTGCATATTATTTTGAGTGGAGACTTTAACCAAACTATAAACAGATCTTTGGATAGATCACCACCTAGAATATGGATCATCAGGCCTCTGTGAATTGATTTCCTGTTTTGGTCTGACTGACATTTGGAGGGAAAAACATCCTCATGCTTCACAGTTTACCAGGTCTAACAGCTCTGGATTGACTTCTGGTTAATATCTGACTCTTTATCTGATTATGTCACTAAGGTTGAAATTTTGCCTTCTCCACTGGCCGATCATAAGTCTACTATTCTGTCTTTTGATAACCCATCTTACTCAAGAACAAGTTCATATTTGAAACTAAACTCAAGGAAACTTGTCAATCTGTAATTTCTAAGATTCATTTCTTTTTAATAAAGATTGAAGTCTCTATTAAAATTATTCACAATTGCAGTTAATTATAAATTTGCTAAATTTAATAAGAGTATTTCCCCCTTGTGCTCATTTTGTCATCAGACAATTATTAATTTGTTTTGGGAATGTGTGTATTGCAAAAAAATTTGGGTTGACTTTTCAAACTTTGTTAAAAGGTATCTATCTTTAAACTTCTGTACACTCAAAAAAATGATTTTAGCTCTTTGTTCAATTTCATTAATTAAAATGAGCATATACGACACAACCCTTCATAGAAATGATTCCAGCTTAATTTAATTAAATGGAATGGCTCATTCATTTTGAAAACATGCGTGACAGACATCAATAAAAATGCTTTATTCTTAGCTGTTGTCACTAAGGTATGTGAATTATGTGAATGCAAGTTGAATCAGATGTCTTTATACTTTCTCAGGATCCATTTCACCTGAGGGTAGGCTATAAGTACTATTCCAAGTAGTACACTGGGGCGAAGGTGAAAGTGTTTTTTCCCTCTGTTTTCTCAGTACTGTTCCTCCCTTTTCTCAGTACTTCTTTGGTTTGTCAGTACTAAGTTCATAAATAAGATGTTTTATTTTATCTTATTGCTAACAAGCATCGGTCAATACTGAAGCCACTTTTTCAAAACTCTTCATACAGTATGCATTACCAAGATGAATTTAGGCCAAACAGTTAATCTCACCTCCAAAAACTCACTCAGTTTGTTTGTTTATGTGTAGAACATAGGCCTTCAAAGATTCAGTGTGCAGGAGTTACAGATGCTATTCAATCTCTCCATATTTCAGTGTCAGACAGGAAGAATTGAACAATTTGCAATGCAACAAACTTTTATTAAACATGCAATTTATAACTTGTTGCAACCGTCCCCAACCCTATCAGCCATGACAGAACATCATATGCCTGCTAGACTCACTGACTTTGACACATGCTAACCATGTCACTTAGAAGTCAACAAAACAATAATTCAAACTAAGTAGGCTAAGTTTTGATTAATTCATACAAAATGTCAGGACAGTATGACAAAAATACATTTCATGAAAAAATTTACGTTCATACCTCCAAAACAAGTTTTGTTCAATAAATGCAGCAGCAGATATTGAATACGTCTTCTGTCTTCTTGGTGGGGGGAGGGTGTAACTGTGCATGTGCAGTATGTTAGCCTAGAAATCTAGACGCACCCTAGCGGCAGCAAAATTTATTTTGCAGCCAGGGTAGTCTAGCAACTCTCCATTGACTTTCGTGCTGGAAAAACCTAAATTGGGTCAGGCCAATCACGCCATGTATAGAGTAGGCGGGGTGGGCTTAACATAATGACGACAGAGTTGCAACGGTTCCCTGCTACTTGAAAACAAAGAATGGCGGCTGCTGCTGGAGAACAGTCTTTCGAATCGGCTTTGGCCGTGACTCTGGAGGACTTGGAGTCAAGTTTTTCTTTGAGAAAAGAGCAAAGAACGGCACTTAAGTCATTCTTAAAAAAGGAAGATGTGTTCGTAGTTTTGCCGGCCAGATTCAAAAGTTGAATCTATCAACTAACGTTAGCTCCGCTGTTGGGAAAACGCTCTGGTTGGTTGAAGCGCTGTCCTATTGCATGCAGAGGGAATTTGAAGGACAGCCGTTAATCCCGCCCCTCGGATTGAGCCGTGTCTATGGTGAGTTGCCAGACCTAACATCTTGATGTGGGTCTGGCTTGCCAGGCTAGCAGTATGTGTCACTCTAGCTTGTTTCTGATTGGAGAAAAATGACATGTTGCAACCGTTCCCTGTTACAACTCTTCAAACCACCTCACTCTTCAAACCACCTCACTCAAAACTCTTCAAACCACCTCACTCAAAACTCATCAACTCTTCCGTAAGACTTTGTCAAAGAAAACCCTCTCAGAGTTGCTCCAGCAGCTCCGCCAGACTCAGAGGAAACTCCGTTGCATAGCAACCCTCAATCCAGGAAAACCCACACAGGAAGCCCACCTGGCAAAGCCAACCAACCACTCACCATCGAGTGCTGTCCCTCAGAACGCATCATCGACCGACTGCCAGCCAAACAGCGCCGAAGAGAGCAACTTCGTCACGGAAGAGAACGCACGCGCTCACAGGAGCATCCGAACGCAAGTACACAATCTCCTAATTCTTGCTGAACTGGTGCAAATCTTATTAAGTGCAACCTTCCTTATGGACATTTTTGTCCTTTTCAGTTTTTTTTTTATTTTTTTATCACTTTGCCTGTGTTAATGCTAACTGCATAAAATTTGCCACAATTTTACTATTTCACCGCCATTTCCTTTAAAAAAAATCTATTTTGCACCAGGTACACAAAATACTTCCTCTCAGCACCTTTTGAAAAAATGTCCCCATTGAAACCCATTAAAACTTAATTTTTTTTATCCCAGGGCCGTTTAACTATAAAATGATGCAATCTTTTTTAAGAGGCTTTCATTCTGTTGGCAATTTTTACAATTTTTTATCAATGAGACCAATGAGATAGGTTTGGCCTATAAAACAAACACTCGCTTTATTCCTGTTTTCTGCTTCGGCATATTATAGAGCCAATTGGATAAATTATGCGACGATAATTGTGTGAGTGTGTTGGTATGGATGTCTGAGTGTGGTTTGTATGTGTGTAATAAAATAAAAAGTGTGTTTGCGTGCTTGTAATATTTGAGAGAGAAAAACTCAACTGCAAATCTAAAATCCAATCACTGTGATCACCAGTGGAGTTTTGCTGGCATCCAATGGGGAAAGTCTGGTACTGCGTCCAAACAAAATCTTACCGAAAGCTAATTTTTTGAGATATCAACCTCAAATTTGGAACACTACTTATTTAGATGTATGGCTTTGATTTTCTAGCCGTTTTAGAGTTCAACTTGTTTCATAAAATATATATTTTATATAAAATAATGTTCATAAATAATTTTCATAAACTGAAACCTATATAACTTTTTTTGTATTTACTTATTATTATTATTTTACTTAAGCAATAATCTGTCAAGGGTATTCTTTAAAATGATACCAAACTTAAGTCTGTGCTCCCAAGCTTAAATGTTTTATGACAGTTTTTTTGACACGGACATTTTTGTCCTCTATGTAGCTATCTGTATCTTTTTTTAATTGATGCACAAGGGTTAAGCAAACAAACTAAGATTAAAGTGCTAGTAGATTTTCTCAGGTTGCGCTCAAGAAATAGTGTCAAACGCGAGACATTTAGGACTCCATTCACACTCCGCTAATGACATCACATTTCTCTGTCACTGTTTGAATGAATGTTTGTGTTTTCGTTAAGATTAGTTTGTGTGTATTAGAGTAAGATTATTGGGTGTCGATTGGAGGCGCCCCAGATAAAGATATTAAGTGTCGACTGTAGGCGCTTGGGTGTCGATTGGAGACACTCCATAAATTAGAAGTCAGGTGCGTAAGGAGAAAAATCTACCTATAGGCTACCTTAAAAATATTATTCATTTTTTTACATAATCCTCTATAGATGCATTGGTTTGAGACAGATTTTTCAGTTTACTTCACAATAAAACATTTACAATCTTAATCTGTGATCTGCCGTGTTTTGAGCTTTCATTCAAACACATCCCCTTTCATAAATGTTTGTATTATCCTTTCGTAAACAACTAAATAGCACTTAGCATTAAGCTTGTGGTTAATTTTGGCATCTACATGGATGTGAGTACTTCTCAGGCCGCAATATCACTCCCCTTCACAGCATGTTATTTTCTTATTTTCATTTTTGACAATCTTTTTGATAATAGTTTACTAGACTCTTAACACCTTTTTAAATGTTATTGTTTTTTCCCCCAGAATTTTTAAATACTGTTTAAGTATAAATTGCATAGTTGTGATGCATTAATTTATATTGCCTGCATGCCCTATACCAACAAGAACATTTGCAAATTGCAAATTGGTGATGGCACACGCCTGCAGCATCAATCTGAGAAGTTTAACCAATAAGCTGAATCTTTGCTACGGGCAGTTGAAACATTCGCCATTAAACTCTCTTGTAAAGTGGCAGTGAAGAGTGATGTAACTTAATTAGGAGGCACAGTTCAACAGTGAGAGCAGTATAATGGACAATAAGTACCTGAACTTATTTTGGTATTATTTTAGACCTGGGAGGGGTATAGAAGTAAGATTAGGCTTGATAAATCCTGTCAGGTCCAATTAGTTTTATGTAACAAAAAATGTATACGAGATGGGGAGTGGTTTAGATTGAACATTTACAAAGGGGTAGGCTGAAGTGCATGAGGAATGTAACCAAGCAATAATTTGAGATTTTTTTTCTTTTATTTAACACCTCAGTAGCCTTTACTACTAAAAACAGAATACTTTAGCTTTAAAAAAAAATTGCAACACATATTTTTCAGGTCATTTCAATGCAAACAGAAAATGCATTGATATAAATGCAATTACAATGGAAACCTAGCCAAGATAGCAAGAGAAATTGTATTGTTTGTAATTTTACAGTTTTTCTTAATCGATTTGAGACATTTCTCCAAGTAACACAGCAAACTAAACACACTCTTATGTTGGCAAAACACTTTAGTATTCACTGCATAATGAAGCACTTCATTTTATTCAATGCGTTTATCAAAAATAAATATTAACATCAAAACTACGAGTGTGTTCTCTGTTGATTTGATAACAAATTCAGCTGTAGATAAACAAATAGATGAATGGAAATATGTTTGTGTTCTTCAAAGTTCTTTAATGAGTTTAGTTGTATAACAATGGGTTTTCGATCTTGCCTCTCATTTACATCTGGTCAAAGAATTATCAACATCACAGCATATATTTTCACGAGTCATGCATCGTGGGAAAAAAAAAAAAAAAAAAAAAAAAAAAAAAAAGCCCTGAACGCTGGATCCATCCTTGTGTCTCAACTTCTCCACAGGCCTCTTCTATTGCTTAAAGACTTACTTGGTTGTAAAGGTTGCAATCATATACTGGAAGGAGAATATGCTGGAAGGAACAGCATCCTGAATGTGGGTGATGCTCAAACCACTCTTGTTCCAGTGCTGAGTGGTGAAATTGGAAATTGTCCCAAACAAGTACACAATTTTGCTCAATTTGCTCCTGATCACCCAGCATGTTTAAATTGGTCTGAACTCTGTCCAGCTTTCTTCAAGGAAAGGCCAATTATTATTATTATTATTATTACAGGAAGATACTCATTGAGATTAAAAATCTCTTTTTCAAGAGTGTCCTGGCCAAGACAGGCAGCAGTACATACAAAAATATACAAAAACACTAGAAACATAAAACTACTAACACAGCAAATCTTTCAAAGTCAACTACAATCCTAAAAACACGTTAGGTAAAACATCTGCAGCCAGATGTGGCTGCCTCCATGTCAATCAACAACCTCTTAAAGCGACCAATGAGACGAGCTCAGCAAGTTAGAACACAGACGGCCGCCAACACAACAGGACAGGCGGGCGGACACAAACGCTGGATGGAACAGTGACGCAGGGACCTCGGGGTGCTGGTGCTCAGATCCAGTGATGATCCCTCGTGACGGTGTTCAGATCCAGTGAATATCCCTCGTTATGGTGCTCGGTGATCCAGTGCAGAGTGCAGCGAATCCGGAGACGAACACAACGACGACACGGGTAAACCAATCGACACGGGTAAACCAATCCACACGAACAGGCACCGGAAACACACCGGGAAACCACAACGATCTGACAACATGAGACCCCAGTTACTGAACATATAAAGGGGACAAACAATTGAATCCAGCTGGCGCTACTGATCATTGATGATCAGCGACCACGCCCACAGACACACATACACACACACACACACACACACACACACACACACACACAAACACACACACACACACACACACAACAGCACGCTAGACGAGAGAGAGAGACAGTGAATTCGTAAACCGTGACAATATGTCACTATTATCAGAAATTTTCCCTTCCATCCCTGAGCAGATCTGAATATTCACGAATTGTACATTAATGGGACTGTTGAAGCTATTTAAATCCTTCTAAATTCTGTTTAATTCAATTCATGCAAATGGAGACTTTTCCTATCATACCATTAAACAATGAAAACAGACTTACCCATTCCATGGTCAGAAGGTCAGCTTTAATCCATTCACAAAATCAACTGTGAAAAAATGTCCTCATTCTGATGACCGATCAAAGTAAATTTCAGAAAACTCACTGCAAGGGATCCCGTGTTTCGGCACCATCTGTAAGGGTGGATTCCTGATGACTAAAGAAATGTTATTCGCAAGATGGTAGAAAACTGTACATTTCTTGTCTTCCACCCACTGCTACTTATACCAACAACGGAAATAAGCACAGGTACAATAGCTTAATATGTGGGAGAGCATTGCTATAGAGACTGAGTGACAATGTTGTATTGCAATTTGTAGCACTTCAAAGTCAATACCAAATCAAAAATAGTTAGCACATTATTTGTAATTGAAACGGTTTAATGACAAAATATGGTTATGGTTACACTTAAAATGTTACAAAATAGATGTATGAGATGATGATAACTTATACCAATAATCTTACCCAGCATGTAAAATGTTACCAGAGAGAGAGAGAGAGAGAGAGAGAGAGAGAGAGAGAGAGAGAGAGAGAGAGAGAGAGAGAGAGAGAGAGAGAGAGAGAGAGAGAGAGAGAGAGAGAGAGAGAGACCCAAAAAAAGGGACCCATGAGAATAAGAGAGCCAGAGCACCAAAAAGACAGAACATCAGTTACAATCTTGTTTTATCCTTTTTTAAAATTGTATTCCTTGTTTTAACTTGAACTTGACACGGGAACTTTAAAAACACAACACTGAGTGCTGAACTCTGGTCAAGCCAGTCACAGCGAAAATAGTGTGCACAGTTATTATGACATACTGTTAATCTGTAGGCAGTGCACAAATACAGGCTTTGGGGTGTTTTTCCTAGAGTAAGTCAGCAAGTCTTCAAGACCTGCCATAATCTGATAAGCAGTAAAATGATGTGTCAATATTTGATATTTGATCTCATCCCAATTAAGAATTTATGGGTGGACTTGAAAAAGGCTATCCACTTATGATGTCCATTCAAAATGATTGTGTTTGAACAGTTTACTTTAGCTGTTGACTTTGGAAATGCCAACTTATTTCTGCTTTTCAAATTACCGTATTAATACTTCCCAATAGTCACATTTTCACAATTATAATTTTATAATTAAAACATATTTTCTCCCTGTTTTTTTCTGAAATGAAATTGATAATTGTTTGGAAAATCTTTCCCAGAACTGTTGTAAATGAAGTAGCATTTTCCCTCCATTGAAGTCTTGACTTTGCCTTTGTTTGACCCATAATAATAGCAATAATATTAATAATAACATATCAAGGAGTGTTACAAGTTTGGTTATGATTCTTTCTTTTAAATTGTGATAAGTAACTAAATTGAATTGTGTCATATAAAGTTTGATCCCTGTGGGATTAGGAAATTACAAATACACCCTCAAAAATACAAGTACACAGTAAAAGTGCATCGTTTTACCTGACCTCACCTTCAAACAAACAAACAAACAAACAGATTAATAAATAAACACCACTTGCCCAATAAACGAAACAGTGTGCAATAAAACTGCTTTGAACATAATATTATATATATATAATATTTGCAAAGCTAAAGTAATTTTAAATAACTAAGTCTATGACGTTCCCTCCACGAATGCGAATGCATAAAGAAGCACTCCCCGATGATGTAGCCTAAATGCATTGAACAACAGTGAGCATCCGACCGGATACTGCTTGTGCTCAGGGAAAGACATCGCGCGCTTTGGCACTGGATATTAGACATTTTGTCCAAAAGAAACGGCGTGGGAAAACACACTGAGGGCGGGCTGATTCCGTAGTCATCTTTCTTTCGTTGTCTGCACTCATTAGATCTGGTCCCAGAGTTTTGCGAGCTCATGTGGAGCGTGACTTGAGACAATAACATGCTGGTTGCGTAGCGAACTGGCATAAAATAAAGTAATGACAGAGAGAAAGGCTGTGGTCCAGTTCTTTGGCGTGGAAACGGCTCAATGGATTACAATTTTAGTGTAGTAAATGTTCACACGTGGACATTTATTACTGTTCAGTTTTGTTAAACAAGCGGCGCGAGCCGCAACTCGATCTGTCTACAGCTGCAGTAAGTGCACACTACTCCTTCCTTTCCACAGACTTGTGTCAGTAGAATCTATGTGTGCCTGATTATTGTATTCAGAACTTTGTTAGCTGTTTGTAAGATGATTCTAACTCCGTTTGTGTGTGTGTGTGTGTGTGTGTGTGTGTGTAATTTGGCTTTTTAAATGAAAGAGTAGTTTAATATTTTAATCTGAATGTGTAATTGTTCAGTGCATTTGTGGAGTTGCATACTTTCACAGTGTAATGACTGTTATTGAATTAATCTAATAGGATGTATGCAGTGTTTAAGTTATGTTGAGGACCTGCTGTCTGTTTGAATGACTTTGTTCCTTATAAAATAGCCTAATAAGTTGAGAAGGAAATTACTGCATCTAAAAAGCACAATCCATGAACGAAATGGGAGTTATCCTATTTTTATTTTCTAGTCTACTTCTGCATGCCAAAATGTAGATTAGATATAACAAACAGAACATTTTCAGTTGTATGCAGATAACTCTACACACAGAAGGGCATCTGTCTCTACATCTGTCCTAGACAGCACATTACCACCATTAGACATTACATACTGACATTATTCAATCAGCTTATGTTTGCCTCCTGTTTTTACTCAGCTTTTTATGGAAAAATGACATCCTGCAAATCTGGCTTCTGAAAAGTAGGCTACTCTGACTGTAGCAGATCTGTGAATATTGATTCAATATATAATGATTTGCAAACCATGTAAATAAGACTGGAAAAATATAATTATAATAAGGAAATATAACACTCAGTTCTTGAACATATTTTATTTTATACAGTTCTTTTTCAGAGACTTGATTTTTGGCAATAAGTACAGTCAGTATTTGGTGTCTCACACAAGGGTTAAAGGAGAACTCCGGTCAATTTTAACATTGAGCTCATTTTTTGGTAAATTTGGAGTGCTGTCAATACAGAGAACAACGACAAAAAATCGGTGTTGCCTACACCGTGTTATCCTCTTTTTAAAATTTGCACCCTGTTGACTTCAATGGGGCAATATTTAAACCTGCTTTTAGCCTCTTAACATCCTTGATGTGTCATTACAAGTGCACAGGTCATGTGAGTGATTCCTTCAGAGTGAACACGAGTGAATCTGACTGCAGTAGATGTGAAAGAAATGGATAAAAATGATGTTATTTAAGCCAGCGCAAATACCTGTATTTACATCCTGTTTTCGGTTGAAGTCCAAAGTAGTCGATTGTCGAGTTCACGCGCGTGATCATAGGTAACTAAACCTATTATTATTATGTTTGGATTGAAAAAGCTTTTCTTCATTTTTTTCCCTCTTTGGCAGGTTTGCTTAAGTGTGTTTAAAAGCTTTGCTGATTTAAAATTCTCCTCCACTGTGTATTGCCTTTGCTGTCGTAGGCGTTTGTTTCTCTCGGTGGTATTGGACACATGCCAAATATGAAGGACCAAGAGGCAGCAGGTGAAATTATTTATATCCTCTAATTTGTGATGGTGGTAGCCTAATGGTTAAGGATCAAAACAGAAAGCTTGCAGATTAAATTCCATGGTGTGAGAGGAGAGGTACATGATATAATAATTATTCATCACATTTGTGCCCTTGAGTAAGGGCACTCAACACCAGGTTGTCACAGAGATACCTTTTCTATAACAGTTTTCACACTGGATGCAAAAGAGCATTAAACATTAAACAAAAAGAACTGTGGAAGAATTTGCATATTTGGGGTGCTGTCGTTGTACTGGCACTCAGTGATTTTTTTTTTTTTTTTTTTTGCCAGCACAAAGCTGGAATTGTGCACCTGACTCCCACACTTTAAGCCTTACTAAACATGGTGTTTGTATCCATTTGTAGCATTTGTGTACAGTAGGCAGCTTATCAAATGCTCTTAGGTGTCTAAAACTATGATTAGAGAAGGTTTTTTGCATGGACAGAAGAATATTTTAAGTGAAAAGGGATATGGAGACATTGTCTTGTATAAAAGCTCCCCTTTAGCAGATTTAACAACAGATCCCAACCACATTGAATGCTTGATATTATCTCCCAAAAAAAGACAGATATTTCATAAAATCTTTCATCTGAAATCTTGCAGGAGCATGCTCCTGTTAAGACCAGAAGCGTCCCTTCCACCCACTCTTCTCCTTGGTTCACCCCTGAGCTTCGTATCTTAATAGAATGTAGTTTTGTTTTGGGTTCATGTTTCATGTTACAGTCATGTTTCCTGTCTTGTCATGTGATTCCCTTGCCCTCATTTGATCATGCCATGTGCTTCTAACTATTGCCCTTGCTCAAGGGCACAAAGGTGAGGAAGAATTATTTATATCATGTACCTCTCCTCTCACACCATGGGATTTAATCTGCAAGCTTTCTGTTTTGAACCTGAGATCCTTAACCATTAGGCTACCACCATCACAAATTAGGATATAAATAAATATTATGAGAAAAAGAAAAGGTTTTTTGACCTTTGTAAGGCTGGAAAAACTGGAAGAACTGGAAGAGAAAGCTGCTCTATTTGAACTCACTCTTCTAAAGTTAGCATCACCATTTAAGATGCAAAGTCTCACCTCAGAATACATCTCTTCCCCCACTCCCCCTCTCTCATGCTGAGATCACATGAAAATCACCCAAAGATCCATATGGTTTGATGTGAATAATTATCAGAGTATTATACATGTTTGGCATCATTTGAAATGTCTCAGCATTCCCAAATAAGTAAAACAAAAGGGAATAAGGTTTTTAAAAGTTTAGAGATAACTGGCACACAAAGGAAGGTGGTCTCTAGGCAAATGGTCTCCTACTCCCAAAAGGTGTCAACTCTGAATGTAAATTCCCATTGTTAGCAGATGTTGTTTCCATGTGAAAGAAGTTTCTGTCTATATAATGAAATGCAACTAGAGGATCAGGGCGATTCTGTAACCTAGATCAGCCTGTGATGCGAAGTTTAATCAAAACACTTTGCATCATGTATTTTATAATGTCAATTCCAGAGCATTTGATGTTTTGTATCTATTATCTTTGAACTGATTATTAAATTGGCATGATACATTTACCTGACATAATAAATTGTAAACATTTGATTTTATTCTAATCGACTCTGACATTATTTTCAGTGAAGAGTTAAAAGGAATAGTCAAACATTCGCTCACATTTAATGATGCACAGATATCATTAAAACCTTTTCATTTATGGAGTCAGATGAAATAACGAGAAAATACATATGAGAACATGTATTGCATTTAATCAAATTACTTTGCCACTCGGAAAGACAGTAACACGCAGAGACCTTCCCCCACTAATTGGATGCCTCCATTGGGCCGATTGAGCGTGGACTTACACCTATGATGTAAACCTGTTGTAGGAGACTCCAAAACTACATTAGGAAACTTTAAAATAGCATAATAGGGGCACTTTAAATCAGGGTTCACCAATCTCGGTCCTGGAGGGCCGCTGTCCTGCAGAGTTTAGCTCCAACCAGCTCCAACACACCTGTTTGAAAGTTTCTAGTATGCCTAGTGAGACCTTGATTAGCTGGTTCAGGTGTGTTTAATTGGAGTTGGAGCTAAACTCTGCAGGACAGCGGCCCTCCAGGACCGAGATTGGTGAACCCTGCTTTAAATAATGTAAACAGATAAATCATTTATTTTATTATAAATGCTGCAATATTCCATAAAAAAAAAAAAAAAAAAAATAGAATGGTCAATTTAGATTTTATTGTGACTATTATGTTTAGTTTTTTTTAGCGGTGGGCCGTTATCAGCGTTAACGTGAGACTCTTATCGGGCGATAAAAAAAATATCGCCGTTAATCTATTCTCAAAGTTGGGTTTGGAGCTGGGTCTATACTACGCAAGCTATGATGACTTTCACCTTGATATTTTAGCGCGGATATATACCTAGCCAAATTCGGTCCGTTGTTCGGTACGCATTTTCAAACCGAACGGTTCGTTGGACTTTCCCCGATTTCGCCTGTAGTAAGTCAGTCTGGTCACTGGGACAATACTACAACCTTTGGAACATGAAAAAAAAACAAAAAAAAACCTTTGGGTGAATTACAGTATTTTTTTTTCTGAAAATAATTGTTTACTGTAAATACATAAAGGGAGGTATTGACAATGTCACCTGTAGTAAATCAGTCTTACCAATAGGAACCTACAAGCTTTGGAATTTGAACATGTCTGTTTTTAAATGTTAAAAGTCATTTTAATTAATACAAATTTTACATTTTAAACACTTCGTGGAGATGGGAGAATTGGGAGATGTTCCCTTATACGCATCATGCGCCGTTGTAGCATGTCAAAGCATTCTCAGGTATAAATATGTTGCTATAATGCATGTAGGTTGTTTTGAATTTCATGTTGATATACAATGGTTACATACTGTTAAAACTAACCGTGGTATAGAGTGGTGCAGGTGTGATGTCACTTTGTAGGCCAACCAGCAGTTAGCATCACACTGGTTCCCTCGACAAAAACCCGACGTTTATCTCCTCGGCAGCGATTGTAGTCCCATTTAGCCACTTGTTAGCAACCGCCTTTTTCAAGACACGTAACAGTCAGCTTCCATGTAACAGAATTACGAGTGGGGTAAAGTTCATGTTTTATGTCGTACAATAAAACAAAGGTTTTTTGAAGGTGTCTTGAGCTTGTGTTCACCACAGATCTTATTTCAGCCATTTAACCAAAACCCCATTCAAAAAACCCACTGATCTCGGGACGATGGAACTGGAAGTGCTAAAATGCTAACTCTCTTCCGTGTTTTGGCCTACAAAGTTATGTCATACCTGCACCACTCTATTGATATCTTTGTAAGACTGCCGACTCTATAGAACAGTGGCAAGGGAAAACGAATATCGAACCTAAAACTAACTTTACCACGTTCTGGGTGTCCCCTAGTATTAGGGAGCATTTTCGTTGTGTTGTGGCTTGATTTCGTTGTGTTGTGACTTGTTTCTGTTGTGTTGTGGCTTCATTTTGTTGTTTTGTGGCTTCATTTCGTATGTTGTGGCTTGTTTCTGTTGTGTTGTGGCTTGATTTTGTTATGTTGTGGCTTGATAACATTAGCCGCTTTCCGACCGGAGGAACTTTTCACAGTTCCTAGAACTATTGGCTAAAGTACCCGGATGTCGGCGTGTTCGCACCGCAGGAACTAGGAACGATTTTAGTTCTAGGAACTCCATTTGGAGGAACTAATTTAGGTCCTACTTCAGAGTAGGGTCTAAACCAGCACTATAGGAACTACCCGTGACGTTAGTGTACGCTGATTGACCGAACGCACGCGGAACACCAACACCCGCCATTTTTAAAACAGCTAGAATGTAAACACACAGATTATAGCCAATACAGATATTATTTACTCCATAAACTAACTATACAAACATGGAAAACAGAGATAGATGGGTCTCTAAACCTTTATGCTGAAGAGAAAATCCAACGCAACTTTGAGGGGACCAAGCCAAACATGATTAACGTTATGTTTATCTGCCCAGCTAGCAACACTGGACATCAACCACACGACATAGGCTAATAACCTTTTTTTCATATACTGTCTACTTTCTATTACAGTTCTATCTAATAACATATTAAACAGTACTGTTAGACAGATCGCTAACTAATAAACACAGAGAATGCGAGCATTGTTTGCTCTGGCGTTCTCAGCGCCGCCAAAATAAAGGTCCGTCGCGCCGTCAAAATAAAAGTCACTGTGCTTGCGTCACTCCCTTACCCCTCCTACCAGTTCCTATGGCCACTTGGCCAGTGAGAACGCAAACAGCAAAACAGAGTTTGGGGGAGAGAAGTTCTTAGAACTGTTTAGAAGTGGACAGTTCCTAGAACTAAGTTCCTGTAACTATTGTGTTGTGGCTTGATTCCATTGTGTTGTGGCTTGATTTCGTTGTGTTGTGAACTTATGTTTGCTTTTTAAATTTCGTTGTGTTGTGCACTAATGGGCGACCGTACTAAACAGGGGTGTGTTTTCCGAAAGCATCGTTAGCCAACTATGGTCGCAAGTTCCGTCATTATCAACATAGTTCAATGAGTCTGTGTTTCCCGAAACCATCGTTCCAACGAACATTCGAAAACAGCATTGCAAAGTTGTGTGGTTGAAACTACAGCTCTCGACCTGTGGTTAGAAGCATAGTTTCTAGTTTGCATGACGTGGACTTAATAAATCCTTATCTTGAGAAAAATAAGCAAGCTGACATTCAGTGCAACCTGTGTCTTATTTAGAATACATACAAATGTAATTTACGTTTTATAGTTTGTCAAGAGATTTAAAGCACCGTTTTTGAAGACTGCACATGTGCAAATGTGCTCTAAGAACGAGCCTATGATTGTATCTGGAAATAAAGCAAAATAACTGAGAAAAATGAGAAATAGTCCTCAGATGCAATGTCTGTAATTTATATCAAAACATCTAGCGTTGATTCGATCTCAAACAGTTTCATTAAAAATAGTTTTTACTCCACCACGTGCGTGACGTCATAAATCAACATGTTTGAACGACCACTTTGCAACAATTCGGTTTCGGGAAACAGTCTTGACTATCTAGTTGATTTCTTTAATGAAGCATCGTACTATGGTAGTGAACCAGCGAGTTACATCATTGTACGGGAAACACACCCCAGTGCGTTTGTGACACATTGGGAAGAGAGGTGCTGCAATAATGTAAAATATGTGACAAATATTGCATTAAATATTGCAACCAGTGACTTCACTCGTCACCATAATGGCAGTCTGTCATCTGTAGAATTTTTGCCTCAAGCCCTTGTTGATTTCTGAACTTTGTGACAGTACAGTTAACACACTATAGCCTACATAAATGCTGGTTGGAATAATAGCATCTGAAATGCACCTGATTTCCTCTGTATCATTTAAAACCACTGTTATTAATACTTTAAATAGGAAACAGAGACTCTGACCCCAGGCAGATATACCAAACGTATGGGTAAACTTTCACCCTTATCTCATTTAATACTGTTATTGAATTTAACACAGACAGTAGGTCAAGTATATTTGTATAGCACTTTTCACAATACAGATTGTATCAAAGCAGCTTCACAGTATTAAATTAAAATAATACAACAAGGTTTGTTTCAAGTGGAATTTATTGATTGATAAAATAAAGTAGGTGCAAAAAAAACACACACAAAAAAAACATGTTTTTCCGGTCTGGGGATTAGATCTGTGTCTTTCCATCTTATAAAGTTGCACAACTACAAATACATAGCTATGTAAAAATCTTTGTGCAATTATGTTGTATTGGATAACAGTCAATTACACAGTTAGTGATCAGTATACAAATAAAGAAATGACAAAAAGTATGATTTTTGCAAAGTACTATATGTCATATGTCATTTTACATTTATTTTACATTTATTCATTTTAGCTGACGCTTTTATCCAAAGCGACTTACAATTGCTATACATGTCAGAGGTCGCACGCCTCTGGAGCAACTAGGGGTTAAGTGTCTTGCTCAGGGACACATTGGTGTCTCACAGTGGATTCGAACCCGGGTCTCTCACACCAAAGGCTTGTGTCTTATCCACTGCGCCATCACCCCCCACCATGGCATGTCAGTGTCGTGAGGATCCATATGCAGCTTTATTAAAACAGAATGCGAGTCAAACAGGCAGAGTTCAATCACGGGCTTCAAACACAATGTAGATAAGGCAGAATCAAAGTCAGAGTTCAGGCTGAAGATCAGGGCAGGCGGCAAACACACAGGATAATCAAATGACAAGGCAGATGGAATCAGAATAGGCAGGCGGCAAAGAATCAGAGTCCAGTAACCAGTCCAGGTCAGGTCATACACAGGAAATCACACACGGAATAAACGCTCAGAAATGTTTGCATGGCAAGACAAGACTTCGCAATGAGGAAGCTGGGAGAACAGTTTAAATAGTTCAGAGTCAATGGAAAACACCTGTGAGTCAATGGAAAACACCTGTGAGTGAAATCAGCCACAGGTACGGGGTATATAGGAAATTAAGTCCAAAGAGTTAGTACTCAGGTGATGGTGACCTCTGGTGGTGAGCGGAGGGAGCCACAGAGGCTGAATTCGTGACACTATAGAGGCAAAGAGTATAGAAGCCCAAGAGGCGAAACTCAATAGAACGCTCCACAGCAACAGTTGCTCCCATGACGTGACGGCGCGGCCGCCATTATGGACTGAAAACTGAAGGAAAACGCCGAAAAATAATGGGAGTCAATGGCACTGAAAAACTGAACATAACAAAAACTTAACATAACTTAATTTTTTCTGGCCGTCATATCTAAATATGAAAACAATTTAAAATACATTAATGAGGATGACCGACGTTAAATGACGTTAAATGACAGAAAATATACGTCTATGTGTTGGTTATGCATGGCCTAATTACCCTTAGGAAAATAGTATTTTGGGACAAAATATTACTATAGAAGTACTATAAGACTACTATAGAAATACTATAGCGGCTCTAGGATATTATAGAGGTATTACAGAACATAACATACTTCTGTGATGTTCTGTAATACCTCTATAATATTTTTAAGCTGCTATAGTATTTATTTAGTCTTATCGTACTTCTGTAGTATGTCCCAAATTACTATAGTATTCCTATAAGATTATTATAATATTTTGTCCCAAAATACTATAAGATTCCTATATAGTACTTTTTCGTAAGGGTACTGCTATGTTCCCCACCGAATCGGCTTCATTAGCCTACCACTTACGGTTTGCAAAGATAAAATTATAAAATTACTGCAAACCTTTAATCTATCAATATTTATGTTCTATTATGCATTTTCCTTGTTATATGAATAACAGAAATTCATGAAATAATATATGCAGACACACAGTAATAAGATATTTATTCAAATGTTGATTTTGAAATTAGTGAACATCACCATATATATGATTTGGAAAAATAAATAAATAACATTATAAATGAACATTTCTAAAGACTTTTCTTTTACATAGAATATCACAAAAATATTAACAACTTGTTTTTTCAACATCTTCAGTGAAAGTGCACACAGTGAACGTTTCAATGGCAAGAAAAAAAACAATCTATGAATGTCCTATTACAGGCGTAAAGGTACAAAAAAGATGTGCAATCTAGCAAGTGCACACATGAACTATAAACACCTACTAAAATGGATTTTGCCATTGACTGGCGCTAACGATTTCAGTAGCTTTCAGTCCATAATGGCGGACGCGCCTCCGCAGCGCCATCTACAGACTGTTACCCATAACCAGGGGCGCTGCTAAGGATTTTGGGCCCCATGAAAAGAATCTTGACAGGGCCCCCAACACAGCTGAGACTTTTTTCATATTAATTTACATAAAATCATGGTTTATGGTATTTTGACCATTGTCACAGGCGGTCCACTAACAATTTAGGCCTACTTACAAACCCACCTTGTGAAATATTGGGTAACATACTGTCGACCCTTTGCCTCTTTCCAGGGTTTCCCCAGGTTTGATCACCCCAAATTTAAGACTTTTTTAAGACCTTTTTAAGACCACTTTAATGAAAATTAAGACCTACATCGCATCCATTATGCAGTCGTAAAACACCAGATCAAATCCCAATAATGACTATTACTAACAAATGTTTTAATTAAAAATACATTTATTATAAAAAAAAAAACTCATTCAACAACACACTGCAAAGTGATGTTTTTGGTAAATATCAAACATTCATAACAATAAACAGATAAACTAACTTTTCAAATCGTCTTAGTAAAGTTTCTCAGCATTCAAATTGCTTTAACCATTGCTTCAGAGGGGTAGACAGATAGGTAAGAGAGATATAGATAGTAGGGGTGTAACGGTTCACAAAATTCACGGTTCGGTTCAATACGATACACTTGTGTCACGGTTTGGTACGTTTTCGATACAGCAAAAAGAAATAAATGCCAGAGAATTTTTTTTATTTTTTTTATTTATTAAAACTAACACACTTTGACCAATGATGGAGCTATAATAGACTCTTCTTAGGAGCATAAACAAAACAGCTCCTTGGAAAAAATGAAATGTAACCTAATATTGTAGTAGTTATAAACAAAGGTCTATTTTTAGTTCAGATTAACATTTGAGGGCAGCAATTGTATTCATAATGTCAGAATAAAACCAACGTAACGTTACTTGAAAGCATTGTAGCCTACTATTCCTGCCAAACTTCCATGGTTGCAGTTAGTGTTACTACAGTAAATCCATGGTGAATGTTGCTGATCTGTGGACACTGGATAGTTCATTCATGGCACAATGTTTCTTCCTGGCTTCCACGCTCTGTTTGATCCGTTAAAAACGGAGAAATGTGAATGTTTCTCACTAGATCTCACAGCGTTGTTATTGCTTCTGTGGCGAATTCAAATGATTTATTTTCTGGATCTCTTATTAGCGCTGTGTAACAGTGTCGCTTGATCAAGATCGCTCAAGCGGCACTGGTCCAAACTGATAAGCGGTCCTTTAACCACACAATAACGAGTAGCCCAGTTTCGTTCCGCTTACATTACGTTTGCACATTTGATGTTGGACATTGGACAATGTTGTGGTCGCGCCGGCGTCTCTTACATTATGAGCGCGCTTGCCACGCGCAACGCGCATTTGAGGCATTTTCACTTCCTCTTCCGTCAAGTTGATATTTATTTGTGTTGCCTGGATACAATTTGGGCGGACTGAACCATTTTATGATAATCGAGAGGGGGAGAGGGGCCCACGGACGTTTGTGTTTCCTAAACAAATAAAAAAATTTGACACCAGGAAACAGCAAATATAATAATTTAAAGTTAATAATTTTTACTATCAAATATATTTTTTTAGCACCACAATTTTATTGGGGGCTTCTCTGGGCCCCCTCTTAGTCATGGGCCCCGAGAATCGTCATCGTTTACCCCCCCTTTACAGCGCCCCAGCCCATAACACAACAGAGTTTCGCCTCTTGGGCTTCTATACTCTTTGATAGAGGTATTATTAAGGTTGTCCATATCACTTGTGAACTATTTTTCACATTACATTGACATTTAAGTTTAAAATCTTGACATCCAAGATATTGTAAAAAAAAAAAAAAAAAAAATCCTAATTTGCATTCCACAGAATAAAGAAAGTCCTACAGGTTTCGAAAAACATAAGCGAGTAAATTATGACAGATTTTTAAATTCTGACTGAACTATTCTTATAAATGTGCAATTATATAATTAATATATATATACACTGCTCAAAAAAATAAAGGGAACACTTTTTAATCAGAGAATAGCATCAAGTCAGTTAAACTCCTGGGATATTGATCTGGTCAGTTAAGTAACAGAGGGGGTTGGTAATCAGTTTCAGCTGCTTTAGTGTTAATGACATTAACAGCAGGTGCACTAGACTGGCAACAGTGAGACAACCCCCAAAACAGGAATGGTTTTACAGGTGGAGGCCACTGAGATTTTTTCCCTGCTCATCTTTTCGGACTGTTTTTCACCAGTTTTGCATTTGGCTAGGGTCAGTGTCACTACTGGTAACATGAGGCGATACCTGGACCCTACAGAGGTTGCGCAGGCAGTCCAGCTCCTTCAGGATGGCTCATCAATACGTGCCATTGCCAGAAGGTTTGCTGTGTCTCCCAGCACAGTCTCAAGAGCATGGAGGAGATTCCAGGAAGACAGACAGCTACTCTAGGAGAGCTGGACAGGGCCGTAGAAGGTCCTTAACCCATCAGCAGGACCAGTATCTGCTCCTTTGTGCGAGGAGGAACATGATGAGCACTGCCAGAGCCCTACAAAATGACCTCCAGCAGGCCACTGGTGTGAATGTCTCTGACCAAACAATCAGAAACAGACTTCATGAGGGTGGCCTGAGGGCCCGACGTCCTCGAGTGGGCCCTGTGCTCACTGCCCAGCACCAGGGAGCTCGATTGGCATTTCCCATTGAACACCAGAATTGGCAGGTCCGCCACTGGTGCCCTGTGGTTTTCACAAATGAGAGCAGGTTCACCCTGAGCACGTGACAGACAGGAAAGGGTCTGGAGAAGCCGTGGAGAATGTTATGCTGCCTGTAACATCGTTCAGCATGACCGGTTTGGTGGTGGGTCAGTGATGGTCTGGGGAGGCATATCCATGGAGGGACGCACAGACCTCTGCAGGCTAGACAATGGCACCCTGACTGCCATTAGGTATCGGGATGAAATCCTTGGATCCGGTGTCAGACCCTATGCTGGTGCAGTGGGTTCTGGGTTCCTCCTGGTGCACAACAATGCCCGGCCTCATGTGGCGAGAGCATGCAGGCAGTTCCTGGAGGATGAAGGAATGATACCATTGAAGGGCCACCACGCTCACCTGACCTACATCCAATAGAACACCTCTGGGACATTGTGTTTCGGTCCATCTGACATCACCTGGTTGCACCTTAGACTGTCCTGGAGCTCAGTGATGCGCTGGTACAGATCTGGGAGGAAATACCCCAGGACACCATCCATCGTCTCATTAGGAGCATGCCCCGACGTTGTCAGGCATGCATACAAGCACGTGGGGGCCATACAAACTACTGAGTACCATTCTGAGTTGCTGCAATGAAATTTCAGCAAAATTGACAAGCCTGCTGCATCATTTTTTCACTTAGATTTCCGGGGTGTCTTTGAATTCAATCCTCTGTAGGTTGATCATTTTCATTTCCATCAAACGATGTGGCATCCTTTCGTTCATAACACATTACCCAGTCCATATTAGTATAGATATCCAGCATGATATTTTTCCCCATTGAGATCTGATGTGTTTTCAAAGTGTTCCTTTAATTTTTTTGAGCAGTGTATATATTTAAAACGTTTAACCATAAAACGTTTTAAATAAATAAATTTAGATACCGGTTTCTTCCCAGTTGAGCTAAAACTTTCTATTGTTTTTCAACTTTCAAGCTCTTTGAAGTGTCTGGCTAAACATGTTTCAACACTGAATGAAATTTCAGTATAATATTCCGTCATTTATTTTTCTCTACAGAAAATGGCATTTAACTCACCATTAAATTTCTCTGTACTGTAGGCTACTATACATGCTATAGCCATTAAAGAAAACACATTTATTTTCATATTTATGTTTAAATAGCCAAATATAATGTTTTTTATTTATTTATTTTATTTATTTATTTTATTTAATCTATGTTTATTGATTATATTAAAAGTGAACAGCATGAGTAAGATAGGATCATAAGATGCGCAGTATATCGGAAGACATATGGAGTGGTTCAGACATGATTTTGACCACTTCATTAAGTTTTGTTTTGTAGAAAGCCTTTCTTTAAACTAAGTGAATTTAGTTTTGTATAAACTGTATCTTAATTTTAATCAATGTTTCATCAACCAATTGCTTGGATTTAATAAATAAGAAGCAACTATAGCAGACAATATAATCAGGAAATGGAGGCGCCGATGCGATCACTTGCTTTCCACGTGAACTGGAGCTCGTCTCATAAATGAACCGAAACTCGGCTACTTGCCTCACAGACATGAGAAATATATACAGTGAGGAAAATAAGTATTTGAACACCCTGCTATTTTGCAAGTTCTCCCACTTAGAAATCATGGAGGGGTCTGAAATTGTCATCGTAGGTGCATGTCCACTGTGAGAGACATAATCTAAAAAAAAAAAATCCAGAAATCACAATGTATGATTTTTTAACTAATTATTTGTATGATACAGCTGCAAATAAGTATTTGAACACCTGTCTATCAGCTAGAATTCTGACCCTCAAAGACCTGTTAGTCTGCCTTTAAAATGTCCACCTCCACTCCATTTATTATCCTAAATTAGATGCACCTGTTTGAGGTCATTAGCTGCATAAAGACACCTGTCCACCCCATACAATCAGTAAGAATCCAACTACTAACATGGCCAAGACCAAAGAGCTGTCCAAAGACACTAGAGACAAAATTGTACACCTCCACAAGGCTGGAAAGGGCTACGGGGAAATTGCCAAGCAGCTTGGTGAAAAAAGGTCCACTGTTGGAGCAATCATTAGAAAATGGAAAAACATGACTGTCAATCTCCCTCGGACTGGGGCTCCATGCAAGATCTCACCTCGTGGGGTCTCAATGATCCTAAGAAAGGTGAGAAATCAGCCCAGAACTACACGGGAGGAGCTGGTCAATGACCTGAAAAGAGCTGGGACCACCGTTTCCAAGGTTACTGTTGGTAATACACTAAGACGTCATGGTTTGAAATCATGCATGGCACGGAAGGTTCCCTTGCTTAAACCAGCACATGTCAAGGCCCGTCTTAAGTTTGCCAATGACCATTTGGATGATCCAGAGGAGTCATGGGAGAAAGTCATGTGGTCAGATGAGACAAAAATATAACTTTTTGGTCATAATTCCACTAAACGTGTTTGGAGGAAGAAGATTGATGAGTACCATCCCAAGAACACCATCCCTACTGTGAAGCATGGGGGTGGTAGCATCATGCTTTGGGGGTGTTTTTCTGCACATGGGACAGGGCGACTGCACTGTATTAAGGAGAGGATGACCGGGGCCATGTATTGCGAGATTTTGGGGAACAACCTCCTTCCCTCAGTTAGAGCATTGAAGATGGGTCGAGGCTGGGTCTTCCAACATGACAATGACCCGAAGCACACAGCCAGGATAACCAAGGAGTGGCTCTGTAAGAAGCATATTAAGGTTCTGGCGTGGCCTAGTCAGTCTCCAGACCTAAACCCAATAGAGAATCTTTGGAGGGAGCTCAAACTCCGTGTTTCTCAGCGACAGCCCAGAAACCTGACTGATCTAGAGAAGATCTGTGTGGAGGAGTGGGCCAAAATCCCTCCTGCAGTGTGTGCAAACCTGGTGAAAAACTACAGGTAACGTTTGACCTCTGTAATTGCAAACAAAGGCTACTGTACCAAATATATTAACATTGATTTTCTCAGGTGTTCAAATACTTATTTGCAGCTGTATCATACAAATAAATAGTTAAAAAAAATCATACATTGTGATTTCTGGATTTTTTTTTTTAGATTATGTCTCTCACAGTGGACATGCACCTACGATGACAATTTCAGACCCCTCCATGATTTCTAAGTGGGAGAACTTGCAAAATAGCAGGGTGTTCAAATACTTATTTTCCTCACTGTATATATATAAAGATTGAAACGTCTACTATTAAACAAAACAATTCAAAATTAAAAGAATCAGACTACTCTCTGCTTATGTAATCCATATGAAATGTGCATTTATCTCTATAGGCGCATTCAGTAGATGGCGAGTCAGCATCGTCAACTTCATCTTTGCATTTGTACTTTACAAAATATAGCTGAACAAGCTGTTTCAATTTTAATAACTTAAAGCTACACTGTGTAGGATTTTCGCCCATCTAGCACTGAAATTGTATATGACTACCAACTGAATATTACTTTCTAGCCCCTCCCATTCCGAGGGCATTTTAACTCCTACGGTGGCCGTATTATTTCAAATCTGCCGGCAGTCGCCGGTAATCTCCCCCTCGCATTCGTCACGGTGCCACTGAGTGTAAAAATGAGAAAGGTGAAGCTTGAATTTCCAGGTGTGTCCCTCTTTGGCTAATGTATTATCAAGATGGAGGCGCACCATTCGAGTGACTCGCTCGTATGTATTCTAAATGGCAGATTCTACGCTTACAAAAATACTTGATTAGTTGGTAGAAGCATTTACACATCAATGAGCACATATCATTTTAAAAAGAACAAAGTGTTTTTTGCTAAGAATCAACTTAAAAAATGACACAGTGTAGCTTTAACTTTATTATTTAACTTTAACACATTATTTTGTGATGTTTTAGCTATAAGCCGTATGCTCTGTTATGGCTATAATAAGGAACTCTAGCAGTTACAGTATACGGATTGATCGTGCTTGTGTCAGAGACTCCTTTTCTATGGAAGATATTTATTCCACGCAATTTTTTTTTACATAGGAACGATGATCCAGTGTTTAACCAGAGTTTTTTTATTTTTATGCAGTTACATGAAATACGTTTTATGTGTTCCATTCCACATCCGTTTTAACGTAGACTATTCCACGCAGGCTTTACGCGATCACAGTTAAAGCCCCGATATAGCTACTCAGGGCGAAGTTCTTTTTCGTTCTTCGTTTAGGGGTATAATGAAGAAACACGTGAGCAACGATATACTGTTAGAGAACATCTGACGCCGCCCACACTGCTGAGAGTTACGGTAAGATGAGTTAAAGGGGTACTTCACCTCTGGAAAGATGAATGTGTATTTAAAATAGGTCATTTATGTACAAGAAATGTGAAATTATTTTTTAATTTGGAGCTTTCTAGACTGAGAAAATCCAGAAAATGTATTTTTGGCTTATGTGGATGAAAGACAACAACTCCCAGAATGGACTTGCTTCGCTGCCCTACGAGGCCACTCCCAAGCCACGCCTACCGGTAAGAAAGCGCAGTTGAAAACAACAAGGCTAGGCTACTAGTGAGACTCCGTGATGAGTTTGCCCGGGATTTCGAGATCGCCCAAAATGTCCGGGATTCGGCTTTTGCATTCTACAGTCGCCATTCATCATGTTTACTGTGGCGAGCAGGACGAGGCTGACGGCCGCGGGAGAACGACGCGAGGCCGGTGGCGTCATTACTGAGACGCGCCGGTCTTGTATGTCTCACGGAGGAGCGGGAATTTTCTTAGCAATGTTAAAACACACATCAACCAATCACTTTTTTAGTGTTCATGTAAACACTACATTCAGATTCACCAATCGGAATGAATTCAGTTAGATTGAAACAAAAGGTGTGCATGTAAACAATGAATGGCCACTGCAGAAAGCAAAAGCCAAATCCCAGACATTTTGGACGATCTCGACGGCCGGACATGTCCGGGAAAAAGAGGATGGTAACCCCTACTACTTAGCTTTCTCTTACTACTCAGCTTTCTCCACAGAACAAGAGCCTGCTAGCTTAGCTTCCAAAGAAAGACGTCTGACGTCTGGATTTTTTCCTGACAAAAAATACATAAATCTCTCGTCTCAGGGGGATATGAGGGTGGAAAGCACGGGAATTCGAAAATACTACAGGTTTTCTACTAATACAAAGCTTAATGCTAAATCCTGAAGTATCCCTTTAATGTGCTGTGCACTTTCCTCTCTCAATAATAAAATAAACACACAACAAAATTAAGAAAATAGTAAGCTGTTTTGTAATTAGATACATGTTAAGGGATTTTCTCTAGATTTGAAGCAGGATTTTTATTTATTTTTTGCCACCCCAATAAAATCACTGGGTCTTATCTGGGCTGCGTTCAGCCCCGACAAAAAGTAGCAAAACTTTTTTAAACGGAAGCGGTGGTGCGTTGAACACCCTGTTCTGATGACGCAAGAGTTGCAACTATGGCAGGTGAGAAGGCTTTTGTGTTCTTTTTGAAGATATGTCGGAGCCTGATGAAATCGGTATAAATGTGTTTAATACTGCAAAATACACTTGATGTTACAGTCACTGACCTTGCCGTGCAGAATAAAAGAGAACATCCCAATCGAGTGAAGGGATTTGTGGAAACTGTGGTTCCTAATTATTGTGATCCAACATTTGATCCAGGATGAAACAAACATTTCAGGTGAAGGATAATCCACTTCTTACCTTCGAGACTGTGTTATGATCTATATGACCGTATTATTTTTATTGTATTAGGCTTATCATTATTTATGATCACTGTTGATATGCTATATTTTTACTATAAAACGCTTACGACAAACATGTCTTCTAATATCTTCAATTGTTGGACACATTTGTAAACGACTTTACTTGGACCTATTGTGCGAGCTGTCTATGTAATACCGCGTGGTTTACATGTTGCTGACATTTTTGAAACACCCACCAAACAAGAGAAAACGTATCTCAAACCCGTTGCACACAGTTTCCAGGAAACATGTCGTTTAACCTTTAAACCATAGCAAAGCATGGCACACCAGTTTAAGCTTGAACGTGCCCCTGGCCACCCCTGAAAAAAAGTTGGGGGAGCCAAAATAGAGCCCTGTGGAAGGCCACAAGTCATAGGTACCATGGAAGAGGAGAAATTACCCATCTTTACAAAAATTTTGTCAGACAGGTATGATTGAAACCATTTCAGAACAGTAGCTTTTAGACCCACCCAAGACTCTAGTCTAGATAATAGAGTAGGGTGGTCAATAGTATCAAAAGCAGTTGAAAGATTTAAAAGAATCAGAACCGCAGTGTCTCCGGAATCAGTAGAGAGATAAATATTGTTTAACACTCTGAGGAGGGTGGACTCAGTGCTTTGAGCAGACCTAAAGCCAGATTGAAAAACCTCATAGATACAATTACTTGACAAAACGTGTTGGAGTTGATCCAGCACAATTTTCTCCAGTAGCTTAGAAATGAAAGGTAAAACAGAAATAGGCCGATTTTTTTTTTTTTTTAAACGAAAGGATCTAGTGAAGGCTTCTTGAGCAGAGGAGTGACCGTAGCCATTTTAAGATTGGCAGGAACAGAGCCCATTTGGAGGCACTTGTTTATAAGAGATACCATACCTGGCCCAATCGCATCAATAATTAATTTTAAAAATCTCGGGTGAATGATATTGTTAGGACAAAATAAAGGTTTGCGCTTGACAATCACTTCCTTAAGTGTCTGGAGGTTGATAGGTTCAATAACCTCCCACAAATCAGAAACAGGTGACAAGATTGTGGAAACAGTTAAGTTAGGGCAGATGCTAAGTCTTAAGTTAGTAATTTTGTTAATAAAAAAATCTCACAAAGCCTTCACATAGAGCATCAGAAGCAACAGACAATGTGTTAACAGAAGGATTTACAACAGACTGAATAACTGAAAACAGAACCTTTGGTTTTGAGTGATTGGATTGGAGACATGCAGCCTGTCCCTTTTCCATTTGCGTTCTGCCTTTCTACAAATTTGTCTTTGGTGACGGGTGTCAGAATGTTGCCACAGTTCAGATTTTGGTTTGCACTTGTGAGGCTTTAGGGGAGCAGTCACATTTGCTACCTTAAGCCAAGCCGAATTTAAAAGGCTAAGATGTTGATCCGCATCCAGGTCAGATAATGGTTGATCCAAGTGCAACTGAGAGCAAAGTTCAGCAAAGCACAGATTGAAGTTTGTGCTAAACTGTGGAGAGTAGAACCGAGACAATGTTACAGGTGTAATAGAAAGTTGAGAGAGATCCAGAAGAGAGAGTGAGAATAAAATAGGCTTATGATCAGAGAACAGAAAATCTGAGAACACAATATCAGTGACATCAAACCCATAAGAGAGTACAAGATCCAACGTATGGCCCTGAATATGAGTAGAGTCTTTGATCCACTGCGATAGATTAAAAGCATATATTAGATTAAGGAACTCCTGCGACAAGGGATTAGACTGTTACATCACGTGGTTGTGGAAATAGCACGAAGACGAAGGAAGATGATGATAATGATCTTTAATGACAAAACTAAAACTTTGACAAATGTTTTACAAACTAAAAAATGACAAAACTTTAAGGAGAAAACCACACTAAACATTGACGAAGATTAAGGGAGAACACAGGGTATAAATACACAAAGCAAACAAAAGGTACTAAATTACAGTTACTTGATTTTTGTATCCTGATTACATAACGCCGTTACATGTATTCCGTTACTCCCCAACCCTGACAATGGCACATACAATGACACATGAGCCAGGGATTCAGAGGGAAAAATATTTTGTTTCTAGCCCTTACAGTTAAAAAGTTATTAGCAGAAACGTAAGTGCTACTTTAAACAGTTGGTGGCACTAGAGGGATTAAGTTAGAGACTCCAAAATTGTTGTGGTTTATGCGGGAAATGTGGGAAAACCAACTGATACAATAGGTGCCTAAGCACCCTTGGTGCTTGGCCTCTAAAATTCATGTCAAGTTGTATTTGCATTATTAATCTCTTAATTGTAAATTTTTTACCAATATTCAGCCAGCTTTGTCAAATAATGTCAAATTGGATACATAAACAGCACAGCTCTGTCAACTTCTATAGTGACTGTCAGACAGTAGCGACATTTGATCACAAATAACTATGGATTTGAACATTCAGATAGCTCAAAATAAAAAGTAAAAAGACAGTAACAAATATATTTCCTCTGAAATCAATAATTTCTGGATTTATTTGTGTCACTTTCCCTATATGTTATCAATGATTTTTGCATATGTCCCCTCAAACTCATATTAAGCACCACCCCTTTCTGTTTCCTTCCAGGGTGAGTGTTGTGAAACGGGGTGATGATAGTCCAGGACTCTCTTTTGCCTTGCCTACGGCATTTCATAAGGCAGTCGTCTCAACTTCTCCTGCTGGTCCTGCTGGTCTGGATGCTGCTCTTCTTTGCCGTCTTTTCCTACTTCACTGACTCCCAGGTGAACCAGTTCCATAGGACGACTTCCGTCTTCAACTCTGAATCTCAACACTCAACCCATGTTCAGCGTAGTTCCCGGGCCATCATGGCGTCCCATAATGTCCCCTGGGGTATGTTTGCGGAGAGGAGGGACACTTTCCAGCGCAAGCAAGTGTTTCAACCTCCTCGTACTAGAGAAGAATTTAATTTCAGGAATTTTGGCAAACGTCGGGTTGAGTTTAGGAAGAAAGTGATGAAGCCCCCTGAAACTGAATTCAACACCTGGTCGTTGGTCCGTGGTCTGTGGAAGGGACAGGTGTCCTCCAAATTGCTAGGCCAACGACTAGAGAAAGCCAAGAAGAACTATATTCTCTCTAATGAGCACAAAGTTTTCTATAAAGGCCAACGTAAGGAAGACAAGGGTAGGCAGGAGATACTGTGTCAGATAAAAGAGCAAGCTCAGCTCAGGACTCTGAATAGCTCTGAACAGCCCTTCGCTCACCTAGGTTTTCAACAGCTGGTTCCTCCTCAACTGCAGAAGGCATACAGGACATGTGCCGTGGTGACTTCAGCCGGGGCAATTCTTAACTCATTACTGGGGCGTGAAATTGGTGAGTTGGGTGGGGATAATATGCATATATACACAACTACCAGACAAAAGTTTGAAATTTAGATTTTAAAATGTTTTTGAAGTATTTTTTGCTCACTAAGACCGCATTTGATGAAAAATACAGTAAAAACAGCAATATTGTGAAATATTATTACAATTTAAAATAACTGTTTTCTGTTCATTTTAAAATGTAATTTTTTCCTGTGATGACAATGAATTTTTTTTACAGACATTACTCCAGTTGTCAGTGTCACACGATCCTTCAGAAATCAATCTTGTGCTGATTTGGTGCTCAAAAAACCTTTCTTATTATTATCATTGTTGAAAACTGTTTTTTGCTGCTTAACAGTTTTGTGGGAACCATGAGACACTATCATTTTAAAGTGTAGGGTAAGTGTTTTTTCAGCAAGGATACATCAAAAGTGATAGTAAAGTCATATATAATGTTACAAAAGATTTTTATTTTAAATAAATGCTAATCTCTTGGCCTTTCTATTCATCAAGAAATCCTGGAAGAAAAATCATGGTTTCCACAAAATATTAAGCAGCAAAAAAAGTTTTAATACAGCTGTTGCTGTAATGCATCTCTATATATTTGTTCCTCTTTTAGAATGTCGTTAAACAATTCTTTGTGGATTTTTTGCTTTTGCTGATGGAGCATGGGGAAAATAATATTTGGTTATAAATTTTATTTGCAATACAGTTATGTGTTGTCTTTGATATTCATCAATAATAAAGCATAACAAATATTTTGCACGGCTACAGAGTGCTGCAGGGATAACATATTGTTGTCGGTCAACCCGGAAATCAGCATCACCCTGGTTCCCTTGACAAAAACCCAACAGGATTTTTCCATTGGCTTTTGGATTATTGCAGAAAATAAGATCTATGACCAACAAAAGTTTATGTTTCTTACACGTTCTGTTCATCAAGATAATCTTCTCGAATTAACACAACTTTTATGAATTTTGAAGCCTAACCAGAGGTAGAAAGTTAAAGTAAGGCTAAAAGAACGTCTCAGGTTAGGACTGTAACCTATGTTCCCTGAGAAAAGGGAACGAGACACTGCTTCGAAATGACGCTAAGGGGAGACAGGCTTTGACCTCTCAGGCGTGACAGGTGTCTGAAATCACAATCAAATAACGGCAATCAGATTGACCGGCGACAGCCCATGAATCAATAGCGTGCGACCTGGAAGTATAAAAGGGCGCCTTGTAAACATGATAATCACCTTATTGTCTGAAGGGACTGTTAGGCAGGCAGGCCCCGAGGCATGGCGAAAAGACGCAGTGTCTCGTTCTCTGTTCTCAGGGAACATAGGTTACAGTCGTAACCTGAGACGTTCCCTTTCGAAAGGGAACTTAAACTGCGTCGAAATGATGCTAAGGGGAATGATATACCCACGCCACCATTCTAAGAGGAGTGCGTGATCATTAGCAGTAACAACTGTTACTCCTCAGGTCACACTGGGCTGTCAGTGATAGCATTCTCTACAGTCATAGCCCAAGCTATAAGCCTCACAGGGAAACCTCCATAAACATTGTTTACCGAAAGGCCTACCTGGCCCTGCTCAAGGGCCTGGAACCACAGCTTCAAATTAGAAGGGGTCCCTTCTAGGGAATGTGGCTAGGTAACCCAAAGGAACCCCAGCCAATCAATATTCAGGGGAACATACTCACCCGAAATGCCACCAGAAAGGCCTGATCTGGTGTCACTTACATTAGATACATCAGTCTGGCCAAATTCCTGTCTGTCCGAAGACAGAGCCTCTGGACACTTGCCTTTAGATAAGGCAATTGTCCTATAAGCCTATTACCTGACAACCACCCTATGTGGAAACTTGCCTTCAGGGAGGCCCGAAGAGGCCTACCACCTGACAGCAAGCTAAACAACTGGTTATGAACCCTGAATCCGAGTGTCAGTCCCAGAGCGGCCTGCTAAGGCCAGCCAGTCCTGGGACTCAGTCTCTGACCGGCCTGTTAAAGCCGGCCTCCTGAAAGTCGGCCTCCTGAAAGTCTTCTTATGTAAGAAACTTGGGGACTGAGTTACATGGTGGCCTGATAAGGCCAACCGACTGACAGTGGTCAAACCTATTTGGCTGATCGTAACCGGGGCTCACCTCCAGAGAGGCCCACTGAGGCCAATTATCTGATACTGATTTTAAACTGATACTGTTTTGCCACTTCTGTTTATTTTCCATTCTATATTTGAGTCTGATACTGTTTTGCTACTCTGATTTTAAGCTCTTAGCTTTGCTTAGCTCTATAGCTTTGCTGTTATGCAGGTATTATTTTCATATTATTTGTCTGGTTGTTCTGTAAAGCACTTTGGTCAGCCTAGTGGCTGTTGTAAATGTGCTATATAAATAAAATGAACTTGAACTTGAACTACAAACTTGAACTTTGAAAAAGTTTTCAGGACATATCCTAGTGACAAAGATGAATTAATGATATTAAGAAGATGATATATGCCCTCTGGAGGCATCTCTTTCAATAGCTTATTCGGTATAGGGTTTAACATTTTTTGATTTAGATGATTTAACGAGTTTAGACAATTCTTCATCACCTAAAGCAACGAATGAATGAAATTTGTCCTCAGGGAGACTACAATGCACTGTCTGATGCGATACTGTGGTAGATGGTTGCATAGTTATAATTTTCTCTCTAATATTATCAATCTTGTAAGTGAAGAAGTTCATAAAGTCATTACTGGTGTGTTGTTTGGAAGCGTGCAGTGTTAGAGCTTTATGTTTCGTTAATTTAGCCACTGTTTCGAATAAATACCTAGGGTTGTGTTTGTTTTCTTCTAAACATGTTAAAAAAATAAGCAGATCTAGCAGTTTTTAAGGCCTTTCTGTAGGCAATCGTGCTCTCGCTCTCCACGAAATGCGAAAAACTTCTAACTTTGTTTTCTTCCAGCTACGCTCCATTTTTTTGGCTGCTCTCTTTAGGGCCCGAGTGTGCTCGTTGTACCACTGTGTTGGACTATTTCCTTTAATCTTCTTTAAGCACAATGGAGCAACTGTGTCTAAAGTGCTGGAAAAGAGAAAGTCAATCATTTCTGTTGCAACATCGACTTCTTCTAAGCTATCTGGGATGCTGACGAGATGAAACTGATTAGGAAGATTATTTATAAAGCAATCTTTAATGGCAGAAGTGATAGTTCTACCATATTTATAACACAGAGTCGGCTTTGCAACCTTGGCTAAATTAATTATACATGAGATTAAATAATGATCTGAGATGTCATCGCTCTGCTGCAGAATTTCAATGGCATCATTGATTCCATGTGACAATATTAGATCTAAAGTATAATTATGACAATGAGTAGGTCCTGACACGTGTTGTCTAACTCCATAACACAGTCTCACCCCAAAACGTCACATACTGACGCGTCTTGACCATACGGCAACATACGACGAAAAGGGTACCCCTAAAACGTCCATATGTGACGTTTTGGGTTATGGGTAGGTTTAGGTATGCGTTAGGGTACCGCTAAGAGGCGCTGCTGGTGCGCTTATGTCTTCGTCTCATATGGACGTTTTAGGGGTACCCTTTTCGTCGTATGTTGCCGTATGGTCAAGACGCGTCAGTATGTGACGTTTTGGGGTGAGACCGGGCTGAACTCCAATAGTGTTTAGAATGTCTGTAAATGCTAATCCCAATGAGTCTTTTTCATTATCTACATGTAGCCTATATTAAAATCACCAACAATTAGGACATTATCTGCAGCCAGAAATAACTTTGAAAATCATCAAATTCTTTGATTAAAATATGTATGGTGCCCTGGTGGCCTGTATAGTAGCCAGCACAAATGTCAAATGGGATTGATCACTTACGCTATAACGTTACAGAAAGCACCATTACTTCAAAATAATTATACTTGAAACTACTTGAGTAATACTGAAGATATTGCTATAAATTACAGCAATACCTCCCCCCTTTCCTTTTAAACGAGCCTCGTGTTTATAGCAGTAATCTTGCGGGGTGGACTTATTTAAAGTAATGTAATTGTCTGGTTTTACCCAAGTTTCTGTCAATCACAGCACATCTAGGTTATGGTCTGTAATCATATCATTAACAATAAGTGCTTTTGAAGAAAGGGATTGAATATTCAGCAACCCGAGCTTTATCATTTGTTCATCTGCATTATATTTGTTTTTTATTTGTTGAACATCAATCAAATTTTTACCCTTAAATGGGTTTGGGAGTTTTTTGTATTTCCTAGTTCAGGGAACAGATACTGTCTGTGATAATATCTAGCTGAAAGAGTCTCTATGTGATGGGATTTATCTGACCTCAGTGACGTGAGACAGCTAGGCAAGGCCGTGAAGGATCCATCTGTTGTATCCTTCATCCACAGGAAAAACGAAGGCCACATTTGAAGGAGCCTTCAAATTGGGACAGCCTTCGTTGTGCCGCTGTGATGCAATCGCTTCTTCGAATGCGGCCTTCGGAGGATACAGCCTCTGAATTAGGACACAGCTTGTGTATTTACACTCCCTGTTTAGTTCAGTTCTTTGTTTGGTCTTGTTAATGCTTTGTGGTTGTGTTATGCTTAAATTCCAGTGATTTACTGTAACTGTTACAAATGAATTTAAATCATTATCTTTGTACACCTCAAAGGTAAACTGCACCTTATCTCTGCATGTTAAAACGGTGTCGTGTTAGCGGCTCCTAAGTTAATAACTAATGATCGTTGCGACGGAAGTGAATCAATCAAAACTAACTTTAGACAATAACTTTATTCTAGAGCTGCTTTAAAGCCAAAACAATTTCTGTTACTTTATTTTCCTATTATCAATGTGAAGCCGCTTTGGAACAATCTACATTGTTAAAAGCGCTATATAAATGAAGATGACTTGACTTGACTTGCATTTGGATGCTCGTTTTTGGAATCAGTTGCTGTTCTCTGTAGTATTTCAGAGAAACGTGCCGCACCAGTAGATGCAGATTCCTTGTGTACAATAAAAAGTTTTTAATGGATGGCCCCAATGTAACACAAATAACGTTTATAATTCAAAACTATGAATTTTCAGCAAAAGGGGGTGTGTTTGCAGCATTGATGTTCTATCTATATTTGTGAATTCTAATTATCAAAGGAAAAAAATATTTATTTTTTGGGGGGGAAGTTGCATTCAAAATCTTAGCTTCAAAAATCTGTGTACAATGCTTCTTATTACACACCAGCTTGTGCTAAAGTTTCTTCTCAGACTTTTATTTGCCAAACCGCCACTTTCTTGTCTTGTTTTGACAGTTGCGCTCTCTTTCTTTCTCTCTCGATTTTACTCTCTCTCTGTCATGCAATTTCTTTCTACTCAATTCATCGTCTCTCTTTTTTTTTTCTCCTTGTTAGTCCTTGTTTTGGTCTGCTGTTGAATAGAGACATTGATGCACAGGGTCCTAATTGTTGAATGTGTTGGAACATGAATACTGCAGCTGACAGCCAATGGCAGATAAGCATGAGAGCAGTGCTCCCTGTTCTCTGGAAGCCCTTGAACAGCATTGCCCTGTTTCATTGTCAGAAAGAAGGAGAGCACTGCTGACACACAGTCTTTACGTGTTTTTGTTTATTTGTTAGTGTCTTATTGGATGTTTTATTAAACAGGTTCAGAAACTGGACATGGACTTATGTCTAGAAACTTACAGCATTACATCAACATATTTTACATTTCAAGCCACCACAAATGTGTGCTCTGAATTGTTTATTTGATCGTAAAATGAGTTTTACTTACATTACTAATAAATTGAAAACTTGTGATGCGAGTCTAGATCAAATGGTTTCTGTTGCCAAGTGAATTGTATTTTGCTGCCATCTAGTGGCGATTGAATGTCTTGCACGTGAAATTTATTGATGGAAGAAGATAATGCACAGCAGACAGATGTTTTGATTATTCAGGTCAGTGAATATGGAATTACTCAGTTTACTAGGGATATAGAAGAAGAAAAACAATCCAATATACCTGTACATCAGGCTCCTGTCCATTAGGAGTTTAATATGATAGAATTTGCCTTACAACATTTTTTTTTTCATTTTTTTTTTTACTAAATTATTTTCAAATCAAAAGGGAAAACTAATTTGTCACACAACTGGTTTGTCACACCTGATGCGTCACATATAATTTGTTGTATCTCAATAACTGGTTTTGTGTCAAATTTCCTATAACACATGCTTGTTTTATGTTGGTTTCAAATACTAAAAACCTGAAGTAGAATTAAGAGTTGTTTGTGAAGATTATTGATATCATTAGATATTTTGATATTTGATATATTGATATCATTAGATATGGGGATATTTTGGGGATATTTAATTTTATTTTATCAATCAATAAATTCCACTTGAAACAAACCTTGTTGTATTATTTTAATTTAATACTGTGAAGCTGCTTTGATACAATCTGTATTGTGAAAAGCGCTATACAAATATACTTGACTTGACTTGACTTGACATTATTCAATACATTCAGACAACAGTCAACTATGCAGGTATTTTGGCTGAAAGGTTAAAAGGTTAGTCTGTTATCTCAGAATTCCAGACAAGGGTATGTTCCATGTCTGGTCAGGGCAAGGGCAAGTTTATTATTATGAAAATTAAGTACATTATTTTGGGGTAAGTTGTCAGATGTTTCAATGTATGCAATTTATAAAGGTGAAGTAAGTGATTTCTGAGAAACACTGTTTATATTTGAAATCAACAATCACACCCCTCTCTTCATTGCTCTGCCCTCAAAATACATGAACACTCAATGTAAGAGTGGATGTCTGTTTATATAGTGGAACTTCAGCAAAGCAAAATAATGCTTCACGAAAAATTGCAAAGATGACGAAGGAATGACCAGGAAGAACAAAAAAAAAAAAAAGAAAGAACATACAGTACACAAGAGTATTTACAAGTAAGAGTTGGTTGTTAGTCGCCAGCATCACCAGTTCCTGACAAACAGTGACACTCAAAACTGTTCTGTTACTAGGGCTAACATAACTACAGCCAATCTTGCATGGTTCTGTGAAATATAGCAAAACCAATGTTACTCGCGTATGGAGCAAAAACAATGCAATGTCGGCGTCCGTTTCCAGGCCTTCCCGCTTAGGTCTCTCCAGTGCTGGAAAGCTTTTCTATTATTAAAGGTGCTCTAAGCGATGTTGGGTGACGTCACTTCTTGTTGACGTTCGAAGTATTGTCAAACAAAACGGAGGCTAGCTCGACCCTCCCTCCTCCTCATCCCGTCTCCTCCCCCTCCCTTTCCTGCTTCCTGAAACAGGCTTTTACGATGTAAATTCGGGACTTCGCACGTTGTAACGTTTGTCAAAGAGCTTGAAGTCTGCCCAGATGAAGAATACAAGACGAACTGGTAGTTCCACGAGACTTTTATAGATGTTTCCTCTCAGTTAAACATACTCTTCACATACTGTACATGTCGAAGAGCGAATGTTAGAAGGGAAAAGAAAACACTCTAAAACACACTACAAATCAAAGTGGAAGTAAACACATTATAATAAAACAACGGTCAGCAGTAGAGCGGTCATCTTACTCCTTGCGCGAGCAATCTCACTCTCACTTTGTGTGCGCGCTCACATAAAAACAGCACGCATACAATAACGTACGCCATAGAAGAAGTCATCTTAAAGGCACATCAACATTCATGTCATGAACACTACTTAACACTAGGTGGCTGTTACAACGTTCCTTCTCCTTTTCCCTCTTCTTTGCTATTTGTTCATCGGAACGTTGTCTCTTTGGTCGTGTGTCGGCCATATCAAAATTCAAGAGAATATAATTCTAACGTTAGTCGTTGTCTAGGACATCTCTCCTCCAGCTAACTTCCCTCTTCATGCTTCTCGCTCCTCCACTCCCCCGCCCCCCACCCCCCCTTCATGTGCACGCACACTAACCCCCCAACCCCCACCCCCAAATCATTCTTGCCGGTTATTGGCTTGAAAACTGTTTATGTTTCGTGCTGCAGGTTGGCCCAGTATGTTTTTGTTGCCGTTTGTGAAGCCTGGGCTGTCTTCAGAGGCCGCGTTTTTTTACAGTGTGTTCAGGGGACAGGCAGCAGGCGGATAGTGAGGAGATGTTTGCTGTATGTGACAAAAATGTTTCAGCCTAAAAAACGCGTGACATCGCTTAGAGGACCTTTAACATGGATCCTAAAGCTTCTGCCTGATCATGACTCTTCTTTTACTCTAACCATTTCTCTTTTGTAATGTCTTCCAGCCATCTCTTTCTTCAGATCTTCCTCTTGCTCACTCTCTCTACTCCTCATCATGAGTGGACACGCCCCCTACTGCTGATTGGCTACATGTGTGTTGTGGTGCTCGGTCCGATCCACTTTCAACAGCATTTCTCAGAAATCGCTTACTGTACCTTTAACTAAAATATTTTTTCATCAAAACAAGGAACTGATATTTAAGTATATTTTATAATTATACTGTTTAAATTTACAGCAGCTAAAAAAACGCATGCATTGCTGAATAATGACAGGTTTCACTGTGACAATGTACCCCATAGTGCCACAAAAGGTCTGCATGTGTTCTCCCTTTGTAATTTAACTGGTCCTTTGGATTGACTGCTTTTTTTGCCATTCTAGATTCTCATGATGCAGTTCTGCGTTTTAATGCTGCACCCTCCAAGGGCTATGAAAAAGATGTGGGCAGCAAGACAACCATTCGAATCATTAACTCTCAGGTTTGGGTCATTTGCATTAATGCACAGAGACACAAACCTTCACCCTCTGACTCATTCCCTGTCTCCCTGTGTGCAGGGATTAAATGGAGATGTGTTCTTCTTTTTTATCAGATTCTAGCTAACCCCCAACACAGATTCAACAGCAGTTTGATCTATAAGAACATTACCTTGGTAGCCTGGGATCCGGCTCCTTATAAAATTGACCTGGATGAGGTATGAATATCATATCAGAGGATCTGTCAGGAGTGTTATGCTCTTCAGCCCTATTAAACTTAGCTTGTGTTGTTTTCTTGCTTGAAAAATATATTTGGTTTGGCAGGAGCAGGGTGAATTTGTAGGTATTTAAGTGACATTATCAGCGCACTGGCCGGCAGAGGAATCATTTATAATGATTAGATCCAGAGCGTTGCTTCACTGACTGAGAATGAAATCAAAAAGCGGTGGACATAACAAGAATGGCTGATATTTTCGCTAGAGTAGCCAATTTGAGAGGAATACAAAGATGACGACGAAACAGAGTAGGAAGGGGAAAAAAAGATCCCTAGACTGGGATTGCAGTCTGGTTTTCTAAAGTAGTCTCCTGATTCACCAAGGCTGCATTTATTTGATCAAAAATACAATAAAAACAACAATACTGTGAAATATTAGCGCATTTTTAATGAACTGGTTTCTGTTGTAATATATTTTGAAATAGAATTTATTCCTGTGATGGCAAAGCTGCATTTTCAGCATCATTAGTCCAGTCTTCAGTGTCACATGATCTTTCAGAAATCCTTCTAAGATCGGTTCTTATTATTATCAATGCTAAAAGCATTATAATAAGAAGAACAATAACAGTTTTATTGTGCAGTTTTTTTTTTTTTTTTTTTTTTTGGGAAATCATGATACACTGCCATTCAAAAGAACAGAAAAGTACCCCCCCCCCCCCCAGAAATTAATACTTTTATTTAGCAAAGGCACATTAAATTGATAAAAAAAGACCGTAAAGACATTTATGAAATTAATAGTTATTACAAAAAAGATATATTTATAAATAAATGCTGTTCTTTTAAACTTTCTATTAATCAAATCCTGAAAAACTGAATTTCCACAAAAATAATAATTATTAATTGTAATATTATTTGACAGTATTGCTGTTTTTATTGTATTTCTGATAAAATGAATGCAGTCTTAGTGAGACTTTCAAAAACATTAAAAAGCCTTAATGTTTCCTAACTTTTGACCGGTACGGTGCGTGTTTTTATATATACCGGTATATATATATATATATATATATATATATATATATATATATATATATATATATATATATATATATATATATATATATATATATATATATATATATATACGGTCAAACCAAAAATTACTCAGACAGATACAATGATACATGATTTTTGTATAGTGTGTGCAGGACACTATAGTTTATAGAGAATAGCAAAATAAAGTAAACTGTGACATATTATACCCAAAAATTCTTCATACAGTGGACTATCAGTAAAATTTATACAAATTTATACCAAAATGTATTCAGACACTTTGACCTGACCATGTTTTGCTTAAATGTTTTTTCTTTAATTGCAAATGTGACCTTTTTACACCACAGACTGAACATAATTATAAGGTAATTGGTTGACCTAAATTGGTACTATCTAATTGTGTTCTTAAATTTAGCAGCTGACAGCTATTCAACCTGATTCATTTGTGAAATATCAACTGATTTGATAACTTTGATTTCTTGTCATATTTTTCTATTACAATTTTCTAAACTATAGTGAATAAACTGTGATGATGTGAGAAATGTTGAAGGTGTCTGAATACATTTTGGTTTGACTGTGTATATATATATATATATATATATATATATATATATACTGTATGTATATAGATAGTTTTTTCCTTCACTAATTCATTGCTTTTTTATCTTAGTATTAACAAAATGTTTTACCAAATTACTTGATAAGGCTTTCTTGATAATGCTTTTTTCTTCATTTTAATATCAGCACAGCTTTACCACTTTTTAACTTTGTCTTCCAAAACTATCAAAATTGATTTTTTATTCAGAAATGAAAAACATGTTCATCATAGAATAGGTCTTTTCCAGCCATTCTATTTATGGATTGCATTTTTATATAAATCAATAGATCCAGACAAATGAGCATCATGTCACTGACCATTTATCAAACCATGCAACTAAGTGTCAGTACTTTATTTTTAACATAATATTTGACTGTTTTTTCAATGTTCACAGTGGTACCAGAATCCCGATTATGACCTTTTTAATCCATACATAACTCACAGGAAGAACTTCCCTGAGCAGCCATTTTATATCCTGCATCCTTCATTTATCTGGAAACTTTGGGATATTGTGCAAAGCAACACGCTGGAAAACATTCAACCCAACCCTCCTTCCTCAGGATTTATAGGTGAGTCTTTTCACCATTTACATATACACAATATCTATCCTATTTTGATCCCTGCACTCAAGAAAATTGTTGTGCCACATGTTGTGACAGTAATTTTAGAGGGATTTGCCATGCTGTGCAGTTGACACACACATTCGACCCTAATTTAAGCAAGATCAAATGTTTCTCTGCCTACTTCTCCAGCGTCTTCTGCTGACTTACAAATGATAATCACATCTGTTTGCATTCACTGTTCCTCTTGAATTCATTTATGTCTGAAGAGTGCAGGGTGTGTGTGTGTGCGCTAATGCTGAAATGTGTTACTAGGTAATATCACTTTGATAGATGCCAGTTTGGGTGCATGAAGTGATTATTTCAGTCAGAAAGGCAGCTCATGTGGGGAAAGTAAATTCTCCATAAAATGTCTAGAGGATACTTACCTTGCCGGAGGCTGTACTGGCAGAAACAGTGCTCGGTGCCCGTGGCAACAAAAAGCCCATGAATGTTCATGGAAACACACATACACACACTTTCTTGTTGTCTCCTTTTGTTTTGCAAGTTCATTGCTAAATCTTTATGAATGAATGGAGGTTTGGCTTAAAACTCTGAGAGGAAATGAACAAATGTTATGACAGTGAGCATAATTGTGGGTAGTTCGTTTATTTTCTCGTATGACTGACATATAATCAAGATCTGTGTGAATTGTTGCTGTTAATACAAGTTGATGGCTCTCAAACAGACAATCAACATTCCAACACCCATCAAACATCATTGGTGCTATCAAAGGCACAATCCAATATTGGCGGTACTAGTATGTTTGTTTGTCCTCTTTCATTGTATTGAATGTGCAGTATTGGATTGTACATTTAACATACCATTACAGCTTTGACGTAAATGAATATTGTCGTCATTTTCTCCCCCCTCATATCATTCCAAAACCATATGACTTTCTTTCTTCTTCGGGGAACAAAATTTAGCATTATGTGATTCTTAACAAAACAAAAGTAAACAATGCTTTTATATCAAAAATCTTTTTTTTTTCTCTCTTTTTTTTCTTACGTTACATAGTGATATTTCACAAGCTCAGTGCCAACTCGTTTTTGCATAAAGGATTGTGGGTGATGGTAGAATATACTTGATGCATCCTTTAAAAAATCTGAATAAAGGACGCAAAATGAAAGCTGCCTTCCAGAGCTCTTGATTACGTGGAAGCCCAGATATGCAGCCTTACTAGGGCTGCCTTTAAGTCTAATTTTTTACGCCCTTCCCTCACTAACTTCCCTCCGTCTCTTTCACTCGGATGTACGTCATTGCTTACATTGCACGAGTGCCCACTACAGGCAGAACCCTTGCAACCCTTTACGCACCATTCTATAGGCCTGTATGCTTGGGATGTTAAAAAATAAATATAAACAAATATAAAATATTATTATATTAATATATTTATATTCAAATATAAAATGAATAAAAATACAATAAACTATAACTGTATAAAAAAACAGCCAGCTTAAGGTAGCTATAAGCATTAAATATGGTTAAATACAAAAATAACTCCAATACACACTAGAGTTGTGTGGGGTGGGGGTAAATTAGGCGTGACCAGCTGTGACATCACAATCATGGTGCATTGTGGTCTATGGTTCTGCTTGAAGTGTACATGTTGAGTAGACTCGCTCCCTCTGTCAAAATCGAGGGGTCGAGGGTCTATCCAAATAAACTTCCCTGTGTCCACTTGATGAAGTTGAACACATTTCAAAATGGCACTGGGGATTCCCCCGAGGGGAAGTACTTAGGGAAGTTGTACTTTGGAAGTACTTTGCAAGTTCATGTCTGAAATTGGACTTGAATGCAGCGTAGGATTGAGAATATTTGTTTGGGTGAATTCAATACCGTTACAGTACATTGCCTCCCTCTGGACTGGAGGGTGATGTGCAGAATGGTGCAAAGAAGGACAGTGGTGTCTGCCATGATTTTACTGTACAGCTGCTTAAATATTGAGGAGTTTTTCACCAAAAATGGTCAGATAGACCACTTGGTAAATGATCAGTGACCCACATGGACTTTTATTTTTACTTATACTGCCATTGTACTGAATTCACCCAACCGGATATTAAATTATCCATGTTCAGCAGCAGCAGAAGAAGAAAACATACAAGTTTGGAATGAAGGATTTTCCTTTTATTAAACTATTCCTTCATCATCACCACTAGTGACCAAGTTTGGATATACTGTCTTGGGTCACTGGACTACTTTGAAGCAATGATGTGACTAATGATCCACTTGTCAACATCCTTGATCTCCAGAAGCTAATGGTGAGATTAGGATCAGGGTACAAATAGAATACAAAGAAGTCATGGGTGGAGGATTTTACCAGTTTTGAGGATGTTTCCTTGAAATTCACAGCTTTATTCATATTATTCAGACCTGGCCTTAAATGGGTTGGGAACATAAAAACAACATAGGGCCAAGCACATTTATAAGTAATGCACCAGCACATGATCTACACATTCAATTTAACAAGTCACCAGTAACTGGTTGCACTTTTCTCGCTCTTTGTAACATTTATATTGACAAATCACATACAAATACTGGTTGGTGTGTTAGGTTAGACAACAGTTTGACAGCTATAGAGATCACCTTGCTACAGTTCTGATTTTCAGCTTTTGATTGGTAGGCACTCAACAACACTACACAGACGATTTTGTCATAATTTTGTCAAATATGTATGTCGTGTTTTGGGTAGAGTGGAGCTGGAACATAAAGGTGGGATTTGTGTGTTGTGTGTGTGTGTGTGTGTGTTGGTTCAGCCCGAGACAGGGGTGCTGCAATCATTTTGGAGACCAATGGAAGGAGGTTCGTTGCCAGCCACTGGGTTGCTATAAGCCCTTCGGTTGAGCTGGATGACAGTAGTTTTTGAGGGCAAAGAGGACTGTCCATTCTCTAGAGAGCTGTGTTTGCAATGAAACAGGATAAGGAAACACCTGTAAAACTGCACAAAACACAATAAATTACCACTCATATTTTCAGAGACACAAAAGATGCAGAACCATTAAAGATTTTGTACATGTGTGTGAAATCCTTTGAATTGCATCTTCTCAGTACATTTTAAATGTATTTTTAAATGTAATTTTTTGTTTCATTCTTTTTATGGCCAATTGTAGTGGGAGTATCTTAATAGTAAGTGTTCATAATAAAGGAACAGACAAATAATTAAAAAATCAAGTTTAAAACACATCATGTGCCAAGTTTTTTATAATGTACTCTTCATTTTAATGTTGGTTTCATATGGATTAAAAAAACAAAAAAACATTCTCTAAAATGTTTATATCTTACAAGTAATACATGGAAGTGTACATATCTTAATCATTCTTTTCAGAGGTTTTATAATACATAATTTTACATGAATTATTTATTAGTATCATGGATTATTAATTCATGAATATTATTACATTTTTAAAGGGTCATCCCACATGACATTTTACAACCTGAACTAAACTCATGTCATAAAAAGGTCAAAATTATCTGATATTTTAAGAGCTTATTGACCATGACTCACTGCAGGGGTCTTTTCTGTGATATAATTTCCTGTTTAAAAAAATAATAATATTATACATGTTGGTTTGCACACTTTTGTTAAAATATTTATTTTCTAAAAAGTATTCATAAAAGATTAAGCCAAGCAACTTGATGTTGTCTCTTCGAGAATATATATATATATATATATATATATATATATATATATATATATATATATATATATATATATATTAATAATAATATTAATAATAATAATAATTATTATTATTATTATTTTAATTTAATATTTAATTAATATATAGAACAAAAATTAGAGTCATTAACCCAATAATTATTGACTGGAATGTTTTGAAGCACTTGTTTCTTACTTCTGATTAGATGTCGGATGTTATAGTGTGTAGAAATAGCTGTTTACATTCAAACATATGTGTGTGTCTCTTCACAGGTTTTGTAGTATGCCTAGGGATGCTATTTCAATTCAATCCAGTCCACATTGGCAGGACCTGACCTACAGTAAACAACATAAATCACACACTCTGCTGATTCTCAAATGATAGTTGCAGGGTTGATGCTAGTCAATACACTTAGACCACTTTGTCACCTTGACAACCTATAGATGTGTACACCGAACAAATGGTCTAAGGTGATTGGCTATCCCAAGGGGTGGATGCCCTGTTGTTCATCTCATGATACACATTGTCTGATTGGCTGGGTGAGTGGTCTCGACCCATGCATCCAGGCCCCTGATTGGCTTTCATATTGCATGTGGCTACACTGCCAAGTGTTTGATGTGTGTCCCCTGCATGTGTGCGTGTGTGTAGTGAGAAAACTCTGTGTCTGATCTTGGCAGGGTGCTGTCAAGCTGTGTATGATGACAGCCTGCGGGCAGATGACAGAGTCTTGATGTAAAACAAAAATTCAACAGTTCACAGAGTTGGCCAACATTAGACCACCGTACACACAGCTGACAATGTGTACCGTGTACTAACATAGATTTAACCACAAGATCTTTGAGTAGATTCTTTCATTTACTCACCATCATGTCATTTCAAGTATGTATGACTTTCTTTCTTCTGTTAATGTACTGGTTCTTTTTTCTTACAATGACTTGGGTCTGGAGTTTTCAAGTTTCTTATGAAGTCTTTTGAAATCATATCCACCTTATTCCTGACGAGCTAACTACGTTTTGAATTATGGGTGGTACTTCCATTAAAAAAGACTGAAATGAATCATTTCAAATCATAAGGTTGCCCTACAAATAAAGCTTATCCATCAGTTTGACTGAATGAGCTGTCAATTTTCCTTCATGTTTTATTTTCCGACATCATGACGTCATAACGTTACACTTGGTATTTTGACGTGACATGATATAAAAAGGATATCTATGGCAAGAGCTATTTTCAGTCGCTGCATTGTGTAAAAGTATGAAAAAGGACAACATATACTGCACATTTGTGGTCTTTTCTCACGATATATTTTATGCTATTCTCCATTAGCCTGACTACGTCAGACTTTGTACTTCCGCTCAATTTCAGTTCGCTTCTGTACTCAGTCTGAGATAGCGACCTTTCTTCCTGTTTTCCTCCGGCCTCAAAACAGCCGGCCAATCAACGAACAGAGGGCGGGCTGAGAGCCGTGACGTAGACGCTGATTGTACCGTGGATGCGTAGATTTACTTCACATAATCTGCAAAAGTCGTTCACAGCCATGTTCACGCCGGTATTTCGCTCGATGGTTTTGTTTTCGCATCATACATGTGTTTACAGTAGAAGTTCGATGCGGTTGAGCCTGCGCATAACACACGTCATAACCAAACATTATGTGATTGGCTTACGGGTAACCAATGATTTTAAACTTCAGACAAGCGCCCCCCCGCGAGAAAGAAAACGCTTTTCAATAGAGAGCCTAAGTCCCTCCCCTTCCGGTCGACCACCATGGGACCTTATTTTGGAAAAATATTGTATGGTAGTCAATGGCGAGAGACAACAAATATTTTGATCTCGTTTGAATTGTGCCCTGATTTACACATATGATGTTTGTCAATTTAAAAGATACATTTTAAAGTCAAGAAAGTCGCAGCTTGATGTAAAACTGCTGAGGTATAAGACTGTGAAAATACGTAATTACAAAGACTACAAACCCAGAAGGCGCACATGCGACGTCATACCTTTTCTCTCAATGAATGAAGCTAACTTTACTGAAGCTAACGTCTGTCATGTTTTCTATAGTCTTACATTATAATCGTAACGTTACGCCGTCATGCCTGAGTGTTTTGAGCCAGAATACACACATACGAGCAACGGATCTTGTGACGTACATAGTGCGAGACGAGAGATGTAGTTCATTGAGCGATTTTCACATAAAACTAAACGTTACTCTTCTGTTTTATGACAAACTGCGACTTTCTTGACCTTCATAATTACCTTTTAAATTGACAAACATCATATGTGTAGTTCAGGGCACAGTTCAGACGGAATAAAAAGATAAGTTATCTCTCGCCATTGACTTCCATACATATTTTTTCCGAAATAAGGTCCCATGAGACGGAAGCGGAGGGGCGGGACTTAGGCTCTCTATTATGCCCTTCCGACTCTGTCTACGAAGCAAAGCGAAGTAGCAGAGTTTGGTATTACCAGGCTAATTCTCCATTAATAACTCACTAGAATGCATGGAGACTCACATCTCTTTCCAGGTTTGTTTTTGCAGGTAAATACAATTTATTTATCTGTCAAAATGACGGAAATCACTTTGAACATTTAATAAAAAAAAATTATTAAGGCAACGTATGTTACACAATCCAGATATATATTACTACAGTGATATTTATCTCATCCATTATTGCTGTGGAAAGAATCACGCTTTTGGGGTTATTCATGGTCTGTTAAAAGTGCCTTGTTGATGCTTTTACACTTTTAAATGTCCTTTTAATGGACGAAGGGTGAGTAGAATAATGTCATCTCATTGTACCTCATTGTTTAAAAAAAAAAAAAAAAACGCATTATTGCGTTCATAGAGCGAGCCTTTCACTGATTGTTTACAGCTTAACGGAAGTTACACCCATAATTCATGCAACACGTCATGGGGCATAGGAATAAGGTGGATATGATGTATGTTTACAGTTACAGTACACAAAAGATTGTGTGAGGAACAAAGTTAAATGCAAGTCATTATTCACTGACAATCTTTCCCTCCGGTTCCTTTCATTCTTCGCTTGGGGTAAATAGTTCAAAATACCTTTACAGCAGTATACTATTAGCAAACATCCGAATATGTAAATATGTGCTGCACACCTTCCTCTCAATAACAAAATAACACAACAAAAGTGACAGCAGAGAAAACAACAGTTAAGAAAGCATCAGATTATAGCGATGTGAATGTTTGCTTTAGCTGTGCAATTCAGCACTCCAGTCAAGTCACATTTATTTAACATTTTATACAATAGATTTCTTTAAAGCAAGCAGATTTACAGTATTAAACAGTGTCAGTGTCACTTTCAATTAGAATTACAACTTCAGTTCATAAAGCAATTATTGAGTGTGTTCATGTTTTACTCACATCTAACCTCGACAAAATGAACAGAATAAATGAACCAGTGAAGATTATACCGACCTATTTTGTAATCGCCACGGATCAATGATCGTTCAAAAGTGTTTACCATCTGAAGCAAAATTTTCTGGAAAGTTTGCTTTGGCAAGCTGTTTCGAACTCACGAAATTAAACCCAAACAAACTTCATTTTGGCCTAATTTTGTTTGAAATGACGTCAAGATTATTTTTTTATATTAAAAAATATTTTAATAATTAAACCCTAAATATAACCGTCACTGGGGAATGAGCAGATCGTACAAAAATAAGAAGTCATATGAATGAGAATGTTTGAATTCATATTTCAGATTGTATACTGTTTAGCTGTATTCCATTTATTATAATGAATATATCAACTTCATGTGTATCTGTGTGTTTATGTGACAGGTATCGTCCTGATGATGAACCTTTGTGAGGAGGTCCATGTGTATGAGTATATTCCTTCTATGAGAACAACTAATCTGTGCCATTACCATGAGAAGTATTACGATGCAGCCTGCACATTTGGGGCATACCACCCTCTGCTTTATGAGAAACTGCTTGTTAAGCGTATGAGCACATCTTTTGAGGAGGACCTCAAGAAAAAGGGAAAGGTCACACTGCCAGGATTCAGTAAGATCAACTGTGCACTGTGATTTAAAGACATATCACAGTACAAACCCATCTGATCTAAACTAATGCAGACTTTTGTCATCTAATAGGGTTTTTATATATAGTTTTTATAACAATCTGAGACAAGACATTATAATGAGGATAATTAACAGCACTTTCACAGAAGTCTTGATGGGAGGCTTCACCTCATATGGCCCTTATACTAAAAGACTGGCAACATATTCAGAACTGACCTCAATTCACAGATGCTGTGAATACAAAACATGTTTGTGATGCAGAACAAGATGAGAGTTTCAAAGTAAATTCTCAATTTACTTGGACGAGCTACTGAAATTAGCACAGAGATTGTAAATATAAGGATCCACTTACACTATTTACTGAGTGGAATCAAATTCTAGTTTGTGTTCTAATAATAACAAAGAAAAAAAGTGTGAAGAGAGGATTGAATAACGTAAGTTTTAAATTTCCCAAACGTTGGGATTTTTTTTATCATTAGCCGCGTTTCCATTACCCTTCAAATTGCGCAAATTGAAATTGCGAATTAAAAATACGCTCAATGGAAACACGTCAATTTCGCAAAAACTCCCGTTTATCGCAAAAAAGTTTTTACGCTCTCATGAGGTGGTTTTTCAGGCAATTCGAAAAAGGAATATTTCGCAAAACTGCAATGGAAACAGTTTTTGCGCATTTACAGTCACCTGACTTAGAAGACGCGGTGTGTTTGAGGTCTATGTATAGCTACGCAAATAGGCCTAATAATTATTTTATATTATTTTATTTTAACATTTAATAGGCTATATTTAGAAGACGCTTTTATGCAAAAAAAAGAACAAAGCGTGAGGAGCGCGCACTGCATGGCACGGAGGCGCGGGCGTGAACACTTGCATTTTCCTATCAACAGTGGAAACAACTTAAAAATACTCTATCATTTCTGGTCATACAGAAAATAATAATACATTATTCTCAACTACTTTTATTTGTGTAAACTCACAATAACAAAATAAAACGTTGTGCTTTTGTAAAGTAAAAGAAAACAATCAGACGCACTTTCATGATCTCCGTAAACTGGAGCGCGAGAACTGAAACAAATATAGGCTAAAGCTTGAAATGTTCACTTTAAAACGAACAAATTCGAATCGAAAGCTAATACCTTCTGATTTTGTAATTCGTATGAAAGGTGCATTTCTCTCTAAAAGCGCATCTGCTTAACAGCGGAGCGGAGATGGAGATGTGATTTTAGCCAAAACAATAGTTTATTAATAATATTAATGGCTCTTCTCATTCAGCACTGCGGGAAAACATCAATTCCAGGTTCTAATTTGGTCTTAGAAAACCAGTAAAATCGACATGTTTTCCATATTAATTTGTGACTATTTTAAATGTTAAGGGGCAAAAAGTCATAAACAAAAATCTGAAAATTCGTCGATATTTACTTTTTTGCGCAGCAGTTGGTGTAGCCAGTTCAAATTAAAATTTTGGTGTTCAACTTTGCGTTTTAAAAAGACAACAACCGTTCATTTTCGTTTTTCAATTACGGGTTAAAAAAGGAAAAACGAATGGACACAAAATAGCCTACATGGATCGTTTGGACAGAATACGAGACAGAGTTCTTTATTAAATTCATTAAAAAAATAATAATAATTAGACTATAGGAATACTGGATTCTAAATCTCAAAGAAATGCCACAATCAAAACCTCGGAGCAGAAATGAGGGCGAAACACCCAGAAACTCCATGTGTCGTTCGCATTATAAGGGTCTTTCCCTGCCATTAATGCTTGGATAACACGCCACGTGTTAATAATAATGTTCCATTAATAATAATAATGTCTAATGCGGTGGCTGTGATATTATATAAACCAACGTCAGTTGCCGTGATTTTTGGAATGACTTATCGCGAGAGAAAAAAGGACGTTTTTGTCGCATAACATCGGTTAATGGAAACGCCGTCATTTCGCAATAGTTTTTTATCGATATTTAGATAATAGCGCAAAACATTTGCGCAAATCTGTAATGGAAACGCGGCTATTGTCATTTAAAGGTGCCGTGTGTAATATTTAGGAGGATCTGTTGACAGAAATGCAATATCATATACATAACTATGTTTTCAGTGGTGTATAAAGACCTTACTTAATGAACCGTTATGTTTTTATTACCTTAGAATGAGCCATTTCTATCTACAGTATATACAACGAGGGTCCCCTTACTTTGAAATAGCCATTTTGCGCCGACATGTTTCTACAGTAGCCCTTAACGGACAAACGCGTTTCATCACAATGTTGTTCTTCATGTAAAGAAGCTAGCTAAAGTTAGTGAATAAAACACTGATACAATGATGAACAAGTAACAATAATATTTGCAATTACATATCAATTTACTGAATAATTAAGTAAACCTAATTTCTTAATTTATTTTGTAAAGAAACCTCATTGCTTAACTAGCTACTCTCTGCTGTCTCAGACGACGACATCTTTTCCTGTCAGTCACCGTAACTTCAGTTGGTTGCAATTCGCAACCTCACCACTAGATGTCGCTAAAAATTACACAGTGCACCTTTAAGGCTGCTCACATATTGTAAAGGATGATTACCTTTTTTTATTTGAATGTTTAATGTGGTTAGTGGAAAGAGATTTCTCATTTCTGTGCTGTTCTCATAATGTTTTGTGGTAAATTTTGATTAAATCTTTTGCACTTCTCATCAATTAGATGAAACGTTTAAAGCTGTTATTATATTATAGAGCCAAGATAATTGGACTTTAACTGTAGATAATTGAGAAATGTTTTTATTTATTTAATTGAATTTAAATTTCATAAATTACTATGAATACTACTGACAGATCTCTCTGAGAAGCTGGACTCATGAGCATATTTCTATTATCCTTTTTTATCTACTTGTTGCTCTTTATAATTAAAAACTTGGTACATGTATTTTAAAAACCTGCAATGTATTTTCACAGAAAGAAAGTTTTGTTTTAAGCTGCACCAATACTTATCTGCTGTTATTGTCTAAAGAACTCACATTTTAATAGGGCAGTGGTCGGCAACCTATGGCACCTATATACCGAGGGTTAATCACTGGCACGAAAGCAAAAGAAAGGTGTATTTATTTCATTCAGATAAAATACCTCGTACCTGCATACAGATGTAAATGGTGTAAATGGAACAATTTTACCAAAACGGATAGCCATCTGATAATTTAATACGCATGCATGACCTGGTATAAATAGGCCCTTTGGAAATCTGTTCTTCAAAGTCTAATTTAAACCTGAAAAATAAACTAAAGGATTTTGAAAAATGTAAAACAAATTTTATGAAAAATTGCTTCAGGAATATTTAAGGTTCTGTTCTAAGGTTATATTTCTATGTTAGCCATTATGAATACTTAAAATGTGTTTATGTGGGGTGGGGGTTGTGGCACAGTGATTAACAGTGATTAAAAATGGCACTTCATGACTAAAAGGTTGCCGACCAAGGGTTTAATATTATTTATAATTTCTTACAGTCATTCCAGTACTTGACATTGTTACTTCTATTGGGTGGTAATTTGTTCTTCATTGTTGTGGATTTAAGTTTTTATTGAGTAAAGACAATGAAATCAATGTATTTAGTGGAAGGAACGTTAATTTAAGCACCTATGTGGTTATATAGGATATACATTGAGAAATATAAGAAAATATTTCCTATGATTCAGTGCTAAATAAAAAGTTGGAAATGTCTAACCTGTTTGTTCATAAGGATGTAAATAAGAGGGTTGATGACTGTGCTGCTTTTGGCAAGGAGGGACGGCACCACGCTCGCAATGGGTGTGATGATCCCCGGATGTCCAAACGTAGCCATCATTGCAACAACCCCATAAGGCATCCAGCACAAAAGGTAGCACACCACTGTAGTGATGACCATAAATAAAATGTGGTACTCTCTCCGTCTTGCTGCTGTCTTCCTGATACGCCCTACCTGAGGAAAAACATGTAAATTAGATTGTATTTTTTGTTTGCACCAGCAGATGATTCAGAACTAGTCTTCAGGATACGCAAATCCCTCAAGAAAGAATTTCCGATCCAGTATAGAATGAACCTACATTGTGGTTTAGAGCAACCACTGACTCATCAGGTTCATGAACATAATTTATTTATATTTATACGATTTCAGCAATTTCACATATTTATGAGTGTATGAAAAGATAAAGTAAAATGCATTCCAAATATAATGAACCACATTTAACAAATTGTTATAGGTTCTTCTTTATTATGTTAATGCACAATGTTTCATGTTCACTTTTAAAAGCTAGAATCTAGAACAGTACATTCTTAAAAATAAAGGTTCTTTATTGGCATTGATGGTTCCATGAAGAACCTTCAGCATCCAATGAACCTTTCCGTTATACAAAAGGTTATATGTTAGTGTGCTCTGTTAGTGTGGTTCATTTGAATAAGTGTTGAACCGAACCCTGGTGCGCACCAAACAAGCGGACCAAGACCCCTGAAAAGATGGGTCTCGGTCCACTTCCATATGAACTCTGGTGCGGTCCGAATTAAATATGAACGCAACATGTACCAAAGACATGTAAACGACCCAAAAGCGGGACATTATGTCACAAGATGCGACCCTAAAAAGGACAGAATGCTCAAGCATACCAGTTTGTTCTTGTCATAGTTGCGATGTTGCCCATCTCAGTTCGGTTCAGGCATCAGAACAGCGTCTCCTTGCAGCAGATCCTCGTTTGTGTGTGTGACGGAGGGATTCCTGTCGCTGTTCTGACTCCTTTACACATTTTATAAGCTCTTCGAGAGTTCTCAGCTGTTTAAAATACCATCATATATAGGCTACGCACATACAATGAGTGCATTTAGCCCAGCATACAGCATTATTTTGGATGTTCGGTAAGTTCCGTCATGAAATAGTATACTAAAAGCCGACCAATCAGGATGTGAACATATCCCAATGACTTTATGTTCCGTATCTTGAAGTTCAAATGCTAAGCGGACCAGGATTAAATGTTTTTTGTTTTGTTTTTTGGTCTGGACCAAACAAACCAAGCGAACCGAACTACAAGTGTGAACACCCTTAGCCTAAAGGTTCAGTTTAGGGAACAAACAAACAAAAAAACAAAAAATAGTCCCTCTATGGCATTGCAGTGAAAACCCCCTTTTGGAAACTATTTTTAGCACTGACTTATCAAAAAAAATAAAAAATAATAATTAGCGAGTGTGGATTCCAGATATCACTGACTTAAAGATAATTTGAGGCGGTTTAAACTTTATCTGGAGTCTGAGATACTGACCAAGTTTAAGCTAAGAGAGACATAGTTTAATTCCAAAAAGGATTGTAAACAGCACTGCAGGCAATAATTTTGAGTTGTGAAATCTGACTTTTTTAAACTCCTTACCCTGTTATGTAGAAATTTTACACACATAATTATATTGTAATATTAACTTTGAATTGATATGTTTTGATGGAATTTACCTGTTTGACAGCACAGAGGAGCCGACTGTAACAATACACCATGACCAGCACGGGGAGTCCCAAACAAAAAATGAACAGGCAGATGATATAGGAATGTGACTGGGGGGTGTTGGCGGTCCATGTGACCGAACAGCTGGTTCCTGCCCCTTCTAGTCCATAGCTACTCCAGCCCAGCAGTGGGGGAACCGTCCAGAACAGTGAGTAGAGCCAGGAACCCCCGACAGCCAACAAGGGTTTGCTGTAGTCTGGGGCTCTCTTGTTGTAAACAGTTAAAGTGCTGTAACGATCATACGAAAGGATTGCCAGAGAGATCAATGATACAATCCCTGTTAAAAAAATGAAAAGAGAAATTAGGCTGTATGCTCACAGTTACTACAGAGCCACAGTTAAATAGGAGGTTATTCAGACACTGCATATCTGTTATTATTTAGCATCGGGCTTTAAAACTATCATGTGATATACTGTATGATCAAGAGCATGTACTATTATATTAATTATTATAATGGCATTAATTTATTCCCTCATAATGCCAAAATCACAAATATGATGACTACCTCATGAGGGACCCCCTTTCTAAAATATAAAGAATGTTATATATTGTATATATCAATAAATATTGTTCCAAAGCAATTTTAGAGAGAATATTCCTTTAGAAATTACAGTGATGAGTGATGATACAGTGTTGGGGAAAGTGACTTTTAAAAGTAATGCATTACAAAATTGCTTTACTTCCTAAAAGAGTAACTTAGTTACTTGTTAAGGAACGTAATGTATTAGGCCTTAAAAATTAGGTAATAGGCCTCAGGCTGAATGAAATGCAAACTCCTGTACATTATGGCACACCATTCTGGATTGCAGGAGAAGAAATTTCAACACTCTTTCTTCTAAAAAAAAAAAAAAAAAGGAAACACAAATGTAATGTCATTTTTGCTTATTAGTATGGATGAATTGGATCAGCAGCAAAGACAGTGGTTAAATAGATTATATTAAACAAAGTATATTTGTGTAATTTAACATTTAATTATTGCATGTTTGCATAATATTCTGAGTTTGCATTTCACTGTTTTTATTCATTTTAAGGAATACTGAATCTGTTTTTGTGCAAGTGAGATGAGTAAATGCATGTTCATATGACTACAATAAGCATCATGTTTAGACAGCACACCTCTGCAACATACTCCCGATTTCTCTCAACATGGGGACAGGAGAGCTGTCATTCAGTAAATGGGAAAACAAAGTAACGTCTCGGTTACTAATGTAACCCTCGTTCCCTGAAGGAGGGAACGGGAGACGTAACGTCGACGTGACGACGTAATTGGGATCACTTCAGAGAGCCCTATCAACTTCGAGTATCTACAGAACAAGCCAATGAACGTTGGCGTGCGTGAACGCGTCACGCGCCCCCGCCCCGCCGCGCGTGTATAAACAGGAAGCGGGCGCACGCACACATTGTTTTTCGCTGAGGAGCCGAGATTTGTGACGGCCATGCAGCGATGGTCAGCAACGGTGGCGACGGGACGTTACGTCTCCCGTTCCCTCCTTCAGGGAACGAGGGTTACATTAGTAACCGAGACGTTCCCTTTCAGTCGCTCACGTTCGACGTAACGTCGACGTGACGACGTAATTGGGATCCCATGGAAAACGCCACGGTTGCTGCCACATCCAGCGCCCTACGCAAGACTCTCAGACCCCCAACTGCTGGGGCGGAAGACCTGCGTAGAGGGAGTTCAACTGCTGTTCCATTATACCCCACACAGTGAACTCTTAATAACACTGGGAAAGCGTACCTTTCCAGGGGAAAGAACGCTGCGGAGCCACATCCTGCCCGAAGGGAGGTAACATGTGGAGAATACACATATGGACTGGCCGAAGGGGCAGTGCAACATATGGAATGTCACTGGGGTGGCTCCACCCGAAGGGGGAGACACACCGGACAGTGACGGCAGAGCAGACTCTGCCAAGGGAAGACAAGGGCTCACCGCAGGGAGCTGGTCGTGGAAGAATACACATATGGGATCGCCGCAGGGATCGCACATATGGAACCCAGCCTAGCACAAGTTACACAAGCATACGAGCACTAGGCCTGGCGTCAGACGCTCCGCAACGTCCGACTGCTGAAGGGGTGCGGAGGAACTCACAGGGTTCGCCAATGGGGAACTCGACTGGAGTAAAAAGCGCACGTATCCGTTCCTAGGAAGGGAGTGGCGCAGCAAGCCGACACTAGAGCGGGAACTTCGGTGTTACCGGCTAGTAGAAGCGAGCACACAGGAAGAAACCGGCTCAACACGTAAGCTATAAAACCTAGCAAACGTGTTAGGTGTCGCCCAGCCCGCAGCTCTACAGATGTCTGTCAGCGAGGCGCCGTGTGCCAGCGCCCAGGAAGAAGCGACACTCCTAGTGGAGTGGGCTTTCAACCCGGGCGGGCAGGGCACGCCTTGGGCTTCGTAAGCCAAGGCGATGGCATCCACTATCCAGTGGGCCATCCTCTGCTTGGAGACAGCCTTCCCTTTCTGCTGGCCTCCGTAACAGACGAAGAGCTGATCTGAGGTCCTGAGGCTTTGCGTTCTGTCCACGTACAGATGCAAAGCGCGAACGGGACAGAGAAAAGCCAGGGCTGGGTCTGCCTCCTCCGAAGGCAGCGCTTGCAGGTTCACTACCTGGTCCCGGAAGGGAGTGGTAGGAACCTTGGGCACGTATCCGGGCCGGGGTCTCAGGATGACGTGAGAGTTATCCGGGCCGAATTCTAGGCACGATTCGTCGACCGAAAATGCATGCAGGTCCCCTACCCTCTTGATAGAGGCCAATGCAACCAGGAGTACTGTCTTACAGGACAGGATTTTTAACTCAGCTGATTGCAGAGGCTCAAAGGGTGGTCTCTGAAGTGCCGAAAGGACCAGAGACAAATCCCAAGAGGGTATAGAGAGTGGGCGAGGAGGATTCAGTCTCCTTGCTCCCCTCAGGAACCTGACGATCAGGTCATGCTTTCCCAAAGACTTACCATCAACAGCATCGTGATGTGCAGCAATAGCGGCAACATACACTTTAAGGGTGGAGGGAGACAGCCTTCGCTCCAGCCCTTCTTGCAGGAAGGAAAGCACGGCTCTGATCGAGCAAGATCGGGGGTTCTCCTCGTGAGAGGAGCATCAGTCAACGAACAGGTTCTACTTCAACGCATAGAGGCGCCTCATAGAGGGGGCTCTAGCGGAAGTGATGGTGTCAACTACCGCAGGGGGTAGGTCACCTAGAACCTCCGCGTCCCGTCCAGGGACCAGACATGGAGTTTCCAGAGGTCTGGACTCGGGTGCCATAGGGTGCCCCGTCTCTGAGAGAGCAGATCCTCTCTCAGAGGAATGGGCCAGGGAGGGGCTGTCGCGAGGAGCACTAGTTCCGGGAACCAGGTCCGGTTGGGCCAATACGGCGCAACTAACAAGACCTGCTCCTCGTCCTCCCTGACTTTGCACAAGGTCTGTGCAAGAAGGCTCACTGGGGGAAACGCATACTTGCGAAGGCCCCGGGGCCAGCTGTGTGCCAGAGCATCCGTGCCGAGGGTCCCCTCGGTCAGGGAATAGAACAACTGGCAGTGAGACGTGTCCGGGGCGGCAAACAGATCTACCTGTGCGGTCCCGTAGCGCCTGAAAATCAGCTGGACCACCTGGGGATGGAGTCGCCATTCTCCCGGTAGCACCTGCTGTCGTGAGAGCTCGTCGGCTGCACGGTTGAGCAGGCCCGGAAAGTAAACGGCACGAAGCGACCTCAGATGCTTCTGACTCCAGAGGAGGAGATGGCGGGCGAGTTGTGACATGCGGCGGGAACGTAGACCACCTTGGCGGTCGCAGTGCTGTCCGTACGGACCAGTACGTGCTTGCCTAGTAGCAGCGTTTTGAAACGGCTCAGTGCAAGACGTACTGCTAACAACTCGAGGCAGTTGATGTGCCAATGCAGTTGAGGCCCCGTCCACAGACCTGAAGCTGCATGCCCGTTGTACGTGGCCCCCCAGCCGGTGGCAGAGGCATCCGTGGAGACCACAGAGTGCCTGGACACTTGTTCCAGGGGAACACCTGCCCGCAGGAACGAAGGGTCCGACCACAAGCTGAGAGTTTGGCGACAGTGCGGAGTCACTTGGACCCGGCACGAGCCGCTCTGCCACGCCCATCTCGGGACTCGATCGTGGAGCCAGTGTTGGAGCGGCCTCATATGAAGCAATCCGAGCGGCGTAACCGCGGCTGCAGATGCCATATGCCCCAGGAGCCTCTGAAAGAGTTTCAGTGGTGCCGCTGTTCTGCGTCTGAGCGTGCTCACGCAGTTCAACACTGACTGGACACGGGCCTCGGTGAGGCGCGCTGTCATGTTGATCGAGTCCAACTCCATACCGAGAAAAGAGATCCTCTGCCCGGGGGTGAGTTTGCTCTTTTCCCAGTTGACCCGAAGCCCTAGGTGGCTGAGGTGACTGAGCACCATATCCCTGTGTTCGCACAACTGCTCTCTCGACTGGGCCAGAATAAGCCAGTCGTCGAGGTAGTTGAGAATGCGAACACCACGCTCGCACATGGGAGCAATGGCCGCCTCCGGCCAAAGACGCGGGGCGACAGGGCCAGCCCGAAGGGTAAGACCTTGTACTGATATGCCCGTCCCTCGAACGCAAAGCGAAGAAACGGTCTGTGTCGAGGGAGAATCGAGACATGAAAGTACGCGTCCTTCAGGTCGATCGCTGCAAACCAATCTTGGGGACGGATGCATTTGAAAATGCGTTTCTGCGTCAGCATCTTGAACGGTAGCCTGTGAAGGGACCGGTTCAGGACGCGCAGGTCCAAGATTGGCCGTAACCCACCACCTTTCTTGGGTACAATGAAGTACGGGCTGTAGAAGCCGGTCTTCATATCGGCTGGAGGGACCGGCTCGATCGCGTCCTTCGCCAGTAGGACTGCGATCTCTGCCCTGAGCACAGGGGCATTGTCCGCCAGAACACGGGTGAACAGGATGCCCTTGAAAGCAGGGGGGCGCCGGGCGAACTGAATCGCATAGCCGAGTCTGATGGTACGGATGAGCCAGCGAGACGGGCTGGGAAGCATTAACCAGGCTCCCAGAGACCGAGCAAGCGGGACCAAGGGCACCACAGACGTACCCGGGGTGGGGCAGCGCGGCGGAATGCGGCCCGAAGTGGTGTCTGAGTGTGTGGTGCAGCACATACCTGCTTCCGTCGAAGGGCAGAGTGAGTGTGCGGAGGCGTCAGTGCGTCCAGGACACAGCCACTGCTGCCTGCTGGCGATGAAAGAGGGGCTCGGGAGTGACAAGGCATGGCGGCGTCGTCGACTGCCAAGCGCGCCCTCTTGGGGCCCAGAGGTTTCAGAAATTGCTCTTTTTTTGAAAATGTGGGTACCACTGACCCGTGGGTCAGTGGCGGAACAAAAAGAAAAGGAAACAAAAGATTCTCCGCCCGGCCCTCCACCGGGGGAAGGAGTGGCGCCTTCGCCATCTCCTGAAGAGCAACTTGATCCACCTCCGGGCCGCCCGTCTCAGGGTCGTTTGCACCGTCGCTTGCCTCCTGGTTTGGCAGCGGCCTGGACGGGCGGGGTCGGCTTCCTACGGCTGGCTCCACGCTGAGGCCTGGATGGTTGCTGCTGCTGTTGGGGCTTAGCGGGAGCGGAGGACGCCGCAGAAGGCCGACCTCGGCGAGGAGTAGACGGAGGGTCTACGGCCGGCGGACGGGTGGGAGCAGCAGCAGTCCGCCGGGGCAGGATGTGTCGGATGGCCTCCGTCTGCTTCTGTGCGGCCGAGAACTGTTGGGCAAAGCTCTCGACCGCGTCGCCGAACAACCCAACCTGGGAAAGAGGGGCATCCAGGAACCGATATTTATCGGTGTCCCTCATATCCGCCAGGTTGAGCCAGAGGTGGCGCTCCTGGACCACCAAGGTGGACATCGCCTGACCGACTGAACGTGCGGTTTCCTTCGTCGCCCGGAGGGCGAGGTCGGTTGCCACACGGAGCTCCCGGAGGAGCTCTGGGTCAGAACCACCCTCGTTCATGTCCATGAGCGCCTGGGCCTGGTGGACCTGCAAGAGCGCCATGGCATGGAGGGCGGAAGCAGCCTGTCCACAGGCCTTGTAAGCCTTCGCCGTTAGACCGGACGAAAACTTACAGGCCTTGGACGGGAGGCATGGATTACCCCGCCAAGAGGAAGCGGACGCCGGACACAGCTGCATCGCGACGGCCCGCTCCACTGGGGGGATATCCACATACCCCTTAGCTGCCCCGCCGTCGAGGGTGGCGAGGGGGGAGGAGCCACTAGAACGGCTTCGGGCACTATACGGTGCCTTCCACGTCCTAGAAAGCTCCTCATGCACTTCAGGAAAGAAAGGTACCGGGGCGGCGCACTGAGAACCAGCACGGCCCGCCCCGAGAAACCAATCGTCCAACCGAGAAGGTTCGGGACGTGGTGGAGGGTTCCACGAAAGCCCAACCTTCTCGGCGGCCCGGGAAATCATAGCCGTCCATTCTGGATCCGTCTCGGACAACGCTACACGCCCCGAGGGGGGCAACGCAGCCGAGTCTTCATCTCCAGAGGACTGAAGCTCCCCCTCCGATGCTGCGATCGACATCTGATCGTCAGCTGGAGCCCCAAAGGAAACGGTTGGCCGTTCCGGAGAAGGACCAAGACGTTCACTAAGGAGCCCCAATGGCGACAGCGCTTGTGAGGCGTGAGGGGCCCGCGGAGGATGACTCGACGGGGAAGCCCTCACAGTAATCCTCAGATCACCCTGGTCATGCACCGAAGTAGGTCTATTCTGCGGGGCAGAATAGACACTAGATCGGGGCATAGGCGAGGGGACTGCACCTCCCTTGAGGTAAGCGAGTCTCGATCTAAGCGCTGCGATAGTCATATTCCCGCAATGGGAACATGAACTATCCACAAAAGCTGCCTCAGCGTGTTGAATGCCCAAACACGAGAGGCAACTACTGTGGCCATCTGCTGGCGCCAGTGAACGACGGCATCCAGAAACGCACAAGCGGAATGACATCTTGAAAAAGACACAGGGTCACGCTTGTGTTGCTCTTTTAGTGAAAACAAAAAAATAGAAAAATAACTCTCTCAGTGCTGAGGCACCCAGGGGTAGCCGCGGTGTGAATGAACACACGGGGAAACGCCCACCGAACCGACACACACACACACAAACACAGAACAATAATGCTGTGAAAACAGCAGTTGTGAGCTGCAATGCTCGCGGCCACCGCTGATCGCGCCGTCACACCAACACAAGGAGAGTCCTCTTCTCGTTTTCAAAGGCAGTCTTTTCCTGTAGAGTTCGGAAGTGAAAGCAAAAGCTCGGCTCCGAAGTGAAAGACAATGTGTGCGTGCGCCCGCTTCCTGTTTATACCCGCGCGGCGGGGCGGGGGCGCGTGACGCGTTCACGCACGCCAACGTTCATTGGCTTGTTCTGTAGATACTCGAAGTTGATAGGGCTCTCTGAAGTGATCCCAATTACGTCGTCACGTCGACGTTACGTCGAACGTGAGCGACTGAAAGGGAACTTGTGTTACTTATTTGAAAAAAGTAACTCAGATATTTTGTTGTAAATTTAAAAGTAATGCAATACTTTAAAAAAAAAAAAAAAAAAGTAATCTGATTACGTAACATCTCGGTTACAAAACCTGAACCAGCGGGGACATGTGAGGCATCTGAGCCAGCGGCTGGGTGGAGGCAGCAGCTGGCCGCCGGGGCAGAATATGGATGATGACCTCAGTCTGCTTCTGGGTGGCCGAGAACTGTTGGGCAAATTCCTCGACCGCGCCGCCGAAGGGCCCAGTCTGGGATATGGGAGAGTTGAGGAAACGTGTTCACTCAGCCTCTTGCATATCAGCCAGGCTGGGCCACAGATGGCGTTCCTGGACCACACATTTGGACATCACCTGACCCAGGGAGCGTGCCATCACCTTCGTCGCCCATAGAGCGAGGTCGGTGGCGGTACGCAGCTCTTGCATGAGCCCTGGATCAGCCCTGCCCTCGTGCATGTTTCTGAGCACCCGTGCCTGATATACTTGCAGGATGGCCATAGCATGCAAAGAGGAGGCAGCCTGCCCCACAGCTCTATAGGCTTTAGCCATGAGAGTGGACAAAAACCTACAGGCTTTGGAGGGGTGCTTAGGGTCACCACGCCAGGTGGAGGATTGGGGACTGTGGAAGAAATTTAATGTTCTATTATGTTTGCACTTAATTATATTCATAGAATCTTAGAAATATGACGGTAATTAGATTAATGTGGTGTCGATACCTATTCTTATTAATATATGTATGTGTATGTCCTTGTATATGACCGGACAAAAGTTAATGTGACTGAATGTATGACCGAGACAGAGAGTCTCCATTCAAGGGTGTAATATGATTAAGTATGATAGACAAATCTAAACAATATGTTAGTTATGGCTAAGATGTATCTTGATGTAGCCTCTGGAAAACAACCTTGGGGGAGGAACAACTATAAAGAATGAAGGATACCCCCCACTCGTTGTCACACTCTGCAGGCACTTTGTAATGACTGTATGACTGCTGACCTTTCCTTGCAAGGGAATAAATAATTGTTAAAGACAATTGATCATGTTTGTCTCTTATTCAGTAATGTAAAATTGTTTGCCACTACAATTTGGCGTTGTCGGCAGGATTCCTTGGATGTGTCTCTTGGACCCGAGAGCGGACGGTGTTTGGCCACCTGGACTGAGTAGTTCCAGCCCTACCTCGCAAACTTGAGAGAGAGGGGCCGACCGCAAGGGCCCAAGAGAGACACCACTGGAATCATCAAAAGAACTGAAGTGGCGTAAGATGGTTTGCCACTACAGGACACAGTTGCATCGGCACAGAATGCTCCACCGGGAGGACACCAGTGTACCCTTTGGCCACGGCCTAATCGAGGGCAGAGGAGGCGGAAGAGGCCGCTGAACGGTCACGAGAAGTCAAAGGAGACTTCCACGATCTCATGACCTCTTCATGCACTTCCGGGAAGAAAGGAATTGGGGGCGGCCCCAAAAACCAATCATCAAGCCTTGAGCGCTTGGGACATGGCGGAGGGTTCCACACAAGCCAGATGGTCACGGCTGCCCGGGAAAGCATGGCTGTCAGTTCTGGATCAGACTCGGGGAATGCTGGCACCCCCGAAGGAGGCAGCACAGCCGAGTCTTCATCTCCAGATGACTCAATCCCACCTTGTGATGCGGCGATAGACATGACGTCATCTTCCGGGGGGCCAAATGAAATGCTGGGCCCACCACAAGACGGGTCAGCGACCTCATCCAGAAACCTCATGGGTTGCAATGTGCTAGAGGGGGGTGTGGCCCGAGGAGGATTTGTCGAGTTGTTCCAGACTGTCACCTTCAAATCACCCTGGCCACCAGCCAAAGTATCCCCTCTCGTGGAGGGAATTGATTGGGGTGTGGCGGAGGGGACTCTACCCCTACAGAGGTCATCGAGTCTCGATCGCAACATTGCGATGATCATATTCCTGCAATAAGAACATGACACATCCACGAATGCTGCCTGAGCGTGATTCAAGCCCAAACACACCAGGAAGTGTTCGTACCCATCAGCAGAATTAATCTGTCTACTGTACCCAGAAATACACGGGCGAGACATCTTTAAAGAGCATGCAGCTCTTTTAGAGAGGATAAAACTCAACAGTAGTGCTGAAACGCCCAGGGAGAAGACATACAGTGTTGGCAGATCACTGCACAGACCAGCAGCAGGAATGAGATCTCACTGGAACACGCCGTAACACCAACACCGCTGAAGAGTCGCTCGCCTCGTATATCAGAACTCGTAGACAGCTTTGCAGTGGAGAGAAGTGAAGAAACACTCGGCTCCGAAGCAGAAACATAATGCGAGGTTGCACGCGTAGCTCCTTATATACACACGAGGTGGGGCGGATTTGTGCTATGCAAATTCCGCAGACCCATGGCATTGTTTTGCCATTGGCTCGTTTTGTAAGAACTCGAAGGTGATAGGCTTCTAAGCGAAACCTCCATTCCGTCAGTCACTGACGTAACTCGTAATGACTGACTGAAAGGGAACTTGCGTTACTTGTAATGTGTAACCCCAACACTGGTGATGAGGAGAAAGTTCCTAGAAAGATAAAAAAAGGACTATTTTTCAATGTTTTTACAAGGAAGGAGAGATTAAAGTTTACAAATAAATAAATAAAAATTACAAACCTTTATGCACTATTTTTTTTTTCTTAATGTTTGTCTATTTTTTAATGTTAAAAACTAGAAAAGCAAAATGAAATGATAACATCAATATTGTCACAATTATATTCAGTTTAGTTTGGTTTTCTGTCCTTCATCTCCTGTCTGCGTGTTACTATGGTTTCTGATTTAATTGTATTATCCTGTTCAGCTGAGTTCACCATGTTAACCTGTGTATTTAAGTTCCTGTGTTTGAATCTTAATTTATCTGGATTCGTCAGTGTTACGTGGTCGTACTACTTTGCCAACCTGCCTTTATATGAGTTTGTTCTTTGAATCTTTATTATTAAAGACTAATTAGTATCTTGATCTTTATCGTCGTGCTTTGGACTTCCAAGAGTGTGACAAATATAGTAGGCCTACATGCTACTTTTTCCTCTTTTTTAACTATTTAAAATCCCTTTAAATAAAGAACCCCAAAACCACTTAACACCCTAAAGTGAAACCCCTATTTTAATTAATTCACCTTCTGAACTTAATGTCAAAGAGATGTTATGATTTAAGAAACAAAAATGAGAAATGACTCCCACGTACATATATTTTAAGAAACAAAGTGGGCTATTTCAAGCATAAAGTGGGAAAAATCCCACAGTCCCATTTTGTTGCTTTTACATATTAATTAAAATGCCTTTAAGCAACATTCATTCACTGATGTTCTTCAAAGGGCAAGTGTGGAATATTTCAGACTGGGTGATGAGACATGTCAAACATTTGTATGTAAATAAGTTCATTCATATCATACCAAAACAGATTCTTCTCCAACATTCAGATATGAAAATTCATTATGGACATTAATTCACCAGATATTCACGAGAATATGAAGGGGACATTTACTGTTCCTTTGTTTTATCCCTTTAATTATGTAAAAGCCTGTGTTAATAAAGATGTTTGAGTCTGTTGATGGAATCTTAGGCTGTCTTATTTGTCACTGTGTATGCAAGAAACGGCACACAAGCTGAACATATTTGCACTCCAGAAACACACAGAAGAGGATTACAGGGTAATTTTCATATTCTGAGTGTGTTGTTGAACATTGTCAGACACTGTAGCTTACATTCTGAAGAATGTTAAAGAGGACCTATTTATTTATATATACTACTCATATATATAATATATATTTATAAAATATATTTTTATAATATATAAACAATGTAAATGTATATTACATTCTAAGAAAGATTAATATTCATTGATTTTTAGATGCAACCCCAACTCCAAACGTTCTTGGCAGCAGATAAAGACAAAATATTTAAATATAATTCAAAGTGGTGAGCATTTACCACAACCTTTTATTATTTTTGTGAACATTTTATCACAAACGCTTGTTTGCAGCAAACAGAAAAAAAATCTGAAATTCGGAAAACTGGCGGAGGACCACCTCCTCCAGAATACACTGTGGCGAAGGAGTTGGCTCTGAGTAGCAATAAGGGACGTCCGTTTATGGATGGGATTACATGTGCTGTACAATCTGACCCTTGTGCTGGCTCCTCTAAGCAAGTAACACTGGGTACGTGTGCAATACATTACTACTTTTTTAAGTTTTAAATATGACTGACCGTATGTTCTGCAGTAGAGGGAAAAACAGTGTACCTGTTGAAGCAACTGTCTCCCACACAGAGGTCAGTATGCAGCAGACAGAACACCATAAACATAACCTGCTTTACAACAGTTATGTTTTGTATTGGCCTACTTTTATTTATTAGGGTGAAGCAAATGATGAAGACATTTTGTCTGTGTGTTCTGAGACAGTTGCTGAGGTGAATGCACTGGGTTTTTTATTATGGCACACATTTAAAAAAGTGACTGGCCCTTACACATCTCTTTTATTGTAGGATTTTTCACAACCTGCCCCAGAAACTGCGGCCTCTACCTCAAAGGGCTTCAGAAGAAATGTGAACAAGGATTTAAAACCCCTGACATAAATTACAGTCAGTCCTGTGTTTGAAGGAAGTCAAGGAATTTTTTGTGATTTAAACTTTTTGTGACCCTTTACAAAAAGAGCCTAGAACTAGACTGCACACTAAAGGAGCTGGACTGTGAGCTGAGGAGGCTCCAAACAGCTGAAAAAAAAAAAAACAGATCTCAGTATGTGAACTTATTTAACTAAGTAACACTTTAGTATGAATACTATGAATATTTATAAATGCAACTTTATCTTGCTCTCTTTCTCCCTCCCATCCCACAAAATCAATACAACAGTTCGAGACTTATCTGCAGTTGCAATGTGCTTTTATTAAGTGAAATATTGTATGGTGATTGCATCTCAGACAGCTGCACCAGCTGGGTGGTCAAGTCAAGTGTGATCGGGTCAATTTCATCAGGGAGAAGCCTGTCGTTCATGATCACAAGTCATCTGCAGATGAAATGTTCAATAGAGCATTGTTATACACTCACCTAAAGGATTATTAGGAACACCATACTAATACTGTGTTTGACCCCCTTTCGCCTTCAGAACTGCCTTAATTCTATGTGGCATTGATTCAACAATGTGCTGAAAGCATTCTTTAGAAATGTTGGCCCATATTGATAGGATAGCATCTTGCATTGGTTGGATATTTGTGGGATGCACATCCAGGGCACGAAGCTCCCGTTCCACCACATCCCAAAGATGCTCTATTGGGTTGAGATCTGGTGACTGTGGGGGCCATTTTAGTACAGTGAACTCATTGTCATGTTCAAGAAACCAATTTGAAATGATTCGAGCTTTGTGACATGGTGCATTATCCTGCTGGAAGTAGCCATCAGAGGATGGGTACATGGTGGTCATAAAGGGATGGACATGGTCAGAAACAATGCTCAGGTAGGCCGTGGCATTTAAACGATGCCCAATTGGCACTAAGGGGCCTAAAGTGTGCCAAGAAAACATCCCCCACACCATTACACCACCACCAGCAGCCTGCACAGTGGTAACAAGGCATGATGGATCCATGTTCTCATTCTGTTTACACCAAATTTTTACTCTACCATCTGAATGTCTCAACAGAAATCGAGACTCATCAGACATTCAACTGTCCAGTTTTGGTGAGCTCGTGCAAATTGTAGCCTCTTTTTCAATGAGTGGTGAGATGAGTGGTACCCGGTGGGGTCTTCTGCTGTTGTAGCCCATCCGCCTCAAGGTTGTGTGTGTTGTGGCTTCACAAATGCTTTGCTGCATACCTCGGTTGTAACGAGTGGTTATTTCAGTCAAAGTTGCTCTTCTATCAGCTTGAATCAGTCGGCCCATTCTCCTCTGACCTCTAGCATCAACAAGGCATTTTCGCCCACAGGACTGCCGCATAGTGGATGTTTTTCCCTTTTCACGCCATTCTTTGTAAACCCTAGAAATGGCTGTGCGTGAAAATCCCAGTAACTGAGCAGATTGTGAAATACTCAGACAGGCCCATCTGGCACCAACAACCATGCCACGCTCAAAATTGCTTAAATCACCTTTCTTTCCCATTCTGACATTCAGTTTGGAGTTCAGGAGATTGTCTTGACCAGGACCACACCCCTAAATGCATTGAAGCAACTGCCATGTGATTGGTTGATTAGATAATTGCATTAATGAGAAATTGAACAGGTGTTCCTAATAATCCTTTAGGTGAGTGTATATGTTAATGTTACTATTAATTTAAAGATTCATCTCACAGAAAATAAAAATCATCTCACATGTATGCCTACCTGAACATTAAGGCTGTGAAAGAACTTCCTATTAGCATAATCTGCCTCATGTTTTCCTAGAGCAGTGGAGATTGCAACATGCGTGCAGTATATTGCTCCAATTACGAGACTCTGTTTTTAACATGTACTGTATAGTACATTTAAGTGCTCTAAGTGAAATCTGCTTTTTGAAAGAAAAAAAAAATGTTCATGTGATGTCACCCTATCAGTATATCATACCAGCAATTTTATAAAAGCCCTCTTTTATGGACATGGACGATAAATGTCCGGGGAACACAATGAAGCTATTAATGTACCCCTGCAGAGCGAGGACCACCTTGCGAATGGTTCGACAAACCGTGTTTTTCCCTAGGTTCTCCGCATCACCGACCATATACAAGTATGTACCACTTACAAAAAAATGCAACGCAATTCATACCATTTGCGGTACAGTAAGTACATGGCTTCGATGTGTCACATTTGTTATGTGCGGCTCAAGAAGTTCGCAAAGATAAGATATTCCTTCCGCAGAAAATCTGTATCTTTCATACAAGTACCAGGAAATGCAAGGGGATTTTGTCAGTACCTAAAAACTCTTTCTCTACGAAGTGCTCGTCTAACAGTTTGGCTGAGATGTTCCCAGGATTTGGAAGAAAAGGTGAAGCCACTGCAACAGACACTGGGAATTAGTTATGTCACCTATATGTTTCTTTGCTCACAGCTGATTGGTCAAACTTCAGTCTGAGATCTCGAATCCAGAACATAACCTGGCCCGGAGCAGGTTAGCCGTGCAGCGTAAGAGACCATGGTGACGAACACCAATTAAAGCCGAGCTACCTTTCATAGTACCTAAAACCCAGGGTTGGCGCAAACTAATCTTAAACCACCTAAACCGGCTTCATGGTACAGGCCCCAGGTAGATGAATTTACATGTTACTGACATACTGCATAATTTTCAGTGGGCTATTGCTTTTTTACAACAGTTGAGTAAACAAAATGTCTATTTTTGCTTTCAACAAAAAACTAAAAAATAAACAAAAAAATATCCAAACCAAGTCAAAGCAGAATCAAACATTGTGTGTCTCAAAACAATGACAACAAAACATTAGTTCCTGGATGAATCAAAGTTTTTTTTTTTTTTTTTTTTTTTTTTGGTTCAGTGAATGATTCAGTGTTTTGTTCATGAAGACTAGTTACTGGTGTAATATAGAAAGAGTCAATGAAAAATCCCCACCATTAATGCACAGACTGACAGCTTACTACAAGCGGAATAATACAAACAGTGAAAAGTCCCAGTGGACTAAACTCTTGGAATGCTACTCAGCCAATCAAATTAAATGACCGGAACTAGATTTTGTCACAAATGTTATCAATAGAGCTGAACTTGTATTCAACCAGAGACATTTCTAAGCCTCATGGGTAAGTTATATGTTTGTAAACTCTGGGGTAAAGATGCCCAGAGAAACAGATGAGACAATTTCTAATACCAGGTTTATTTTCTTAATGTTTGCTTTTTCAGTTCTATTATTAGTCTTTAAGCACCCCTTTGGGATTTTCTACATACTTGCATACAGCATACACAAAGCCAGCTACAAGGGGATAATAGCATCATACTGTAATAGCATTTGACATGTGTGTCAGTATGGCTACATTAGCATTTGCATATCAGTTTTATAAGTTTTAGTAACTGACTTTAGAATCTCTATAAAATAAGTGGGAGGACTGGAGTTCAAACATTGCACAAACCACCTCAACTGACCACCAATATGACCCCTCAAAAAAGGTGCTTAATATTAAATAAAAGTTTAGCTTATCTTCAAATTCCATTATGATATACCTGTTCTAGCAATTCTTCTTCAGAAGGGACAAGATTCAGTCAGCTGGAAAGATACTCTAAAATGTCTTCTTGATTAGGACATGCTCATTACATCTAGCATCCAGGGATTTTTTTTTTTTTTTTCACACTAAAAAAATTTGTTGATGTTAATCTGAAGATCTTTGCTAAACCCAAATGCATATTGACAGAACAATGCAAAATATAAAATATCTCTACAGCTACAAATGCACAAACATTAATTTACTATCCAATTATTTTTGTTTTTGCCTTAGAGAGCAATGTATAGTTGAAATCTGAAAACTACACCCATCCATAACTCTGATTTTACAAAACTGAAATGAAGATGAAAGGTTTTCTAATCTCTGCAAGCTATGCGTCCCTTTGGTAGACTCCCCTCATCCAGGCCTAGTTGTTCACCGACAGTTCCTCATATTAACTGAATTTGCAGAAACATCTATGAGACATGCAAAGCTCTAGGGGTGCCCAGATCAGACATCTGCTGCTGTAAGTTATCCACTTTAAGTTTTGACATGTTGCATTCAGAGATGTTTGAATTCAGTCATAATTCTACTCTAATCCCTATTATTAACAAGACATTTTCACCACAGAGCTGTTGATACCACTATAATTTTATTCCTATTTGGGAATGCAGTATAAGCTTTTTTGCAAACAAATTTGCCCAGAGTAGCAGAGAGGTCCTTTTGAAATACTACAGGTTTCACCACTATATATATACCACTATATTCACCTTGTATACTGACTGCATCTGCACTTTCAAAACTGTAGGTGCATTAAAATCACATTTGACAAGAGCAAACAAACAGACTGCTCCAGTTAAAGAGCACTTTAATTTTTCGTGTGAGTTAATGCGATTTTTGTCAACCATATCAGAAATCATTTGAAGACACATGGCACAGTCAAATGTCATTTTAAAGATTGTGAGCAGACAACCAATGTCCTTTCAATTTTAGTCACATAACTCTCAAGGTTTTAAAGATTTTAGCTCTTCTGTTACATTTAAAACAGACGATTTGGAAAGCAATGAAGAGCAATGGCCGGAAGATACTGGAGATCCTATACCAAATCAACAGTCAAATGTTACATATATCACTGTTCCTTTAACTCCCGAAACAAGCTTGTATTCAGAGCCTGTAAACTATACAAGGCTAGAGTGCAAACTTGCATCATTGATCCTGACAATTTTACACATTTCAAAAAATGCAACTCAGGAGATATTAAGTTGGATGGATGATATTGTTTCGTTGTATGCAGCAAAACAATCGATCAGGGATATTTTAAGAGAAATCTGAACAACTGTATTAAATCCTTATAGTTGAATTTTTCTCAGTGATCAGTCTGATTTCATCTGATAGCACAAATTCAACAAGTGTTATACTAAAGCAAAGAAAATGGAAAATTACTGCTTCACAACACTGTTCTGAGACATTGAAAACCTTGAGATTGAGACATTCCCTCTGATCTTCAACCAGTGAAAGCACTACAGCACACAATCATGAGATTAAAATGTGTAGCAATAGTAAAGAATAAATTAAATTAATATAATATATGAATACAGCAGATATAGAAGAAATGTTGTTTCAATATGTTTCAAACTCAATTTTCTTTCTTCTGAGGAACTCAAAGATATTTTGAAAGGTTTACGAGGTGTTTTTGCCAATACAATTCTTTTTTTTTTTTTTTTTTTACATATTTAATCTCTTAAACAATATAAAAGTGTTAGATCAACATGGTTGTATTCTGCTGCCAACGAGTGATACAGGTAATCGCATCAATGCTGATATGCAGTCTAACAGTACAATTGCAAGTGTGACATTGTTTGGGTATATACAGTAGGCATCAATTATTTGTTTTTAGTGCTATGGCTGAATTGGAACAAGCTTCAAAACATGACCACCGTTACTTTCCAAATGAAGTTGTGTAGGAAGAGTGTGTAGGAAGATGTTTAACACTGGTCCAGCAGAATTCAATCAATAAAAAATGTCTTTTTACCAAAAATAATGTTTTTATGCAGCTTTTTACTCCAGGACACAGAGCCAGGAGACAATTACACAAAGGGAATGAAGATCTTAGAGTTAGTTTTAAATTATTTCAGTAATTACTCACCCCATGTTGTTCCAACCTCATAGAACTTTCATTCATCTTCGGAACACAAATTACGATATTTTTGATGAAATCTGAGAGCTGTTTTACTCCTTCATAGGCTTATATTAAATTTTATTCTGCCGGCCCAGAAAAGTTAGAAAAGACATTGTTAAAATAGTCCAAGTGACTACAGTGGCTCAACCTTAAGTTTATGAAGCGACGAGAATACTTTTTGTGCGCAAAAAAAAAAAAAAAAAAACGACTTAATTCAACTATTCATTTTATTCTGTGTGGGCCTTTGATGTGAGTTCACTAGAACGCCACGATGCATGCGCGAGAACTGAGATGACGCTCACGATCATTTGAAGGGAAAGTGTGAAAGGTAAGCCATTCATTTTGCAGCATTGGTAAGGCACTTTTACGTTTTCTCACTGATTTCTCACGATTCGGACATCCAGGAAATGCACACTTTAGAACCATTTTAAACACTACATCGAGACCCATTTGCGTCATCTTATAAGTTCTCGCGCATGCGTCGTGGCGCTCTCGTGAACTCACTTGTGAACTCACTTGATATGGTTTCAATGGTGCCAACAGTGCAAATCTTGGGCTGTGGACAATGTGAAACATGTATTGTTCTCTGATGAGTCCACCACAGTGTCTTTCCCACATCCGTGGGTGTTACAGTATGGAGAAAAGATATTTAACATCCAGACTGTTGCGTGTCCAGAGTGAAGCATATGAGTGGATCAGTGATGGTTTGGGCTGCAATATCATTGTATTCTCAACTGTGCTTGATGGGTGCATCACTGCAAAGGACCACCGAACCATTCTGGAGATCCATGTGCACCTAATGGTTCAAACATTGTACCCTTGTTTCTGTCATTTCCAAGACAAAGTGATGCTGTTTGACAACAAAAGGAGGCCCTCCACCATACTAATAAAAAGATGTTTCAGTTCCATATATATATATATACAGTATATATATATAACGGCCATGGAAAGTTTACTGTATTATCTTTTACTACATGGACAATGAAACTGAAACTCAATGAAACTCTTAATTTGCATAAAGCTAAACATATTTCAACTTTGTCGCATCGCTGGACATGCCTACATCCGGTCACCAACGGTCACTGTGGTTTGTGTCACCGGAAATCGCCAGGTCTCCATTGAAATTAATTTGATCATGATGCTATGTCACTGCATATCACTGATGGTGTGAAGCGGGCTTTAAGTTGTCGTCGCCTTTGAACCTATACCGTGAACCTGGTTTAGGTAGCTAGCCATGTTTCAGTTTAGTTTGCACAACCCTGGGTTTTAGGCACCATGAAATCAAGCGTATAGCATTAGTTCTGGTAGGTCACGTCAAACTTGCATCAGCTGACTCTCAGCCTATCCACGTCTACCAACAGGAATACGACACCTATCACAGCATCTATTAGGGGTGTAACGGTACGTGTATTCGTACCGGACCGTTCCGGTACAGGGCTTTCGGTACGGTACACCGAATGACCGAATGCAATATTTTGTGTGCAGAACATGGCTTATTAACGCCTATCCCTCTCAATTTTCACAAACAGTCAAACAGTGCTCAATTCTCTTCTTGCAAACACTTGAAACAACAAAGTCATAGAAATTGATTACCCAAAACTTATCTATATGAAAGTATCATCTTGTTTCTTAGGAGCCTTTTAAATCCACTTATTGTTTGTGTCAATTTAAGGTCTATATGCAAACAATTCCATAAATGCACTCCTTTTACAGAGATAGTTCTGCATCTAATATTTATTCGTACCTTCAGTTTTTTAAACAAACATGTTCCTTTTAACTCATACTTACAATAATGTTTCTCAAACATACTCAAAATTTTATCAGGCAGCATTTTGTAATATGCTTTAGGCCTATACATTGTCAATGTAACCTTGTAATCCACTAAATCATAGAATTTTAAAATGTTTAATTTTAAAAATAAATCGTTTGTATGATCCCTATATTGTGATCTTGTGATGATAATAAAACCATTTCAGAACAGGTTACACAGACCCTGCTAAACAATTGCTAAATGTATTTTTTTTTTTTTTTTTTTTTAAAGGGTGTATGTAGTTTTGAGAACATATATTGTGCAAAACTGTAAGTATACAACATAATTTTGCAGATAAATACAATTTAAGTACACTAGCTGCAGAGACTTAAGTAGGTCTAATGTTTATTATGGCTTGGAGCTTATGAAACCTTTTGAAATTTAAAATTAGAATATTGTCTAACTGATGTCTTTTCAGTTAAAAAGAAACACAACAACGATTCTTAAAATCGGGCGCAGACAGAGATTATGTGCTACACCACTAAGATATATTGGGAATAATACGCGTGCGCTGGTATTCAGTGATATGTTTCGTTTTGAATTTGAGGTGGTAGAACGGATTAGTCGTGTGTTAACTTACCGAACTGTTAACCCACACACTCTGTCTATATAGTTTGCTGCTGCTCGTTGGACGGCTTAAATCCAAACCAAGTCCAAATAATGGATGTTGCACCGACCTTTTTCACCAGCTTTCACTTTCAGCAGTTTACTTAAGATGATGACGAATATGATGCGTTGCAGCCGGGTTTACCTCGCGGCCGCGGGTAGATTGCGTCATCATAGCTTGTGTAGTATAGAGGCAGCTCCCAACCCAACTTTGAGAATAGATTAACGGCGATATTTTTTTATCGCGCATATATTTAATTATAATTATATAAATATTTTTTATTTTTTTATCACTTAAGAGTCTAGCGTTAACGCAGCACGTTAACGCCGATAACGGCCCACCACTAATATATATTATTATATTTTATTAAAAAGTGTTTAAAAAAGTGTAAACAAGTTGTTAAATTTTTTTTTATAGTAATAAACAACCTGCAGTTTAATGTTTGCATTTCTTTCCCTTACTGTACCGAAAATGAACCGAACCATGACTTTAAAACCGAGGTACGTACCGAACCGTGATTTTTGCGTACCGTTACACCCCTAGCATCTATATATATAAGGTCCATTCAGTATTATCAGCAGCTTATACCCATACGGAACAAAAATCTATGGGAATATACTGCAAAATATAAAGCGATATATTACATAATACATTTCCATATATGGGAAACTAGTGCTATTATTTTTCAATATACAGCTATATAATTAATTGACCATGTATGGCTATAAATTAATAAATATTAAATATTTATAAATGAAGACAAAAATAGCATTGCATCTAATATTCACAAAGTTTTATCCTTTATTGTGTACATATATTGCACACACGTTCTCATATAAGTGTGAATGTATGTTTACACATACACATTCACAGAATGAGTTACAACAGATTAGTTCCCAGCATGCTTTGCTTCCGGCTGTTAAATAAGAGCAAATGTTAAAATCAAGTGTTATTTAATGTGTTTTACTCAAGATTAATATAGGGGGAGATCTGTTAGTGTTTAATGTTCTATTATTTTGAAATTTAAAAGGTTTTCTAGTATGTGTGATCACCATTGTGCTGAAGAGTAGAGCCTGAGGTTAGGTTGACGATTGGCCAAAAACCATTAAGGTTATAATTACTATATTTTAAAAGTAATGTCTGTGAACTCCTCAGCACAGTGATAGTATCTTGGCTAAATACTTAAATACATGCAGGTGTGCTTGTGCTTTTGTTAACTAGCTTAAAAAATATAAGAAATATATTGTATTATATATTTCTCTATATATGTGTGTGTTTATGCTGCATGAGTAAATATATATTTGCAAGATATTACACATACAGTACCATATCTGATTACATATACATCTATAAAGTGTATTACTGAATATAAAATTACATACATTATGATATTTTAGTAAATATAGTGTCACATATTTTTCAATATATGAAAAGCGTCAATTCCTTATATATTATTTAAAGGTGGGATCAATAGTTTTTGAAAAACACTTTTGGCCAATGTTGATATTTGAAATCACCAAAACAAACACGTCCCTACTCCAAAAGGTTCTCGCCCCTAATTTGATAGCTCTACCTCACATTTACGCACGCAACCGTAACCCAGGCAATGACTATGGCGAAATCTGCTGTAGGCCTACCTGCTGGCCAAGGGTATGATGTCATCAATAAGTGAAAGCAATGTGATACTATGGTAATCCATGTCGAATGTGTTTTGGTAGTAGGCTAATGTGTGTTTTAACGCGTCAATGGTTCAGCTCCGTTTCACGTGGAAGACGACGCTCAACACCCATCCCCAAAACACAAAGTTATCATGATCAACTCGATAGCATGAGCACGACAGTTATAGTAACAAATATATTACAACTGTAACAAGATTAGGGGGTTATATCAATCACTAAATGAGGAACCAAACATATATTAGGAGTATATTATCTTACTTTTCAGACACAATTTGGGAGCCGACGCTTGAAATAGGTTTAGACGCTCCAGGCTTATTTCACGAGTTCACACTTACATCATATTAAACAGAGTAAAGATTATGCGCAGCGTATTTGACGTGGTGTCCGGGGGAAGGGCTCCGGGCTCGGAATTTGGCCCAAACCCAGAGTATACACTTCTTAACTCGTTTATTGGGTTTATTAACTGAGTGTTCTCCACTCATGTTTAATTAGGTTTGATTATCTGAATGTGCTCCATGGGTGTTTAATTAGGTTTAATTATCTGAACGTGCTCCTCCCGAACTTTGTTAATAAAACATCATATGCTGTGGAAATTAATGTGTCTTTTTCATAGCTGAAGCGAACAACAATAAGATCACAAATGAAAAAACAAGCAAAGATGACAAACGAGCATATTCAAGCAATGGCCAGCATATTTTAGTTCTGTGAAACAAAGCTAAACAATGTTACTCACCTATCAAGAGGAAATAAAGCAAACTCGGCGTCCGATGTTAGGCCTTCCCGCACCTTGAGTTCTCTCCAGCGCTGGTAAGCTGCTCCGATATTAACACGAGTTCTGCCTCTTGCCTGATCGTAAGCCTTCTTTTTAATTTTAAGTTCAGCAGACATTTTTCCTCTTTTGTTTTTTGTCTGCCATCTCTCTCTTTCTGTAGTAGTTCGGCTTATGTCTGTGCTGAGTGCACTAAGCGTTCTCCATCATTAGTAGACATGCCCCTTGCTGCTGATTGGTTACAAGTGTGTTTTGGTACTCGGTCCGACACAGTTTTCAAAAGTGTTTTTCAAAAACTACTGATCACACCTTTAATATATAGTAATATATTAACACAATATATTATTATGTATATTTTCAAATATACTGTTAAACCATTTAATATATTGATCATTCATATAAAGGGAAATATATTTTCTTTTCATAAGGGTAGCGTTGCTCAGCAGCTAGTTAAACTGCAAATTCGGCAGGCGAAATATAAATAATAAATAATCTAAGATTATCTCGTCCCGGGCCCAGGCAAGACTGTCAGCTGGCCTGGTTGCAAGGCTTGCGATCATATTGATTATTGACAATTTGCCTTTCTTATCTGTTGTCACTGGCAATGTGCTTGTTGCTGCCAACATGCTGTGCTTAAACCCATCAAGTCATGTCACTTGTTTTGCACAGTGCAATTGTTTCAAGAAGCTGGCAGTCAGTGATAAACAGGAAATAGTGATTCAGTGATGCGAACAGAATTTTATTGTGCTGTAAGCAGCTCTAAAAATACAATAATAAACAGTCATTATTAAAGGGGCATTCCACCCATTTGAACATTGTTTTTTATTTAAAGTGGGTCATATATGTAGTCGAAATGTAAAATAAATTTTGAATTTGGTGCCTTTGTGACCGAGGAAAGACAAAAAATAACTCCAGGACGCATTTGTATTAAAGACAACAACTCCCACAATGCACCACATTGCACAGCTCCGCAAGCCACTCCCACTAATCCAGAAAGCGCATATCTGCCTATAAGAGAAATCACTCTTCTGTCTACAAGGCTAGCTACCACCAGAGCTTGAAATTCATTTCACATTCACACAAAATGTCTAGTTAGTTGGCGAACTATTCGTGCATTACTCCTCGTTTGTATTTCTTTCGAAAAGGTGAATTATTGCATGGTACCTGGATGTTCAGTCAGAACATATGCGGTGCGAAACTAGGATAGTTCTCAACACAAACGTCCGTGTCCTCGTCTGATTCAGAGATTTTGTCCAGGAGAAATTGTCATCGTTGAAATTCTTTGTCGCAGACGGACTCTATCTCTGTGTTCGTAGTTGCATCTTACAGTCTATGAATTGCATAGTGAGATCACCGGCGCCACCAGTCCGCCCTAACTCGAGCCAGTCCGGGCTCCTCGTCCGCGGCAGGCAGGTCTTCTGCCTCGGCTGCTCTTCGCTATAATGCGGCTTGTAAAGGTAGCCACAAACACCTGATTCAAGCATCAGACTTCCGAAATCCTCTTCTTCTATATCATATTGAGCACTCTCCTCCGCTATTGTCATTACTTTACATCTGTCTCCACAGCGCCTGTTAGCTTAGCTTCAAACAAGATGGAGGATATTGCTTTCAGTTTCAGAGAGTAAAGTCCCACCCACTGATCTGTAATAGGTCTGTAGCGTGAGTGGGTCCCGCCCCCTGGGAAAGATGAGGAACTAGTTCTTGTAGTCTCAACAGAAATCCCCCCCTCTTACACTTCCTCCTACAATGACGCAAAATGACGATTTTTGCGTCATTGTAGGAGGAAGTGTAAAAGGTAAATAACAGATTTCTCCCGTCTCAGGGGAAAATGAAAGAGTGTTGCACGACCATTTAATAGTATGACTGGGTTTCTAACAATGCAAAGCTTAATGCAAATGGGTGGAGTGTCCCTTTAATTGAAATCAGATCAGTACTGATTATAGCCGGGTATCGGCAACATGTTTGTAATTAAGACTATCTAGGTGTTGTTGAAAACATGCTTGTCACTTTAGGCTTATCTGGTGTCATTGCCAACATGCCATGCTAAGCTTATCTGGGTATCATCAACATGCTTACTGTTGTTATCTGTACTATACTTGTTGCTCAAGGCAATTCTTATCGAAACTTTCTGTTACTTAGGCTTCTAGTTTTATTGCCAAAACGCTGTACTAAGCTCAGCTCATATGTGTTCCTTAAGCTTATAATGTATCAGAAAATGGCCAAGGTTATCTGGTTGTATTGGAAAAACGCTTGTTACTCAGGCTTATGTTTATCATTGTAATCCTGCTTGTTGCTTTAGGCTTACCTGGCTATTATTGCCAACATGCTGTGCAGCTTATTTGGAAAAATATATTACAGACCAGAGGTTACAGACCTTACTTCAATAGTGTGCGGTATTTCCAGGTGAAGAGGATATTTGAAGAGGAAATCTCCATCTCTCATCTCTAGCTTACAGATACTAACCATAAGCATGCAGCGCTTCATTGATGTTGATTACTTAATCTTCACTTTCTTTTATTCCAGACAGCATGTAGTTTATGGAAATATTACATTGAAATGCTCAGAAGAAGAACTCTTCTGTCTGTGCCCACTTGAATTCAATGTTTGCCTGTTAATCACTTGCTTTTTTTTCTCTTGCACTGGTTGCTAAGCTAAACAGTCTGGGTAAGGGCAACATGCTTGTTGCTTAAAGGGGTCATATAATGCCATTTTTGTACAAGCTAATATGATTCTTTAGGGTCTAAATTAAAAGTTTGTAATATACTTTAATTAAAAATTCTCATTAGTATTGTAAGAAAACAGTCATTTTACCTGGTCAAAAACAGCTCTGTTTTCAGCACGCCATTAAAGTGCATGTGTCTTTAAATGATAATGAGCTTTGCTCACCCCGCCCCTCTGTTCTGTGCGTACACCGTAACACAATAACACAATAACACAATAACCATAACGCGTTGTTCATTATAAACGTGGGATTATGAATTATATTGAGAACGTCGTATATAGAAAACATGCCATAATGTACCCTGTAAACAGCCGTGTAACAGAGTGTAACAGAGTGTAAACAGAGTGTAAACAGCCGCATTCATCGTGAAACGTGCAGCAAGCGATTTGCAAAGATTAATATAAATATTAATATAAAGGTTAATAAAATGTTACACTCACTTCTTCTTCTGGAGGTGCAGCAGGAACACGAATAGTTGGTACCGATCCTTTTTTCGGGAGCAGCTTCTTAGCAAAGCAAAACCAGCTTTATATTGACCTCGTTTGTAAAGCAGTCTTGTGAGTGAAATGATTCGAGCAAACCTGAAAGCACTGATGTTGATTGTGGGGAATATTCCCTTCGAAAACAAACTCAGCCACTGCGTCTTCAGCGGTTCGGATTTAGGAACATCAAAATGACTGCTGTGTTCGTTATTACACCCAAGAACAGAACAGAATACCACAATCGCTTAGACGCCATTCTGCTCATAGACAGTGCTCCAGCGTATCAACAATGACCATGCCGGTTCGCGCGGACTATGATTGACAGCACGCTCACGAGCAAGGGCGGGTCTGTGTTGAAACGCTGCTGTCAATCAACAATCGTGGGAGGGGCATCGATTTTGTGACGTCACAAAATTGAACGGCTTGATTTGAGATGGGGGAAAACATAAGAAGATTTAAAAAAAAAACACTGGATGGATTTTTATTATTTTATGATGGTTGTGTACAGGCACCCTTTAAGGCTTTCTGGCTATTGAGGCAACATGCTTGTTGCTTAAGGCTTTCTGGCTATTGTGGCAACATGCTTGTCAGCATATGGTTTTGTTTACATACTGCCAATCCAAACTGTATGCCAATTGCCAATCAACCTTGACGACAGTGGTCCTGACAGAAAGTGGCTTGGCTTTTAGCACTGTTCATCACCATAGTAACTTACGCTCCACGACTAACCTGCTCAGGGGCAGGTTATGTTCCAGGTAAGTGATCTCAAACAAAAATGTAACCAAATCAGCTGTAAGCAAAGTGACACATGTCTGATGCATGGGAGTTTTTCTCTCCGTCATGCAATCTGTAGATTCTGTACAATTGCAATGCAGCTCAATGGACGTGCAGGATACCTGTATTTGACGTACCGTAAACTCTAGTGTGACGGCGCACAACTCGCCGTCGCTTTGCTGAGAGTGCTGTTTCTCACACACATGCAAAGAGAGAGCGAGAGTCTTACATTACACGCAGAATCGATGCGCAACATGTAAACAATATTCTTTGTTGTATTTTCCTGTCAAAATAAGTTATTTTATAATTATTCAGCTTTTAAGAACAAGCATGAGATTTGCCGGTTTCTTAAATCCCCCCCATATGCCAGCAAACCAATGAGAACGTGGGACAATGATGGCGATACATAACAACAGAGTGTAGGCGGCAAAGCTGCTGTGGATCTGCTTACCCGGAACTATCAGTGAGTGGCAGATTTGATGAAAATTACCGTTGTTTGGCAAATAAATAAATGAATGAGAGTTACATACGTATTACTAACATTTTGTCATGTAAGCTTTATGGTACACATCAAACAAGGGACTTTATAGTAATGTATAGTGGTAATACTAATCAGCGAGTCCATGAATGGCTTGGGTATGCAGAGCATTCATATATATATATATATATCAGTCTGGCGAGTACACTGAAAAATGTACTAGCCAATGGCAATTCTATTGCCAAGGTGTTTGTAGAAGGTTGCAATGCTTATTTAAAATAATAATTTTGTATGATTTAGATATTGTGTAATTATCATACCCTTAATCCATTACAAATGTACAATTTTAGTTTATCTATTATTAAGCAATTAGTTTAACCCTTGTATGGTGTTCGGGTCTGTTGGACCCGTTTTCATTTTTTATCAAAAGAAAAATGATACAATTAATTATTTTTTCAAACTGAGACTCATTGGCCTTGGCTCATTTTCTGTGAGGAATATATATCAGAACACATTTTTAATGAAAACACACTGTACACCCACCCCCCCCCCCCCCCCCCCACACATATACATTACACACAAGATGTTCGGGTCCACTGGACCCGGGGCTAATAAAAGTGTGGAAATTGTAGGTCCTGTGTACCTTTACTCTGTCCTCCTCCTGTCAGGGCCTGCTGTTAGTGTGTGTATGTTCCTGTATATGGTTTATGAGGACACAAATGTGTATAATGACATGGGTATTACAACGTAAACATGGTTTATGTCGACATCTGTGTCCTCATACTAAAACATACTAAATGGTGTTTTTTGAAATTCACAAAATGCCAAAAGTTTTCTGTGATTGGTAGGTTTAGGGGTAGGGTTAGTGTAGGGGGATAGATTATACAGTTTGTACATTAGAAAAACCATTATGCCTATGGAGAGTGACCGTACACCACATATCCAAGTGAGTGTGTGTGTGTGTGCATGTGTATGTGTGTGTGTGTGTGTGTGTGGGTGTGTGTTTTGTGCGTGTCTGTGTGTGTGTTGTGGGTGTGTGTGTGTTGTGGGTGTGTGTATGTGTGTGCATGAGTGTGTGTGTGCGTGCGTGTGAGAGAGAGATTGTGTGTAAGTGTGAAAGAATGCAAGAGTGAGTTTTGTGTTTCTACTCCTGCCATTCCCACACGAGGTTGCAATTCTTAAATGTGATCTAACAAAGGTAAAGAGAAAATATTAACCATATATGCTGTTTATATTGCTTGTAATTGGGATGAAGTAAACATCTGTTGAGTATTTTAACATAACATTTTTGATTGTGTTGAATTAAAAACCCAAAAATGCAGCGGGTCCACCAGACCCACGAACACTGGCTGAGTAACAAAAATATGAACACCACACAAGGGTTAAATGAATATAACGATAATATAAATAAGCTTTAGAATCAATAGATAAACCAATAACAATGACTGCATGTGAGCTTAAATGTTCAAATCTCTCTCTATATATATCAACTACACTGCTCAAAAAAATAAAGGGAACACTTTTTAATCAGAGAATAGCATCAAGTCAGTTAAACTCCTGGGGTATTGATCTGGTCAGTTAAGTAACAGAGGGGGTTGGTAATCAGTTTCAACTGCTTTAGTGTTAATGAAATTAACAGCAGGTGCACTAGATGGGCAACAGTGAGACAACCCCCAAAACAGGAAAGGTTTTACAGGTGGAGGCCACTGACATTTTTTCCCTACTCATCTTTTTGGACTGTTTTTCACCAGTTTTGCATTTGGCTAGGGTCAGTGTCACTACTGGTAGCATGAGGCGATACCTGGACCCTACAGAGGTTGCGCAGGCAGTCCAGCTCCTTCAGGATGGCTCATCAATACGTGCCATTGCCAGAAGGTTTGCTGTGTCTCCCAGCACAGTCTCAAGAGCATGGAGGAGATTCCAGGAAGACAGACAGCTACTCTAGGAGTGCTGGACAGGGCCGTAGAAGGCCCTTAACCCATCAGCAGGACCGGTATCTGCTCCTTTGTGCGAGGAGGAACATGATGAGCACTGCCAGAGCCCTACAAAATGACCTCCAGCAGGCCACTGGTGTGAATGTCTCTGACCAAACAATCAGAAACAGACTTCATGAGGGTGGCCTGAGGGCCCGACGTCCTCTAGTGGGCCTTGTGCTCACTGCCCAGCACCAGGGAGCTCGATTGGCATTTCCCATTGAACACCAGAATTGGCAGGTCCGCCACTGGTGCCCTGTGGTTTTCACAAATGAGAGCAGGTTCACCCTGAGCACGTGACAGACAGGAAAGGGTCTGGAGAAGCCGTGGAGAATGTTATGCTGCCTGTAACATCGTTCAGCATGACCGGTTTGGTGGTGGGTCAGTGATGGTCTGGGGAGGCATATCCATGGAGGGACGCACAGACCTCTGCAGGCTAGACAATGGCACCCTGACTGCCATTAGGTATTGGGATGAAATCCTTGGATCCATTGTCAGACCCTATGCTGGTGCAGTGGGTCCTGGGTTCCTCCTGGTGCACAACAATGCCCGGCCTCATGTGGCGAGAGCATGCAGGCAGTTCCTGGAGGATGAAGGAATGATACCATTGAAGGGCCACCACGCTCACCTGACCTACATCCAATAGAACACCTCTGGGACATTGTGTTTCGGTCCATCTGACATCACCTGGTTGCACCTCAGACTGTCCAGGAGCTCAGTGATGCGCTGGTCCAGATCTGGGAGGAAATACCCCAGGACACCATCAGTCGTCTCATTAGGAGCATGCCCCGACATTGTCAGGCATGCATACAAGCACGTGGGGGCCATACAAACTACTGAGTACCATTTTGAGTTGCTGCAATGAAATTTCAGCAAAATTGACAAGCCTGCTGCATAATTTTTTACTTAGATTTCCAGGGTGTCTTTGAATTCAATCCTCTGTAGGTTGATCATTTTCATTTCCATCAAACGATGTGGCATCCTTTCGTTCATAACACATTAGCCAGTCCATATTAGTATAGATATCCAGCATGATATTTTTCCCCATTGAGATCTGATGTGTTTTCAAAGTGTTCCTTTAATTTTTTTGAGCAGTGTATATAAACAAACTTCACAACTTTTACTTGCACTGATAGAGCAAGATTTTTGCTTTTAGTTGTCTTCTTTCATAGACAGCTTGTTTCTTCTTGCTGTGTAAATTTGTAATTCAGAATCATAATATTCTGCAGAAGAGAGAAGTAAATCGCACTGCTTCTCTCACGAGAAGAGAAGTTTCACTGTTGCACAGCATGTGATTGGCTGTTCGCTACTGATGTCACACCTAAACTCCTATACTCAGGATCAAAGGTTGATTGGATTGGTTTGGTTTTGTCAACTCAAAACTAATCCTGTAACCCTGAGTTTGTTCAACTACCATCATGATATAGGCGCCTGCTCACTTTGGAAAGAAATTTGGAGTTGTTTTCCCTCAGTTTGTTTCTGTCACCGTGAGCAGGGAAAAGGAGAGGCAAGGATCTAATCACAAGCAGTATTTATTTAAAAAAAAACACACACAAAGATAGATAATTCAAACAGGGAAAGCGGATGACAAAGATCCACACGTAAAAAAACATAAATACAACAAGGAAGACGAGAATAATCCAATGAGGAAACAGCTGACACAACAGCCTTACAAAAATGTGTAAAGACAATGACTGACAAACCAAGACTGAAACACAGGGGTAGACAAATTTTTTTATACGCTTTTTCTTAGTTTTTTGATATACACATTGGGCCCTATTTTAACGATCTGAAACGCAAGTATCAAACGCGAAATGCAAGTAACTTTGTGGGCGGATCTCGTATGACAACGCAAATCTAAAATGGGTTGGTCTGAAGTAGCTACATTACTCATAGGTGTGGTTTGGGCGTAACGTGAAATATACCAATCAGAGCATCATCTCACATTCCCTTTAAGAGCAGGCGCGCTTGTTCCATGGCGGATTGCTATTATAACGGCGGATTTGCCAGGTGCGCGCCAGGAGCGGTTCACAGCCGAGGAGACCGACGTTCTCGCCAGGGCCGTAAAACACAGAGAAGTGACATTGGGGATGGGAGAAACCCACCCAAATAAGCTTAGGTTAAACAGGCATATAATAATTTTGGTAAATGTGTAAGCTAGATTTATGCCTATTTTTTTCACATCTTCATGGACACCACAATGATTTACCTCATGTGGAATATTTTTCCTTGTAATTATGTATGGTTTGCAAAAATGGCAACTGCTGCATCTGTGTGTAGATGAGAGAAGCAAAGTGTATGTGCGTTGTGCACACGCTACATTATGGCCAAGCATGCGCCCTTAAAATAGCATCTGAACGCGCCACTGACTTTAGACTAGGTTTTTCCTGGTCTGTGGCGGAATTGTTTTCTGGAACTGCAATATAGCACCAGGGAACGTTTGCGCCGGAACACGCCTCTTTTCGCTGAACCGCCCCCGGGAGCGCAAGTTCATTCCCTAATTTACTGACGTGTGTCTGTCGAGGGAAAAGTCTGCTGTGCGTCGGGTGCAAAATAGGAATGACACATGCGTCGGTATACAAAGTCAATTGCGCTGGGTGCTAGATAGGGCCCATTATATACACACACATGAAGTTTGTCAAGTTTAGAGAACTCCTGCAGATATTCCCTGCTCAGTGTATAGGGAGCAGTAAACTCATTGTAAAAACCATGTTTCATTGTAAAAACCATGTTAATCAGAATGCAGTCTCTACAACCACACACATGGCACGCATGTTCTAAAGATCCACTAGTACATCAATCCCATAAATGTCATGAAATCCAATTCTACAGTATTTTATCTGACAGGCTCCAGCAAGATCACTCAATATCTGTGCAACAGGGTGATCACTGTGCTGTTAGTCTTAGTAGTAGAAAATGCGAAATTATGGAACAAAATACAGTTCAGTATAGTTCAGGGACCTTTCCAAAGAAGAACTCAATCTACAACTACACACTAAGCAATTTATATTAAACGTAAGAGCAGACACTTTTTACTTGAATGTGCAAGGCTTCCAGTGTCAGATACTTCCATAATACTGTCTATGCTGCTTGAAGTTGCAAACGGGTATTTGCTATCATTATATAAAAAAAATTAAAATAAATCACAATCGCTGGATTTTATCGCATACAGTTTTATGTTTACTGGACTTTTTGTTATTCACCTATAGTGGCTAATGAATCGGAAATTGTGCTCATTCACAGGAAATAGCTTCCACATTGAAAAATTAGGTGAATAGGTCTGGACAAAGAATTTGACCAATTTCTCATTGTGATGGGAAAATTCTTTCATTCAAGTAATTCAAAAGGCCTGGAAAATCTAAACTGATACCCTGCCCATTATAGTTATAATAAGAGAGACTGATCAGAAATGGAAACCATGTGGGTGTCATGATAATACATAATATCATCTATTGAAGATGAAAGACTGTAATTATCATTATTATAATTCTGGTGAGGAAATATTCTAACAGCATTAATCACCTGATTGAATCAATTTCTAATTAAAATGGTAGAGACAGGTAGATTCACATATTCATAAATGCTTTTGTCACAAGGGCCGATCCTGAGCTTCTTCTTGGCCTTAGATCTGAAGTTCCTCAGTCTTGGCTTTGGGAAGAGGTGAGTTATGCAATCTATTCCCTAATGTTCTCAAATCACTTCTCGGGCCTCTCTTCTAACAGGACAGCATGTTCTAATCTTCAAAGCTGTTTAATCATGTTTATCTGCGCTTAAGAGGATACTCTGCTCATAAGGATTTAGTCCCAACATGCTTGAGTGAAGACAAGAAATAAGCACAATTTGAGATTAACATGGATACACTGTATGCAGCTCTCTAACCGGGTGTCTCACACATACTAATGAGCTATCACAATATACTGTAAGAATGACAACTGCCAGATTTTCTAATTAATGTTTTTAACGAGGATGTAATGCAAGAACATAACAGTGAATATACCAGTCATCTTTGTACCTTTGAGGCGCTGTTTACATATGGTATATTACGAAGGGTCATTCCATGTCAAATCAACCAAATTTCAGATACTTCCTCAGCTCAAATCTTTTATTATGTTAATAGATTTTTTCTGGAAAAATACTATAAATAGCGATGAAAACCAATTTATTAAATGTAATTAACGTATATTGACTGAGTAATCGATTATTTTGTAGAAGGGGTCAAAATTAAAATTTTCACCTGAGAATTGGAGCCAAATTACAGGGGGATAAAAATGACTTTAGAAAGATGCCAGCAACAATATTTTATTTTTACATAGGGATTGGTAGGTCTATTAGTTAAATCTGTTTACTTTATCAATATTTGTTGCAAAATTATTCATTTAAATGTTAGTGCATAGTAAAGACATTAATATAAAGTGGGACAAAGAAATGTGTCTTCTAAGTATGCGTCTGTCACTCACTGTGGTAGTCTTTTCTGCCTGATGTTGCAAAATTATTCATTTAAATGTTAGTGCATAGTAAAGACATTAATATAAAGTGGGACAAAGAAATGTGTCTTCTAAGTATGCGTCTGTCACTCACTGTGGTAGTCTTTTCCGCCTCAAATGTTGTATTTCATTACTTCCACATGACAGGACATGCTGCACATAATGGGGGAACTGTATTAATTATTAAATACATGTAAGACATGGACAGCATCACCTGTGAATTAAGATAGATTACGAGAAACACATTGTGCAAGCACATGTTATATAATGAGAAACATCTTGACATTTATAAAAACCTTTTTGGGGTCAACTTGGAAGGAAAAGGGGGGACAGTGGCACAACACAACCCCACTGCGTGTTATTTGCCTGCTAATTTAATTCCATCTGCAGTCTTTTGTTCCACAACTACACTTCAGCAGCTGCTTTCCCATGCTTTAAAACTTAACTTTCTTGTCCAACTTCCAGGGGACTGATGAAATTAAACGTAGTATATTTTTCACCTAACATTTATAGCATTTATAGCACTCCAGGGATGAACTCCCTGAAAATAATTCAAAATGTATTAGTCACTACATGATTTAAATGGCATCACTTATGCATGTGAAACTTTAAAAATACTTTTCAACGATTACAGTCTGATTTACACAGGGAGGTTCAACGATGGCTTTAAAAAAAAAAATCCTTTAGAGAGTAAATCCTACACAGTGTAGCTTTAAACAAAAATTCTGATAGGGAATGAGTTATGGTTATGAGAATGAGTTATGGTTAGCATAAAAAACAATAGAAGTATATTGGAAATTTGGTAAGTTCCAATTTAGATAGCTAAGTAAACATTTATAACAGAGACAGGTTATGTTATGAGTTATATTCAAACCCACAGTTCAAGCTATTATCACCTCCAAACAAACCTGTATTTTGTTTGCATCTTTTCAGAACATATAATTTGATCTTTCCAGTTCACCCCTACAGTGACAAGACTAATACAATGTCACAAATCATCAACACCTGACCCAAGGTTTACGACTCAACACTCTTATTGGCAAAATCTGCTTTTGCATTTATTCTGTGCAGTGTTGTATGTCATCCATAACAGTCAGCTGAACTAATAACATTACTTCACTTCTTGTACCCTCACTGACATTTGTTATACATTTGTTAAACACAATCATCTCATTTTCCTGTACGAATCAGAAACAATAAAGCAACAACACTGAAGAAATTACATTATAGCACAAATGCAATAGAACAAGGCAGAGATGTTATGGAAGATCATATTATTTGACTAGCATCATCCTAAATCATATTCTTTTTATGGGTGCAATTTGCACTACTTGAAGCATCATACCCATTCAAACTGAGTAAGAACTTTTTGAACCAAGTGATGCAATTTCCAAATAATAATAATACATAAATAAATAAAATAATGTGGACTATCTCTAAAAATTAGACACGATTGTAGTAAATAAAAGTGGAAAAATAAAATGTGTTGGCTGAATTCACACATTCACATGTCTAAATTTGAGTTGACATGTTTACCAAGTCTGAGTAAAAGTGTTTAATGTCTAAACAAATTTAGACATGTGAATGTGTGAGTTCAGCCAACATATTTTATTTTTCCACTTGTATTTACTATAATCATGTCTAATTTTTAAGGATAGGCTACATGATTTTATTTATTTATTATAATTTTTTGGAAATTGTATCACTTGGTTCAAAAAGTTCTTGGTCGCTCAAATAGAGTTGCATTTTCTGAAAATGATTTGCTTTTAAATAAAAAAATTATCTACCCTCTCCTGTATCACTTGAAATTTGTATTATCTTTTGTTCCCTTTTTTCACATAACACAGAAAGAATTAGGCTAATATTGTTAGCTAATACTAAGCTGCCTTTTTACAAACAGCAAAAAATATAACTAAAATGCATGTACGCTGAATTCTCGATATCACAATCTCGATTTAAACAGTATAGTGACAAATGATTGTCACTGTGAGTGTGTCATTGAATCACTCATTCAACCAATTCATTCAAAAATGCTAATTCATTCAGGAACAAAACAGCTGTCTTTAAGAGTCATTGATTTAATCAATTTGTTCAAAAATTATTTGTATGTAAAAACACATATAAAATCAACACATCAGGGAAGTTTTCTGATTCTCTTTAGTCGTGGCAGATAGGAAGCTAATATTTTATGTAAACTTTTAATTAAAATATTTCATTTAAATATTTCAAAAGATATTTACTTGGACTGAAAAATAACATTTTCTCAGAACCTTTGGTAAATGACATGTTTTGTTTAGTAGCTTTACATTCAGGTTTTCTAGAGCAATGACTGGCAACATTTTCTTTAGAATTTTGAGAGAATATTGATCTCTTTTTTTAAGCAACAACAAAAAAAGTCATTTTCAATTTACCCAGAATCATGCAGCTCTAAAACTGTGTAACTATTTTTGCTCAACGTATATCAATCAAGCAAGCAAGCAAGCCAAAGCAACTGTTGACCACAGTCAACACACATTAGTGGCGTTTAGTTCCTTAATGAATCGGTTTTTGTATGAATCTTTTAAATTTCGAACTTTTTGATTGTTTCTTACTCACCAAAGCATGAGTTGACAAATCCGTACCACATGCACCCGTGTCTCCCCACCAGCCACCGGCCGCGGATACTGGCCGCGAAGCTGAGCGTGGTGCCGAACAGACACACTAGCATGTCACTCACACTGATGTTGAGCAGAAGCATGTTCACAGGAGTCCGCAGGGTCTTGAATTTACAAAACAGAACGAGGACGATTAAATTGTTTAGGATCCCGAATACCAGAATAGATCCCAAAATAACAGCGACCACATTGTGTCCCGTCCGTGACAGTTTCTCAGCAGGAGTGTCGCTCCAATCTTGATCTAGCGCGGACAGCGTGTCATCATCATCAGTGCCGTTCGAAGTGTAACTGAAATTAGCTTCTTCAGAAAACATCTTTGCTTTACTCAGTTCAGCTGATATCACTTTTATTGCATGTTTGATGCATGGAGGAAATTCTTTCGGAGCTTCCCCACACCTGAGCGTGGACCATGCCATTCACGAGAAGTTCTGTGAAGAATCGCAATTCATGCTTCATCTAATACTGTGGTCAAATCCTCACATCGCGCGAGAATAAACTTGCTGGGCTCAGCAGCCCACATAAAAAGCCTCCCAGTCCATCACAAACAAATAGGCTATGTAGGTTAAGCGTGTATGTTAAGCTTCATGTTGGTCATTTCGGAGGATATGATGCTGTCGCAACGTGTTATAAATTCAAGTCTGCCACTGCTAAATGTAAAGCAGATTCTCAAACAGGTTATCTACATACAAGCAGTCAAAAGTCGAAAAAAGGAAGTTAATCTTATCTTTAAATGCTAAATAAAATAAATAGCAAGGCACATAAAAAGCGACCAAAAGACATCCTTGTTTTTCCTGCTGCTAATGCGTTAAACTGCGAGGCGCTCACATCTCGAGTTTGCCACCTCTTCAGAGCACTTGTAGAGAGTGAGTGCGCATTTGTGTGTGGAAGAAGCCTTCAGAGTGACGTCGACACTCCATAGTAGCTAGCCTATGATCATCATAAGTAGCCTAGTGCATTACATTTCCATGTTGTACAAGGCGGACTATTTGTACATACGCCTAAATAGACATAGAATTATAGACACTTCTGTTATACTGTATGTGTTAGCTAGACTCTGGGTTTAATATTTGAATATTAAAATAGGCTATTCAATTTTTAAAGAGCAAAATGTAAATGGTAACGTACAAAAATATTAAACAATGTCCAAAGGACAGCGCAGATTATAATGAATGAATTGTACACACAATTTTTGGCTACACTTTATTTAAGGTTTCATAGTTACAGTTACTTACTGAGTAATGTTCACTACATGTAACTACATAGGGTTAGGATTAGGGTTTGGTTTGGTTTAGGATTAGTTGCATGTTATTATGCATAATTTATAGTTATTCCTATAGTAACTACATGTAACATAATGTAACAATGGCACTGTAACATAAAGTGTTAACCTTTTTTATATATATCCCCCAGGTTTTCTAAGGTTTTCTATATGTGGTTTTATTATGTTCACTTTCTTCACCAAGCTATATAGCAAACTGAATTCACTATATATATATATATATATATATATATATATATATATATATATATATATATATATATATATATATATATATATATATATAATTTTTATTTAGATCTGTGCATTTGAAATCAACATGAAAAACCACCTCTAGGAAAAAATATATATATATTTGTGTAATTCGATCTTATAGCCCTTGTGGCAACTTCCTTGTGTGACAATAGCCTTTTTCTTTTTTGAAAGCTGCTCTGGGCTCATTTTAAAAGTGAAAAATTCCTGTTTTTATGCATCTCAGAAAAAAAGGTACAAAAGCTGTCACTGGGGCGGTACCCTTTCACAAGGTACTATACTATTTAGGTACTAATTTATACTCTTTATACTAATATACCCTAAAGGGGTAAAATAAATAAATAAATAAAAATAACAAAGGTACCATTTGAAACTACGATAGCTTTTGCACCCATGAGTGTGGATGGCTGGAAGATTGACAGGTCACTAGGTGGTCATTCAGTTTGGTCTGAGGATGCAGAAAGTTTGCAAGAAACATCGGGCCCATCCCATGCATTTCATCTCCTATAGTGGTGATCAGAAATTGTTTTGGGCTTGAATACTCTGTCCACATGATCAGACCACCTGACATGGACAATAATACTCAGTGAGTGTAAATGGTGTATTTTGTACTGACTTCAGTGATCGGATCCAGATTATGTTATACTACTACTGTTACTAGCAGGGGCACTGTATTATTTATTTTTGTTAGTTAGTTAGTGCACAATTATTAGGGAGATTACAAACAAATTAGATATTGAAGTTGCTTCTTCCTTAAACTGTACAATTTAAAGACTCTTGATATTCTGCATACAAGGAAAGATGTATTCCAACTCAAGATTTCTGACCTTGTCCAACCACTTGAATACCAAATATTTTAATGCATGGATTTATGCTCACCATGACCCTGTCTGTTTAGTCATGCTCTGGCAATTATTTCAATATTTAAGGCTACACTTTTTTTGCTGAAGGCCTGTAAATTCATAATGCATTGATTAACCTTGTTACATGTCTTCCCACTGTCTGACATCCAGACATCAGTACAGTACATCCATACATATGTAGTAACTACACCAGAGTCACACCATCACTTGGGCAGTAAGGTTTCCAACAGGACCTCTGTATCAAAAGATGTTTATTTGAATATCTACCCATCCACATCTATTCATTGCAACATATTAAAAAAGCTCTCACTTTATGATCCAATATTCATTATATTTTACAGATGCATACTGCACATTAAAGACAGGGTTTCTGCACATGAAACTAAGCTCTTAAGATTCCTCAGGGCCATGACTCATCGGCCTCTGAAAAAGGCACAATATGACAATGATCTCATATTATAAGAAGTGTGACATTTGAGCTGATCCAGAGGTCCATTAATGAGTCTATCTATAGCGCTTATAATGTGTGGAGTGACTGACATCACGTATCTGAAAGAAATGCAAAACAGACCAAAAGGTCACAAATCTCAAAAGTCTACCATGATTTAATAGTAAATTTGATGTAAATGGGAAACTGAAGACAGTATTGTGTAGTAAGCCGCACATCATGATTTTGCAGAGTTAGAAGTGTTCCTGGGTCAGCAAATTTTGTTGATCCTGGAGCAACATTCCTGTCCGAAAATGTTATGCTAAACCTAACCCTAACCATAAGTTATCCCTAAAATTTAGAGGAATATTGTGGAAAAGATAAGCACCTAATCTGGTTGAAAGCCTGAACTTGTCCCTCAAATCTGATTGGTTGATTGGAATGTTGTTCCAGGATCAACAAAGATGTTGATCCAGGAACATGCTGAACTTGGTGAAGTCAGGTTCTGCTATAAGACATGTGCCTCTGAATTCAACTGGCAACAAATAATCATACAAATGATACAAACCAAACATTGTCAGCTTCTGATAGGTCGAACCAAGTTGATCACAGGCATGCCGGAAGTATTGCAGGGCTATTCAGGGAAAGAGAATGGTTACAGTCGTAACCGAGGCGTTCCCTTTCAAGGGAACTCGCGTTGCGTCGAGATTGACGCTGTGGGAACGTCTATACCAACACCACCATAGTGACCAGTGCCTGTCTTGTGTGAAATAAGGCGAGCACAACAAAGACAGAATCACCTGGGACCCAGGGGTGAAGCCCAACACTAGGTTGTACACCCGATGAGTGTGTGCGGAAAGGAACAGCCTGCCGCATCACAGACCTCTTGTAGGGATACCCCTAATACAAGGCTACAAAGCCACCATACTCCTCCTGCTTCAACGAACCACAGAGGAGACCAGTTTGTTTCCTGTGCAGGGAGCTCTAGAGTGATCATGGCCTCAACATCCCCCCTCAGAGGCCAAACCCACACTTCCATAACTCTGTTCTCCAGAACTCCCGGGAGTAGAACAATCAGGGAAACCACAGACACAGCACAGTCATGTCTGCAACTCCATATGAGCTCCACCACTTTGGGGTGGAGTCTTCCTTCCCTGGGCCTCAGACCCTGCCTCGACAGGATATCTGCTCCCTGAATCTGGTGCCCAGGGATGTAGAGCCTGAGCTGTCATCACCAGGCGATTAAGTGCCAGGTGAGATGATGACCCATCCCCACACACACGAGCGACCATTCATGACCGCTGCCCAGCCAGTGAGGGAAGCATCAGTCATAAGCGTTACGCGGCAAGGGTCTCATGTACAACAGGCCAAAAGGTATCACGTTGGACGCTGCTGCCATCAGACACAACAGACTCTGAAACTGTTTCTCAGTGAGTGACTAGCCTAGCTTTATTCTTTTCACAGCCGACAGGATGGACTCTATGCGTGCCAGTGAGAGGCATGTCTGCATCAACATTGACTCCCAAACCGCACCTAGAAAAGTGGTCCTCTGTAGTAGAGAAAGCACACTCTTTTTGGTGTTTAGCAGTAATCCCAATTCTTTCATGTGGGCGAGAACGACATCTCAATGCCGAACCACCAACTGATGCGACTGAGCCAGAATCATCCAATCGTTGATGTAGTTAATGATGCGAATACCCTGCAGGCACAGAGGCGCCAGAGCTGCATCTACGCATTTCGTGAAAGTGTGGGGTGATTGTGCTAGGCCGAATGTAAGAACTCAATATTGGTATGCTTTGCCCCTAAAAGAAAACCTCAGGAACTTCCTGTGATATGGAAGGATGGATAGGTTTTGTCTCAAGGTTAACATTTTGAATTTTAGTTGCATGACTGACTCATTCAGAACTCGCAGATCCAAAATGGGACGCAAACCCCCAGGACCACCACGTTTCCAGGTGGACCCTGAGATATGTGCTCGCCGGAGACCAGGACCACTACATTTCCGGGTGGACCCTGAGATATGTGCTCGCCGGAGACCACTGTGCCCCGAAGCACACAAGGTGGCGGGGTTGGCAGAACAGCCCTCTGAGGGCACCGAAGGGAAATGGGCACCGTATAATGAGGTGTTAACCACTTCCCCCCAGAAGATGAACCCCCCTCAGAGGTCTGGTGCCATTTGCCTCAGGACCCCTTTTTTCGAGATAATCACTGTCCTCAGATCTGTTTTATCCCAAGACGACTACGGCTGAGACTACTAAATGTACCAGCCTTTCGAGACTGTTCTCTAGTATTGTTCGAGAAGCCAATCCAGTGTCCTGAAACGGATGACCGGCAGGAAACAACCGAACTGACTAAGGCGAGACACGGCAAGTGAAAACATTGTTTTTTCATGCAGTGGTCAATTTTGAGATTTTGGGCCAGTTTGCTCCCTTAACATGTAAGCTTTCATGTCAAAATAAAAAATGTCAACATTACACATTAAGGTAGTTATTTCATTATATTTTGTCAACTTGCTCCTTTAGATTTCTACCGGAAATCACCAAAAGTTAGCATTCTAAAGCAAGCTCCCGTGCAGTCTCCATTCACAGAATGTCATGCCTGTTATCATTGTAAAGCTCTCAGTCTCCTACACAGCGCTGTCTAATCCAAATATGGGCATTTCCTTTGTAGAAATAACCAATCGCAAAAGTTTGCAGAGGAATTTACAGCCGAAAACCACATCTGATTAGTCGATGTGAATTTCCGACTACGTGATTGGTTCTCTGCGCCAAAATTGTTGTTATGTGTGTTTGTTAAGGTAGTTCTCTTCAGCTTAAGGCTATTGCTATTAATAATTTATTCATTTATCAATTTCCATGTGTTTTAAATATTAAATATTAAATACACTACTGATATTAATTAACTGAATATATAGTTTGTTTGTAAGTTGGGGGTTTCAATAGAAATGTATGAAATTATACAATATAAAACTTTAAAGGCCGATTTCTCAGTCAGATATATCCACTTAAGTAGCACCTACAAGCACCAACTTTTCCAGTCTTATACTTAACTATATTACTATATAATAGAACCAAGAATTTTAAACCTGGTCCTTTCCAATTTCCAGATTTTGTTTTTGGAAATGTATGCAAATGAGTGTATATTTACGTATATAAGGCCTCATTTGCATATTAAAACATTAATTTACACAAAACTTGTAATACATTTTTTTCTTATGTTTATGCCAGTAATAAACTGGAAAAGTTTCATAGTGATATCTTCTAATTTAAAAAATTTCCCTATTCACCTGTAGTGTTTCACCTTAAACCCTCCTCCTGCGAGTCAGACACTGAGACTAGGGGCCCTATCTTGCACCCAGCGCAATTTACTTTGTACACCGACGCATGTATCATTCCTATTTTGCACCCGACGCACAGCAGACTTTTCCCTCCACAGACGCACGTCGGTAAATTAGGGAATGAACTTGCGCTCCCGGGGGCGGTTCAGCAAAAAGAGCAGGCGTGCTCTGGCACAAATGTTCCCTGGTGCTATTTTGCTGTTTCAGAAAACAATTCCGCCACAGACCAGGAAAATCCTAGTCTAAAGTCAGTGGCGCGTTATTCAGATGCTATTTTAAGGGCGCATGCTTGGCCATAATGTAGCATGTGTGTGCACAACGCACATACACTTTGCTTCTCTCATCTACACAGACGCAGCAGTTGCCATTTTTGCAAACCATACATAATTACAAGGACGTTGCATGTTACACCCAAACCACACCTATGAGTAATGTAGCTACTTCAGACCAACCCATTTTAGATTTGCGTCAGGCGTAAGAGACATTTATCCCGCCGGTATAATAGCAACAGCGCCCGAGATCCGCCCACAAAGTTACTTGCGTTTCGCGTTTGATACTTGCGTTTCAGATTGTTAAAATAGGGCCCTAGAACTCGCTAGAGACCGCTGTGCCCCGAAGCACACGAGGTGGTGGGGTTGGCAGAATGGCCCCTGAGAGCACTGAAGGGAGATGGGCACCGTATAATGAGGTGTTATTCATTTCACCCCAGGAATTTCACCATTTATTTCCTCAGAATTAAATGCAGCCAAAGATCAACCAGACAAGTAGAAGGTCTAGGTGAAATGCTGAATATAGTGTATTAATACAGACATTAACTCAGATGAGTATTAGCTTTTAATTTCATCAAAATTAAATGCAGCCAGATATCAATCAGATAGAAAACTAGGTCTGGATGAAAGGTTGAATTTATTGTTTTAATATATCTACTTTCAAAGCCAGACAAATATTTCATTTAATTTCTCTACATTAATTATTATAATCAACACAAAAAGAGCCATAAATAATCGCACATAATTAGTTTGCAAACAATCATAAGAGAAAGAGAGAAAGGGAAATTCCCGTCTGCTCAGTTCCCTGTGCATATATTGCGGACCCATAATCTACATGTTGCCTCAACAAACGTGAGATCCGAGCCACATCCCCACTCATAATGAAGCGAAGGCAGGGGGAACAACGATCCAAAATGCTGTTTTTTCGCCATTGTACTCCTGTCTAGATATATAATATGCTTGTGGACAAACAACAATAAATAGACAGAGACAGTTTCACACAGAGCGCTTGCTGAAGACACAGAAGCTGACAATGTTTGGTCTGAGTGCGCTTTATAGCTTCCTGCCATGACGTCACCCGTCTACACCTGCGCTGCAGTTCCCGTGTTTTCGATGATAGCTTTCGAACTAATCAAATTGTTGATCGATTGCTCCTGTCAGTCTTGCTGCTGCTGCTGCTGCCGCTGTTGCTGCTGCTGTTGAGTTGGTTTGCGTCTGTAAGCTTTGCATATCTTTCGGTTTTGAATCATTATTTACTATCATTCCTTGTTGTCTATACTGCTAAATATAGCTTACTCAATATCACACATTAACCTGACATCGCTAGCTTCAATCTAAATTGTTACTGCTAGCACAACACACTAGTAATTCGCTAGCCTGTCAGCGTGCCATCCGTGCGCTAAAATTATTCTAATTTTTTTCGCTCACGCCTTTTACGAGTTCATCAAACAACTTAGGTAAGTAGGATCAGTCAATGTCATCTTCTCTTATTGTCACTTGCACTACATGTCACATGTATAGCATAGCCTTCTCTGTCAGCACAGGATTTACATGTGATAAATGCAGGGAGATAGTCAGGCTGACGGAGAAGATTTCATAACTAGAGACACGCATCCAAACTTTAATCGAGGTTAATTGTAAAAGTGCAAGGGCTTTAGATACTGCTTTGGATGCGACTAGCTTAGTGAACTCCGTACATTGTTCGGTTCCGGCTGTAGAGCCCATGCAGCAGGGCAATTGGGTGACGGTGAGACGCTGTAGCCGCACTGCTCTTCCGTTCCGATTACCATAACAAATAGATTCTCCTCACTCAGTGAAACACCCACTGTGAATCCTGTTGAATGTGCCCTAGTTATTGGCGATTCTATTACATGGAACGTGAAAATAGAGACACCAGCCACCATAGTCACATATTTGCCGGGAGCCAGAGCAAATAATTATTTATTACTAATAATTCCGTCAGAATCACGACTGAACGCTAGCACAGCTGATCAAACAGTGAGCACGGTGGCTAACGTAATGTCTTGTTCCCGCCTCTCAGGGAACCGAGGTTACGATAGTACTGTATTAAATCCCGCCGTGAGCGCAGTGAAGATAAGCCCAGATAACAGGGTCAAGCTACACCCACACGTAAGAGACAGACAGTTCTTTAGCCAATAGCCGCGCCGCTTGGAGTACTCTCATCTGATAGGCGGAACTAGACCAATGAGACATCTGCTCCGACTTTATCAAAATTTGCATATCCCAAAGCAATGAAAGCGAAGGCTGCACTGATCAGGGTAGACACAACACAATAAGCACTCAAGCATGAGAGTTAAACACAGTGTCGACAGTGTTTGCGGCGACAGCTGTTTCAATATAATAGCCATAAACACAGAGTTAGCAACATAATGGTAACTACTGCATAGCTGGTTATAACAGTTTTTATAATACATGAATAAAAACTCAACTCACCGAAAGCACTTGTGACACTAAGCAGATAAGGCGGGCAGGGAAACAACCTGTGCTCTGAACAGTGTATTGAGAGACTTCGGAATGTAGCCTGGTCTCAGCCGGAGAGTGACGCTGCAGTCTCCAGGTCCGAAACAGATGCAATCGTCGTTCACAGAGAAAGCGTGTAAGTCTCCAATGCGCTTCGCTGAAGTGAGAGCAAGAAGTAAGGCCATCTTCAGGGAAAGCTCCTTAACTGCAATCGAAGCTAGCGGCTCGAACGGTGGTAGAGATAGAGCCCTCAAAACTAGAGCTAAATCCCACGGCGGCACGGAGGGTGGCCGTGAAGGACACAATCTCCTCGCTCCCCTGAGAAATCTGATCACCAGAGCGTGCTTACCGATCGATTGCCCATCAACCGGGGAACGAAAAGCAGCAATAACGGCCACATACACCTTCAGCGTGGAAGGCCAACTCCCGCTATCCATTCTTTGCTGTAGAAAGCACAAAACATCCGACATGGAACAGATCCCCGGGTCAATATCGATGTCCTGGCACCATTTTGCAAAAACTCCCCATTTCAGAGCATAAAGGCGCCTGGTAGAAGGCGTGCACGCCTCCGCGAGTGTGCTCAGCACTCGTGAATGCAGAGTGTCCCACTCATCTAAGGTCCCCACAGTGGCCACACATAAAGGTTCCTCAGCTCAGGGCTGGGGTGCCATATCATGCCGTTCGCCTGAGACAGCAGGTCCTTCCTGAGGGGGATTTTCCATGGGGAGCCACCAATAACTCTCTCAGGTTCGCGAACCAGGGCTGATTTTGCACAACACCATAGGCAGAATCTTCACTGGAGGGAACGCGTAAAGGCTGGCTTCCAGCCAGCGCGATGTCAGAGCATCTCCCGTCAGCGGGGAGTGAGATAGCGAGAAGAATGTCTGAAAGTGCATTTTCTCATTTGTTGCAAACAGATCCACTTCGGCCCTCCCGAACCGATCCCAAATCATTTGGACCGATCCAGGGTGAAGCCTCCACTCTCCTTGAGGAATCCCATTCCTCAAAAGCATGTCCACTCCACGGTTCAGGAGACCAGGGATGTGCGCCGCTCTTATGGAGAGAAAGTGTCGGTCAGCCCACAACAGGAGACTCGCTGCCTGTTTGAACAGAGCTCTGGAGAGTACGCCGCCCTGACGATTTATGTACGAGACCACAGACGTGTTGTCAGTTCGAATCAGTACATGTTGCTGCTCCAATTCTGACTGAAAGGCTTCCAGGGCTAAGGACACCACCTTTAACTACAAACAGTTTATGTGCCACCCTCTCTGTGACTCCGACCACAGGCCTGAGGCAGGCACGCCTAAGCACACTGCTCCCCAGCCTGAGGTTGACTCGTCCGTCGAGACCACGGTGTGCTGCGTCACAATACCCAAAGGAACTCCTGGGCTGAACATATCCGGGTTGCTCCACAGTCTCAGAGTGCAGATGCAACTGTGAGTGACCGTAATGCCCTTGTGGCCTGAAGACCACGCCCTCGGCGGAACTCGAGTTTTCAGCCAAAACTGGAGCGGCCGCATATGCAGCAGGCCCAGATGGCACACTGAAGAAGCCACCGCCATCAGTCCCAGAAGCCTCTGAAATTCCCTGCCCGGTCTGAAACGGCGCAGAGTCAATGAGATTGTCTCTATGCGCTCTTGAGAGTCCAAACATACTCCCAGATCTGTTACAGTCTGACTCGTTATAAACACACTTTTCTGCATATTCACAAGCAGTCCCAGCATATCCAGATGGCGAAGCAGTGTTTCCATGTGACTGATTAGCACATCTTTTGAGTGGGCTAAAATCAGCCAATCGTCCAGATAATTCAGGATGCGCATTCCGCTCAATCTAAGGTGCGGGGGCCTAGGGCCAGCCCGAAAGGGAGCACTGAATACTGATAAGCGGTGCCTTCGAAAGCAAACCTCAGGAAGCGCCTGTGGTGGTGCGTTGCTATTTGAATATGAAAGTACGCGTCCTTTAAATCCACTGAAGCAAACCAACTCGCCGGTGGCAGTGGGCCTCATTCCCGCTGTTGCCCGAGCCATTTCTCTTCTGGCTCTGAGGGCGCGCACTGGCAGCTCGGCGCAGTGGGCGCACGTGGATTCGTCCGTAAGTGCCGCCTCGGCGTGGGCGAGGCCCAGGCAGGCGACAAAAAACTGGTGAAGGTCGGGAGGGTCGATGGGGCACGCACAAATCTAGCATGTAGCAGCCATCGGATGCAGAGAAGACAAAGGTGATTAGTCCTCTATGTGCAACTTCCACGATGACTAGTGTGATCAATTTCTTCACAAACAGCTCATTACGAGGAACACCGTGCACACCAGACATGTCCTCCACAACAGAGATGCCATGACTGCTGGATTCTTCCAGCCATTACCTCCAACAACTTTCGTGGTGGATAAGGCGCTTTCCCATTGTGGTAAGTTCTGGTTTGTGTGTGTACAACATATATCTCATTCTTAGAATAGATAAGCTCATAAGCTTTACTATTTAAATTGTGCCTTTTTGTCTCTTATTGTTTTATCTTGGATGTATGTGGATTCTCTGTGTTTTCAGTCCGGCTTGTACCTGTGGAGATGCCTGACAAAATCTGTGGTTGTTCACCAGAGTCACTGAGGGTTAGTCCAGGAAAGATTGTTGCTGTGGTCACAATGAATGGTAAGAATGTGAAGAACTTTATTTTGTCCTGTTTGAGAAGCATCTTAAAAATAAATATCTATCCATATGCGACTCCCTACACGTTTGACATAGATATAAAACTTAAAAATATATATATGAAGTATACAAAGTAATGTATAAATTGTACAAAGAACCCGAACCCTGATTAATCAGCTAAGGTTTACATTGCAGTGGATGAGTTTTTGATATTTCCAGGACGACATGATCTAAGCATGCCAGAGTTAATTTGTGAGGCATGCCAAGCCACTTGGACTGCTGGAGTCGCTGACCTAAACCGAAGTGACTACTGGCCTGCAACCCTTCAATTTGCCACAGTTTATGCCACAGATGTCTTTTTTTTTTTCATTTGAAGAAATGAAGATGGCGGCACCAGGACTGTCCTGCCAAGCATTTCTAAGAATGCTGAATCAGCCAACTGTCCGCTTTGGTCGTGTGAGTATTGAATTTATCTATCCTGGAGTGTTGTTGATATCTTTGAGTTGTGGGTTGATAAGCTGTTTGATGCTTATGTATTTGTTGTACATTAATAGCTGTTGGTTTCCTTACTTTTAATAGACTGGCAAGATCTCAGCAGACAGTTTTCAGAAAAGTTTTTTTGAGTGGGAGGCTGTGTGATTTGAGGTTGACAATATATGCAAGGAAGAGCCCTTCAACTGTCCTGCATGCACCCCAGATATGCTTGCAGTTTCAGTTGATGGAAACCGCAAGCATTACCGTTTCAAGAATGCTGCTAGGTACACCAAACTGTATCACAGTGTTTGTATTAATAAGAAAACATAGCTGTGAACCAAGTAATCTCAGATTATAAGTTATCATAAATTGTTGTCAATCATCAATTGTTGTTTTTTGTTGTTTTTTAGATCTGAGGAACAGGCCATCTTTGAAGGCGTCTTCATAGCCAAGGACGAAGACGTGAAAAGATTTGTAGACCACATTCACAACACAACCAAACATGTAAAATTCTAGATGATAATTAGACTACAGGACTATAATAACCTCTTTAACGTCACATCAAATAAGTATTTGAACACCCTGCTATTTTGCAAGTTCTCCCACTTAGAAATCATGGAGGGGTCTGAAATTGTCATCGTAGGTGCATGTCCACTGTGAGAGACATAATCTAAAAAAAAAAATCCAGAAATCACAATATATGATTTTTTAACTATTTATTTGTATGATACATCTGCAAATAAGTATTTGAACACCTGAGAAAATCAATGTTAATATTTGGTACAGTAGCCTTTGTTTGCAATTACAGAGGTCAAACGTTTCCTGTAGTTTTTCACCAGGTTTGCACACACTGCAGGAGGGATTTTGGCCCACTCCTCCACACAGATCTTCTCTAGATCAGTCAAGTTTCTGGGCTGTCGTTGAGAAACACGGAGTTTGAGCTCCCTCCAAAGATTCTCTATTGGGTTTAGGTCTGGAGACTGGCTAGGCCACGCCAGAACCTTGATATGCTTCTTACAGAGCCACTCCTTGGTTATCCTGGCTGTGTGCTTCGGGTCATTGTCATGTTGGAAGACCCAGCCTCGACCCATCTTCAATGCTCTAACTGAGGGAAGGAGGTTGTTCCCCAAAGTCTCGCAATACATGGCCCCGGTCATCCTCTCCTTAATACAGTGCAGTCGCCCTGTCCCATGTGCAGAAAAACACCCCCAAAGCATGATGCTACCACCCCCATGCTTCACAGTAGGGATGGTGTTCTTGGGATGGTATTCATCATTCTTCTTCCTCCAAACACGTTTAGTGGAATTATGACCAAAAAGGTCTATTTTGGTCTCATCTGACCACATGACTTTCTCCCATGACTCCTCTGGATCATCCAAATGGTCATTGGCAAACTTAAGACGGGCCTTGACATGTGCTGGTTTAAGCAGGGGAACCTTCCGTGCCATGCATGATTTCAAACCATGACGTCTTAGTGTATTACCAACAGTAACCTTGGAAACGGTGGTCCCAGCTCTTTTCAGGTCATTGACCAGCTCCTCCCGTGTAGTTCTGGGCTGATTTCTCACCTTTCTTAGGATCATTGAGACCCCACGAGGTGAGATCTTGCATGGAGCCCCAGTCCGAGGGAGATTGACAGTCATGTTTAGCTTCTTCCATTTTCTAATGATTGCTCCAACAGTGGACCTTTTTTCACCAAGCTGCTTGGCAATTTCCCCGTAGCCCTTTCCAGCCTTGTGGAGGTGTACAATTTTGTCTCTAGTGTCTTTGGACAGCTCTTTGGTCTTGGCCATGTTAGTAGTTGGATTCTTACTGATTGTATGGGGTGGACAGGTGTCTTTATGCAGCTAACGACCTCAAACAGGTGCATCTAATTTAGGATAATGACTGGAGTGGAGGTGGACATTTTAAAGGCAGACTAACAGGTCTTTGAGGGTCAGAATTCTAGCTGATAGACAGGTGTTCAAATACTTATTTGCAGCTGTATCATACAAATAAATTGTTAAAAAATCATATATTGTGATTTCTGGATTTTTTTTTTTTTAGATTATGTCTCTCACAGTGGACATGCACCTACGATGACAATTTCAGACCCCTCCATGATTTCCAAGTGGGAGAACTTGCAAAATAGCAGGGTGTTCAAATACTTATTTTCCTCACTGTATGTGTACATAAACATAATGAACATGCTCTTGAAAACTTTTCAGTCTCTCCCATTTACTTTCAATGGCCCATTGAAACAATGGCCCTCAATGGCCCAGTGGAACACCACAAGTGTAACTCTGTGCCATTTTATACAAAATAAAAGTTTTTCTAAACAAAATTCCTGGTGAAAAATTAAAGTAGACTAGTGTGATCAACAGTGCCAATTTTCTTCAGATTTTATTAAATATTTCCAAAATTATTCAAAAATAATGTTTTTTTTTTTCTCAAAAAATTAGATCCCTACTGTCAAATAAATGAGGCCTATGATTATTCAGATGCAAATAGAAATATAAAACCAGTCCTAATTGAAAGAGAACAAGTTGACAAAAAGATTGAATCCAATATTGGGTGAAAATATAGTATAATGAAAGATTTATAAGCTATTTTTTATAGTCCGGTCATTTTTGACCGAGAAGATCCCGGGTGTTATAGGGTTTTGAACACCACACAAGGGTTAAATGTTGTTGGGATAATTCCGGTTCGCGTGGGTACGCAGACGCGACAAACAATTTCTGTATTATAAATTTTTAAGGCCAGACAAGTAGTTTATTGAGGGCATCTGTGTTTTCGCCGGTTTGCGTTTTTGAGGTTTGCGCAGAGATAACGGATAATAGTTTGCACCTTCAAACCTATTTCAGGGAGTGCGTTCTCTAGACACCAGGCACTGTTTTGTGTGGATGGGCGGCCGGAACGCGTTAAGGGTTTTCCTGTTAGAACGGTGTTGTGTTAGCAGTCCCTAAGTTAATAACTAATGATCTTCGCAACGGAAGTGAATCAATCAATCAAAACTAACTTTAGATGGACAATAACTTTATCTTAGAGCTTTTGTAAAGCTTAAACAATCTGTTACGGTAATTTCCTATTATCACTGTAAATCTGCTTTGAAACAATCCATATTGTTAAAAGCGCTATATAAATGAAGGTCACTCGACTTGACTCCCTTGTCACAAACGCCGGTGAAGATTCCCCTGTCGGTCACCGGAGGTCTCACTCTCATGAGTACTAAATAATGTTAGCTTTGGACTCCATTTCCCAAGAACCCACATATAAGGACTGATTACTGCACACCTGATCCTTATCACCAGACTTTAAACCCTGTTTGTTCAATCACACATTGCAAAGTCTTGTTTTTCTGAGCGTTATTATATTACTGTATCTTCTGCCTGTGTTTTGACCCTGCCCTGGATTACCGTTTATGACTCTTCTCTGCCTGCCCTTGATCTCTGTTTACTTGGACTCTCACTTCTGTCGTTAGCTGCCTGCCCTGTACCACTGCCTGTTTTGACCACGTTTGATGTCCTGTCTCTGATATTGTTGTTCGCCCTGGTATTTTCGACCCATGCCTGTTTGTACACTGAGCTTGCGCTATTTAAATAAACTGCACATGGATCCGACTCAGCCTGAGTCTGTGTTACACAATGAAAGGGAACCTAAGATCTGTACTTTTTCTCTGTGCAGCATATTTTGTCTTTATTTTATTCTCTAAATATAATGGGAGTTTCCACCTCAGGATAAAAGGTAATTCTGTCAAACTTTAAAATAAGAAATAAAGCCACATTGTGACATAAATATATATATATATATATATATATATATATATATATATATTGTAACAACTGAGAGACACAACACAAGTCACAAATGTGATATCTAGTCACAGTTAAAAGAAATATTCACAATCATGACAAACAACATCACCATACTACGGTGCAATATATAGTCACAATTACTACAAATAGTCACAATTATGAGATATAAAGTCACATTTTATAGATACAGATATAGAAAAAAGTCACTTTAAATAAAATAAAATAAAACCTGGAGCAGGGTAAAAAGGTTTTGATTTATTACAAAAAATACATAAGTTATGCTGAAACACAGGATATAAACAGAAAAACAAAGAGCAGACTTTATGAGTCAGTCGTTGGGATAACAAAAAGATGAGAAACATGATGACATAAAACAAGGTGTTAGAGAACTGTTTTCCCTTTTTTATTCCCAAGTCTAATTGCTGGTACAATTATTCCATGTTATAAGCAGGAATGAGGGTTAAGGTTTGATGGTTCACCAAGTAGCATTTTAAGCAGGGAATACAGTTACAATAATAATTTTTCGCAGATTGTTGCTTAACCAAAACGTATGAGGGGGTGGCTCATTGCTCTTCATAGAAATTGTGTTTCTTGTCGTTACACTGCATTGGCAGCAGAACATGTCATGACTCAGGCGAGAGAAGATATCCGGGCATCGACTTTTATAGTGAACCGGGTATCGACATTGTATTGCTTTACAGAGATTATTTCAGTGTCAGTTTCTACATGGTATAAAGATCTTGTGACTTTTGCACATTTGCACAATATAAAGTAGGATTGAAAAATATTAGATTCACTTTACACAAAGGCAAACCTTTCAGCAAAATGGTAATAGAGAGAAATGCCACTGTTGTGTTTCTTAATGAATGTTATGAACAAAAGGTGATATATGCATTGCTTAAAATGTCACCTAATATGTTTATCTGAAAGGGGATGAAATAGACATATATTATAATCAAATTGCACAAAATTAGACTGGAAATTATCCAAACATTCAGTACATCTCTTTTAGATGACTATGTTTTATATTGAATGAATGAAGGACCTTTTTGTATCATTATGAGTAATCATCATTTGTTACACATTCACACATTTAGCAGATGTATGCATTTACATGCACAGAATCCCCCTGATGAGTAGGTCATTAAAGTTGGTATAAACTGTGTAAAAAAAAATCTCAATGTGTATTTTGAAAGTTGTTTGTTTAGCCAGCTGAACTCTTTTTGATATATCATCTTTCATCGTTCTTCTGTTCCCTGATTCCTGAAGTCTACTGCCATGCCACAAATGCAGAGAACAGTTTCTAAGGTTTGCATCCAAATCTTTAAGGACTCGGTGACCCATGTGGCTCGGTGACCCATTGAAGGCTGATTAAAATTAATCTCTTTGGGAGATTCAATAGATTACAAAAGCTCAGGGAGGGATCTGTTTCCCTTGAGAGACCAGCAAACAAACAAACATTTACACTACTATAGGAAAAACAATGAATCATCATACAGGCAGTCACAGATGACCATGAACTCTAGCTGACCCAACTAGATTGAACTAGCTATATGAAATTTGTGTAAAGAAGTGTTCTGCCAGAAAATGTAGAGACCATTATATACAATTTTACAGACAAATTCATCACAAGATGTTGTCATGTTCTATATTATGGTCAGATGACCCCACTTTTAATCATTTGAAAGCAGATCATTTATTTTCCTTATAATAAAAACTCTTAAATACTTAAATTCAAGTTTTCCTTGAGTCTAGCATAACGTCTGCCATAGTAACCATGGCGACAGACGTGGAAAACTGCGTTACATCTAGCGGCACGCTCACGCTGTTGTTGTTTCGTTCAAACATTATGGACCATGGCAAGCAGACTTTGGGACAAAAGGAGAACTAAAATGAGGATCAATATCAGCGTGGCGTTTTCGAGATGCCGAGAGCTCCACGTCTGTGACATACTTCGACGCCACTCTTGCATGTAGACAGGTGAGCAAATGTACATAAAATGAATCATTGTTATATAGCTCAACATGATGAAATGTTAGAATATGATCAGTATGTTATTCTAATGTTGATCTAGCTTACTGCTAGTCTCATACAGGCAAACTAACACATAGAATAACATTATAACTTTCAACACAGTCAAATGCAGTTTAGTGTGATAGTGTAGACCAAGTGAAACAGCGCTGCATTACCTCATAAGTTTTATTCGTCTAATAAACTGACCTGTGTGAGTATTAATCAGCACTTGCGGGTAGTTCGGTAGAATGAAATGTCCTTATTCCTTTATATCCGCGGGACTTGCATGTGGCGCTGATATCTGTCTCTCATTAGCAATTGCGACCTGCTTCATACCACAGTCACGTTAAAAACATCAGTGTATTCACTCATCCATAAACATTATTAGATCCATCAGCATGACAAGTTCCATAATTCCGCGTCATCAACCTTGGACTTTAGGAGGTTAGCGACCCCTAGCGGCGAAAAAAATTACATAATTGTAGCTTTAACCTACTATTACCCAACTATTTTTAAAAATAAATACCTATTCAACATAATGAGGAGGACTTGGTTCAAAAGGTTCAGCAAATGGATAAAGAACATTTTGTAAATGCTTTAGTTGTCACAGAGTCAGCCACACAGTCAGCCACACCCTCAGCACCAGATTCCTACACAAGCTCCCAATCACCAGATTACTGATCAGCACCACCTGCACCCAATCATCATCACAGTCACTATATAAGCCAGGACTCATTAGTTAACCTTTGTCTTGTCTCGTCATTTTTACCTGAACACTCACCCAACTACCATCCTGTTGATACTTACCTGTTCAATCCTGTCTCGAACTATCCAGGCTTCAGTCCTCTTCAGTCTTCTGTGCTCATCTCATCCTCCAGTCTTCCCGTCTTCCCATCACCTCTCATCTCTGTCTGCAATAGATAAGAACAGTCACTTCCCTGCTAGTATCACCACATTGATCTATATTCCAGTTACTCACCTGCTAATATCATCCTGTGTGTCTCTCAAACTCTGTTTGGATTTTACCTGTGTCAGCATTCTTTGGTTAGTAGGGAAAAACAATTAAATGTCGCATTTTTAATTTACAATTTACTGTAACATTGAACGTCTTGTTTACTGTTTTAACCACCGTTCCCTGATGGAGGGAACGGGATGTTGTGTCGAGGTTGTAACACAAGGGGTTGCACTTGGGAGCCCCAAACACCTCTGATAGTTCAGGGGGTAAATCAGTGTTGTGGCAGAAGGGGCATAACGTCTCATTCCCTCCATCAGGGAACAGAGGTTTCAACAGTAACCAAGACGTTCCCTATCTTTCACTCACTTACTGAAGATGTGATGACTCGAGGGGTCCCTATACAAAACGGCACAACCAGCTGAACTGTGTTATGAGGTTTGGCGGTGCAGATGTCGGCAGGCTGCTGTGTGCCTAGTAACAAGCACATGTGACCACGTCGTAACCTTCCCAATGCCCTAAGTAAGCTTCCATAGTCCCCCATACCACAAGGGGGTGGTAAGGACAGTCTTACAATGGAAATAGGTCTTGTCAGACATTTCTTGACCTTTTCTGTTTTATTAAATAAAGGATAAAAACGTACATCTATGCAGACTAGGAGTTTGCGCTGAGGAAAGTGCTATTTTTTTTAAAAAAGGGGCATACCACAAGTGATTGGCCTGGCAGCAATTTTCTCCGCCTTTGGCTACCGATGAGTGCTGGAGAATAAGAGGGCGTCCAGGGTTCACAAGAAACGGGGAACTCACATGGACAAAAAAGAGCACGTTTTCACAGGGAGGGGAAAGGTGCTGTGAGCAAGTAATACACCCAGCCAGTTGCCTGAAATTTACCTGTTCGTATCTGATATCACTGATAAAAATCTCACAAAGGTATTAGGTGTAGCCCAGCCCGCTGCTATACAGATGTCCATTAGAGAGGCGGCATTCGTTAGAGTCCAGGAAGATGCAACACCCCTAATGGAGTGTGCTCGCACTCTCAGGAGGCACGGCCCACCCCGGGCTTGGTACAAAATGGCATCCACAATCTCTGTTTGGAGACAGCCTCCCCCTTCTGCCAGCAGCCATATCAAGACTGATATGTCTTGATATGGCATATCAAGACATATCATATTCATATATGACTGGTTCATACAAGACATATTCAGTCCTTGGACAGACCTTGTAATCTATAGGCAGTTTCCTTTAGAACAAGTGTCAATGTGTGTTGCTACAGATGCACAGGTTGGGGCACTGTCTGCAGCAGGCATGACTGGTTTCCCAGTAAAGCTAAGCAGGGTTGAGCCTGGTTAATACCTGGATGGGAGACCTCCTGAGAAAACTAGGTTGCTGCTGGAAGAGGTGTTAGTGAGGCTAGCAGGGGGTGCTCACCCTGTGGTCTGTGTGGGTCCTAACGCCCCAGTATAGTGATGGGGACAATACTGTCAAAGAGCACTGTCCTTCGGATGAGACGTTAAACCGAGGTCCTGACCCTCTGTGGTCATTAAAGGGGGGGTACAATGGTGTTTCATGTATTCAGAGTTGTTTACAGTGTTAAAGAGATAGATTCTCATGCTAAACATGGGCAAAGTTTTAAAAAAATATTTTGGACGAATAACGGAGAATTTCTATGCTGAAAATCTTACTTCCGGGTTGGTACAAGTTTCGGCTGGTTTTTTTTAGATCGTGGATCTAATGACGTAGATAAGAGTGGAACTCCTTATATGAGCATTTCTCTCGGAAAAGCTCGCCCGCGAGCACGTCGACTAGAGGAGAGCGAGACCGCGCACATCAACGCGCTTCAACAGGAAATCATCGGCAGCGCTGCATAGGATTTGTTCAAGAATGTCTCCAAAAAAGTGTGTATTTGGATGTGAGGGAAAGCTTACCGTGTTCAGTTTTCCAAAGAACCCAGTGTTACAGGAACAGTGGATGCAGTTTGTTTTTCCGGGGCAGCAACGGAGTGTAGGAAGTGCGGTTGTGTGTTCTGGTCGTTTCAATGACGAATGTTTTATTAACAAGGCTCAGGTCGACGCTGGATTTGCAAATCGTTTGCTATTAAAACGTGGAGCGGTCCCAGTGATAAAAGACCCCATTCATGTAAGTACAACTGGATCAGATTTCTGTCTTTTGCTGGAAATCGCTTGACTCTATAGCTCCGCCTCCAGGACCTCGGCTTTTTCCGGAGAGAATCGGAAAGCTGTATTTTTCTTTTCTAAATATAATAAAACTAAACACTTTTTTGAGATATTAAGGATGCACTACTACTCTATAGGTACTCAAGATTAACATGAGATTAGGTGAAACTGTGCATGTTATGTACCCTTTAAAAATCCCAGGATGTCCTTTCGGAAAAACAGTAGGGGTTTAACCATGGCATCCTGGCCAAATTTGCCCATTGACCTCTGTCTATCATGGCCTCCTAATCATCCCCATATATACTGATTGGCTTCATCACTCTGTCTCCTCTCCACCAATAAGCTGGTGTGTGGTGGGCGTTCTGGCGCAATATGGCTGTTGTCGCATCATCCAGGTGGATGCTGCACATTGGAGTGATTGAGGAGATTTCCCCGTTCTATATAAAGCAATTTGAGTACCCAGAAAAGCGCTATATAAATGTAACAAATTATTATTATTATTATTATTCTGTTGTTGCCAAGTGGAGCCTCATGCAGGGAGTATCATAGCGGACAGTGGGAGGATTCCTGGGAAGCAAACAGATCTACCTGTGCTTCGCTGAATTAACTGCAATCAGCTGGACCACCTATGGATAGTGCCTCCACTCTCCTCAAAGCGTCATTTGTTGCGAGAGCGTGTCCACTGTGTGATTGAGCTCACCTGGGATGTGAGTGGCTTACAGTGACTTCAATCACTGCTGACTCCAAAGAATGAGATGGCGGGCAAGTTGTGACGTGCGACATGAGCGAATGCTGCCCTGGCAATTTATATATACTGTACCACCATCGCCATGTTGCCTGTCTGAACCAACACGTCCTTGGACCAGTGGTCGAAACCTCAGTAGTTGGTTACCGCCAACAATGCGAGGCTGTTGATGTGCCAACACAATCAGGGCCCTGTCCTGGGTCCCGAGACTGCATGCCTGCTGCAGACAGTGCCCCAACCTGTGCATCTGTAGCAACACACATTGACACTTGTTCTAAAGGAAACTCTGCCTATAGATTACAAGGTCTGTCCAAGGACTGAAGTGCGGCAACAGATCGGCGTGATGGTCATGCTATGTGTGCCATGGTGCCATACCCATCTCAGGACTCAAGTCTGAAGCCAGTGCTTATGTGTTCTCATATGCATCAACCCAAGTGAAGTAACCGCAGATCTCGAGAGTGACAGGCTGGTCTGAATATTTCAGAAACTGTGAGGGGTTTTTAGTGTGCAATCAGCTTGGTGAAATTAAATGTGTCTGACCAGTGATGATTGATGCTCCGAAATTGACTATTAAAAAACAGCAGAACATTAGTTCACAAATAAAATGTATTTTTTAAATTGTTATAATTTTGGAAGAAATGTAAAACTGTTTAAAACACTTGATGACTTGATGAGATTTATACTTTGTTTTAATAAATAGAACATTAATTACATTGATAATGTAAAAATACAAAATAGAATTTGATTTAGTTTCTTTTACTTTTCTTTTTTCATGATGCAATGCTTATTTAACCAGGAAAATGTGACAACATTAATTGTAGGTATAACTGGGACATAAATTTACATTTAAGAAAAAAAAACCTGTGAGGACTTTGCCTCCTCATTTCAGAACACCACTCCACGCTACTGATATGATAAATGCATCTATATTCTTTCCATGTATAATAATAATAATAAGCACACAATCCCAGTTTTTACTGTCACAGTAGACATTGTGTGATAAAAATAAATTAGGTTAATATACGGTATATATACATATTTATAGTTATTCAGTATATTTTATAATTCTTAATTGTGCTTGGGGTTTTAACAGTTTGCTCAGCAGTTGTGGTGACACTTGGATATATTTATTTTCATAACTGAAATAATTATAGTAGTGCAAAAATTAATTTAATGCTTGCTACAACCAGAGCTTATACAGACCTATAGGTTGAGTCTACATAAAGCGAAACATATTGAGAACCTGAGGCAGTAGACTTGGCAGGATGTTGGGAGCAGAACGTTGCCAGCGGGCAGAAAGGAAGATGCAAATGTCTTGAAGTGGTAATAGCAAGAGGTTATTTAAGGAAATATTTCTGCTGCTTTGATCCTTGTTCTTTGGCCTATCAAAATAACTAAAGGAAAAATTAGGTCACACCTGGTGGTCTTATCCAAAACCACCTGGACTGCAAACACAGTCATCCTAATTTGTTGATGCTGCATATATTTCAGAGAAACTTTTCTCGCAGTTTCTTATGATACACTATAAAAGTCAGTTTCTGACTTTTATACTGTATTATTGTCTTTTCATGCTTTATGAAGATCCCAAGACAAGCCTTTGCTGTCCTACATTTGAGAACACATACAGGCCGCTTAGTGTGTGCTTCAGGTTAAAAGCATTCAGAAACGGTATCAGTCGCTGACAAGGAAAACAAATCATCAATCATTTTAGTGTTTAATTAGCCGTCAAGAGGGTACAACTCCTTAGGGCAACACAGCTGAGGACACCAGTATTCACTTAAGAAATAATGAATTTGTTTTTTGCATAAACAATTTTATAAAGTATTTGTCTGTTTCCTATTAAGTTGTTTGTCAGTATAACAAATGTTTAGTGTATTTTGTCATTGTTGTACTCTTGAGGGTTTAATGAAATTCCTCTGACTTTATCAGCCTCTGTAAAAATCATCTTGTCATGGATGAATCACGCATAAATATTTATCTGGTTCTTGCAAGCAAGAGACAGCCAGAGATCAAGATGATGTAAGGATAGAATCAGAGCTGTGTTTTACAATACAGTACATGTTACTGGTAATGTAAAAATTAAAAATACTCTAATACTAAAGCATAATACAAGCATCTTTCTGAGATCACACAACTAAAAATATATGTTCTTGCTCATGTTGCACATGCCTTACTTTGTTTTTGTATGTTTGATAGCATTCTGTAATGGAAATGACATTAACATTTTTGGAATACAATGGCCGAATTATTTTTGTCTTGCCATGGCTAATCTCACAGCTTGCACTGTTTTGTGATGCAAAATAACAGCTTGATTGGAAATTATGCACTAATGTATCAGCATATGCTAAAATATGGTTTACAAAATATGTAGTAGAGTGATATTTACCTTGATTTTTCCTGGTTTTCTTCACCCATCACATGGATCATATTTCATCTCTAGCATGTTCTTCATTGACAGTTGTCTGAAACAGACGCAGTTGTAATTTCTGCAATTAATTGAAGTAAATATACAGCATCATTTTTTCACTTATTGAGGCTAGTACGCTAATGCTATTATAACGCTGGTAAGAGGATGATTCACACGTGCCATGATCGCCGCGTTTGCATTTACATTATCCTCTATATGACCCTTAACACTTTATGGTCTAATTTAATATCAAAGTTAATATTAATTCTCATAAATAAAAGCAACGCTAAATAAGGGATTTATTATAATGTTCATGGGATGTTATGTTTAATTAAATTAAATGAAAAGTTGTTATAAAATCAACCATGGACTGTTAATGTCATCTGATAATTTGCAGTATTCTTATTAAATGTTAAATATATAAATATATATATCTACAGTAGATGCTTGGGTTGCCATGTTTGTGGTTTAGCATCTCATGGTGTATGTTGTTTAGAAACACTGTCCAGTCAGTTGTGTACTGTAGAATCTGCTGTATCTATTTAGTCCTGGTTCTCTATTTTTAAAGCTCTAATAGGTAGAACAAATCAATCATCATGGCAAAGCATTGTGTGATAATCAGAACCATAAACTCTCTCTTTCTGTCCCTAATTACAATCAAGAACATTTTATTATACTCATAAACTTGTCTTTCACACATTCATCTTTAGCTCCCTGGCCAGGGGACCTTTTCCATCACTTGAGCACTATCATTAGTCCAGTATGATAATTTGACTGATGTTTTCTGGCATGGCTGTCCATCACATTATATAGATGTGAGCAGAGCAGAGATCCTTCTCGACAGCTCCAGAGAACCCTGCTGAGTTCCAGACCCACTGCATAGCAGGTCCCTGGTCTGCCAGTTTTTGCATTTCCTACAGTATGGATATCTGTCTGCTGACAATAACATAAGACCAAAGCATAAGCCTAAGACCAAATCTGGTTTATCAGACTGTATATGCTACTCACATCATGTTCCCTTGTTTCAGTTTTGGAACACTGGAAGGCTAAAAGTTAGGTCCATTATTGATGAAGTCTGTCCCGAAAGTTGAAATATGAGATGCATGGCTGTCATTACTGTCTATACACACGCATTTAATTGTCCCACATTGTCCATTACTATCCAGCAACTGTTTCCTGGGTCACGAAGTTAAGTAAGTGCAGTTATGCCTCAAAGGAAACCTCAGAAAGACCAGGAGAAAATGAACCATATACGATACAATAAGGGCAGGTGACTTTAATCCTTGGGAAAAAGTGAGGGAAATCTGACACTATCCAACCATAATTTAATCATTAAGTAATCATTTATTTTTTCATCTTATTTAATACATTTAAAAATATCTACATTATGCTAAATGCAACTATATATATATATATATATATATATATATATATATATATATATATATATATATATATATACAGTGAGGAAAATAAGTATTTGAACACCCTGCTATTTTACAAGTTCTCCCACTTGGAAATCATGGAGGGGTCTGAAATTGTCATCATAGGTGCATGTCCACTGTGAGAGACATAATCAAAAAAAAAAAAAAACATCCAGAAATCACAATATATGATTTTTTAACAATTTATTTGTATGATACAGCTGCAAATAAGTATTTGAACACCTGTCTATCAGCTAGAATTCTGACCCTCAAAGACCTGTTAGTCTGCCTTTAAAATGTCCACCTCCACTCCATTTATTATCCTAAATTAGATGCACCTGTTTGAGGTCGTTAGCTGCATAAAGACACCTGTCCACCCCATACAATCAGTAAGAATCCAACTACTAACATGGCCAAGACCAAAGAGCTGTCCAAAGACACTAGAGACAAAATTGTACACCTCCACAAGGCTGGAAAGGGCTACAGGGAAATTGCCAAGCAGCTTGGTGAAAAAAGGTCCACTGTTGGAGCAATCATTAGAAAATGGAAGAAGCTAAACATGACTGTCAATCTCCCTTGGACTGGGGCTCCATGCAAGATCTCACCTCGTGGGGTCTCAATGATCCTAAGAAAGGTGAGAAATCAGCCCAGAACTACACGGGAGGAGCTGGTTAATGACCTGAAAAGAGCTGGGACCACCGTTTCCAAGGTTACTGTTGGTAATACACTAAGACGTCATGGTTTGAAATCATGCATGGCACGGAAGGTTCCCCTGCTTAAGCCAGCACATGTCAAGGCCCGTCTTAAGTTTGCCAATGACCATTTGGATGATCCAGAGGAGTCATGGGAGAAAGTCATGTGGTCAGATGAGACCAAAATAGAACTTTTTGGTCAAAATTCCACTAAACGTGTTTGGAGGAAGAAGAATGATGAGTACCATCCCAAGAACACCATCCCTACTGTGAAGCATGGGGGTGGTAGCATCATGCTTTGGGGGTGTTTTTCTGCACATGGGACAGGGCGACTGCACTGTATTGAGGAGAGGATAACCGGGGCAATGTATTGCGAGATTTTGGGGAACAACCTCCTTCCCTCAGTTAGAGCATTGAAGATGGGTCGAGGCTGGGTCTTCCAACATGACAATGACCCGAAGCACACAGCCAGGATAACCAAGGAGTGGCTCTGTAAGAAGCATATCAAGGTTCTGGCGTGGCCTAGCCAGTCTCCAGACCTAAACCCAATAGAGAATCTTTGGAGGGAGCTCAAACTCCGTGTTTCTCAGCGACAGCCCAGAAACCTGACTGATCTAGAGAAGATCTGTGTGGAGGAGTGGGCCAAAATCCCTCCTGTGTGCAAACCTGGTGAAAAACTACAGGAAACGTTTGACCTCTGTAATTGCAAACAAAGGCTACTGTACCCAGGCCCGTCGCAACAAGGCAGGCAAACCAAGCAATTGCTTGGGGACCCGAGCTGGCCTGGGGCCCCAAGACAACGACTGGTTAAGAATAAAATGCAACGACAAACTGTGTGAGCGCCCCTTTGATAGTCAATGCAGTAAAGTGCAATGACACTGTTATCGGGATCCCCCTCAAGGGGGCCCCCCTCAGTAGTCGCTGACAGCAACCAGCCAACCACGTGATCTCTGCTGCCGGTGTTACAATATATTCGGTTCCTGAAATATTTGGTTCCAAAGGATGGAGCTATCATGAATATTCACGAGACCATAGCGTGGGCGGGGCAATCAATACAAGCGAGTGGAACAGAAATTGTTAGCGTGAGCGCCTCAGATCGCGTTTTGTTCTAAACTACTTCTATAACTGTTCGTTTCTCACGAATGACTGAGATTAAGCTTTTTAAATGTCTATTATTGCATGTTTAAATAAATATATTCTTGTGTTTTTATTCTGTCTCCCAAAGTTGTCTGTAGGGTAAATATTATTAAAATAGCTTTTATATTACGGTATACAATATAGCTTTGAATGTTGCTTTACACTCAACTGAAAATCTTTTTGATACACAACTGTCAAAGGTTATCATAAATGTTAAGCTTCAGCAGTTGTTTTCTCTAGCAATGCTTTTTGAACGTTGGTCAAATTAAGTGATAATTATTTCAATTGTATTGATGTATACATAGCAAGGTCCAAGTAAAGAAATGTTATACTTGTCATTTGTCGTTTTGAATGTACCATTCCAAAGGTAAGTGCACTTAATTGTAATGAAAAAGAGACAAAAGTCTAGAAAATGTATTCATTTAATTTGATTTTTATTTGGCAATGTAAATTTCAATTTTTCTTACAGATATAATGCATTGGAGTATCAAATTAAGGGCTTTGGCACCTAGGGCAAATAAAAACCTCACTGTATAATATAGTATAAGACCTCATGTAAAAGTAGTATGTTTTGATCATGAAGAGACTATTAGAGAAATCAGTTAGTTAGTTACTAAACACCTATGATTGTGAAGTTCTGTGCCCCTCTAGGACTTTTTTTTTTTTAGAAACACCATGAGGAACCATTTTTTCAATTCATACAAGGTTTTAAACATTGACAGCCAAAATGACAAATTCAACAAAGATGAGGAGGTTTATTTATTTGAATTGTGGTTGAGACACGTTATTCTTTTAAAACATCACCATAGCTAATTGGCCAAAACTGTGTACAATAGTAAATTGCATAGAAATATTGTTCAGAAAAGAAGTTTCTCAGGTGTGGTGGGACATGGACATATAAATAAAAAGTATTGTCATTCATAAGAATTTAATATATATAATTTTTATAATATAAAACAATATACATAAAGTTATCTACCTATCCTAAATTTGATCTAGACTGTTTAAATACTGATAAACAAAAACATCTGCCTCAACATACTTCTGTGTAAAATTTATTGAGTTTTTTTAAAGCATTCATTCATTCGAAAACTCGAAATTACTTTTATAGTAAGATGAAGTGTCATAAAATTACATATTTTATTCATATTCATCTGTAAAAATGAGAATGTTAGACAAGAGAAACACATGGGATCAAGGACAAAATTAATACAGCAGGACAAATAAAATATTTAATATATTATTCAAATATTTTATTTATAAATACCTTTCCTTATTTTTTTGGTATACCCATCTACACCAGTGTGTTTTTGTGTACACTTGTTTACAAAAAGATTACATAGAATGATAACATTAATACACTGATAAGATGTAGGCCTATTTTTTATGATTAATGATTAGTCATTATTATCAATTAATTTGACCGTTCTAAAGCATTGCTAGAGAAAACAACTGTTAATGCATCTGAAGCCTAACATTTATGACAACCTTTGATGAAGTAAAGGTTGTGTATCAAAAAGATTTTCAGTTGAGTCAGTATAAAGCAACATTCAAAGCATGCAGCATGCAACTCCAAGTTCTTATGTCGTCTTGAGCTATCAGCCTATAATTTAAAGGCTATTTTAATAAAATGCAGACAACTTTGGGAGACATAATAAAAACACAAGAATATATTTGTAAATATTTATTTAAACAGCAATCAGACACATTTTAAAAAGCTTAACCTCTGTCATTCATGAGAAACGAACATCATATGGAATGTCAACAACAACTAATCTGGGAGAAATTTAGAGAAATATAGGTCTTCCAACGCTTCCTACAGGATCAGGTCTGTAAAAGTTCAGGCAAACTCAGAGTCCTGAAACACATGCTATAAAACGATGAATTATTTATAAAATATATATGAGTAGTTTAAGCTTAACTTCGTTCAACCTTATTTTGAAAGAAATAATCCATAAAACAAAATAAAACACGAGGCGCTCACACTAATAATTTCTGTTCCACTCGCTTGTATTGATTGCCCCGCCCACGCTATGGTCTCGTGAATATTCATGATAGCTCCACCCTTTGGAACCAAATATTTCAGGAACCGAATATATTGTAACACCGGCAAAATACAAAAACTCCTCGGCAGTCATCATGAAGCGGAATTATGCTTCAGGAAGCCAGAAAAGAATGAAGAGAAAGGAAGAGGAGGAAAGAAAAAACAAGATAGTGGTAAGTAGGGGTGTAACGATACACGTATTCGTATTGAACTGTTCGGTACGAGGCTTTCGGTTCGGTGTTCGGTACGCATTTTCATTTTTCCTGCCGACCAAAATTTCGTTATTTCAAATGTAGGAGCGTTGCGCGTGGCAAGCGCGCTCATAATGTAGAGACGCCGGCGCGACCACAACATTGCCCAACATCAAATGGCAAACGTAATGTAAGCGGAACGAAACTGAGCTACTCGTTATTGTGTGGTTGACGGACCGTTTATCAGTTTGGACCAGTGCAGCGCGAGCCGATCGTGATCCAGGCGGGAAGGAAGTCGACCAGAAGTTGAAGCCGGCCGCGTGCCACCATCTTGTAGCAGAACTTCACCTGCAGTTAGCATCCCATTGACTCCCATTCATTTTGGCGTCACTTTGACAGCGAATAACTTTACATCTGAGGCGTTTGAGGACTCCATTTGTCCATTATTTATTTCTAAAGAAACACGACAATGTATAAAATGCTCCATTACCTTGTAGCTTGTGTTATGGCCCCGTAGAAGCAGTTTTTGTAAAAGTAGGCTAACGATTGCGTCATAACCACGCGACTCTCTGTCGCACAGTAGAGAGATTACCGTATGGACGGGAGGAAAAGCTTGCGGGCAATCGGGGGACGTAGAGGCAAAATGACAATATAATTAATCAGAATACCTAGCAAAAGTTGCTCCTGCTCCAAGCTCATGGACAATTCCTACTCACACTCTCCGTCTCTGTAAGATTCGGAAGGGAATGATTCAGATTTCTCTTGGCACAGCTACTAGAAGACAGACGGGTTGCTCACGTGGTCCGTGTAACGCTTTGCTCGGTTTGAGACTGCGCGTCAGGAAAGGAAGTGCTAAGAAATCGCTAAAAATGGGCTTCACTTGTCTCAATTGAGTTCCAATGGGGTCGCTGTGTCCATTTCTTTTACTGTCTATGTCGTGATCATGCGACACTGTTACTACACAGCGCTAATAAGAGATCCAGTAAAGAAAGCATTTGAATTCGCCACAGAAGTAATAACATCGCTGTGAGATCTAGTGAGAAACATTCACATAGTTTGGCAGGAATAGTAGGCTATAATGCCTTCAAGTAACATTACTGTACGTCGGTTTTATTTTGACATTATGAATACAATGCAAATGCTAATCTTAACTAAAATAAACATTTGTTTATAACTACTACAATATTACATTTAATTTTTTCCAAGGAGCTGTTTTGTTTTATATGCTCCTAAGAAGAGTCAATTATAGCTCCAGAATTGCTCAAAGTAAAATGAAATCATATTTTATGATAAAAAAAAGAAAAGAAAAATAAATAAATCAAGGAAATTGGCATTTCTTTCTTTTTGCTGTATCGAAAACATACCAAACCGTAACACATGTGTATCGTATTGAACCGAACCGTGAATTTTGTTACACCCCTAGTGGTAAGTGATAAATTACACTGGATAAAATAGCTCCACTTGTCTTGTACAAATGGTGTAATTGTAGGCTAGAAAAAATATGTTTATGTTAGCTACCTGCCTGACGGCAAATGCTGCTTGTAACAAACAGTTAGTGCAACTTTTTTTTCGAACGGACGGAATATGGTTAGGTACATATTATAATATGTTTTTTATTGGGGGGGCCTCCATGTCCATTTTGCTTGGGGCCCCCAAATTTCTTCAAACGGCCCTGACTGTACCAAATATTAACATTGATTTTCTCAAGTGTTCAAATACTTATTTGCAGCTGTATCATACAAATAAATAGTTAAAAAATCATACATTGTGATTTCAGGATTTTTTTTTTAGATTATGTCACTCACAGTGGACATGCACCTACGATGACAATTTTAGACCCCTCCATGATTTCTAAGTGGGAGAACTTGCAAAATAGCAGGGTGTTCAAATACTTATTTTCCTCACAGTATATACAGTATATATATATATATATATATATATATATATATACAGTCGTGCTCAGAATTACTCATACCCCTGGTAAATATGATCAAAAATGGCTGTAAAAAATAAATCTGCATCGTTTATCCTTTTGATCTTTCATTCAAAAAATTGGCAAAATCCTAACCTTTCATTTAAGTAAAAGAATTGAAAGTGGGGGGGAAATCACATTATAAAATAAATGTTTTTCTCCAAAACACGTAGGCCACAATTATTCATACCCTTTTATTAAATACCTTTTTGCAATCTCCTTTTGCCAAGATAACTGCTCTGAGTATTCTTCTATAATGCCTGATGAGTTTGGAGAACACTTGACAAGAGATCAGAGACCATTCCTCCAAACAGAACCTCTCCAGATCCTTCAGATTCCCAGATCCATGTTGGTGCTTCTTCTCTTCAGTTCACTCCACTCATCAGGTCAGGGAACTGGGAAGGTCATGGCAGAAGCTTCATTTTGTGCTCCCTAACACATTTTTGTGTTGATTTTGATGTTTGTTTTGGATCGTTGTCCTGATGGAAGATCCAACCACGGCCCATTATAAGATTTCTAGCAGAAGGCATCAGGTTTTGATTTTTTATCTGTTGATATTTAATAGAATCCACGATGCCATGTATCTGAATAAGAAGTCCAGGACCTCCAGCAGAAAAATATGGCCACAACATTAAAGATCCAATGGTATATTAAATTGTACACATGGGGTACTTTTTATCTTTGTGTGCACCAAACCCATCTAGCGTGTTTGTCTGCCAAAAAGCTCTTTTATTAGTTTCATCTGACCACAGAACCCTGTGCCGTTTGAAGATCCAGTCGTGTCTGACAACTGAATATGCTGGAGTTTGTTTTTGGATGAGCGAGGAGCATTTTTCTTGAACATTTTCAAAACAATATGTGGGGATGTAGGGGTTGTTTGATTTTTTTTTTATATGCTTTCTGACCCCAAGACTCAACTAATCTCTGCAATTCTCCATCTGTGATCCTTGGAGAGTCTTTGGCCACTCAAACTTTCATCCTTACCGTCCATTAAGACAATATAGACTCTTCCTGGCAGATTCGTAACATCTTTAGTTGATTATAACTTCTTAATTATTGCCCTGATGGTCAAAATGGGGATTTTCAATTCTTTAGCTATTTTCTTACAGCCATTCTCTATTTTGTGAAGCTCAACAATCTTTTGATGCACATCAGAACTATATTCTTTGGTTTTACTCATTGTGATGGATGATTCAGGGAATTTGGCCTTTGTGCTTCCTCATATTTAAACTCCTGTGAAACAAGAAGTCATAGCTGGACAATTTCATGTTCCTAGTCACCCTGGTGTGCTAAAAAAGGTAAATATTAATGGGAATATACTTCAGAGATATTTTATTCATAAAAATTCTAGGGGTATGAATTGTGGCCAACGTGTTTTGGAGAAAAACATTTATTTCATAATGTGATTTCCCCCTACTTTCTATTCTTTTACTTCAATGAAAGGTTAGATTTTTGTCAATTTTTTGAATGAAAGATCAAAAGGATAAACAATGCAGATTTATTTTTTACAGCCATTTTTGATCATATTTACCAGGGGTATGATTAATTCTGAGCACAACTATATATATATATATATATATATATATATATATATATATATATATATATATATATATATATATATATATATATAATATATATATAGATAGATAGATAGATAGATAGATAGATATAGATATAGATATATAATGTATACAGTATATAAAGGATTTGCTAGATTTTCATGTCTCTAAAGCTGTGCTCGAGCTGTTCTAAAGCTATGTAAATAGCTTAAACAGCATAAGATATGCTGTCAGTATGTCTATATCTCAGTGGACATTCAGTACCAAACAAATGAAATGTGTAATCATTACATATGACAAAACAGTATGCCTATACAAATATCAGACTGGCCTACATACTGTCACAAGATGAAGATGGACTGAAGACAGGATACAAATATATACAAGGTTTATTAACAAAAAAAGGCAGACATGCAAAACTGTGTGCATGTAAGCATAGCATAGCACACATGAACAACAACCGACAAACACAGAGTGAAGGTAAGGTACTTAAATGCATATGGTGATGAACTAAATGATGAACAGCTGTGATGATTACTGTCCATGGAAAAAGATGAGTGGCAGGAAACAAAGACAAAGAACATGTGACTGATGAAAACAAAACTGAATTTCACAGTGAGGCTCTGTGACTAGAGACTATTATTATGTAAAAGGACTCTTATTCTGACACTGGACTGAGAACATGCATGCATACACTTTTTATTCTAACATCATAACTAATCATTTAAACACCATTTAACACAGATATGTTTGTGTCACTGATTGTGTATTGTTTAGTGTTGTTCCTGTCCTGCACCATGCCATTTTTTCTTCAGTTTAACGGCAGCAACCTCCTAGTTTACACCCGCGCCGGAGTAGGAGAAAGAAGCGCAAAAAACGCAAACGCACCGGGATTATGTGCAGAACTCGGAAAAGGACTTTTAAACCTCCTCTTCCGAGTATTCTTCTAGCAAATGTTTAGTCGCTGGTCAACAAAATGGACGAGCTAAATGCTCAGATAATGTTTCAGCGAGACATCAGAAACTGTTGTGTTTATACTCTTCTGGATAGCGGTGTCACCATTCATCGCCAAGATAGAACAACAGATTCTGGTAAGCTGAAAGGCGGCAGTGTGTGTGTGTTATGGTGATAGCACTTTACAATAATGGCTTTACAATAATCATGTACTAATACCTGAATTAATAGTTACTTCAACATGAACTCATGACTAGTGAAGATATGAACTAGTCATGAACCAACGAAGAGCGGTCCTTTACTACAACAGGAGTCATAATGATTCATGCATGAATAACAGCAGCCTTAAACATGTTTGTCCATATTTGATAGTTAATGCATTAATTAACGTTCCATGAGTTCACACTTACATACAATTAGAGGGAGTAAAGTTTAATGCGTATTTGGCGTGCTGTCCGGGGGGAGGGCTCCGAGCTCAGAGTTCGGCCCGAACCCAGAGTACTCCCCCCAAAAGGCTAAAGAGTAGAGGACAGCCGTCGGACTAAAGACCCCTCCCCCCCCCCCCCCCCCCCCCCCAAAAGAATTTGGCGGGCTGGCATCTCGTGAAGGGGCCTGGTTGCTTGACCAGGAGGGCCCGTGATGGCAGCTCACCGCGCCGGAATGACGGGCCCTGCTGGCCCGTGAATGGGGAGCAATTGTAATTTGGAACGACCAGTCGGGAGAGCTTGCACCTTTCTTGATGGGAGCATTTCGCGGCAGATCACGGACAGCAGACCGCGAGGGCCCATGTAGCTTCGACGGGGGCGGCCTGCGGTCGTCAGGCCCTACCCGCTGATGGTGGAGTGACAATTCCGATCTATGCTTACTGGATGGAAAAGAGGATACACGGAAAAGAGGAAACATGAGTACTCGACTGGGAGAGTTCTCGCTGCGTCCGCTGTGTGACCAATCCTCGGTGGACAGAAAGAGAAAACAGGAAAGAGGAACATGAGTACTCAACTGGGAGATTTTCTCACTGTGTCCGCTGTGAGACCAAATGCTCGCTGGACGGAAGAGAAAACATAAGTGCTCTACCGGGAAAGTCCTCGCTGTGTCAGCAGTGAGACCAATGCTCGCTGGACAGAAAGTGAAAAGAGGAAAGAGGAACATGAGTACTCGACTGGGAGATTTTCTCACTGTATCCGCTGTGAGACCAAATGCTCGCTGGACGGAAGAGAAAACATAAGTGCTCTACCGGGAAAGTTTTCGCTGCGTCCGCTATGAGACCAAATGCTCGCTGGACAAAAAGAGAAAACAGGAAAGAGCAACATGAGTATCCGACCGGGAGATTTTCTCACTGCGTCTGCTGTGAGACCAAATGCTCCCCTGGACGGAAGAGAAAACATAAGTGCTCTACCGGGAAAGTTCTTGCTGCGTACGCTGTGAGTCCAATGCTCACTGGACAGAAAGAGAAAACATAGATGCATGCTGCGTCCGCTGGGAGACCAATGCTCGCTGGACAGAGAAAAAGTTAACATAGATGCATGCAATGTCCACTGGGAGACCAATGCTCGCTGGACAGAGAAAGAGGAAAGATAGATGCATGCAACGTCTGCTGGGAGACCAATGCTCGCTGGACGGAGAAAGAGGCTGGACAAAAAAAGATGCATCGAGTAGGGGTTTTAACGGTTGAGTTACGGGAATATTAATTCTGAATAGTGAGGTACTGGAGAGGAGACATCACTGTTGCGGCAATAGAGAAAATTAGCCAGAGAAACAGAGCTCCTGCGGGAGCAGAGGAGACATCACTGCTGCGGCAGTGGAGAAGATTAGCCAGAGAAACAGAGCTCCTGCTGGAGCAGAGGAGACATCACTGCTGCGGCAGTGGAGAAGATTAGCCAGAAAAACAGAGCTCCTGTGGGAACGGAGGAGACATCACTGTTGCGACACTGGAGAAAAATTAGCCAGAGAAACTAAGCTCCTGCGGAGTGGGGCTGAGCGAAAGGAGGAGGAGAGTGGGGCCTGTCAGGCCGATGCTCGTCTTCTTGCACGTTAATCAAAGACGCAAGGAAGAGGAGGTGAGAGATGAAATCCTTGCAGGATTATGCGCATCTGAAGTTTAAGTGGCCGAGCAAAGATAGCAGCTCGCGTTTAGAACAATTCTGACTGTCTGGGAAGGTGGACGAGATCAGAAATATCCAATCGATTTTTCTTTGTGCAGTGAGGTCTGGAAATCAACTGTATCCAAGTTAATGCCCAGAATTCAATGGACAAGGCTGAACCCATGGTTTTAACCTGTGCAATTGGAATCCCAAGCTCAGCAGAAACTGTGCGGGGCTGAGAGATTGATTATTAAACTTTTGAAAATGTTCTTATTTTCTCTGGTTTTTCATTGGTTCCTTGAAGTGATAATGTGCTTACATGATGAGAAGACTAAAACATTTTAGAACCTGCGTATATTCACCTCTGACACATCGGTTTGCTACTATAATCATTGTTTGATGTTGGATGATCATCAAACAGCAAAGTACAGTCTGATTTAGATGATTGTTTGTTCATGTATCAGTTGCTGGTTTGAGTGGCACACGCGTATTCATTTAGTGAAGTTCAAAAGAGACAACTTTTGGTAAAAGACAAAGCTTTACATTCATTTGTGCACCTTGAATTTATTTAATTGTGTTCGACAATCACTTAAAGGATCACTAAACTTTTGGCGTGTATGGGTCACATTCCCTGCCAATTTTGTTTGTTCTGAATCAGAAAAACCAATAGTGAAGCTGTGGAGTGAAGCTGTGGGTTTAAAGGTGCTCTAAGCGATGTTGGGTGAAGTCACTTCTTGTTGACGTTCAAAGTATTGTCAAACAAAACGGAGGCTAGCTCGACCCTCCCTCCTCCTCATCCCCCCCCTCCCCCTCCCTCCCCCTCCCTCCCTCCCCCTCATTTAACCAAACTACCTACATCCCTTCCTTTTAGTCTTTAGCACTATCAAACGAGATAACACTGGTAAACATATCTTTGCAACTTAAACAAATAAGGTTAACTGAATACCTCATATTTCACTAATTTTAACATTTAAGCCTCTTCATAGCCTACTAATCACCAAGAGCTGTGATCTCAAACTCAATTCCTGGAGGGCCACAGCTCTGCACAGTTTTGCTCCAACCCTAATCAAACACACCTGATCCAGCTAATCAAGGTCTTCATGATTACTAAAAACGTCTCTGGTTACTTGCGTAACCTATGTTCTCTGAATAGGGAACGAGACGCTGCGGATAGCGCAGTGGGATATTCTCTGAATGTGCCGATTGTCTGAAGCCCTATAGAATCACGCCAATTCATTGGCTGATGGCGCTCGCGCAGTCTGGCTCCGCCCCGACGCTCTTACGTCGCATCATTACATATTCACGCGCGCGCCATCTGATCCTCAGATTTCTCTGCCGAAAAGAAAACTGTCAGCAGCGTGAGGAGCTTGGCAGCTAACGCAGCGTCTCGTTCCCTATTCAGAGAACATAGGTTACGCAAGTAACCAGAGACGTTCTCTTTCATAGGTTCACTCAACGCTGCGGATAGCGCAGTGGGAACGGACTACCAAACTCGCCAAGCTAGAGCGCTTTCCATGACTGGTACAAAAATAGACAACGACCAAGAGGAGTTCAAACAGAAAGAACCTGGGAACCCGGGGTCATGTCAAGATCCAAATTATAGAACCTTACAAAAGTGTGCGGAGAGGACCAGCCTGCCGCAACACAAATGTCCTCCAAAAGTGCTCCTCTAAAAAGAGCTTGAGAAGATGCCACACTTCTGGTGGAATGTGCTCTAATGCTAAGAGGTGAAGGAAAGCCACGCACCTCGTAAGCCAACGAGATAGCTTCTGTAACCCAGTGAGAAATCCTCTGCTTTGATGCAGCAAGCCCACGGCGGCCAGCACCGAAGCAAACCAGAAGCTGGTTAGATTTCCTCCAACCGCCTGAGCGGTCTACATATATCTTAAGAGAACGAACTGGGCAGAGCAAGTTAAGCTTCCTATCTTCCTCAGAAGAAAATGGAGGAGGGTGGAAAGCGTTAAGGTTAACCACCTGCGAGCGGAAAGTTGTGGAAAGAACTTTGGGAACATACCCTGGTCTCGGCCTCAAGGAAACCTTTAATGATGACAAAGCCAACAAAAGAGAAACCTTGAGAGTCAGAATCCGCTCCGGAGCTGACTCTAAGGGCTCAAAGGGAGCCTTCGTCAAACCCTCTAGGACAACAGAAAGGTCCCATGAGGGAACTCTAGGGGAGCGAGCCGGTTTCAGGCGCTTAACCCCACGCATGAAGGCCGAAACTAACCTTAGTTTCCCCAGGGGAATCTCGTCCGATTCCCTATGCGCTGCAAAAGCTGCGACATAAACTCTGAGAGTGGTAGCAGCTGCTCCAGAAGCAAACTTCTCCTGCAGGAATTCCAATACTGAACCAACAGGGCAGTTAACTGGACTCCTATCATGTGCTAAGCACCATGTCTCAAACACCTTCCATTTGGAAGAATATAGCCTCCTTGTAGAAGGGGCTCTAGCACTCGCAATGGTCTCCTGAACGTCAGATGGGAGATCAGAACTTAATGCTAACGGCCTCTGATCGGCCAAACATACAGCTTCCACATGTCTGGGCGAGGATGCCATATCCTGCCCTGCAGTTGGGACAGCAGGTCCTCCCTGACCGGGATCTTCCAGGGGGAAGATTCCAGCAGAGGAATTAGCTCCGAAAACCATGGCTGGGACGGCCAGAACGGAGCTACCAGGAGGAGGCGGACTCCGCTCTCTCTCACTCTGGCCAAGACCGCCTGGATCAGTTTGATGGGCGGAAAGGCATAGAGTTTCCGCGTTGGCCAAGGGTGAGCGAACGCATCTATCCCTAATGGAGCCGGGGGACTCAGGGAGAACCAAAGCGGGCATTGGGACGACTCTTGAGATGCAAAGAGGTCCACTTCCGCTTCTCCGAAAACCTCCCAGATCAGGGCCACTGCCTGGCGGTTCAACATCCATTCTCCCGATCTGAGTTTCTGCCTCGACAGAAAGTCTGCTGCGAGGTTCAGAATCCCTGGGACATGAACTGCTCTCAGAGAAAGGAATCTGCTCTGAGACCACAGGAGAAGGTGACGCGCATGCCTGTTCAGGGTGCGTGACCGAGAACCCCCCTGTCGGTTTACATGAGACACCACTGCCATGTTGTCTGTCCTGACAATTACATGGTGTCCCTCTAGAAGAGGGAGAAAATGATGCAGAGCCAGAAAAACGGCTCTTAACTCCAGGCAGTTGATGTGCCAAGAGAGAGTCTCGCCAGTCCAGACGCCACATGCTGGTCTGCCCTCGAAAACTGCTCCCCAGCCGGTGAGAGAGGCATCCGTCGTAATCATCTGGCGACGAAATATCGCACCCATGCTGACCCATTTTTGAAGAAAAAGAGGGTCCCGCCAAACTGACAGGGCTCGAAAGCAACTGCGCGATACCTTCAGTAGGCGAAGGGTTGGCCGGGAGGGCCGAACCCCTGAGAGCTTCATCCACCACATGAAAGGTCTCATGTGGAGCAGGCCCAGCGGTAGCACGGAGGAGGCCGCGGCCATAAGGCCCAGCATCCTGCGGCAAGTGCCCACAGACACATGGTGGCCTAGCGAAAAACGGGCCACGCATGTCGTCAGACTGGAAATCCGTGCAGGAGCCAATCGGGCCTGCATGAGAACGGAATCCATGTTCACTCCCAAGAAAACGGTGCTCTGAGCCGGAGCAAGAACACTCTTCTCCGAGTTCAACCTCAAACCGAGAGACTGGATATGACTCAGGACGATGTCTCTGTGGTGGGTCACTAACTCCCTGGATTGGGCTAAAATGAGCCAATCGTCCAGGTAATTTAGAATACGGATGCCCTGGAGCCGCAATGGGGCCAGAGCTGCATCCATACACTTCGTGAATGTCCTCGGGGCCAGAGCGAGGCCGAATGGAAGGACCCTGTACTGGAACGCTCTTTCTCCAAAGGCGAACCTGAGGAACTGCCTGTGTCGCCGTACAACCTGGATGTGAAAGTAAGCATCCTTTAGGTCTACTGTCACGAATCAATCCCCTGGCCGAATCTGAGATATGATAGCTTTCAGCATCAACATCTTGAATTTCCCTTTGTAAAGGGCGAAGTTCAGTCGGCGGAGGTCCAGTATGGGACGCAAACCACCGCCCTTCTTCGGGACCAGGAAATAGCGGCTGTAAAAGCCCCGTTCGGTTTCCCCTGAAGGAACCTCTTCTATCGCTCCTTTGAGAAGGAGGGATGAAATTTCCTGCTGAAGTACAGAAGCCTGAGTGGCGCTGTCTACTACGGTAGGAAAGACCCCGTTGAAACAAGGGGGATTGCGGCAAAACTGAAGAGTGTAGCCGAACCGAACTGTGCGAAGAACCCAAGACGATACCCCTGGTAAGCGATCCCACTCTTGAAAGAAATGTGAAAGAGGAAGAGGGATGTTGTAATGCAGACGACATACCTGAGTGAGGGTGCCGTGTTGACGTTCATGGGGTAGAGAAGTTGACTGTGCAGGAGAGCCCTTGGCGTCCTGGCACGTGATGGGAGGCATCGATGCTGGGGTCATGGTGACCAGGTCCGCCTGTTCTGGAGGAAAGCGAAAAGTGCCTCCGAGGATGCGACCAGCAGTTATAGAGAGTGTCGGGGGTGAGGGGAGAAAGCAAAAAGCGTCTCCTTCCTCCCGCGCCGGGCTGAGTCGAGATGGTGAAAAATGGCCTGCACTTCGAGACACTCTGAGTGGCGAAGGTGACAGGGCAAGGAAAGGAGAGCTGGGAGGTGGGCAGAAACGCTTGCGCGGTCTGTCCCAACCTTGAGGAAGCAGAGGAGCTCTCCTTTTTCCGACCGGAGGGTCAGGAACGGCTCTGGGCCGCCGGAGCGGTCGGTTTGTCGGACCGCTTCATCTGGAGTCGCTTGTGAGGCCGTTGACGGGGAAACGGGCGACCGCGGGCTCCCCAAACCGTGGTAGGTGGGGGATGCACCGGTTCGCTCCTCCTGGAAGAGAACTCCGGTCTAAAAGAGGGACGTTCTCTGGGTCGAACAGGGGAGGGAGCAGAAGGTTCCCTAGCCCTCCTGGGCATGAACTGTCTGAACGCGGCCGATTGGGATTTGGAGGAGCGGAATTTCTCAACCACTGTGTTGACCGCCTCACCAAACAAACCTGTTTGAGAAATGGGGGCGTCCAGGAGGAAAATCTTCTCCTTGTCACGGATCTCCGTGAGATTAAGCCACAAGTGGCGCTCCACCGCAACGGAACCAGCCATAGAGCGACCTATAGCACGTGCTGTATGTTTGGTGGCTCTTAAGGCTAAATCCGTAGCCTTACGAAGCTCCTTGACTGCTTCAGGGGTCATGCCATCGCCCTCGTCCATTTCCTTCAGGACGTCTGCTTGGTAGGCCTGAAGAATGGCCATAGTGTGCAGGGACATGCCTGCCTGCCCAGCCGCCATGTAGGATTTCCCAATTAGAGAGGAGGTAGTCCTACATGCTTTAGAGCGGAGGAGGGGGCGCGACTTCCAGGACGGCGCAGAGGACGGAGCAAGATGGTCGGCTAAAGTCTCCTCAATCGCCGGAACGGCGGAATAGCCCTGTTCCACAGAACCTACTAGGTTGGTGAAATCAGCAGCTGCCGCATTAGTGAGGCGCGCAGAGAAAGGCTGCTTCCAGGATCTGGAAATCTCGTGATGCAGATCACTGAAAAATGGCAGCTTTCTCCGTTGAGGCCTAGAATTAGGGCCACTGAGAAGTCTCTCGTCGAGTTTCGACGACTGAGATTCGCGGGGCTCGTCGGGCCAATCAATAGCGAGCTTCTCCGTAGCGCGCAAAAGTACATCAACGAGCTCCGCGTAGGCCGCAGTAGGCCGCGCCTCCTGGCCGCTAGGCGGGATAACCTCGTCGGCGAGAGTAGGCCCGAAATCCTCGGAGTCGGAAGCCTCGGTAAAAAGTACATCCTCCAGCCCGAAAGAAACCGCGTTGCGTGCTCCCGGGCTGGGGCGCAAATAATCGTATGAAAATTCGACTGGCATGCCTCGCGCGTGCCGAGGGGAGGGAGGGAGAGAAAGAGCGGGGCTCGTCTGCTCGAACTCCACATCCTCAAGCTCTACATCCGAACCCCAAGTCGCGGATCCTCGAGAGGCCTCGGGAGCGCGACAGGGGGGGACGAATGATTCCCTCTCAAAAACCGCGAGCCGCGATTTGAGGGTTTTGAGCAACAAATTTTCACAGAATTTGCATTTAGACGATCCTATGACTGCCTCGCGTGCATGTGAAAAACCCAAACATTTAACACACTTACTGTGTGGGTCGTCGTTAGCGATGTAACGAGCACATGGCGGAGAACAGCGTCGGTATTCCATGGCAACTTCACCGTAAGGAGAAACAGAGTTCCGCTTGAATAGTCGCAGAAGCGCCGAGAATAATCCAGAAGTCGTATGAGCTTAGAAAAATCAAGAGCGAAGGGCAACGTGACCGCTTCGTTCTGAAGGCAGAGAAATCTGAGGATCAGATGGCGCGCGCGCGAATATGTAATGATGCGACGTAAGAGCATCGGGGCGGAGCCAGACTGCGCGAGCGCCATCAGCCAATGAATTGGCGTGATTCTATAGGGCTTCAGACAATCGGCACATTCAGAGAATATCCCACTTCGCTATCCGCAGCGTTGAGTGAACCTATGAAAGAGAACTAAGAAAGAGGTGTGAGTTGGAGCTGGTTGGAGCTAAACTGTGCAGAGCTGTGGCCCTCCAGGAATTGAGTTTGAGATCACTGACCAAGAGTGTTTGAGTCCATCAAATGTCACAATACTGAACACGCCGGATAGCTGGGATGAAATTACACAAAGAAGAAAACTTTCACATGTATTTGGGATTTGGTCTGCGACCTGAACGTGTGGTGTATTGTGTGTTGTGATTCTCACTGGGTGAGTGCGCTGTGGACTTGGGCAGGGGGGAGGATGGGTGTTGAGGTTGCACAGTGTTTGGTGTCAGAATTTGTGGTGAAGGAAAACTGTACACTGTCCACGGCTGGTGTCCTGAAGGGTCTGTGTCATCAAGGAGCTGTGGTGATGGCGGCTCCGCCACAGGAAGTATATGGCGGCGATTTCTCCTTGTTATGTCCAAAGTTATTCTGTGCCCTGTTTTGCAGTTATCCTGGAAGCTCCTCCCATCATTTCCCTAATTACCTGGGTCTGCTGGCCAGCCTTTAAAAGCCCCTGTCTAGCTCCACCCACTCTCTCTCTCACACCCTGCAGCCTGGAGCAGTAGCTGTAACGGTCACCAGCTGGAGTGCCCTTGAGAGCCACCAGAGGGCACTCCACACCAGACTCTCATGTTCACTCACAGACTACATCTCCCATCATTCTCTGCCTGGACTCATCAGCACTCATTATCACATTCACCTGTATCTCATCTTCTTGTTTAGTTCACCCCATATAAGCCTGGTTCACCCCATCACTCACTGCGAAGTTTTGTATGTTGTTGCACTGCATTTCTGAGCGTTTTCCATGGTTTCATGTCTCTTGGTTTTTGGATTTTACATTTACATTTAGTCATTTAGCAGACGCTTTTATCCAAAGCGACTTGCAAATTAGGACTAGGTTAAGCGAGTCATCATGAAGAGGCAAAAACAAAAACAACGCAAGAAGTGCTCAAGATACGAAGTTCAGGCATTATTCAGAGTAGCATAAGCCCGATAAGTGAGGTTTTAGAGGGAAAGGGGAGTTTTTTTTCTTTTTTTTTTTCTTTTTTTTCTTGCCTGTTCCCTGGATTACTCTTTTGCCTCTGACCCCTGCCTGTTTTGATTGTTTGTTTGTTTATTTGTTTGTTTGGACTGCCTTCCTGTGTTTGACCCCTGCTTGTGCTGATTACGATTCTGGTTTACGCTTCAAATAAAGCTGCAATTGGATCTCAACCTTTGTGTCTCGGAGCAGTTCGTGACAGTAGCATTGTTAGCAGCAGCCACCATTATTCTTTGTCTGTTTAACTTTGTTTGCAATAAACCTTATTTTGGACATAATAGACGTTTGTGGCTCCTCTATGTTGCCTCCCTTGAGCCAGGGTCGTAACATATTGGGGGCTCGTCCGGGATAATCGCATCCGGAGGAGTTTTTTGTTGTTGTTTTTTTCCCCTAGATTGTGTGATTTGGTGTGCTGTTCGATGCTAGCTGCAGGCTGCTGTGTTTCTCCCTCCTGATGAGTATCTGGTGAGTATAGTGTCTGAGTGCTGTTGACTTGAAATACTTGGTGATCTCCCTGGTGAGTTAGGGAGTGTGTTAGCTGGGCAGAGAAATCTGTCCTTCCATCTGTGCCCTCATTTATTTTGCCTTTTTTATTTTTGAGATAACTCTGGGTGGAGACATGTTTCTCCGGTGGGGGCAAGCATTTCAGGTCCTTGGCCAAATGGCTGAGGTTCACTGAAGGTTTGCTTTTAAAGACGAAAAAGCAACTATCTTCCCGGCACGTCTCAGAAGATACTTAGGTTTCAGTGTATGATAGGCAGGTACCAGGGGGTTTGCTTTAAGGGTTGTCAGTGCACTCGGGCTTGCTTGCTGTGCTCATCAGAGGGTGATTTTGATAAATTAGGTGAGTTAGAGGTGCTCTAGTTTACGGGTACCATTGTGGTAATGTGTCCATGATCCTAGCTTTGTGTGTTATGCAGCTTTTGTTTGTCAAGTAACTGTGCAACTTGACTTTGTGTAGGCTAGTTCTCCCTGAGTTAGTTGTTGCCTTAGTTATTGATTACCAGCGAGTTCCATTTTGGTAGTGGTATTTTTTTGGTAATGTTCTGTGCTACATTAGTTGTTTGATGGGTTGGTTCTAGTCCTACTTTTGTGATTATGGTTCTGATAGCCATTGGGTAGAGAGTGCATTGGTGATTTAGCTGTTTTTGTAATATTGGACACTTTGTGCTGTGTGTATGGTGCGCACTGGTTTCATGTTGAAACTTTCTGTAAAGGCTTCAGGTGCAGTCTTGTTCAAATGTAAGAAAGCTATCGAGTATGGCAACACTTGATGACTTTGTAAGTGCACCTTCAGAAGAGTTGCTTGAGCAACTTACTAAAGATCAACTTCTAAAAAAAAAAAAAAAAAGCACAGGAAACTTACTCGGCTTTAAGTCTTGAGGAAAGCACGTACTATGAGATCGTTAAAGTTGCCATATTGAGAGCTTATAAGCTAGTTCCTGAGGCTTACCGCCAACGTTTTAGAAGTCTCAGTAAGCTTGACAAACAAACATATGTTGAGTTTGCTAAAGAAAAGGAGACATTTTTTGGTAGATGGTGTAAGTCCCTGAAAATAGAAACGAAGGAAGATCTTCGCCAATTAGTTTTGCTTAAGGAATTAAAAAAATATTTGCCAGATGTTGTTTGTACATATCTAAATGAACAAAAAGTGACCACTATCTGTAAAGCTGCTGTTTTGGCAGATGAGTTTATGTTGATGCATAAGCTTGATTTTGATAAAGGACAGGGTGAGCAAAAGGGTGGCGTTGTATTTCATAGAGCTCGTACTTTGAAGCATATTCCCACAGTTTCTGTCCCCTTTGCCAGAAAGTCGGCCATTGGAAATGTTGCTTCCGATAAGGCATGTTTCTATTGCAAGAAACCTGGTCATCTTATTGCCGACTGTCCTGTCTTGAATAAGAAACATAAATCTGTTAAGCCTGTAGCCTTAATTAAAACTGTGAACACGGCTGCGATTCCAGTTATCAGAGAGCATCCAACTCGAAAGTTAGAGTTGGTTGGCTCTTCGTCTTTCCTTATGGATGGTTTTGTCTCTCTTGCTTCTGACCCTACAGCCAAGCGACCTATTAAGATATGGAGAGACTCTGGAGCTTTTCAGTCTTTGATCCTCCAGGATTTTCTTCAGTTTAATGACAAGTCTGCATTGGGTTCCAGTGCTATTGTTCAAGGGTTTGGTGGCGGTTACCTGTCCTTACCCATGCATAATCTTAACCTCCAAACCGCTCTGGTGTCTGGGGAGGTTGTTGTCGCTCTTTGTCCTCATATTCCTATTGAAGGTGTGTCTTTCATTTTAGTCAATGACCTGGCTGGTGTAGAGTGCTTGCTGCTCCGGAGGTGGTTCCTTTCCCGGTAGCATCTAAAAGCCCGGATGAACTTGAAAAGCAATTTCCAGATACGTTCTCTGTTTGTGTTACTACTCGTGCTAGGGCAAAGAAAAACCAAGCCAAAACCTGTGACTCAGAGATTGCACTGTCTAACCCCATAAAAGATCCAGCCAAAACCTCTGACTCAGAGATTGCGCTGTCTGACACCTTCATGGTAAATTTTGAGACATTAGGGTTTGGTACAGTGTTCCCCTCTCGTGAAGAGCTAAAAGTGGAACAAGGACAAGATACAACTTTGGTTTCCCTCTTTGAAGAGGCTGTTTCTGAAGATGCAGTTACTGCTGTTTCTTGTGGGTACATTGTGAATGATGGATTGTTAATGAGAAAGTGGACTTCTCCTAAGATGTCTTGCCATGACGAGTGGAGTAGTGTGTTTCAGGTTGTCGTTCCTAAGGCTTATCGCTCTGGTGTCTTGCAACTGGCTCATGATCATTGTCTTGCGGGTGATATGGGCATCAAAAAGACTTTCTGGCCTGGGGTAAAATCTGACGTTGCACAATACTGTAGAATATGCCATGTGTGTCAAATTGTTGGTAAGCCTAACCAGAAAATTCCACCTGCGCCTTTACATCCCATTCCAGTTATTGGAGAACCTTTTGAGCGAATCTTGATTGATTGTGTTGGTCCACTCCCTCGCACTAAATCAGGAAACCAGTACTTACTGACCATCATGTGTGCTGCTACTCGGTTTCCTGAAGCTATTCCTTTACGCAGGATTACTGCTCCAGTAGTTTCTAAGGACATGATTAAGTTTTTTACAACATTCTGTCTTCCAAGAATTGTTCAGACTGATCAGGGGTCAAATTTTATGTCCCGTGTGTTCTCCCAGGTGCTGCAGCAGCTGTCTATTCAGCACTGTTTTTCTTCTACCTACCATCCAGAGTCTCAGGGATCCCTAGAGAGGTTTCACCAGACTCTAAAGTCAATGTTGCGAGCATACTGTAGAGAGTTTGAACGAGATTGGGATGAGGGAACCCCTTCACTCCTCTTTGCGGCTAGAGAGGTGATCCAAGAGTCCCTTGGTTTCAGTCCGGCTGAACTGGTGTTTGGCCATACTGTGCGGGGTCCACTGAAACTCTTGAAGGAGAAGTGGTTGGAAAATCAGCCTTCTTCTACTAACCTCTTAGACTTTGTGTGTAACTTTCGGTCTAAGCTTAACAAGGCATGTGAACTGGCCAAGCAAAATTTGGAGGGAGCTCAAGGGAGGATGAAGGGGTATTATGATAAAAAGGCAAAGCATCGAGTATTTAATCCAGGTGACAAGGTATTAGTCCTTTTGCCCCTTCTGGAATCTGCTTTGCAGGCTCAATATAGTGGACCATATGTGGTTGAGCGCCCGGTCGGTGAATGTGATTACTTGGTTAGGACCAGATCGGAAGCGTAAAACACGTTTATGCCATGTTAACCTGTTAAAGACCTATTGTGAGAGAAATCAGGCTGTGCATGTAGATGTGAAGGCTGTTGCTGTGTTGAATATTCCAATCCATGTAGGTGAGAAGGACACTGATGTTGTTGTTAACCCTCTGAGGTCTGGGGTCTTTTTGGGGTCCTTGAGATGTTCTGACATGCCCTGACATTTGTGCATTTTTCAGTTGCTTATAAACATATCAATGGCAAAAAAAAATTACACTCTATTTAGCACAAACAGGACTACCATAATATGTGAGCCACATGTATGTTTTCATTTTTGAGAGAATAATGTTTATGCATGGTTATTGAAAAAACTAAAAATGAAAGTTTCTGAAATAAGGCCACAAAACACATACTAAATATGTGTCAATAAGACTTTTGACTAATGGATGTCATCGCCTAGAGTTTTTTCTTCAAAATGATGTGAAAATCATCCTGCCTAATCATTCACATAAAATGATACATTGATTTTAGTTTTGTGAAACACTTTTAGTTTGGAAAGGCAATATGCGGATGGGGCGTAAACGATCATGCATATTTAGTGGTTCACACCTGAAGAGACAATGCCCCTGCATACTTAATGAGCCATTCATTCAGGTGTGTCACCTATAGCTAACTTAAAGGGTACATAACATGCACAGTTTCACCTAATCTCATGTTAATCTTGAGTACCTATAGAGTAGTAGTGCATCCTTAATATCTCAAAAAAGTGTTTAGTTTTATCAAATTTATAAAAGAAAAATACAGCTTTCCGATTCTCTCCGGAAAAAGCCGAGGTCCTGGAGGCGGAGCTATAGAGTCAAGCGGTAGTGCTTGATTTCCAGCAAAAGACAGAAATCTGATCCAGTTGTACTTACATGAATGGGGTCTTTTATCACTGGGACCACTCCACGTTTTAATAGCAAACGATTTGCAAATCCAGCGTCGACCTGAGCCTTGTTAATAAAACATTCGTCACTGAAATGGCCAGAACACACAACCGCACTTCCTACACTCCGTTGCTGCTCCGGAAAAACAAACGGCATCCACTGTTCCTGTAACACTGGGTTCTTTGGAAAGCTGGACACGGTAAGCTTTCCCTCACATCCAAAAACACACTTTTTTGGAGACATTCTTGAACAAATCCTATGCAGCGCTGGCTGCCGATGATTTCCTGTTGATGTGCGCGGCCTCGTTCTCCTCTGGTCGACGTGCGCGCGGGCGCGCTTTTCCGAGAGAAATGCTCATATAAGGAGTTCCACTCTTATCTACGTCATTAGATCCACGATAAAAAAAAAAACAGCCGAAACTTGTACCAACCCGGAAGTAAGATTTTCAGCACAGAAATTCTCCGTTATTCGTCCAAAATATTTTTTTAAAACTTTGCCCATGTTTAACATGAGAATCCATCTCTTTAACACTGTAAACAACTCTGAATACATGAAACACCATGGTACCCCCCCTTTAAATATACAAGCTTGATAAAAAGATCATTCTAGAAGAAAATTTCAGATGGCATTTAGAGGCTTTTGCATCTGAACTCTTCATATACACACACACACACATATATATATATATACATACATACACACACACACACCAGTGATGCGCGGGTCAATGTATAAACAAACCGCACCCGACCGACGTTTTCAACTAACCCGCCCGCAACTCGGACCGCAAAAAACGAAAAAGAAAATATTGTACCCGACCCGCTTCCTGACCCGCATTTTTTTAAAAGTAGCTATAATGCTCATCGTAGCGTCTTAATATAACTTAATATTCTAATTTTGTCAAGAATTATAAAAAATCGTCAATATAAGCTCATAATTTGTACTAAAATAGTCTAAATGTTTAGTTTTAAAAACAATTTTAAAAAGCTGGCTATGTCTATTTTGATGTTTCTGCGCAAGTTCAGCAGACAGTGAGGTTCGGGTTTGTTCCGATCAGAGCTCGTGAGCGGAGAGCGCATTTCTGAATATTCCGCTCCGCTCATGGTCGCTCGCCCAACCCAGATGGCCTGCTGGTTCGAAAATATGTGGAATAAGGGTTGCCTCCGACTATTTTTTTTTTCTTGTCGACTAGTTGTTCATTTAAGCCATTCGTGGACAAATCGCCCCTTTATATTAAATTAATTACTTAAATAGGCTAGCCTACAGGAATAAGCGTAATGACCGCACGCTTAAAGCTTGCCACAAAGAACCGGTTAAAGTAATGATTATGAATGTGTCTAAATTAGCAAGGAGACATTTAATTGTTTAGTAATAAACTGGTGTTTTCTGTGTTGCTGCAAAGATGAAGTTGACAATGCGGAGATTGCGGACTCGCCATGAACGCCAGAGAGAAATGCACATTTCATATGGATTAGCCTACATAATCAGAGAGTATAGCCTATTTATTTTGGTTTGAATATTTTCGTTTAAAAGTAGACATTTCAAGCTTTCTGTAATATATAGCCTATATTTATCAAATCTGTGAGGCACAAGTTGAGTTTCGGCGCCCTCCAGTTCACATGCAGTGATCGCGTACCGGCGCCTTATTTTGTCTGCTATATATTTGCTTCTTATTTAATAAATACGGGCAATTGATTGATAAAACATTGATCAAAATTAAGATACAATTTATACAAAACGAAAATCTTTTAAAAAGAGTTTTCTATAAAACAAAACTTAATGAAGTCGTCAAAATCATGTTTTACCAAAAACAGCGCCGTTGCTAGGAGGGCGCCAGCGCCTCTGCCTCTCAGCGCCTCTGCCTCACGAGTGGATGATAGCCCTGAAGACGCCTAGCAATGATATACCTTTAGTGGTAGTATACCTTTAGTTAAGTTATCGCAGCGCGCTAAGAGACAATGTTATCGGAAAATGCAGCCCAGGTATATGCATAATGGAGATTCCAAAGCTCTCTTCTTTGGTCAGAACCATGGAGAGCGATCGCGGATTTACTTTTACAATGCAACACAATATTTAAAGAGCATCAAGCTATTAAAATCTATATTATGTATACGCACAGATAATATAACAGTAGGCTATATTAGTCAATATTTTTTTATTAGGTTAAGCAGTGATTGGATAACGTTTTTTTATTTTATTTTTATTTAACGTTTTTAATTTAAGGCCCACCCACAATTGGTCTGGCTTATCCAAAACTGGAATCCTGGCGCCGTGCCTGGTTGGTCGTGCCAGTTTTGTGGTTATCAAATGTGTAAATAGCATCGCAAGAAGTAGCCTACACATGACAAAGCCAGCACTTTGGTCATCATCTTTCATTATTTCGGCAAATGTCTCCCACACTTTGCTCTTTCTATTTGTGTATTTGCGGAGCTTCCACTCCCCAGTCTTCACCTTTTCTCTTGCCGCCTCCATCTCTACCTGCAGACTGAGCTCGTGCGTCATCTTCGCGCCAGTTATTCAGCCAATAAAGTGTAAATTAAATTTAAAACATATTCATAGAAAATTGTGTCTAGAACTATATCAATTACAAAGGTTTAATTGGCATCTTTATTTCAAACGACCCGACCGACCGCGACCCGAATATCATTAAAAATATTTTTGGATGACTCGTAACCGCGGGTAACCGCGGGTGACCGCAGGCACCCGCTCATTTCGGATCAACCCGCACATCACTGACACACACACACACACATATATATATATATATATATATATATATATATTAGTGGTGGGCCGTTATCGGCGTTAACGCGCTGCGTTAACGCGAGACTCTTATCGCGCGATAAAAAAAAATCGCCGTTAATCTATTCTCCAATTTGGGTTGGTAGCGTTGGGAGCTGGCTCAAGCTACACAAGCTATGATGACGCAATCTACCCGCGGCCGCGAGGAACACCCGGCTGCAACGCATCACATTCGTCGTCATCTTAAGTAAACACGGCTGAAAGTGAAAGCTGGTGTAAAAGATCCGTGCAACATCCATTATTTGGACTTGGTTCGGATTTAAGCCGTCCGACGTAGACTGTGTGGTGTAACAGTTCGGTAAGTTAACACACGACTAATCCGTTCTACCACCTCAAATTCAAAACGAAACATATCACTGAATACCAGCGCGCGCGTATTATTCCCAATATATCTTAGTGAGTGGTGTAGCACAATCTCTTTTTATTAAAAGCGCCCGATTTTAAGAATCGTTGTTGTGTTTCTTTTTAACTGAAAAGACATCAGTTAGACAATATTCTCATTTTAAATTTGGGGTTTCATAAGCTCCAAGCCATAATAAACATTAGACCTAAAAGTCTCAGCAGCTAGTGTACTTAAATTTTATTTATCTGCAAAATGATGTTGTATACTTACAGTTTTGCACAATATATGTTCTCAAAACTACATACACCCTTTCAAAAAAAAAAAAAAAATTTAGCAGTTGTTTAGCAGGGTCTGTGTAACCTGTTCTGAAATGGTTTTATTATAATATCGTTATCGCAAGAGGCTGCAATGTATATCACAATATGGATTTTAGGCCATATCGCCCATCCCTAATTGATAGCCTATAGTAGTTGATAATAACATAGGCCTACCTAATGTTGCCTACGTACGGTAACAGTACAGTAGTAACCTTTTACAGTCTATGAGTAGAACAGCTTTCTCAAGCAGTTTGTGATGCATTTTGGAAACAGGAGATGAGCCCCTGGTCTAATGCGCCACCTGGCTGGAGAAACCCGTTCTCAAAGACTTACTTTTATAGTCATTATTTGGGTAGCACACATATTCTGAATGCCTTCGGCAGAATTCAAATGAGCCATTTTAATCTAGATTAATCTAGATTAATTTCAAAATTAATCTAGATTAATCTAGATTAAAAAAATTAATCTATGCCCACCTCTAATATATATATATATATATATATATATACAGTGAGGAAAATAAGTATTTGAACACCCTGCTATTTTGCAAGTTCTCCCACTTGGAAATCATGGAGGGGTCTGAAATTGTCATCGTAGGTGCATGTCCACTGTGAGAGACATAATCTAAAAAAAAAATCCAGAAATCACAATGTATGATTTTTTAACTATTTATTTGTATGATACAGCTGCAAATAAGTATTTGAACACCTGTCTATCAGCAAGAATTCTGACCCTCAAAGACCTGTTAGTCTGCCTTTAAAATGTCCACCTCCACTCCATTTATTATCCTAAATTAGATGCACCTGTTTGAGGTCGTTAGCTGCATAAAGACACCTGTCCACCCCATACAATCAGTAAGAATCCAACTACTAACATGGCCAAGACCAACGAGCTGTCCAAAGACACTAGAGACAAAATTGTACACCTCCACAAGGCTAGAAAGGGCTACGGGGAAATTGCCAAGCAGCTTGGTGAAAAAAGGTCCACTGTTGGAGCAATCATTAGAAAATGGAAGAAGCTAAACATGACTGTCAATCTCCCTCGGACTGGGGCTCCATGCAAGATCTCACCTCGTGGGGTCTCAATGATTCTAAGAAAGGTGAGAAATCAGCCCAGAACTACACGGGAGGAGCTGGTCAATGACCTGAAAAGAGCTAGGACCACCGTTTCCAAGGTTACTGTTGGTAATACACTAAGACGTCATGGTTTGAAATCATGCATGGCACAGAAGGTTCCCCTGCTTAAACCAGCACATGTCAAGGCCCGTCTTAAGTTTGCCAATGACCATTTGGATGATCCAGAGGATTCATGGGAGAAAGTCATGTGGTCAGATGAGACCAAAATAGAACTTTTTGGTCATAATTCCACTAAACGTGTTTGGAGGAAGAAGAATGATGAGTACCATCCCAAGAACACCATCCCTACTGTGAAGCATGGGGGTGGTAGCATCATGCTTTGGGGGTGTTTTTCTGCACATGGGACAGGGCGACTGCACTGTATTAAGGAGAGGATGACCGGGGCCATGTATTGCGAGATTTTGGGGAACAACCTCCTTCCCTCAGTTAGAGCATTGAAGATGGGTCGAGGCTGGGATTTCCAACATGACAATGACCCGAAGCACACAGCCAGGATAACCAAGGAGTGGCTCTGTAAGAAGCATATCAAGGTTCTGGCGTGGCCTAGCCAGTCTCCAGACCTAAACCCAATAGAGAATATTTGGAGGGAGCTCAAACTCCGTATTTCTCAGCGACAGCCCAGAAACCTGACTGATCTAGAGAAGATCTGTGTGGAGGAGTGGGCCAAAATCCCTCCTGCAGTGTGTGCAAACCTGGTGAAAAACTACAGGAAACGTTTGACCTCTGTAATTGCAAACAAAGGCTACTGTACCAAATATTAACATTGATTTTCTCAGGTGTTCAAATACTTATTTGCAGCTGTATCATACAAATAAATAGTTAAAAAATCAATCAGTGGACATGCACCTACGATGACAATTTCAGACCCCTCCATGATTTCTAAGTGGGAGAACTTGCAAAATAGCAGGGTGTTCAAATACTTATTTTCCTCACTGTATATACATACATACATACACTACCAAATTGGTTCACAGTTGGAAGCATCGCAATTTTTTTTTTTTTTTTTCACAAATTGTCCTTGCAAATTGTATAATATCCAAGGTAAACATGTCTAGTAATTGTGCAGTTAATTATCATACTGTATTTTCAGTTTTGGAATATTTATCCTCTCCCCAAATTTGTCACTAATAAAACACAATACAAATTATTTAAAGAAAAAAATTATGTTTACCTTTTAATAGTTTGTTTACATCTACCTTTTAAATATATTTTTTTATTAAAAAGGTTACAATTACAACAACAATTCAAGTGTAATCTTACAGTAGGCTATATTCTACAGTAAAAACTGTACCCAAATCTAGTCAACAAAATGTTGTCTTTCATATTTCGCCTGACTGTAATTGTAACGTAAGGACAGAGGCAGTCGGATCCATATGCAGCACTTTATTTCAACTCACACACAAGTAGACATAAACTCCGGCATACAATTAAACAAGGGGCAATCCAGTAACTCGTGGTGATAACAGGCTTAGGTCGAGGCAGGCAGCACAGGTTCATACACAGTCCAAGAAGCAGGCAAGGGTCAAGAGTCCAGAGAAACACGGAATACTCAAACAGGGAAGAATGCTCAGAGATGTACGCTTACAGTGTGACAAGACTTCGCACCAGACACAGGGATCACTCAGGCTTAAATAAGGAACTCAATGACCCATAATCAAACACCACTGAAACATAATTAAACATAATGAGTCCATGGTGAAACATAATGCAGGGAGAGAGTGCCCTCCAGTGGCTCACACGGGCACTCCACATCACATAGCCCCCCCCCAAAGGAGCGGCTTCCAGACGCTCCTAAGAGCTCTGGGGGGAGGTCATCGGGGGCTGGGATGGAGGGCCAGGCCCGTGGAAAGGCAGGAGGACAGACCCATGGAGAGACCTGGGGCCTGGAAACCAGAGCAGGACAAGAGACCATGGGGAAGCACGTGTCATAGACAACCAGGGTGGAACACACTTGACCGGAGACCAGAGTTGGACACACTTGGAGGGGTACCAGGACGAAGCACACTTAAACGAAGACAAGGACGAAGCAGACACAGGACTAAACGTGACCAGTGGCATGGGAAGCACAGGATCAGACAGGACTAGCGGCATAAGAAGCTCAAGTGGAAATAGCACAGACAAGGTCCATGTCAGCGCCACCTCCATGGCCCTCACAGGGTACCTACTGCCCCCCCCCCCAAAAAGTTCTTGGGGAAATTTAAGGCTATAGCCTCCGGGCTGGAAACAGCCTCTGGAAAAGGCTCCCAGAGCTTGATAGGCGTTGGCGAGGTGAGGCGCAGAGGCGGGGCCGGCAGAGCGAGGCGCAGAGGCGGGGCCGGCAGGGCGAGGCGCAGAGGCGGGGCCGGCAGGGCGAGGCGCAGAGGCGGGGCCGGCAAGGCGAGGCGCAGAGGCAGGGCCGGCAGGGCGAGACGCAGAGGCGGGGCCGGCAGGGCGAGGCGCAGAGGCGGGGCCGGCAGGGCGAGGCGCAGAGGCGGGGCCGACAGGGCGAGGAGTCTAGGTACGCTCACTGGAGCCTGGCGAGCCGAGTGAGTCCTCCTCCTCTTCCTCCTGCGACGGCGCACTGTTGGAACTGATAACTCTGGATCCAGGGGAACATAATCGTTTCGCTTAACTGGACCTGACTCCATAAATTCAACCGAACTTGACTCACTTTCCACACTGGATTCACTTGATTCGGGACTTGATCCACTTGACTCAGGGCTAGATTCACTTGACTCGGGATTCGGTTCACTGGACTCGGGATTCAGTTCACTAGACTCGGGATTTGGTTCACTGGACTCGGGATTCAGTTCACTGGACTCACTGGACTCGGGATTCGGTTCACTGGACTCACTGGACTCGGGATTCGGTTCACTGGACTCACTGGACTCGGGATTCGGTTCACTGGACTCGGGATTCAGTTGACTGGACTCACTGGACTCGGGATTCAGTTCACTGGACTCGGGATTCGGTTCACTGGACTCGGGATTCAGTTCACTGGACTCACTGGACTCGGGATTCGGTTCACTGGACTCACTGGACTCGGGATTCGGTTCACTGGACTCACTGGACTCGGGATTCGGTTCACTGGACTCGGGATTCAGTTCACTGGACTCACTGGACTCGGGATTCAGTTCACTGGGCTCACTGGACTCGGGATTCAGTTCACTGGACTCACTGGACTCACTTGATTCACTCGACTCGGTACTCGATTCTTTCGAGTCGGCTGGCACGCGCTCAAACTCCAGTTCGGCCGGCGAAACCTCCGCTGTCTCTGGATTAACAAGTTCAACAAGACCAGTGAGGAATACGGGCTTGAGGGGTCCGACACGATGAATGGGTTTGGCAGAAACTGTATACTTGAAAGCCCCTCTAACGGTCATCAAGGGAGGATCGAACAATTTGGCGAGATGAGGCTTTAGTGGCGTGCGGAATGAGTGAGAGAAATCCGCCACATACGAATCTCCCCGACGCAGAGACAAGAGCAGTTCTTCAGGATCCTCTTCTCCTGCGGGGAGTTCAAAAGCCTCTCTGAATAGAGCGATAAACACATCATAAGAAGGGAACGATACCCGACCTGATTCCCAGAACGCGCCTACCCACTCCAGAGCCTCTCCAGTGAACAGTGAGCAAATGAAGGAAACGCGGTCATAATCCGAGGAGTAAAACTGGGGCTGAAGATTCATATACAAGCTGCACTGCTGAAGGAATCCCTCACACGCCACAGGTGAGCCATTAAATTTTTCAGGAAGTGACAGACTGAAATAGTTCAATGCAGTACTCACACTGGGTTGCGGTGGAACAGGTGCAGCGGGAGCTTGGGCTTGATTAGTGACTGTGCTTAAGCTCTGCGGAGACACAGATTGCCTAAAGCTTGTAAGTTCCTCAAGGAGAGATGTTAGTCTCTCCAGCTGTAAATGGTGAGAGGCTAGCATGGAAACTTGAGTCTTGGCCACGATCGATAGATGCTGAAAGTCTGCTGGATCCTGTAGTGGCGAAGTCTTCTGTAACGTAAGGACAGAGGCAGTCGGATCCATATGCAGCACTTTATTTCAACTCACACACAAGTAGACATAAACTCCGGCATACAATTAAACAAGGGGCAATCCAGTAACTCGTGGTGATAACAGGCTTAGGTCGAGGCAGGCAGCACAGGTTCATACACAGTCCAAGAAGCAGGCAAGGGTCAAGAGTCCAGAGAAACACGGAATACTCAAACAGGGAAGAATGCTCAGAGATGTACGCTTACAGTGTGACAAGACTTCGCACCAGACACAGGGATCACTCAGGCTTAAATAAGGAACTCAATGACCCATAATCAAACACCACTGAAACATAATTAAACATAATGAGTCCATGGTGAAACATAATGCAGGGAGAGAGTGCCCTCCAGTGGCTCACACGGGCACTCCACATCACAGTAATGTTGTTTTTATGAAATATTAGGGCATATAAATGTTAATTTGCCGTTTAATACGTTGCTTATACAAATAGCCTACATTTTATTTCAACATATTTCAGTCGATTTTTACTCATCTCAGTATAGCAATACAGTTTGCTAAAACATCATCATTCATTCACACACGCAATTTAAATTTAAACTGTCTTTGAGCTGTGGTAAACAGCGCGCATCTCTGCCGTTCATTCATTCATAAACAGAAACCCGATTCACATGAGAAGGAAAAAAAACGTACCACAGCATTCCTCAGCTCGCTCCTTGATATACCCGCACTTCTGAGGTACATTTCCATTATTATTATTCCTCACAGCGCTGCGAGACGGTGTAAACAAGTAATGATCTGATTAAACTTGAGTGTTTTCTCGAGCTGATATGGGGGCGTTCACAGGATTGCGCGGATTGCCTCAGTCATTTGCGTTTGAATAGCGCGCGCTCTCCGTGGGCGGGTCACATTACATCTGAATTAGCTGTAATGAACTCGACTGGAATCGCTCTCTTTTAATACAGATTTCACAAGATGAGAATATTTGTTTTTTATATAAATTACTTAATTTAAAAGAAGAGAATTCAAGCTTCATGCCCGTGTGTCTGTATGCCTGTTTGACTGAGTATTCGCTGAGTTATTGTTCATTTTCGGACGCGTTTCAGAATGGACTACACTGGCAGAGAGAAGGCAGAACTCACTTCGTGTTTATTTTTCTTTATTTGGCAAAAAGCACAACACTTTGTTTTTATTGTGAGTATACACAAAAATAATACACATTTAACAGAATCGATTGATGTATGAAACTCCTATGGAAAATCAAAGTCAACAGAGTATTTATGAGTTTCTTTTACACTGATAAAAAAAAAGCGAGCTGGTATCGCCGGCGATACCGTCGACCTCAGGGGGTTAATCCAGAAATGTCTCAAGGTAGGCTGCCAAATTCAAGAATCCTGGCCAGTTTAGATGACCATCTTTCTTACCTGGATCCCCCAAATCGTTTTGACATCATGGAAGTAATTCACCAACATCCTGAATTTTTCTCTGATGTGCCTACACGCACCAATGTTCTTCATCATGATATTGATGTAGGTGTTGCTGGTCCAATTAAGCAACCTCCTTACAGAGTCAACCCTGTTAAGCGTCAGCTTTTACGTAGGGAAGTAGACTATATGCTGCAGCATGGCATTGCTGAACCTAGTGCTAGTTCATGGAGTTCTCCATGCCTGCTTGTGGATAAGTCTGGATAAATACGGTGTTGAAAGGAGTTGTAGATTGTGAGGCTTATCTTGATGATGTGGTTATTTACAGCTCTACCTGGTCTCAACATGTAGTCCAGCTGAGAGAGGTGTTCCATAGGCTGGTTGCTGCAAATTTGACTTTGAACCTTGAATTTGGACAGGCCACAGTAACATACTTGGGCAAGGTTGTTGGACATGGAAAGGTCTGTCCCATCTGCGCTAAAGTAGAGGCCATTGTGAACTTTGGTGTGACGACGACTCGGCCTGAGCTGAAACGTTTTCTTGGGATGGCAGGCTATTATAGGAGCTTTTGTAAGAACTTTGCTACCGTTGCTGCTCCCTTGACTAACCTTCTCAGCCCAAAGGTCCCGTTTGTTTGGTCCAGCTTGTCAATCTGCATTCGAGAATTTGAAAGCACTGTTAGTAAGTGCTCCTGTTCTTGCCGCCCCTGATTTTGATAGGCCTTTTAAACTAGCTGTTGATGCTAGTGATGTTGCCGGATTCAGAGGGAGTTGAGCATCCGGTATGCTATTTTTCTAAGAAGTTTGACGTACATCAGAAGTATTATTCTACTATAGAGAAAGAGGCCTTGGCCCTTATTCTAGTTCTGGTTCATTTTGATGTTTATACCTCTTCTTGTCAGACCCTAGTGGTCTAAACAGACCATAACCGGTAGGATTTAAAACTCCAACCCCCGGCTAATGCGATGGAGTTTATTTTTGCAGGGGTTTAAATTGGACATCCAGCACATCTGTGGAAAGGACAATGTGTTTGCAGATGCCCTGTCTAGGTCGTATATGCAGTCAGTTTAGTTTTGTGTTATTCTGTGTGACATTTAACTGAGTGGTTGCTTTAAAGCAACCTACTTATGGAAGGAGGTGTTATGTCCAAAGTTATTCTATGCACTGTTTTGCAGGTATTCTGGAAGCTCTTCCCATCATTTCCATAATTACTTGGGTCTGCTGGCCAGCCTTTAAAAGCCCCTGTCTAGCTCCACCCACTCTCTCTTTCACATCCTGCAGCCTGGAGCAGTAGCATTGTTAGCAGCAGCCACCATTATTCTTTGTCTGTTTAACTTTGTTTGCAATAAACCTTATTTTGGTCATAATAGACGTTTGTGACTCCTCTATGTTGCCTCCCTTGAGCCAGGATCGTAACACTCCTATAAGTCTTCCCATCTGCATGAACTATGTAGGACCGTGGTTCCCTACTCATCTCTTCTTCACCATTCCAAGTTTGTCATAGCCTTTCACTGTCTGCATGCGGACCACTTCTCCTTCTGCCAGCGGCTCTAGTGGGTGACCCGACTTGTCATAGCAGCGCTTCAGGGTGAGCCTTTTGTTGAGCAGTTGGGCGGTGACTTGCTTGACATTCCTCGTGGTAGGCTCCAGCAGTTTAGTGCTCACTGAAATGGCTGCATAAGTTTGGCGAGACATATGGCGCTCAGCAGGAGAGCCTAATGTTGGGTCACATGGAATGTTTCTGAGGTTCAGGATATTGAGAAACACATCAGACCCATCCCTGTGCGATTTCTCCATGAGTTGCTTGGCACTATGGACTGCTCTTTCCGCGGGTCCGTTTAACTGGGAAAACACTGGGCTGCTTGTGGTATGAGTAAAATCACATTGCTCAGCAAAATCCTTTAAATGCTGACTGGTGTATTGTCTAGCATTGTTAGTGATGAGTATGTGAGGTTTTTTGGATATGACGGCTGATGAGTTCAAGTCTTGGAGGAGGTCAACTTCGAACCAGCCGGAATACGAATCCACGAGAACTTGATAATGTTTGCCATGCCAATCAAGAATGTCTGCGGCCACTTTGGACCATGGCAGATCTGGAACAGGGTGGAGCTGGAGGGGCTCTTTCCACTGATGCGACTTTGTGCTGTTGCATACTGCACATGAGAGCAACTCTTCTGTGATCCATCCGCGTCGAATGGTAGTGGTAAGAGTTTGTAACACCTCATCCTCTGCTGTGTGTCTGCAGAGTTCCTCCAGGCGTGCTGAGGAGATGTAGCTCACGCTCATGACTTTGTAGTCATTTTCCACAGGGCTCCTGTGGTGCTTGTGAGCTGGGAGCTCTTGAGAGGGTGTCTGCCAGGTACATTTACTTGCCTTTTTTGTAGACCAGGGTGATGTTGTAGCTTTGCAGACGAAGCAACATCCTCTGGAGACGGGCAGGAGCGGCATGGATGGGCTTTTTCATGATGGTCACTAAAGGCTGGTGGTCGATTTCTACAATTGTGGGCTTTCTGTAGACATAGTCTTTGAATTTTGTGAAGGCAAACACAACGGCCAGAAGCTCCTTTTCTATTTGAGCATATCGTGTCTCCGTTTCTGTGAGAGCACGCGTCTGGCAGGGTACTGGTCTGCCGTTCTGTATGCATGCTGCATCACAAGTCAGTGTAACTGGGTCTTTGACACTGTAGTATGCCAGTACTGGTGGGCCGGACAGGCATGATTTGAGGCGCTCGAAAGCTTCTTGATGCTGTTGAATCCAGCACCATGCTGTCTCTTTGCGAGTGAGTTTCCTAAGGGGCGCTGCGATGTCGCTGAGATTTGGGATGTACTTGCTAAGGTAATTGACCATGCCCAGGAAGCGTTGTAGTGCGGTCACATCTGTGGGGACTGGCATGTCATTGATCGCTGCAGTTTTAGACGGGTCTGCTTTTAGGCCTTCACTTGTGAAGATGTGGCCTACGTACGCTACCTGGTCCAGGCGAAATTTACACTTGTTCGGGTTTAACCTGAAATTGACTTGAGCACCTTTCTCAAGTTGGCGTCATGTTCAGCCACTCTGCGGCCTCCTATGACGATGTCATCGACGATGACTGAGCAGGGGTAACCCGCAAACAGTTGTTCCATGGAGCGCTAAAATACTTCACTTGTGGAATTTATGCCGAAGGGCATCCTTAGAAATCTGTAGCGCCCAAATGGAGTGCTGAATGTGGTCAGCAGTGACGATTTCTTGAGACGTATCTGCCAGAACAAATTCTTTGCATCCAGGACAGAAAACACTGTTGCCCTGGACATTTGCGCTGCCACCTCTTCGACACTGTGCATTGGGGTCTTTTCAGTGCCGTGTTGAGGTCTTTGGGGTTGATGCATAGTAGTCAGGTCCGAATCTTCAAGATTGTGTAACCCTGTAGGCATTTTTGAGGAAAAGTTGTTATACCACATTTTTAGAAAGTTCAATGTCTCCTGAATAAGGATCCACCGTATAACATTGAAATAAGGGTCCCATTTTCTTGTAATTGTTATTGAAACAATAGGTGCATTATTCACAGCCGAAACACTACAGGTGGATAGGGTAAAATTTTTAAGTTATAGACACCTAGCTTGTCTGGGCCTTCGGGTCAACTGGGAGAAGAGCAAACTCTGCTCCGTGCAGAGGATCTCTTTTCTTGGTATGGAAATCGACTCGGTCGCCATGTGCGCGCAGCCTACGAGCGAGCGCACGCAGTCACTGCTAACTTGCCTTCGTCAGTTCGAGGGCAAGAGTGCGGTTCCACTGAAACTATTTCAGAGGCTCCTGGGGCATATGGCATCCGCAGCCGCAGTAACGTCGCTCGGTTTGCTTCATATGAGACCGCTTCAGCTTTGGCTTCACGATCAAGTCCCGAGGTGGGCATGGCAACACGGCACGCTCCGAGTCCCAGTGACTTCGACCTGCCGTCAGACCTTCACCCCGTGGACAACCCTCAGTTTTCAACGGGCTGGAGTGCCCATAGAACGAGTTTCCCGGCATGTTGTTGTATCAACAGATGCCTCCACAATGGGCTGGGGCGCCATGTGCAATGGACATGCTGCCGCGGGCTCCTGGACAAGACCCCAGCGCCTTTGGCATGTCAATTGCCTCGAGTTGCAGGCTGTACGTCTCGCCCTGCACCGCTTCTGTGCGTTGCTCAGGGGTCAGCACGTACTAGTCCGATCGGACAATACCGCCACAGTAGCGTACATCAACCGACAAGATGGTCTGCGCTCCCGCCGTATGTCGCAACTCGCCCGCCACCTCCTCATATGGAGTCAGAAGCATCTGAGGTCGCTTCGAGCCATTTATATCCCGGGAGACCTGAACCGTGCAGCCGATCTGTCTCGGTTTCGGCCTCTCGCTGGAGAGTGGAGACTCCATCCCCAGTCGGTTCAGCTGATTTGGGATCAGTTCGGGGACGCACAGGTAGATCTGTTTGCCTCCCACGACTCGTCCCACTGCGACCTGTTTTGTTCTCTGACCGAGGGCACGCTCGGCACGGATGCACTGGCGCACAGCTGGCCGCGGGGCCTCTACAAGTATGCGTTTCCCCCAGTGAGCCTTCTTGCGCAGACTTTGCGCAAGATCAGGGAGGACGAGGAGCAGGTAATTTTGGTTGCCCCGTATTGGCACAACCGCACCTGGTTCCAAGAACTAGTACTCCTCGCGACAGCACCTCCCTGCCCAATTCCTCTGAGAAAGAACCTGCTTTCTCAGGGACGGGGCACCCTATGGCACACTCGTCCCGATCTTTGAAACCTCCATGTGTGGTTCCTGGACGGGACGAGGCAGATTTGAGTACCCTACCACCAGCGGTGGTGGCTACCATCACTTCCGCTAGAGCATCATCCACGAGACATGCCTACGCGTTGAAGTGGAACCTCTTCGTCAACTGGTGTTCTTCTAAACTTCAAGAACCCACAAAAGGCCCGATCAGTGTCGTGCTTTCCTTCCTGCAAGAACGGTTGGAGCGAAGGCTGTCTCCCTCCACCCTGAAAGTGTATGGTGCCGCCATTGCCACACATCATGATACAGTTGATGGTAAGTCCTTGGGGAAGCACGACCTGATCATCAGGTTCCTGAGAGGAGCGAGGAGACTGAATCCTCCTCGCCCTCCTCTCGTTCCCTCTTGTGACTCAGTGGTTTTAACTGCTCTGCAGAGTGCTCCCTTTGAGCCTCTGCAATCAGTGGAGCTTAAGTTCCTGTCAATGAAGACAGTGCTCCTGGTTGCATTGGCCTCCATCAAGAGGATAGGGGACCTGCAGGCATTTTCGGTTGACGAAGCGTGCCTGGAATTTGGACCGGCTAACTCTTACGTGATCCTGAGACCCCGGCCTGGATATGTGCCCAAGGTTCCCACCACACCCTTTCGAGACCAGGTGGTGAACCTGCAAGCGCTGCCCTCGGAGGAGGCAGACCCAGCCTTGGCACTGCTCTGTCCAGTACGCACCCTCCATGCTTACGTAGACAGAACGCAGTGTTTCAGGACTTCAGACCAGCTCTTTGTCTGTCATGGTGGGAAGCTGAAGGGAAAGGCTCTCTCCAAGCAAAGGTTGTCTCACTGGATAGTGGACGCCATTGCTTTGGCTTACCAGCAGCAAGGTCGACCATGCCCCCTTGGTGTGACGGCCCACTCCACCCGGAGTGTGGCATCCTCTTGGGCTCTAGCGCATGGCGCCTCGCTAACAGACATCTGTAGAGCTGCAGGCTGGGCGACACCTAACACGGCCTCTGGGCGACCCCCACGTGTGTAGTCCACTGTAAGCCTCTCTGAGCATGTGTCTTTCCCTCGGCAAGTCACCTTGCCACCCCTTGGTTTGAAATATTCCACCTGTGGCTGGACACCCCAGTGATTCTCAATATGCAGCCCCCTGGGGTCATGTGTATTCCAAGTCCCCCCCTTCGGGCTGGGCATAATTGCATATTTCCACTGATATATGCTTCCCAGTGTACCTTGGTACCTTGGCATAATTCCAGCAGCCATTAAAAACTGTCCCTTTCATTTTAATGTTGTTTTTTCATTGTTTACATGTTTAAATATTCTGAGAATGCATAGTTTAGTTCTAATGTTTAATGTTTAAACTGCAGTAAATGCGTTCAAATGTTTTTTTGTTTTTTTTTGGCAGCCATTTTGTTTTTATTGTTTATGCCAAAACAGTGATGTTTACAACTTGTTATACGGCAGAAATGGATTCAGCACCTAAAAATCATATAGAAACAACACTTGAAGTACTTTTCCTCAAAAATGCCTACTGCATCTTATCCAGGGCTATTTATGTATTTTGGGACTCGACTATAGTCTGATTTCTCGCTTATCCTTCTTATGTGCTGCTACCATGGACGACACTCAGTCGGTTGGTTCTGTGACTGGTGTTATGACACCTATGCTTTGCATGTGTTCAAGTTCAGCTTTAACTCTTTCTTGTATTGCAACGGGGATACAGTGAGCTGGGTGGACCACAGGCTGTATGCTGGTCTCCAAAATTATGGAGTATGTAATCGGAAGTTCTCTTAACTCGTCGCTGAACAGGTCTTTGTACTGTGTATATGTCTGTGAGCTGAAGTCCGTGCTGCTCTCCACGCTAATCTGGTGGATGTCTAGACTCATTTTCACAACCCTCATGTCCATACATGCACGAAATCCTAGTAGTGGTTGCACTGCTCTGTCCACAATGAAAAACGGCAATGAGTGGTTCTGCTCCTTTAAGCAGCACGGCGATGCCACTGGTCTCAATTCTGGTGCCTCCATAAACAACAAGGCTAGCTGCTTTCTTCTGCTTTACAAGTTGTTTGCCGCTATTAAGTCTTCTGAAGGTGTCAAGTGACATTACATTGCATTTAGCTCCTGTGTCCACTTTCATCTCAGTGGGCTTGCCGTTTATATGCATTGTGACAAATCCTTCTTCCTTTTTGATGGCTTTTAGATTCACACAATCAACATGACTGTCACCTTCAACACCATCCACATAAAACGTTCCATCTTCACATGTTTGTTCCTCTATTTCTATCTCATTAACCCTTTCACAAGTAAGTTTAAAATATTCTGGCTGACCCCCCAGCGTGAGTTTTTCAAGGTGACCTTTATTTAGAACTTGTCACTTTTTATGTCAGTTTTCCTTTTTAATTCAAATATTCACAAATTTGTTAGCTATTGGATGAAATATCTGATATTCCGATTGTCAAATATATGCAAGTGGAAGTGTTTTGTTGTTTAAACACCTTTATAACGATTGCGTTAGTTGAGCTGTATGCGCGATGGGTGCCGCCATATTAGTTTGTGCCGCAGACGTAGTTCTGAGAATCGGATCTGTTGGATTTATTTACAACACGTGAATTCATCCACTTCTCCTGAAATACAATAAAAGTAAGTGGCTGGTGAACTGGGAGAAGAATAGAGTCAACTTTGAAGCTACTTACACAATGTGTATCTGAATAAAACGTAATTATAATGGAAATTGTTATTATTGCCTCTTCCATAGACATAAGTGTGTATTTTACAAACTCTAAATGTATTGTTTTAGTACTTATGTGAATTTATATGTCTGAAACCTAAAATAAACATTATGTGGTTGAAAACACTGAAAAGTTGAGATATATGACAGCTCTGAACGCGCCTGTCTCTGGCTCAGTGCCAGCCAACATGCAAAAGCACATTTGAATTTAGCAGTTGAACACGTGATGCACTGACCGTTCTAATCACACCGGTGTGATCGTACGCTCCAGGGACCAGCCTAGACTGATCACACCGGTGTGATCGTACGTGCGAAAGGGTTAACAGTCTTTCTGCCAGTTTTCTGTCTAGGATGTTGCCTATTTTGGCTGCACGGTTTAGACTTGCAGCAACTTTTAAAGTGGTTAAACTTTTGGCAACTGTGACACTGTTGTCCGAATGCTGGACACTTTTCCCACTTAGCTGCGTGGCTGCCTCCACAATTGTTGCACCTCGTAATAGTCTGTGAGGGGGGCTGGGGCTTTGGCCACTGCATTCTATTTGGAACTAACTTAACTGCATTCACACTGGCAGCATTACTTTGTGATGCTAACATCTTGCTACTTTCCTCGGTCATCTCGTGTATCCAACAGATTGAAATGGCTTTGGCAAGTGTTAGCTCGCTATCTCTTAACAGAGCTTTTCTCAAAGTGTCACTGGTAATGCCACACACGATGCGGTCACAGATTAGCTCCTCTCCAAAGTGGCAGCATTTAGCCTTAATCCTTAAATCACTTATGAATGATTCAGTGCTCTCACCTTGTTTCTGATCTCTGGTATGAAATTTGTGTCTTTCCATAGTCCTGTTGTTTTGAGGATTGCAGATTTCACGAAACTTTCTCTTCAAACATTCGGGATCCTCTCGAGATTCAGCAGGGGTAATGATCCTTCCACCATCTTCTGGAGCACTTCGGTAGCATAGGCAAAAGAACGCTCTCGTTCGATGGCGTCTGGGCCAGCAATGTTGAGAAGGATATAAGCTTGGGTCTTTGCTGACTTGTCCGAATGTGCGGCAGCAATAAAAATATTGTACTCCCGCTCAAAAATACACCAATACTCAGCGATATTTTCATCAAAAACAAGAGGGTCGGTTCTGAGAAATCCAACCGCCATCACGCTGGGTAAAGGAAAACAACGTTGTCAACTGGCGATAGCTATGCTAGCACGGTCCAATGCAACAGGTTGTTCAACGATGACAGAAAAAAAACACTCACTGGCGAGAAGTCTGTACTCGCTTCTGACATGTAGAAAGTTCGTATATGTTGGTATGAGTCAATGATCACACAGAATGTAAATGACTGCATTTAATCCGAACATTCGATAACTGCCAGCCAATACAGACCAGAGATAAAGTGAACTAGGCCACGGGGCATTCTGATTGGATAGGACAACACAGTACAGTGGCTCATAATAAACAAACTGCATAATCAGTTAACCAAACGACCTACAAGTAGCATCAAGCTACATGACACAATTTAAAAGATTAATATTAGGCTACACTTTTACTTAAAGCTCACTTTAAAACACCATAGAGTATTTGTTTCATATTCCGGTTGCGGTTTAAAAGTTTTAAGTCAAAAAAAGATGTTGAAATATGTTATATTTAGCATTTTATATCCAGCTAATGGCTACACCTTGCCTAGCATGTATACTGTAAACATTCTTTATTCATATGAAAATACCCCAAATTGCACGAAAATCACACACAAACCACATACTCAAGATAGTGCATTTATTAGCTTCTTGTTTCAGGGGAAGAGATGTGTCTTTAGCTTTGTTATCACGGAGGTCAGAATGAGGAAGTGTACACAAGACCGCGTCATGCAGAAGGGCAGGATTATGGTCATGTTGAACCATGTGAGATGATTGACAGCTGTACAGCGAATGAGAGAGCCCTGAGATCATAACTGACGCAAACCAGGAAGAGGAGAGACAGAGCTCTCTGTGTTCGCTGTTTGAGCTCTTCAGATAGCATAATTCAGTGGAAAATGAATAGAAATGTTATTCTGTATGACGATTTTACAAACATGATGATAAATCATTATTTCTCCAAATATGCGCACCATTGGACTAAGAACCCTAGCGGATGCTGTATATTGCATGAATGTGAACACAAATAAACCGGAGAAGATGTGAATGACTGCTTTATGAGTGATGATTTCTATTCAAAATAACGAATGTTACAGATTATTTTTCACTCCTGGCATAAATTAAGAAATTAATCTCACTGCAAACCAGTTTTATCATAAACAGTGGTCAAATATCGAAGCTGGAGTCTTTCTAATGATGCTCAGTTTGTCTAGATCAAGTAAGAGTGTGATGTCTTAACGAGTAATGAATTTTGAACAACAATAATCTGGGGCCGTCAGTGATCTTTGCCGCGAAAGGGGTTAAGTCATGACACAATGATGCACTTACAAATCATTAACTAAAATATGAATAAACATATACAATAAGAGTGCCAACCTTATTCCTTTACACCCATGGTACAAAAAAACAAAGATACAAATTGTGTAGTTCTTTTATTTTTATTTATACAATTGAACATAATATGGACTTAAAGGAAAGCCCAAACATACCTGTAGAAACACACATAAGGCACGTTTACATATAAAATAGGGCATAAGCTATAAGCTAATGCTAATCGAAGCATATACATTTAAAAAACAAAAAATACAGTTTTTAATACTGTACATAACCTCCTGAAAACTCCCAAATATATCATACATGCAAACAGTTCTTTAATTATTAATTCTGTTTACCAAAGCAGTCAACATTTATGAGATTAAAATAGCAGCATTACCGTAGGAACACAACTAACGTGCAGAGCAAGCACCGAGTGTGTCACTAATGAGTGTCCCACCAGAAACAAACCCTACATACTGTAATTCCGTGAAGAAAAGTAGCTATTACTAACACAGGCCTAAATGAACTATAAAAATCAGAAAACGGTTTAGATCAAATTAAATTTATTAGTGGTAGTTATTAGTCTATTTTCCACATCTGTTTAGACGGATCTGTGTTATTAATGGCTAAATAATCATGTGCCATTCCAGTTATTTGTCACAAAGCTGGAGATGGCAGATTATGATATTACAGTTTTAATTATGGCAGTATTAAATCATTTGTTAAATTCAAATTTAGATTAATACCTATTTATTCTTACAGAGCCTGATTGATTTAGTTTACCCCTAAACATTAATTAATGCATTAACAATCAAACATGTACTAACATGTTTAAAGGCCCAATGAAGTGCCTTGAAACGTGCAGCTTTTTATGATGCGTTGAAGTCATTTCCACTGAAACAGGAAGCTAAGGCGGGACATATTGAATGGCTGCTCCTCCTTTTCAAATAGCCAATAGCGTTTAGTTTATCTCACAGACTGTGAGTTGTAGCCTACTTGACAGCACCATGGAAATGAATCCGAGCGCTGATACGTTGGATAATAGTAACGTTAGAGGTGTGAATAAATTTTAGCCATTTCATTCTGAAAATGTTTGAGCAACTGAACACACATCTCCAACCCAGGGTTGGCAACTCTCACGCATCTGGCGTGACACTCACGCTTTCAGCATCAATCTCACGCTCTCACGCACACACAAGAAATGTCACGCCAAAATCCATGTTTCTCCCCTCTCAATCCATTAATTTTCTGTTGATGAATAGACCACAGCAAATTAATGACAGGAGAGGAGTTTAAGCCACACAGCTGTAACATCTGCCTACAACGTTCTCACTGCAGTATTCTCTGATCGTTGATTCGCTGAAAACCTTGCACCTAATACGTCAGTTGCGTGTGAAAAGTTCAGAGAGAGTTCGGAGCATAGGTTCGGAGTCGGAGCCCACTGATGCGCGTTTGAAAGTTTGGATGACAATCAAGGTAAGCAGATAATAAAATGGTGTGCCTTTCACTACAGACGTAGCCTTGCCTAATCAGTCTGTGTGCAGAGAGAACAGACTTCAGCTATAGTTGCGAACGTTGTCTGACGTGGGTTATGTGGGCTAGCTATTTGCTCAATAAAAATAGGCTCATGGTACAAATTACGTTTTGGCAAATCGGGCAAGTGGCATTTTAAAATTCCCCAAATGATCAAAGGTTGCCCAGATTGTGTTGAGCCTGCCACAGTCAAATGCGGATGCTGAGCGAACCTTTTCAGTTATTGGCCTAAACAAGACTAACACCAGGATCAGACTGTCACTTGACTCACCCTGTGAGTGATGGGAAGTTCGGATCATTTTACTGACTCGCTTGTTCTACCTCGTTCATTAAAATGAATGAATCTTTTATAAAGTCATTTCGTTCATTTAAGGGGCTTTAAATGTTATACTTTTAACAGACAAATTCCACGAACACATCCATCTGCGCAGTCTTTATCATATTCTGAATTAAGCAATCATTATAATGCAGTCAAAAATAATTTACAGGGAACATAAATAATTACTTTACCTTCCGAGTCTTTCGTTCATTTGTCACGTGACAGACGCATTACGGTTCATGAACGGATTGAACCCTGCTTCAGATATGAGCCTCCTGCAGAGGTAGTGAAGCAGGCCAACACTGGGCCATAGGCTACAACAGGCCTAATGTGTGAAACTTGTGTGTTGTGGTTTTCTGGGGAGGTGGACTAACTATTATGTGTCCCTTTTGTTTTGAGATTTCATATTGTTTTGATGTTGTTGTTTTACATGTTTGTTATTTAATCACCTCTATCTTAATTTGTTTATAGTGCAATCAATAAATTAATTGTTCATTTTGAAAACACGTTTCCATTCTATTAGTTTTTTTCTTTTTTTCCCATAAATCAGGGTTTATACTAAGTAAACAAGGACTGACATTTTTAAAATTAGGGTTGCCAAAAATTTTCTCCGCTCGCGCGCGTGCACTGAAGTTTTACAGAGTCTCACTCCAGCCAAAGTCCCAAAGTTGGCAACCCTGCCAACCCATATTGCTCCATGACTTAACAACGGTAGTGATGTCCGGTTCGTAAACGGATCGTTCTTTTGAACCAAATTGAACTGAATCGTTCAAAACAGAGTCAGCGCTGATCCAGTTTTCTAAAGTTACTCGCTTTCGGACATGCCTGACAGTCACTCCGACACGAAATAAACAATATCCCGGAGTATATGTTACTCCAGTAACTCCGACAGTTAATTGATGGAACTGTTGAGCACGAGCAGCTGACACTGAGCATACGTTTACTGCCGAACGTACAGTCAGGTTGATTGGACAGAAGATGTGATGAGAAGGTGAAGTCCGCGGTGACATGATAAAAATCCATTTTAGCGGAAGTGAAAGACTAAGTTTTGAATGCTTATATCTCCTAAATGCGAATTTTGTCATTGTTTTGGAACACACCAGCTTATTTATAACATATTCATCCTAAGAGCTAAAAAAAACGTAAATTTTGATTTCAGGGGGCCTTTAAGGCTGCTTTTATTCATGCATGAATCATTATGTCTCCTGTCATAGTTAATGATCGCTCTTCATTGGTTAATGATTAGTTTATATTTGTTCATGTTGAAGTAACTATTAATTCAGGTATTAGTACATGATTATTCATGCCCTGTTATTGTAAAGTGTTAACGTTATGGTCAACTCTCAATGGGGAACAGATGTTTCAGTTGTTGTTAAGCATTGCTGTCCTGATTATGAACTCATTGCAGTTAAAACAAGTCCATTCATTCTTCCACGCAAATTTAGTTTGATCATTCTAACAGTGAGCCACATACTCCATGGGCGGATAAAAGTAAAGCACTGGACATTCTGTATGAAACCATAAACAGTCTGGAGAACAAATATTCAGATGCTCACCGGGGACTTCAATGGGACAAATCTGAATTCTCCCGAAATGTATCCAACATATAACTTTTCCTACCTGACCTGAGCAGACGCTTGATCACTGTTACACTGCACTCAAGGACAGCTACAAACCTCCCCCCACCTGCGTTTGGTAAAGCTTATCACATCTCCATTCTGCCTGCATACAAACAAAAGAGTGAGGAAACCATTTTCACACTTCAGGACTGTTTTCAAACCACGGACTGGCAGATTTTCCATGATGCAACAGACACAGACATTAATGTATACACTGACACTGTCACTGATTATGTGTACTGAAAACATTGTTCCAAAAAATCTGCATCAAATCATTCCCAAACCAAAAACCCTGGATAAATGCTGATGTCAGGATCAAACTTAAAGCACGCACTTCATCCTACAACTCCGGTGACACAGTCGCATACAGGAAGTCCAGATATGAACTTCCAGCCCGTTCTCATCCCAAGGCGTCATATACTGACGCTTTTGACATTTCGTCTACATCGGACGCACATGGCACCCTTTAGCGTCAATATGAGACGCAGATAGATATGGGCCAGAAGGCGCCTCCTAGCGGTCTAACCCTAACCCTACCCCAGACCTAAACCTACCCATAACCGAACAAAGCTCTGTGCGTGTCATATTGACGCTAAAGGGTGCCATGTGCGTTCGATGTAGACGAAATGTCAAAAGCGTCAGTATATGACGCCCTAGGATGAGAATGCGTTGGAACTTCAGAGGGCCATCAAAAATGCAAAGAGAGAATACAGAGACAAGATGGTAGCAAACTATCAAGGATCTGACCTCAAGCTCATATGGAATCTGCACTTAATCACAGACTACAGAGACAGAAAGGGCAAAAAAACCTGTGATGTGGGTCTATCTGCCTCTCTACCTGATAAGCTGAACACATTCTTTGCTAGGTTTGAAAATAGCAATACCTTCCCTGCAGTGAAACTTACAGCAGACGAGAACAAAGGTGCTCTAACAATCTCTTTACCTGACGTGTTTGAATCGTTCAGGGCGGTCAACCAACGAAAAGCACCAGGCCCTGATGGGGTTCAGGGCCGTGTCCTCAAAGCCTGTGCCAGCCAACTAGCTAAGGTTTTTACAGATATTGTTATTCTCTCTCTTAAACTGTCTGTTCATGTTTTAAGAAGACCACTGTTGTTCCTGTCACTGGGAAGCCTGTTGTCAGCTGCCTGAATGACTACCGCCCCGTAGAGCTGACCTCTACCATCATGAAGTGCTTTGAGCGACTTGTCAAAAACCACATCTGCTCTTCCCTGCCGAACACCTTGGACCCTCTCCAATTTGCATACCGGAAAATCAGATCGACAGATGATGCCATCAGACTTGCGATGTACAATGCTCTCACACACCTGGACAAGAAAAACACTTACGTGAGAACGCTGTTCATCGATTACAGCTCCGCCTTTAATACAATCATCCCGTCCAAACTTATCGTAAAGCTTGAAGATTTAGGATTAAACAGACAACTGGATTTTAGATTTTCTGACGAACAGACCCCAATTCGTGAGATTTGGTAACTGGCTCTCTTCCACACTGACTCTGAGCATGGTTGCTCAACAGGGTTGCGTTCTCAGCCCCTTAGTGTACTCCCTGTACTCAGTAGTAAAGTCTGCTCGTCAGCAACTCTACTTCCTACAAAGTGTAGCAAATTAGCTCTATGAAATATTAATAATCAATAATAACTGGTTATAATTTATTATGAATATTTAGATCAGTTAATATAATTAATTTACTGTCATAAATTAATATTACAATCAATTAACCTGTTTGTCCCGTGAACACTCAGGATTAATTGTTTGTTAACTCTAAGAAATGTACATTTCCGGGGCATGGGAAATGTCTTTCTTAATTTACATTACTACTAAGAGCAGAAGCAAAAATCTATATGATTAGTGATGCCAATTATGAGCTTGAGACACAGACAACTTTAAGTGTGACATGAACAAGATTTTATTAACTAGTCTAAACACTTAAACTACTCTAACATACACACACATACATGCATACAGTTTACCAAGGGAAAGAGAGCTGAAGCAGAATACAGGAAAGCAAGAAATTATAGCATTGTTTGAAATTCAGTAGATCAACAGCCTTGAGCAAACCATCAGTTTAGTTCTAACATGCCCTTCTTTAAAAGGGGTAAGGATACTTAATGTATCAAATAATGAGACTAAGTTTGATACTTGCATGTCTCGCCCATTTGAATTAAACTGTCCTGATGCAATTTGTTGAGGCTCCAGTTGATCTTTGCTGATGTGGTCTTGATGAGAGAGAACCAGTGGTAGTCAGAGTATCTTTGGTGAATGGAAAGACAAGGCCGCAGCCTGGCACAAGCTTGGTGGGTCCTTAGAAGCTTCTAGTTCAGCATCATCTTCACATCAGCATTTCAAAAAGGGACTAAGCGAGAGCTAAGAGCTGATCAGTGACTTTAAAGCGTGAAGATGGCACAACCTCTGGAAGTGAGTGAGCCAATGAGAAGATTTCCCTTTGGAGGGAAATTTTACGACCCATTGTGTTCTGGGTGTTTAAGAAAAGAATCCTTAAGAGTCTTATAATACTAATGCGTCACAAAGTTAGCAGAATGTAATGTAAATTAACAAATCGGAGACGAAGATTGGATTTTATAAAGACCAAACATGCCACAGATATGATTTTGGTTAACCATAATATGCAAAGTCTGAAACATTAACCCAATAGAGTTTACAAGAATACAAAAGCCACACCACATAAAAGGAAAATCATGAGATGGGAAAATTAGATACATGTTTACACATTTCTCAAGTGGTTATATATAGAATATATAGGATTACAGGGTTTATTTCTCTTCCTCTACAAGAATTTAAGTGAGATTCACAGCTTTCTGGACATTCCTTTGGATCGTACAACTCTTATCAGTCCCAGTGTGTCCTGTAACAAGACACTGCGTCCTGCCAGTGTGTTAGCTTCATTTTGGATGTTAGTTTTTGGGGGAAGTTTCACATGCATTTGTTGGGAGAGTGAGTTTACTGGATTATTCATTAAATAAATTAATAATTTGTGTGTCTGATTGATCCAGACGCTACAGAAGGCTCAAGAAATTTGGCCTTCCCCCGAAATCCTCACAAACTTCTACAGATGTACCATTGAGAGCATTCTGACAGGGTGCCTTGTTGTCTGGTATGGAAGCTGTGCTATCAGCGATCGCAAGGCCCTTCAGAGAGTTGTGAGAGCAGCTGAGATCATTATAGGTACCAGACTCCCTACTTTACAGGATATCTTCCACACGAGGAATGCTCGCAAAATCATTGCTGACCCCAGTCAGCCAGCACACAACCCGTTTAACAAACTGCCATCGGTACAGGAGTATTAAATCCAGAACCAGCAGATTGAAGAACAGCTTTTACCTGCAGGCCATCAGAACCCTTAACACACTGTAATGCAAAATTAACTCCTTATTGTTGCATATCTTATCATATACCATGACAGAAATTCTTCTACTGTCTACTTCAGGTTCTTGCACTGCATACCTTTGCACACAAACCTTTTTTTTGGTGGGGGGGGGGGGGGGGGTTCACTGTAAATACCTTTTGCACTCTATTGGAAAACATTTATTTTTTCACTTCTTGGAATAAACACTGAACTTTTGACGCCATCATCACGTCACTTCATTTTTACGCCTTCATCTGCTGGTACATTCAGAGCAGTGGTGCTGCTACTGTTTGAAACATCTTTGGGGCCCCCTTTGTAGCAGTTGGCACACCCCTGTCTCTGTCTCTACACTGAACATAAGTGTAACACATATTCTACATGCATTTCAGTCATGACAAGTCTTGGAATCGTTATAGCATTTTAATGAACTTATTTGATCTTGGTGAATTAGAACTGCCATGCATGTTGCTACAGATCAAGCACAGAGACTTGCTACAAGATAAAGACAGACATGCTGTTGTGAGCATGTAAGACATGTGTAACCGGCAGAGTAGTTGCTGTCTGGTTGCTGTCTGGTTGAAGTTTGTCCCTCTGCAGCTACGGTAGCCCCTTGACGTCATCCAGCTAGCCGCGAGTGGCTAAACAGCTCATTTGCGTCTAGGCCAGTTTCTATAAAACAGTCTGCACTGTTGGGCTTAGAGAGATTCTCTGGTGTCCTGATACATTTTCAGTCTTGTTACTGCTTGGGTATGTGGTTTTCCTGTGCAACGAAGGTATGGTAAATGTTTATATGGTGTAGCAAGCTAAGCATTTATATTGTATCTAATACTGGGCTATTGGAAAATAGGTGTTTGACTGATTGCCAGACGCTTCCGGGTAATCGTGTTGTGTATTACTGAAGGTATTATTTGTGCATTTTACTGTTAATCATAATGTGGGTGTCATTGTTGGGACATATGCATTTTAATGAGCACATTTGCGCACAGGTCTTGGGCAAAGCACCCGCCGGGTAGCTGTACCGCAATTAAGCAGCAACATCAAGAAGGTAAATGTTTATTGTTTATTGTGTTACGAGTAGATCCAGTGTGTTAGGACTAAAAGCTTTGAACACACGTAAGATGAGTCTGATTGTGTTGCCCTGACGTGATGCATGGCTGTGTTTTATTGTCAACTCTTAATATAAATGTATTTAATGAATATGCTGTGTGTAACAACTGTTACCTAGGATTGTGAAGACTGGCGCAAAGGGCTGTTTTCCACTGTGTCAGTTCGTATGTCAACATTGAGGTAAAAGAAAATAATGTTTTTATGAAATGTTTGCGACGCTACGTGACTATTTGTGCATGTGTATATCAAGCACTTATTTTAATGATTTTGTGTCTGCAGGCAGATTGCTCCTGCTGTTTTGCCTTGCCTTGCCTAAATTAAGTTTTATATATATCTTTTCTTTATTGTGGTTATTTTGCCTTGGCCTCCGTCTAATGCTCTGTCTGACTGATGTGGTATTGGCTGTTCTAGTAGTGTGTAGTTTTACATTCTCTATGCACTTTGCTAGTGATAACTTTCTAGAGTACTAGAGTAGCTGCTCACAAGAGAGGTTCCTGGTTCCGCCCTCGCGCACTGCACCACGTATTGTAGTGGTAAACTGCACTTCACAATATTGATTGAATCATTGGCTTGTAATGTGTGTGTGTGTGTGTGTGTGTGTGTGTGTGTGTGTGTGTGTGTGTGTGTGTGTGTGTGTGTGTGTGTGTGTGTGGGCACCAGATTCCAGAGCACGGGCGGTGAACGTCACACGTATCCCGGACAGGTAACCTGCCTTGACAGTGAATCAGTATTTTACAGTTAAATTGTTAATCGTATTGTTCCTTGTAACAGCCAATACCAGGTTTGGTCTCTCACTTTAGTACTGTGCCTCTAATATGACGGTGTGGCTCTTTTAATGATACCATTGTACAATAAAGTTTTGTTATTATTTTTCTACTGAAAGCACGTCTCTGTCTAGTTCATCTTTGGTGTACTTCTACGAACCTGCTTGCCTTAGATTAGGTATTTAGCAGTTAAGGTACAAAGTATATCCTGGTGTGAGAGGCACCAGGTGGCGTAGTCAAGAACCTTTAAACCTAGATCTGGTCAAAGTTCCATAAGGTCACACATGCACAAGTAGACATATGTAATACCCCATAGCAAATCTAGACAGGTGGAGTTGGGGGGAGGTGGAGGGTTTAGACCAGCAAGCACTCAACCAGGATATTTGAATGTAAATACAGAAGAGGCCAATCAGTTTGCCCAGTGTAGTATACCGTGTGATCACTAACAAATTAAATGTCAAGAATTTATTGGCATACGTCTTCGCTTCATGACTGAACAGATGGGCAGCATTTCCCAAAAGTACCAATGATCTCTACAATGTACTTAGGAAATGCATCCCTCGTCATTTCAGTCATGACAACTCCCTGAATAGTTTTAATATGTTAATGGATTTGTCAGTTTTTATTAAACCCTTTATTTCAACTTCAGAGACTCACAAAGACCACAGTGCTTATTCTGAAAGAGAGTTTATAATTAATCATCAGCCTTGAAAGAATCCATGCACCAACAAGCCTACCTTTTAACAAAATGTCAAAACAATGTTAGGCCTACTGTGATATTAGACTACATAGCCTATAATAAAAGATAATGAATTTCAAACCTGAACCAAACATTTTATTCAAAGATCAACAGTCTGTCATTAGTCTTTAGTCTGCCACAAAAAACAACAACATTAAAATCATGAACTCAAATATCATTGTGAAAAACAAACAAAAAAACAATGACTGTCTTAACAGGATAATCAGACCTTTCAGGCTATTGCCCAACGCTAATAAGCCTTATGCCAAATTTATTACAACTTAATTGTCGGTCATTAAATAATAAAAATAAATAATTGTGTAGATGATTTGCTTTGTGTAACCCGACATCAGACATTAGGCCGAAGTATTTTTTGCGCACAGTGCCGCGACCAATCAATCACTCCTTTACCACTAGCTGCCTGCACATTCACTGTCCTTGCGGCTGCTGCAACTTGCGCTTGCTTATGCATATCTAAATTCGCGCCTAGACGGTATCTTTGTAGAACTTTAAAAAAAGAAAAAAAGATGCTGCAGCCAATGAGCAGCCAGCAGGGGACAACCTCCACGGACAGTTTTTTAATGATTTATCAGACAATAACTACTCAAGATTTTGCTTTAGTATAATTTTCGGGACAATTAGGGCAGGATTCGGGATTCGGGACAACAGCTTAGATTTTGGGACTGTCCCGAATTTTTCGGGACGTCTGGTCACCCTATTTTATGTAATCATATTTAGTGTTTATGTGGCACCTGTGTCAAATAATATTATTGGACTCGTTGCTAATATCAACAATAGGCCAGTAGGTTCGGCTATAGAGGCGTAAACAACACTATCTGAATTCTAAAGTAAATTCTTGTATTGAATTGAATTGATAATAAAATGATAAATCAAACAGTTCACAGTCACAAGTTTTGTTCAGTATTGACTCACAGTTAAATTAATTTCCAGTTCAATTGTCAATAAGACTGTTTATTTGATCGATCGGGTGCACCCTCTAGCTATGCTAATTTCCAAAAATACACCTTTTATATCACCATACATGTTCACAATAGTAAATTTGGAAAGTTCACTCAATCACACTCAGAAATTAAAGAAAAGTTAAACACAAGGCAAAATAAACAGTTCAAAAACTCAGTTCAAAAGATTCAGTTTGGAAAGTTCAGTTGAAAGATTCAGTTCAAAAGATTCGACTCAGACTCGATTTAAACGATTGAGTTCAGTTCAAGGAACCTGAAAAATCCTTGGAATTGCGGAAAAAAATTATTTGGTTTAACAGTTCCAAAGGAAAATACTCTTTGAGCAGTCACTCAAAAACAAAGCTCAGTTCAGTTTATAACAAAAACTAGCAGCAATCGGATCTTTCCTACCAAACTCCTCAGGTGTTGGTTTGAAACTCAAATCTCACATCAATCAACATTCATCTCGCTGGGAAGGCTCGCCATCTTGGATCATCACTCTGAAATGACACAGTTATAGCGTAGAGCAAAAAACCTGACCTGCATATTTAACAGACAGTATTTAGTTCACAACACATTAATTTCACTGCTTCTAGTTAAACAACAGTACATAGTAGCACTCGTTACTCTGTTGAACATTTAAAAGCTACATTGCCATCGTAATTCGGCAGCTTAGTAAACATTACGCAACTTAAACAAACATAAAACTACTCATGCTTCAACAAAATATGAACACTATAGTAACTCATATACACATAATCTTTTAACCATTATATCTCTTTTTCCTTGTAAACATGTAGATCTCATCAGCATTTCATTATAACAAAGAAAGTACGTCTTCACTCTCTCTCTATTTTATACATCAGTACACATTTCAAAATGTGTACTCACCAAATCCAAAGAAAATAAAACAATAGGTTACTATCGTAACCCCAGTTCTCTGAAACATCGAGTGGAGAGATCCACTTGGGCATCCGTACCTGACCTCTGCAGAAGCATCCAATTGCACCAAGTCTGGCAATTCAATTCAATTCAATTCAAATTTATTTGTATAGCGCTTTTCACAATACATATTGTTTCAAAGCAGCTTTACAGAAAGTGCATTTCAGAAATATACATAGAGAAATACAGTTAGTTAATCATGTATTGATTTAGGGCATAAACATATCGCCAGCGTCGAGTCGTCTCTTCACAGGCGCCGAGTCGTCTCTGCACGGGTGTTGGAGAATCTGTAGTTTCCATGAGAGGCTGGATACAAACTGGAGCTGACGATCTGTATTTACCTCGGGACTAGCGTCCCGAGATAACAACAGAAAAACATATGGGAAATCATTAGCGTAGCTGCTGTTCGCAATATTAATGCATTCAATCTGATTCAACTGTAGTATAAAAGGTAAGTATTATGTGAATGCTTGGCTAAAGAGATGCGTCTTTAATCTAGTTTTAAACTGGGACAGCGAGTCTGAGCCTCGAACAATATCAGGAAGGCCATTCCAGAGTTTAGGAGCTAAGTGTGAAAACGCCCTCCCTCCTTTAGTGGACTTAGATATCCTAGGAATGACCAGAAGCCTCGAATTTAGTGATCTTAAAGAGCGTGATGGATTATAGGGCGATAGAAGTTCCGTTAAATACACGGGAGCTAAACCATTTAGGGCTTTATAGGTCAGTAGTAATACTTTGTAATTGATACGGAACTTTATAGGTAACCAATGTAGAGACGACAGAATTGGTGTTATATGATCATATTTTCTTGATCTAGTAAGAACTCTAGCGGCGGCATTTTGGACTAACTGTAGCTTGTTTATTGAGGATGCAGGACAACCTGCTAATAAAGCATTACAGTAATCTAGTCTCGAGGTCATGAATGCATGAACTAACTTTTCTGCATCAGAAACAGATAGCATATTACGTAGCTTAGCAATGTTTCTAAGGTGGAAAAAGGCTGTTCTTGTAACATATGAAATATGATTTTCAAAAGACAAGTTGCGGTCTAATATAACACCCAGGTCTTTTACTGTAGAGGATAAAGTAACAGGACACCCTTCTAAATTAAAGTTGTATTGTAAGAGGTTTTGTGTGCAGTTTTTTGGACTAATAAGTAATACCTCCGTTTTATCTGAATTTAATAGCAGAAAATTACACGTCATCCAGTATTTTATATCTTTAACACACTCTGTTAATTTAGATAATTTATTGTTATCATCTGGTCGTGATGAAATATATAATTGAGTGTCATCAGCATAACAGTGGAAATTAATTCCATGTTTTCTTATAATATTACCAAGTGGTAGCATATATATTGAGAATAGCAGAGGGCCTAACACAGATCCTTGCGGTACACCATAGTTTACTGACGTTATCTTCGATTTTTCCCCATTTACGCAGACAAAATGGTAACGGTCCGATAAGTACGATCTAAACCAGTTTAATGCCTGTCCCTGAACACCAGTGTAGTTTTGTAGTCGGTCTAAGAGTATTTTGTGATCTATAGTGTCGAACGCAGCACTAAGATCAAGTAAAACTAGTATTGAGATAAAGCCTTGGTCAGAAGCTAGAAGTAAATCATTTGTAATTTTAACGAGCGCAGTTTCTGTGCTATGATGCGGTCTGAATCCTGACTGAAATTTTTCATAGATATCATTTTCTTGCAAGAAAGAGCACAGTTGAGCGGACACAACTTTTTCTAGAATTTTAGACATAAATGGAAGATTTGAAATGGGTCTGTAATTTGCTAGGTTATTATGATCTAATTGTGGTTTCTTAATTAAAGGTTTTATAACTGCCAACTTGAATATTCTTGGAACATGACCTAAGGATAAAGACGAGTTAATAATATTGAGAAGAGGCTCTTCCACTACAGGTAACACTTGTTTCAATAGTTTAGTTGGTATAGGATCTAATAAACACGTTGTTGGTTTGGATGCAATGATAAGTTTATTTAGCTCTTCCTGTCCTATAGTTGCAAAGCGCTGTAATTGTTCTTGCGGGGTGATAATTGAGGCTGAATCATAAGACACCATTAAAGATTGAACGTTTACAATTGTGTTTCTGATGCTTTCTATTTTCTCAGTGAAGAAATTCATAAAATCATTACTACTACACTGTAACGGAATATTTTGCTCCGGTAACGTCTGTTTATTTGTTAGTCTAGCGACGGTGTTAAATAAAAACCTAGGATTATTTTGGTTAGTTTCTATTAGTTTGCGGAGATGCTCAGCCCTGGCCGTTTTTAGGGCCTTTTTATAACGTGATGTACTGTCTTTCCACGCGATTCTAAAGACCTCTAAATTAGTTTGTTTCCATTTACGCTCTAAATTACGAGTTTCTCTCTTTAGAACATGCGTAGCACTGTTGTACCATGGTGCTTTAGTTTTCTCTCTAACCTTTTTTAGTCTAATTGGTGCAACGATGTCTAATGTACTAGAGAAAATGGTGCTCATAGTGCTAGTCATTTCCTCTAGTTCATCTGTTTGTTTGGGTTCACTGAGCAGCTGAGATAGATCAGGTAAGCTATTTGAGAAATTATCTATAGTGGTTGGAAGGATTGTTCTGCCTGGTCGATAACGTGGCGCAACATGACAAATTTCAGCGGTACGTAGTATGCAAGTGACCATGTAATGGTCAGTGACTTCATCACTTTGCGGTACAATATCTATATCGGTTGGATCGGTTCCATATGATATAATTAAATCTAGCGTATGATTAAGACGATGAGTGGGACCAGTTACATTTTGCTTGACCCCAAATGAGTTTAATAAATCTGTAAACGCAGCCCCTAACGCATCATTTGAATTATCTACGTGTATGTTAAAATCTCCAACAATTAATGCTTTATCGACATTGACCAAAAGATCTGAGAGAAAGTCTGCAAACTCTTTTAGGAAATCAGCGTAAGGCCCTGGCGGTCTATATACAGTAGCCAAGGCTAAAGATAATAGGGATTTCTTTCTTACATCTAAGAGAGTAACATTTAGTACAAGAACTTCAAACGAATTAAACCTGTGACCTGTTTTCGGAGTAACAGTAAGAATATCTTTATAGATTATAGCAACACCACCGCCACGACCAATCAGACGGGGCTCATGCTTGTAACAGTATCCAGGAGGAGTAGACTCATTAAGACCGAAATAATCATTTGGTTTAAGCCAGGTTTCAGTAAGGCAGAGTACATCGAAACTATTATCTGTGACCATTTCATTTACAATAACCGCCTTAGGTGTAAGCGATCTAATGTTTAAAAGACCTAGCTTTATAAATTGTTTTTGTTCACTAATATTGAGATTTTCTGGTTTAATCACAATTAGATTTTTCCTAGATCCTGCAGTAGATTTATTATTTGATCTCACTAAGCGAGGAATAGACACAGTTTCAATATAATGTTCTACATTGGTACTTATATCAATTAAATTTGGACAGCAAAGAGTGTGATTTGGACTTTGACTTACTAGTCATATGGTGTGTAGCGTCTTGGAGATGTTGTCCGACAGAAGAGCCGCTCCGATTCTGCTGGGGTGAAGGCCATCAGCACGGAAGAGCCTAGGTCGCTCCCAGAAAAGATTCCAATTATTTACAAAGAGCAGTCTCTGTTCATTACACCATGACATTAACCATTCATTTAGAGCAAATAATCTACTGAACCTTTCGTGTCCTAGTCGGTAAGTGGGAAGCGGTCCTGACACGATGATCGTTGTTTCAGGCGATGTGCTGCGTACCGTCTCGATCAGGCTCCTGTAGTCCTTCTTCAGAACCTCCGACTGCCGCAGCCTGATGTCGTTCGTTCCCGCGTGCAGCACGACAGCTCCGACGGGCTCGTCAAGACAGACAGAAGCGCGCAGCCAATGCCAGGTAAGGTCCCTCCCCCTTACCTGAGGGCATATAACACCTGCAAGCGCTGCTATTCTCCAGTAAGTATATTTGCTTCTCGTGCGGCAAGCGGGGCAAAGCTGGTGGATCTCTCCACTCGATGTTTCAGAGAACCGGGGTTACGATAGTAACCTATTGTTCTCTTTCATCATCTCGTGTTCGAGATCCACCTATGGGAGAGACATGGACAGCTCCCCGATTGCCCAATACACTCACAGTGAGGTTCTGTAAGCCAGAGAAGGATGGTCACCCCAGGGAGGCGGTGCCTGACATGTCCCATAATCATGAACCTGCAATCCTAACGTACACACATACCTGCTGGGCACATGCAGGACATGAAACATGTATGTGGCACATTCACCCCCTATTATTTTACTTCCAATGGGGTTAAGGGAGGGGCTAAGAAGATCTCACCCCTAAAACAGAATGTGCTACCGAGATTCTGGTGACATCCAGCCGGTAGTAACGCACAAAGGTATGAGGAGATGCCCAACTGGCAGCAGAGCAGATGACCTGTAGTGACACTCCCCTAAACAAAGCCCAAGAGGCGGCTAAGCCCCTCGTGGAATGTGCTCTGATGTCCCCTGGGGTCTGCACTCCCTTTGATTCATATGCCAAAACTATAGCATCCACAAGCCAATGTGAGAGGCGTTGCTTAGTTATGGGACTACCTATGTGAGGGGGCACCCATGAAACAAAGAGCTGGTCACTCTTCCGGAAAGCACTGGTCCTGGTCATATATGTCTGTAAGGCACGGACAGGACACAGAGCATTCAGCCTCTGATCCTCCCAGGAGGAAAAAGGTGGAGGGTGAAAAGCGGACAGCTATGACACCTCTGATGTGAACTCAGGGAAGCATTTCGGCATGAAGGATGGATTAGGCTTAAGGGAAACCTTACAGTATCTCCACTAAGAGAGAATTTAGTGCACGAGGAATGAACCGAGAGTGCATGTAACTCACTGACACGTTTAACTGACGCCAAGGCCAAGAGCAACGCCGTCTTGAAAGACAGCAGCTTCAGGGAAATAATTCCCAGAGGCTTAAAAGGATATTGAGACAGAGCCTCCAGCACCATGGAGAGGCCCTACTCAGGAACAGTTCTCCTGACGACTGGCAAAGAGCAACGGGCACCCTTCATAAATCTGCGGATTAGAGGATGCTGCCCAACTGTTGAGCCCTCAAAACCCACATGACAGGCAGAAATCGCAGCCAGGTAGACCTTAATTGTGGAAAAGGACCTCCCTTTTTCCATGAGGTCTTGAAGGAAACACAAAATATCAGGAACTGAGCACTGATATGATGTGAGACCAAGCCCATCGCACCACCCTTCAAACACTTGCCACTTACAACCATATGTGTAGAAACGGCCCTGGCATTCTGTATAGTAGCAATCACACGCGGCGAAAGCCCCAGTGCGTTTAGGTTCGTCCTCTCACATGCCAGGCCCAGAGAGCCACCCTGTCCGGTTGTGGGTGATAAATCTCCCCGTTCGCTTGGGACAATAGGTCTGTATGGAGGGGGAGGCGCCACAGCTCGGCATATAACAGAGGGATTATCTCCGCCAGCCATGGTGCTTTGTGCCACCTGGGTGCTATCAGAATGAGAAACAGGCCCTGCTCTCTCACCCTGGCCAGTGTGGGAATTATCAGGCACAGGGGTGAAAAAGCATACAGCAGCACTTTGGGCAATTTGTGGGCCAGTGCATCTACCCTGAGGGGCGCGTCCACGGCCTTTAGCGAGAAGAACATAGGACAATGGTAGTTTTTGCGAGAGGCGAATAGTTCTACGGTTGCCTGTCCGAAATCTCATCCATAACATGTCCACAATCTGAGGGTGAAGGCGCCAATCTCCATAGATTGGGTTTCCCCTCGATAGAAGGTCCGCGCCTCTGTTCAGAATGCCTGGAACATGCGTTGCGTGTAACAGCAGGAAAACCCGTCTGCTCCACACCAAAAGCTTGTAAGCTAGAGCGTGGAGTTTCGACGAGCGCACGCCACCCTGCCGGTTGATGTAAGCCACTGCCGTGGTATTGTCGCATCGTACGGGCACATGATGTCCCTGCAGGCGAGGCAGAAAATGATTCAGAGCTTTCCATATGGTCATAAGCTCTAAATAATTTATGCTCGGCCACAAAACGTTCACCATTCTGCCCTCCTGGGTGGCACCCAAGCCTGTTAAGGACGCATCTGTCGTCACAACTTTCCGCATCATAACAATCCCCATAGGGGTTCCCTGTGCATAAAAGTCTGCGCTCTTCCAGTGGTGCAAAGCTGCCGAGCAGGCGCGTCACTGTTACAGAGCGGCAAAGATTGCATATCGGGCTGAAATGTAGTGACAAAACCCATTTCCTGAACGCTCTCATTCTCATGAGTCCCAGCGGCAAAACCTGGATAAATTAAGCCATAAGACCCTGCAGTCTGAGACATGTGCGATATTGTACTTTCGCCCCCTCTCTGAACTGTGACAGACAGTTCATTAGAGAGAGAACGCGCTCTTGAGAGAGACGCGCTCGCATGGAGACTGAGTTCAACTCCAAGCCCAGGAAAATCACATTTTGAGTTTTTTTTGCAAACTGCAGTCTGTAGCCCTGCATCATTGTACGCGTCACTCACTTGGGAGCCAAAACAGTCTGCCAAGCCAATTCGTGACTCGCGAGTGTTCCCACCCGAGCTGGCGTGGGGCCGCCTTCCTAGTCGTCACATCGTTGCTGCATCAATGCGTTGACGGGGCCAAAGAGGGCCCGGCCGGGCTCTAATGGAGCGCCCGCGATGCGCCTCTTCTCACTGTCAGGAAGGCTCAACAGGTTAAGCCAGAGCGCGCACTCTCCCACCACAGAAAGCGCCATAGAGCGCCCGCAGGCTTGGACGGCCTGACGAGCGTTACCGAGGACGAGGTCGCTAACTGTAAGGATTTCCTTCCACAATGGTAGAGAAGGGGTTCCCTTTTCCAGCTGTTGCCCTAATTCGTCACCCATGCCAATAGCCGCCATATCCTTCACATCAAGGCCTGTGAGACCGTGCTTGAGATCGAGCGGGTCGCTCCAGTTGTGCCTCATGTGCTTCGCGCATGCTGGAAGGATGGGGAAGAGTTGTTTCCTCGGACCGGTAGGGGGTTCCCAGCACTTTTCCGTCGTAAATGTCCCTTTCCTGGTCGGTGGCGCTCTGTGGAGCCGGCCACTCAATGTTGAGGCGAGCGGCCGCTCGCTCACACACTTCCAGGAGGATGGACTGGGGCAAGGCCGCAGGGGCATAGGCCTGGGGAACGCCAGAAGGCGGGATGGGGTTGTCGCCAGAACCGGCAGGTTTGTCAATGAGCGGGAGGTTGCCCGCAAAGATGTTCTCTTCGGGGAACACAGGATTGGGCTGGTCAGCCCAATTAAGTGAAGTAGCACCCCGGGAGGCCCCCGGTAGCGCGTCGTCACCGTGTCTCCCATCCGAGTCAGAAAGGCCGAGCTCAGCGCACTGGGTCACTGCGACTTTAAGACAGCATCGCAAAAGCTTCTTGGGCAGCATAAGGCACTGACTGCAATTCTCCGGGTTCTCCAAGGCTACTTGAGCGTATTTGAAGCCCAAGCAGACCACGCAGAAAGAGTGAAGGTCCTTAGTGGCGATCAGCGCCCCGCACGCAGCCGGGCAGGCCCGTGATAGGCTGTTCCCCAGAGAAGCAGCAGATTTAGACAGCGACATACCGGAGAAAAACTCTGTGGTGGGCAGCCGTGGAAGGGGGGAGCAGGCGAGAAAAGCAAGAGCGCGGGCGGCTCCGGATGCAGAACACAACTAATCAGGTTGAATAAACGACTGTCACGTCTGGCGGAGGCTGATCAGACGATATGTCCTCCTGAAGACACGCAAATGTGCAGTGTAAATCCAACCAAACTGTGTAAGTGCAGAGATCGCGAGAAGCAAATGTCAACTGGAGAATAGCAGCGCTTGCAGGCGTTATATGCCCTCAGGTAAGGGGGAGGGACCTTACCTGGCATTTGGCTGCACGCTTCTGTCTGTCTAGCCAGACTTGGTGCAATTGGATGCTTCTGCAGAGGTCAGGTACGGATGCCCTTCCCATAGGTGGATCTTGAACACGAGATGATGAAAAAGTTTTTAACTTTTACACAAAGTTATGCTGCTGCTCGTCTCACCAGTCACACAGAGAAAATAAAATGGCTTCCCCTGACCCCCATACAGCTAATGTGGTGGGGCGGGACTTCAACGTAAATCTCACGTAATTGGACAATCATTAAGATGTCAATCATCACACTGAAATGCATTTCACTTTAATTTTATAATTTTTCTTACACTCTTTACTAATTTCTGGTTAGTTTATTGTTTTAATAGACTACTTAATTATTTTTTATAATTAATTTGTTAAATTAAACAGGGTTACATTAATGTGTAACAGGTGCCTTAGGAAAAACCACCCGAAACGTCTCGGTTACGTATGTAACCCTCGTTCCCTGAGTAGGGAACGGAGACGTTACGTCGGATGACGACGAATGGGGTTTCGCTTAGAAATCCTATCATCTTCGAGTATTAAAACACGAGCCAATGGCAAAGAAATGCCATGGGTCTGCGGAATTTGCATAGCGTAACTCCGCCCCGCCCTGGGGGTATAAAGGAAGTCGCTGGCAACATGCAGATATGTCTTCGCTGAGGAGCCGAGACTGAACTCAGGCGTTCCAGCGGTACAGCGGAAGTGGCAGGGAGACGTAACGTCTCCGTTCCCTACTCAGGGAACGAGGGTTACATACGTAACCGAGACGTTCCCTTTCGTTGTCACTCCGAGTTACGTCGGATGACGACGAATGGGGTTCCCGTATAATCACGCCACCTCTCGACTGTCTTCCAGTGCCCTGCGTAAGTCTGAGCTCCCTGTCGTGAAACTAGCACGGACGAAGGAGTCCTACTTAACACAGGAATACCAAGGTACACTGGGAAGCATATCCAGTGGAAATATGCAATCATGCCCAACCCGAAGGGGGGGACTTGGAATACACATATGACCCCGAAGGGCTGCATACGGAGTAACACTGGGGTGTCCATCCGCAGGTGGAATATTTCAACCCCAGGGGTGGCAAGGTGGCTTGCCAAGGGAAGACACATGCTCAAAGAGGCTTACAGTGGAAATACACATGTGGGGGTCGCCCGAAGGGAACCATGCACATGGAGGCACCTAGCCAAGCGCGAAAGCTGCCAGAGGCATAACTCTGGCGTTGACGTCGTCAGTGCTGGAGGAGACTCAGGGCTTATGAGGCTCACCTGAGGAAATATCGCACGTATCCCGTCCGTGGAGAGGAATGGCGAGCAAGCGAAGACACCTGAGCAGAATCTAGTACCGGCTAGTTGAAGCGAGTACATGAGAAGAAACTGGCTCTACTCGGAGATTGTAGAATCTCGCAAATGTGTTAGGTGTCGCCCAGCCTGCAGCTCTGCAGATGTCTGTTAGCGAGGCGCCATGCGCTAGAGCCCAAGAGGATGCCACACTCCGAGTGGAGTGGGCCGTCACACCAAGGGGGCACGGCCGACCTAGCTGCTGGTATGCCAAAGCAATGGCGTCCACTATCCAGTGAGACAACCTTTGTTTGGAGAGAGCCTTTCCCTTCAGCTTCCCACCATGACAGACAAAGAGCTGGTCTGAGGTCCTGAAACACTGCGTTCTGTCTACGTAAGCACGAAGGGCGCGTACTGGACAGAGCAGTGCCAAGGCTGGGTCTGCCTCCTCCAAGGGCAGCGCTTGCAGGTTCACTACCTGGTCTCGAAAGGGTGTGGTAGGAACCTTGGGCACATATCCAAGCCGGGGTCTCAGGATCACGTGAGAGTTAGCCGGCCCGAATTCCAGGCACGCTTCGTCAACCGAAAATGCCTGCAGGTCCCCTACCCTCTTGATGGAGGCCAATGCAACCAGGAGCGCTGTCTTCATTGACAGGAACTTAAGCTCCACTGATTGCAGAGGCTCAAAGGGAGCACTCTGCAGGGCAGTTAAAACCACTGAGAGGTCCCAAGAGGGTACGAGGGGAGGACGAGGAGGATTTAATCTCCTGGCTCCCCTCAGGAACCTGACGATCAGGTCGTGCTTTCCCAAGGACTTACCATCAACTGCGTTGTGATGTGCGGCAATGGCGGCAACATACACTTTCAGGGTGGAGGGAGACAGCCTTCGCTCCAACCCTTCTTGCAGGAAGGAAAGCACGGCACTGATGGGGCATTTCGTGGGTTCTAGATCTTTAGAAGAACACCAGTTGACGAAGAGGTTCCACTTCAACGCATAGACATGTCTCGTGGACGATGCTCTAGCGGAAGTGATGGTAGCCACCACCGCTGGTGGTAGGGTACTCAAACCTGCCTCGTCCCGTCCAGAAACCACACGTGGAGGTTCCAAGACCGGGACGAGGGTGCCAAAGGGTGCCCCGTCCCTGAGAAAGGAGGTCCTTCCTCAGAGGAATTGGCCAAGGAGGTGCTGTCGCAAGGAGTATGAGTTCTGAGAACCAGGTGTGGCTGGGCCAGTATGGGGCAACCAATATAACCTGCTCCTTGTCCTCCCTGATCTTGCGCAGGGTCCGCGCAAGAAGGCTCACTGGGGGAAACGCATACTTGCGTAGGCCCCGCGGCCAGCTGTGCGCCAGTGCATCCGTGCCGAGCGTGCCCTCGGTCAGGGAATAAAACAGGTCGCAATGGGACGAGTCGTGGGAGGCAAACAGGTCTACCTGTGCGTCGCCGAACTGATCCCAAATCAGCTGGACCGTCTGGGGATGGAGCCGCCATTCTCCAGCGAGAGGCCGAACCCGAGACAGCTCGTCGGCCGCCTGGTTCAGGTGTCCCGGGATATAAATGGCTCGAAGCGACCTCAGATGCTTCTGACTCCATATGAGGAGGTGGCGAGCGAGCTGCGACATACGGCGGGAGCGTAGACCACCTTGATGGTTGATGTACGCTACTGTCGCGGTATTGTCTGACCGGACTAGTACGTGCTGACCCCTGAGCAACGCATGGAAGCGGTGCAGGGCGAGACGTACAGCCAGCAACTCGAGGCAATTGACATGCCAAAGGCGCTGGGGTCCTGTCCAGGAGCCCGCGGCAGCATGTCCATTGCACATGGCGCCCCAGCCCGTGGTGGAGGCATCTGTTGAGACAACAACATGCCGGGAAACTCGTTCCAGGGGCACTCCGGCCCGTAGAAAGCTGAGGTTCGACCACGGGGTGAAGGTCTGACGGCAGGCCGGAGTCACTGGGACCCGGAGCTTGCCGTGTTGCCATGCCCACCTCGGGACTCGATCGCGAAGCCAAAGCTGAAGCGGTCTCATATGAAGCAATCCGAGCGGCGTTACTGCGGCTGCGGATGCCATATGCCCCAGGAGCCTCTGAAAAAGTTTCAGTGGGACCGCACTCTTGCCCTCGAACTGGCGAAGACAAGTCAGCAGTGACTGCGCGCGCTCGCTCGTAAGCTGCGCGCACATGGCGACCGAGTCGATTTCCATACCGAGAAAAGAGATCCTCTGCACTGGGCAGAGTTTGCTCTTCTCCCAGTTGACCCGAAGGCCCAGACGAGCTAGGTGCCGGAGCACAAGATCCCTGTGTTCGCAAACCTGGTCTCGAGAGTGAGCTAGGATGAGCCAGTCGTCGAGATAGTTCAGGATGCGAACCCCGTGTTCGCGTAGGGGAACAAGGGCTGCCTCGACGACCTTCGTGAAGACGCGAGGAGACAGGGCTAGCCCGAAAGGGAGAACCGCGTACTGGTATGCCTGCCCCTCGAAAGCAAACCGTAGAAACGGTCTGTGTCGAGGTAAAATGGAGACATGGAAGTAGGCGTCCTTCAGGTCGATCGCTGCAAACCAATCCTGTGGCCGCACACACTCGAAAATGCGTTTGGCCGTGAGCATCTTGAACGGCAGCCTGTGAAGGGAGCGGTTCAGGACGCGCAGGTCCAGGATCGGTCGTAACCCACCCGATTTCTTCGGAACATTGAAGTAAGGGCTGTAGAAGCCGGACCTCATTTCGGCTGGAGGGACAATCTCGATCGCACCCTTCGCCAGTAGGGTGGCGACCTCCGCTCTCATGACAGGGGCATTGCCACCGACCATAGTGAAGCGGACTCCGCTGTAGCGGGGAGGAGATCGCGCGAACTGAATCGCGTAGCCGAGCCTGATGGTTCTCGCGACCCAGCGGGACAGTCTGGGAAGCTCTAGCCAGGCTTCCAGAAAGTGCACCAGCGGGGTCATATGAACCACAGACGTACCGTCGGGGGTGCAGCGAGGCGGAATGACCGGCCCAGGCGTGGGTGGCATAGCGGCCCGGTGCGGGGGCACGGTCATTAACCGCGTCCTGCCAGAGAAGGCCAGGGGAGGACCAGCGTCCCACGGGGCGTGCTCTGGCAGGGGTCTGGCGACAGAGGGGGATGAGAGGAGCGTGGCCCGTGGGCGGCGCGTGCTGTCATCCAAGCCTCTTGGGGCTCAGAGAAAGAGCATCAGTTCTTTTGTAGAGATTCTGCCCCAGCCCTCCAGTGGGGGAAGGAGTGGTCCTGCTACCAGCTCCTGAAGAACTGAGCCCTAAATCCAAGCTGCCTGCCTCTCAGGTTTGTGCTGCTCAGCCAGGTGTTAGCCGGCTAAGGGGCAGAGACAGGTTGGTGCCACCCTCCTGCGACCTCCTCGTACTCTGGGCCAGTGAAGGCTCGAGGGGAGGAATCGCAGAGGGGCGGTGTCGGCGGGAAGCAGGCTAAGGAGACCGCACGGACAGATGACCGTCGGTGCAGAAGGTCCTCAGCCTGCTTATAGAGTGATCGAAGACTGTTGGGCGCAATCCTGAACCACACCGCCGAGTAGGCTGCCCGTCTCAGAGTGCTGCTTAGACTGGCGTGGCAGTCTAAGGGGTGGAGACGGGCAGCGCCGCCCTCCTGCGACTTGCTCCTGCTCAGGGCCGGTGAAGACCCGAGGGGAGCAACCGCATGGAGGGGGCCTTGGCGGGAAGCAGACTAAGGAGACCACACGGATGGATGACCATCGGTGCAGGACCCGAGTCTACTTCAGGTGGTCGAAGCCACACCGCCAAAGGGCCCAGCCTGGGACATGGGGGAGCTTAGAAGATGAACTCTCAGACACCCCCACATCAACCTGGCTAAGCCCATGTCTGGACCACACTAGTGGACATCACCTGACCCAGGATCACGCAGGTGCTGATGTCGCCTGAGCGAGGTCGGCAGTGTGCGTGGCGGAACAAACCAGGCCGGGCATGGGAGGCATAGCGTCCCAGCATAGGGGCGTGGTTAGAATTTCCGCGTTCTGCCAGGGTTGGCCAGGGAAGGACTAGCGTTCCACTGCGGCCGGTTCGGACAGAACTCCCGGGACAGCACTGCATCGAAGGCGCAGGCGACACACAGCACTGCATGACCGTGCCACGATAGTGACAGGGACCATACAGACCATGATCGCCGTGCGATCGAAAGCAGCGAAGGCGGAGGACACCCGCGGGCCGCGAAAGTCACGTGGACTCTCACGGAGCGCAGTCGTCCTGATGCACGTCCGGGAGAAGCTTACAGCGCTCGGGGGGAGGGCGGGGCCACTCCAGCCGATGCTTTCAGCTGCCCGGGAAAGCATGGCTGACAGCTCTGGATCGGTCCCGGCAACGATGGCACTCCCGTGGGAGGCAACGCAGTCGAAACTTCATTTCCAGAGGAATCAAGCCCGCCTTGTGATGCTGTGAGTGCATGGTCTGCGATGTGGAGGGGGGTGTGGCCCGAGGAATTGACTCGTCGGTTGTTGTGCCACACCGAACCCTCAGATCACCCTGGCCACCAGCCAAAGTATCCCTTCTCGAGGAAGAGATAAATTGGGGTGTGGCAGAGGGGACTCTACTCACATGGAGATCATTGAGTCTCGATCTATAAACATCGCGATGGTCATGTTCCCGCAATGAAAAACATGACTCATCAACGAGCGCTGCCGAGCGTGATTAAGCCCAACACGCAAAACAGCGCTCGCGACCGTTAGGCAGATGAAACACGCACACACATCCAGAAAATAGAAAATACACGGGCGAACCGTCTTGAAAAAGACGTGCCGCGTGCAGCTCTTTTAGAGAGTGGAAAAGCTCAGCAGAGTGCTGAAGCGCCCGGGGAGAAACACACTCACTGTAGGCAGATTACTGCACAAAACAGCAGCAGGAAATGCGATCTCGCTGGAACACGCCGTCACACCAACACACTGAAGAGCCGCTCGTCTCGAAGAGATTTGAGATGACACTCAAAAGGCTTGTGGAGTGAAGTACTGAACTTGGCTCCGAAGCGAAAACATATCTGCATGTTGCCAGCGACTTCCTTTATACCCCCAGGGCGGGGCGGAGTTACGCTATGCAAATTCCGCAGACCCATGGCATTTCTTTGCCATTGGCTCGTGTTTTAATACTCGAAGATGATAGGATTTCTAAGCGAAACCCCATTCGTCGTCATCCGACGTAACTCGGAGTGACAACGAAAGGGAACAGTTTTTTCTTATAGAAAACATACTTTTATGAGAACAGATTTTCCAGACTTTTGAATTTGAGGATTTTTTCCTGTATATATATATATATATATATATATATATATATATATATATATATACTACCGTTCAAAAGTTTGGGGTCAGTAAGATTTTTTAATGTTTTTAAAAGAAGTATCTTCTGCTCACCAAGGCTGCATTTATTTGATAAAAAACAATAAAAAAAAAAGTAATATTGTGAAATATGACAATTTAAAATGACTCTTTTCTATTTTTATATATTTTAAACTGTAATTTATTCCTGTGATCAAAGCTGAATTTTCAGCATCATTACTCCAGTCTTCAGTGTCACATGATCCTTCAGAAATCATTCTAATATGATGATTTGATGCTCAAGAAACATTCATTATTATTATCAATGTTGAAAACAGTTGTGTACAATTTGTTTTCAAAATTCTTTGATAAATAGAAAGTTCAAAAGAACAGCATTTATTTAAAATAGAATATTTTCTAACATTATATAAATGTCTTTACTGTAACTTTTGATCAGTTTAACTCATCCTTGATGAATAAAAGTATTGATTTATTTTATTTATTTCCCCCAAAAATAAAATTAAAATTCTTATTGACCCCAAACTTTTGAATGGTACTGTTTAATGTTACAAAAGCATTAGATTTCAGATAAATGCTGTTCTTTTGAACTTTCTATTCATTATAGCATCATGAAATAAATGTAAATAACTATTTTCAAGATTGATAATAATAATGAATGTTTCTTGAGCATCAAATCATCATATTAGAATGATTTCTGAAGGATCATGTGGCACTGAAGACTGGAGTAATGATGCTGAAAATTCAGCTTTGATCACAGGAATTAAATTACAGTTTAAAATATATTAAAATAGAAAACAGTCATTATAAATGGTCATAATATTTCACAATATTACTATTTTTTTAAAATGTTTTTCATCAAATAAATGCAGCCTTGGTGAGCAGAAGATACTTCTTTTAAAAACATTAAAAAATCTTACTGACCCAAACTTTTGAACAGTAATATATATATATATATATATACAGTGCCCTCCACAATTAATGGCACCCCTGGTAAATATGATCAAAACTGGCTGTAAAAAATAAATCTGCATCGTTTATCCTTTTGATCTTTCATTCAAAAAATTTGCAAAATTCTAACCTTTCATTTAAAGGTGAACTAAGTAACTTTTTTACCTTAAAGCTACACTGTGTGATTTTTACCCCCATCTAGCGGTGAAATTGTATATGACTCTCAATTCTCCTCTCAATTCCGAGGGCGTTTTAACTTCTACGGTGGCCGTATTATTCCAAGATTAACATGGCTTCCAGTTATCGACTTCGTCCATGACAATAATAAACAATACGTCTAAAATGAATAAAACTACAAGACAGATGTCAGGAGGTAAACGTCACCCTTGGAATCGGCTATCCCAGCATAATCAGATTAGGCTAACTTTACAATGTGTACAAAGTAAAAGCAATTAAAAATAACTAAAATTTACAGTGTCCTTTTTTATAGCTTAAAAAATTGCGCCTTTAAAACTATTCATCACCTGTGATCCGTCGCAGCACAGATTTATGTTACAAGGTAAACAATACTTTTTCACCATTGACGCGAGGATGAAGTTATACTAGAGGTCGTTCTGGCGTTATGCACAACCATGCTATGGTTAGACAAGCAACTATAAAACTTCGAATTTACACAAATGAATTACATCAGGCTGAATTACCTGTCGAGAAGAAAGCAGGCAACCTCGGCGTCCGTTTTAAAATCTTTTCTCCTCATGAGGTCTTTCCATCTGGGAAAAGTTACTCCAATATTGACTATGGTCTTGCTGATTTGTCTGTCGCGTTGATGTTTTAATTCTCTCTTTCAAATGTGAGTACGCACGCACGCACACGCACACACACACACACACACACACACACACACACACCACACTATCTTTCAAATCTGCCGGCACTCGCGAGCTCGCGAGTAATCTCCCCCTCGCATTCGTCACGGTGTCACTGAGTGAAAAACGCAAAAGGCGAAGCTTGAATTTACAGGCATGTCCCTCTTTGGCGAATGTAGTTTCAAGATGGAGGGGCAACATGGCGACCGGCATTCGAACCCCTCACCCATATGTACTTTCAATGGCAGATTATAAACTTAAGAGAATACTTTATTACTTGAAAGAAGTAAATATACATTAATGAGCACATATATTTTTGAAAGAACTAAGTGTTTTTTGCTAAGAATCAACTAAAAAAGTTACACAGTGTAGCTTTAACTGAACAGCTTCGGAGTCATTGGAATGGTTATATTACTTATTTCGGGTTGAATGGTGGTCGTTTCGCACCCCCCTGGTGCCCGTGAGCGGAAAATCCGCACTTGCAACTTTGAGCCGGCGGGCCGCCGGCCGCCGCGTCACGAAGTATCGCGTGATATCAGGTCTCGCGATGTAAACAATTGCTTTACGGCCAAAAGAAATCTGCTAAAATGCTGTCATTATTGCGCTCCCTCACGCTGTTCGAACCCGAATGAAGAAGACGTTTTAAAGAATGTCCCATCTGCTTTGATGTCGTTGATCTACTAGCCTCTGGTGTCTGAGAATCGCCAACGAGTTTTTACAACATTGTTGTCAAATACCTTTTCCGAAGCTGTGGGGGGAGCTCTAGAGAGAAACCTGCGAGCAAAAAGCGAGAATACAGCGAAGAAATCCCGAAACTACTGAGCCCTGCTTTAAGTAAAAGAATTGAATGTGGGGGGGAAATCACATTATGAAATAAATGTTTTTCTCCAAAACACGTTGGCCACAATTATTGGCACCCTTTTATTAAATACTTTTTGCAATCTCCTTTTGACAAGATACCAGCTCTGAGTCTTCTTCTATAATGCCTGATGAGTTTGGAGAACACCTGACAAGAGATCAGAGACCATTCCTCCATACAGAATCTCTCCAGATCCTTCAGATTCCCAGATCCATGTTTGTGCTTCTTCTCTTCAGTTCAGCCCACTCATCAGGTCAGGGGACTGGGACGGTCATGGCAGAAGCTTCATTTTGTGCTCCGCAACAAATTTTTGTGTTGATTTTGATGTTTGTTTTGGATCGTTGTCCTGATGGAAGATCCAACCACGGCCCATTATAAGATTTCCAGCAGAAGGCATCAGGTTTTGATTTTTTATCTGTTGATATTTGATAGAATCCACGATGCCATGTATCTGAACAAGAAGTCCAGGACCTCCAGCAGAAAAATATGCCCACAACATTAAAGATCCAACGGTATATTAAATTGTACACATGGGGTACTTTTTATCCTTGTGTTCACCAAACCCATCTAGTGTGTTTGCTGCCAAAAAGCTATTTTTTTAGTCTCATCTGACCACAGAACCCTGTGCCGTTTGAAGTTCCAGTCATGTCTGACAATTAAATTTGCTGGAGTTTGTTTCTGGAGGAGCGAGGAGGATTTTTCTTGAAACCCTCCCAAACAACATGTGGGGATGTAGGTTTTTTTGTTTGTTTTTTTGTTTTTTTTGGCTTTCTGACCCCAAGACTCAACTAATCTCTGCAATTCTCCATCTGTGATCCTTGAAGAGTCTTTGGCCACTCAAACTTTCATCCTCGCCGTGCATTAAGACAGTATAGACACACGTCCTCTTCCTGGCAGATTCGTAACATCTTTAGTTGATTGGAACTTCTTAATTATTTCCCTGATGGTCAAAATGGGGATTTTCAATTCTTTAGCTATTGTCTTACAGCCACTTTCTATTTTGTAATGGTCAACAATCTTTTGCTACGCATCAGAACTATATTCTTTAGTTTTACTCATTGTGATGGATGATTAAGGGGATTTGACCTTTGTGTTTCCTCATATTTAAACTCCTGTGAAACACGAAGTCATAGCTGGACAGTTTCATGTTCCTAGTCACCCTGGTGTACTAAAAAAGGTAAATATTAATGGGAATATACTTCAGAGATATTTTACTCGTAAAAAATTCTAGGGGTGCCAATAATTGTGGCCAACGTGTTTTAGAAAAACATTTATTTCATAATGTGATTTCCCCCCACTTTCAATTCTTTTACTTCAATGAAAGGTTAGAATTTTGCACATTTTTTGAATGAAAGATCAAAAGGATAAACGATGCAGATTTATTTTTTACAGCCAGTTTTGATTATATTTACCAGGGGTGCCATTAATTGTGGAGGGCACTGTATATATATATTTCTTTTTAAATAAGCAATAACTAAGCGCATAGTTTTGGGGTAAAATGGCACATGACATTTTTCATCTTTTTCACTCTTCTTTTTCATGGTTGAGTTCATGATCTGCTACGGAAAAAGAGCCAGGGCAGAAATATGTTGGCTAATTCAACTGCTTGGGGGATGCAGCTGGGTGCCGCCCCAGAATGTTACGCTCAGTTGGACTGAACACACACACAGTCCCTCCTGGTGCTTCAAACCAGCAGATAAGCCAAAAGTTCTCTAAGCTCCCGTGCACTCTGCCCTCTGCAACTTCTGGGAACATCATTTCCCATTATCAGAAAAATTCTGAAGTGGGGAAAATTATTTGCTGGTACACAGATATTGCTCAATGCACTTAAAGAGATACTGTTTGAGTGCTCTTCCAGCAGATTTCTAGATAGAGGAAGCAGTAACTTTCCCTGACAGTTTACATAGTTTAAACACTATTGTAAACTATGTAAAAAAAAAAAAAAATAAATAACATAAAAACTTTAAAATTGTTATTAGTAGTTTGCTGTTATAGAAGAGGTCAGTTGAAATCTTTCCACAAGGAATCAGTGAACATCCATAGATATTGAAATGCAGTGTCAAGTCAAGTCATCTTCATTTATATAGCGCTTGTTTCAAAGCAGCTTTACAGAGACAAATGTATAATTTAAGGTAACAGAGATTGTTTTGGCTTTATAGCGGTTCTTTAATAAAGTTATTTTCCAGCTAAAGTTAGTTTTGATTGATTCGCTTCCATCGCAACAATCATTTGTTATTAAATTAGGGGCCGCTAAGACGACACCATTCTCTCTAAACAGACTTTAAACGCGAACCTGTGAGAAACGCTGATGGCGGTCACATGCGCATTAAGAATTGGTTCTATAGTTATGTGCATTTGAATATATGTGCGCAGGTTTGGAATTCCCTACAAACCAAGCCTAAACAAAGTACTGGTGTTTCCTTATCATTTTTGATACAGAATTTTATTTTATTTTATCAATTCGGGGTAGATACGCGAATTGAGTTTCCCGACGACGCTTTATCTGTAGAGTGGTAAAGGGATTCTCCATAGGGAGAGACTAGTTGGCACTTCAGCACTGCGTTGTCATCGGGTCCAGGCGCAGGTCCTTCATCAGATCTGGATACGGCCTGGATCCGGCAGGCTGCGAGAAAACCTCGGGATAAACAAAAGACACTAAAATTAGCGTAGATGCCATTCTTCTTATGATGTAACGAGTACATCAGGATTTATGGGAAGTGTTCCCGGTTCCAGCTGTGCAGCCTAACACTGAATTATAGAAGTCTATAATGTATTATGTGAATGCTAGATCAAAGAGATGTGTCTTTAGTCTAGCTTTGAACTGACAGAGTGTGTCTGCTTCCCGGACAATGGTAGGAAGACTGTTCCAAAGTTTTGGTGCTAAATAGGAGAAGGATCTACCGCCAGCAGTCGATTTTGATATTCTAGGTATTATCAACTGGCCGGAATTTTGAGATCGCAATAGACGTGAAGGACTATAATGCGTTAAGAGCTCGCTCAAGTACTGCGGAGCTAAACCATTTAGTGCTTTGTAAGTGATCAGCAATATTTTAAAATTGATGCATGTTTAATAGGGAGCCAGTGCAGTTTTGACAGAACCGGGCTAATATGGTCATACTTCCTGGTTCTGGTAAGAACTCGAGCTGCTGCGTTTTGAACTAGCTGTAGTTTGTTTATTAAGCGTGCGGGGCAACCACCCAGTAGAGCATTACAATAATCTAGCCTTGAGGTCATGAACGCATGAACTAATTGTTCCGCATTTGTCAATGAGAGCATATGACGTAATTTAGATATATTTTTAAGATGGAAAAATGCAGTTTTACAGATACTAGACACATGACTTTCAAATGAAAGATTGGTATCAAAGAGCACACCCAGGTTCCTAACCGACGACGAAGACTTAACAGAGCAGCCATCAAGTGTTAGACAGTATTCTAGGTTATTACGTGTGGGAGTTTTTTGTCCAATAATTAGAATCTCTGTTTTTCAGAATTTAGAAGTAGGAAATTACGAGTCATCCAATTTTTTATATCAGCTATGCATTCCGTTAATTTTGTGAATTGGTAGGTTTCGTTTGGTTTTGAAAAAAAATATAGAGCTGAGTATCGTCGGCATAACAATGAAAGCTAATTCCATGTTTCCTAATGATATCTCCTAATGGTAGCATGTACAAAGTGAACAGCAGCGGTCCTAGTACTGAGCCTTGTGGTACGCCATACTGAACTTGTGATCGATGAGACATCTCTTCATTTACTGCTACAAACTGATAACGGTCAGATAAGTATGATTTAAACCAGGGGTGCCCAATCCTGCTCCTGGCGATCGACTGTCCTGCACAGTTCATCTCCAACCCTAATCAAACACACCTGCGTTTAATTTTCAAGTGATCCTGACGTGCTCTGAAGACCTTAATTGGTTGCTTCAGGTGTGTTTGATTAGGGTTGGAGATGAACTGTGCAGGACAGTCGATCGCCAGGAGCAGGATTGGGCACCCCTGATTTAAACCATGCTAGTGCAATTCCACTAATGCCAACATAATTTTCGAGTCTATTTAAAAGAATGTTGTGGTCGATAGTGTCAAATGCAGCACTAAGATCGAGTAACACTAATAGAGAGACACAACCACGATCGGATGATAAGAGCAAATCATTTGTGACTCTAATGAGAGCAGTCTCGGTACTATGGTACGGTCTAAATCCGGACTGGAAATCCTCGCAGATATCATTTCTTTCAAGAAAGGAACACAACAGTGCAACATAGATCAACCTGTTCTTAATAAATCAATACAAGTAACAGTAGCCCTTATTGGTACACAATGGTGGACGGAGGTGTGAGGTGATGGCATGCTGGAAAGCAATTTTGTGGCTGCTTGCTGAGTCTGAGAGATATTATACAACACAGTGATCCATAGAGCCAATCTCCCGCTCCCACCACATCCACCTCTATTCCTCCTGCCCCCACGCTAGCACTTTCAGAGCCATCCAACAGGGAGTAGGATGAGCTTTAATTGAGCTTTGCGTCATCTTGTGCCTCTTATTTTCCTCAAAACACTGCCAAGCTGCATCTAGCTTGGAGAAGATATTTATGGGTTTTCACTCTTGTTTTGACAGGGTGACTTTGACAAGTCTCACCATGATCATCTGACAGGAATCCACATTGACAATTATAACGGGTTACTTTGCCAACTTCTTCCATTTCATCACGGAGTTGTTTCTGATAATAAATTTTTAGCACTGCTGTAACGAACATGTGCATCATATGGTGTAACGTGGCCTGAAGTGAATGTGCCTCTCCCACATCTGCTATATCTCCTCAGGCAAATATTGGTTTGTTAATAAAATATTAGTTTTCAGTGACTGCGTGATAAATTATTTGCATAATTTACAGGCTTCTGTAAATCCATATTTGAAAATATAAATCAAATCTCAACTGAGAAACCAAAAATATCCCATTTTTGATCCCAAGTGTTGCTTAATTTTAAACAGTACTGCACAGAAGATTTTCAGCTTCTTTTACTATACCAAAAGAAGAAGCAGTTCATGCAATTTCATTGCATTGTAAGCATGTAGGCCTACTGTACAATGTGGCTGTTGCATGTTGTAATGTTGTCAAAGATGGAACACCTGTGAGTTACTTTATTATAATGTGGGTTGTAACACATGGCATGGATGTTGATGAAATTCAGTGAAATGCCATTTAGAAAATAAAGTAATTTGGATATACAAGGTAAAAGTTTGATAGGAGGATACCTTACAGGACCTAAGGATCTAGTCTGGAGAAAAGTGGCTGATGTTATTTTTAATCAAGCTGGCAGAATGGGATTGAACTCTGTTTTGTTTTTGATGGACTCGAGCAAGCTGCAGTGCAACGGACTGACTCCTTTTTATAAGGGACTTTTTAAAGTTTGGGACTTATTTGAAAAACGGAGGTTGGAGGTGACTTCCTCGTTGTACTGGCTTTTGGAGGAACCTCTTGTACATGGAGCTTGGCTTGATGTTACTTGTGAAGTTACACCTGGACTACTTCATTGTTTAATTACCACTAAGACATTAAAACTGCATCATTTGTTGGATGTTGCTGGTTCTGGTTTAAATAATGCTCAGTCCATGGCCTCATCTAGGTGTGCAGTCGGTACAGCATGTAGAAAAAATTCTGGACATTTTTAAACAGAAACTCACAGAGGAAGAAAATAATCTGTTAATTGATTTTTATAATAGGAAACTGGTTCCTAATAATACTGATCCCTTTCCAAGTATTTATCTTAGTCCCAATCTCAAAGGACTGTCTGGACCTTTTCTGAACCCGAGGGGGCTAGAAGGGTTAAGTTTGCAGGATGTTCAGAGTAAAGTTTTGTATAAATGTTTTAAATAAAGCAAATTTAAAAGAATGCAGTAATACAGTGTGGAGAGAGGAATTGGGAATAGATAATGAAAATAAACCTGTTTGGAGAGTTTGAAAAATGCACAGGTGATATTCAATGGAGAGTTTTACACGGCGCAGTTGCTGTAAATGCATTTGTGAGTTTAATTAATCCCAATGTATCAAGTGATTGTCCTTTTTGTAAAATGAGGGAGACAATTTTTCATTATTTTTTAGAATGTTCAAGACGGTATGATATGTTTTGTTTTCTTGATGTTCTTTTCATGAATTTTGGGGAGATTTTTTCTTCTAAGATTTGGATTCTTGGACCCAAATATAGTGTGGCGCAAAGAATAAAAAGTCAGTTGTTGAATTTTTTTATTGGGCAAGCCAAACTTGCTGTTTACATAACCAGGAAAAACAAAATATAAGGTAGAGAAGGACAACATGTGGTTATCGTATTTCAAAATATGATAAAAGCAAGGGTTATGTTTGATTTCAAGTTCTATAAACTGATGAATGATTTAGAAAGTTTTTTGCACAAATGGTGTTTTAATGGAGCTATTTGTACGGTTGAAGAAGAAATGTTGATTTTTACTACCTGTCAGGGTTCTGTCACGTCTGTCTGGTTTAATTCTTAGTTTGGTGACAGAGCTCTGACTTTCCCGGTTTGTCATGTTCTTGTGTTCTAGTCCTGTTTGTTGTGAGCACATGGCTTGTCATGCGTTTCCTTGTGCCATGTGCTCTCCTGTTTATTGTCTAGCTCCTCCCATCTTGTTATTTGATTATTGAGTCTAAAGTCAGTGATGATATGATGGCTCTTCCTGCTGTGTGACGTGTACGTATAGATATATATACACTAGATGTCGCATTAAAGACATTCGTTTCAATGAACTGCCGTAGCCAAGGCGACCTCTAGTGTATATTTCTACCAGTCTGCGCACACGTCACACAGCAGGAAGCGCCCGCGCCCTCAGATCACTTGGACGTGGTTGTTTTATAAGAGGTAAAAACGATATAAATACTGTTCGTTTTCTCACACAAACCGCTCGTTTCGTGTCTTAGGCCATCAATGTGTACTTACGATGGGGAATTGTTTAATTTGGACGATGGGGAATTGTTTTCATTTGGACTCTGTGCATGCTCTTTGAGACCGTGACCATAGACCTGCATGATATGACTGTCAGACAAGAACGGTTTGACCTAAAAATATCAAAATTGAAACTACTGCGGAAAAAAGACACCTACATCTTGGATGCCCTTCAGGTAAGCTAAAACATACCAAAATTTAATTTCAAAGTGAACTATCCCTTTAATGGCTTCAAAAAGTTCATGAGCAGTTGAAAAATGCTCCCAGTTAGTTTAAGTTTAATGTGAGGGCAAATATTTACTATAGGGTTCAAATCTGGACTCTGACCAGGCCAAAACATGAGCCGGATGGACTTGTTCTCAAGACGCTTCTTGTTTGTCTTTGCAATTTGAGCAGGAGTCTTGTGTTGAAAAATAACATCTGATCATTCCTCTTTAAATAACAACTTTTCATTTGTGGGAAGCAAGCCATTCTGCAATAGTCTCCTGTACTCCAAAGCATTAAATTACTTTTCACAGTGAAGTAGCTCAACAATACCAGCAGCTGAAAAGACTCCCCAAAGAATGACACCTCTTTCTTCATGCTTTACTAGAGATGCATTTATTTTTATATTTCTCACCAGATTTTTTGAAGACACCAATCTAGAGCATCACCATGCAACTCGTGTTTCATTGTGATTCATCACTCCACACACAACTTCCCATAATCTGCCAATCTTCATTCTGACCTTTTCTGAGACAGCAATGGGTTTTTAAATAGTGCATTTGCTAAAATGTTGCTAATTTCCTGACCAATAATTTGGCATTAAAAAACGACTGTCTTTTGGCATTAAAAAACTATTGTCAGGACTTACTCAAGGTGTGGACCTTATTGCATATGCATTTGTTGGAGTTTCCCTTTCAGAGGAAAACTTTATGGGAGGACAGTATTTAAATGAATCACGCAAGGTAATTTACTAAGCCTTGTAGTCAATTTACTGGTATTATTTACTGCCCCAAAAAAGCATGTCTTAAACCAGACGCTAATTTGTATTGCTTTTGGTAGATTATGTTGGTCATTATGAAAAATAATCTGGCTGCGTCTGTATTATATATATATATATATATATTATTGCAAGCCGTTCAGGAAATAATTATATTTATAATATGAAGTCTGAATATATAGAATGAAAGTCTGAATATATATATATATATATATATATATATATATATATATATGTATGTATATATATATGTATGTATATATATATATATATATATGTATAGAATGAAAGTCTGAATATATAGAATGAAAGTCTGAATATATATAGAATGAAAGTCTGAATATATATAGAATGAAAATCTGAATATATAGAATGAAAGTCTGAATATATAGAATGAAAGTCTGAATATATAGAATGAAAGTCTGAATATATATAGAATGAATGTCTGAATATATAAAATGAAAGTCTGAATATATATATAGAATGAAAGTCTGAATATATATGTATAGAATGAATGTCTAAATATATAAAATGAAAGTCTGAATATATGGAATGAAAGTCTGAATATATATAGAATGAAAGTCTGAATATATATATATATATATATATAGAATGAAAGTCTGAATATATATAGAATGAAAGTCTGAATATATAAAACGAATCTCTGAAAATATGGAATGAAAATCTGATGTTATCAGCGCCATCTTGTGTTATTCATCTACTATTTTTTATACACATTTTGAACAATGAGCGAGTCCGCACGAAATTTAGTAGCAGCAATTTTAAGTAATGATCATCTAATTAACACCCTGGCGAAAGCGTGTACAGGCCAAAATACTGGCAGCCGTACTCAACATTGTTCTACTGATAAAGAAATTAATTCGCTATTTCATCGCGGATAAGCGAATACGGTGAATTCATAAGATTCATAAATTCCTTCGAGAATGATGCATAATGTTCTTTCAGCAACATTTTGTTGAACATGACTGCCCATAAGCGCTAAGAATGTTGCAAGAATGGAAATATGATCCTCGAGATGACGTGATGTAGACTCCAAATTGTTTGTGTTGTTTGGAGTATGACCAACTGTTGCAAAAAAGTCTTGTAGCTCACCAAAGTATTGGAAAATTTCAGGGAATGACATTTTTAAATGAATCACAATTCAAAAGGCTAAAACAAGCTACACATTATTCAGTGAGAATTGTCAAATGTACACTTTCTTTTTACATATTCACACTTTCATATACATTTAGACTTTCATTCTATATATATTCAGACTTTCATTCTATATATTCAGACTTTCATTCTATATATATATTCAGACTTTCATTCTATATATTCAGACATTCATTCTATATATATATTCAGACTTTCATTTTATATATTCAGACATTCATTCTATATATATTCAGACTTTCATTCTATATATTCAGACATTCATTCTATATATATTCAGACTTTCATTTTATATATTCAGACATTCATTCTATATAATCAAACTTTCATTCTATATATATTCAGACTTTCATTCTATATCTTTAATTCTATATATATATATTCAGACTTTCATTCTATATATATATTCAGACTTTCATTCCATATATATTCAGACATTCGTTTTATATATTCAGACTTCATATTATAAATATAATTATTTCCTGAATGGCTTGCCATAATATATATATATATATATATATATATATATATATACACTAAGAAAAAAAAATATGTAGAAAAATGTGTCCTATATCCTGCCAGAAAATTACCAGTACTTTTTCTGTCAAGTTTATGCATGTCCTTCACAATGTTAAACTACATTTTAAGAAAGTTTAGCTTATGCCATCAGAAGGAATGTTGAAAGATGCTTAAGAACTTACTGAAATCAATCATGTCTCGTAATCGATCAATCAGTGTTTCAACTGCGGAAAGACGTCAATAAAACAGCTGGAGACCAATAATGTCACTTAACGCAAAATTTACCTCAGGAAAGGCATTTAATGGCCATAGCTAGAAAAATTAACTATAGAGAGTATTTTGCTAAATAAATGCACTATATAAGAGGTTTTGGGGCCTTCATATTCACATAGGGCCCAACATTAACCGAGTTAATGTGAAACATCTGAAAATTCAATACACAACACGGTACATTGGGTCATATTTGTATACAGACTTTTCTTAGAGTGTAGCTTAACCCTGATCTTCTATTACCTGTGAGAGGAGCAACATCAATCATCAAACTTTTTTATCGATATCATAATGACATTCTGACATTTCCAACATTGTCAATATGAAACACAATGATAAATATTAGATCACTGCTTACTTCATCAAAATACTCCTATGTTATCGAAAGGTTATAGAAAAACCTATTGATGATCTTGTCTTTAAATGGGCACAAATCGCTAAAGCTATGTTCCAAAAAATATTTATACTTCCCAGAAGAGTTGAAGCAGTAAATTGAGGAGCAAAATCAGTATTAATTACTCTGTAATGCCTGTGGATTTGCAAATGAAATGTTCAACAAGCACATACTTTATGGGCGTAGTCTTTTATGAAGAGCTAATGAACTACTGTGCACAGAAACATGTTTCTGTTATAACTTATATGTTGGAAATTCATTGTACAGTGATACAGTGTATCTTTTATGTATGCTGTGAGAGAAAAATAAATAAAAATATACTTTACCCAGTTTAAGGCTTTTTTTTTTTTTTTTTTTTTTTTTTTACAAAAGAGGAAAAGTTATTTTCTTGAGGAAATGTAAAGTGCTTGATTCACACTGTCACTGACATTATCAGTGCATGAGAGATGCGACAGTTGGAGTTTATTGAATGTTCACCTATGACAAGCTCGCTGAGGGAAATGCCAGTGTCTTTTTATCAACTGTTTCCTTTCCACTAGTCTCTCTCCCATCTAAAGGCCAGAACTGAGGCATGCTGTCATCATGTCTAGTATCAGTGGGGAATCTAGAACATGGCTTGTGCATTACTGAGAGTAGCTGTTATTCTTCACAAAAGAATTTGGGGGAAGTATTTCTAGTGTGAGTATTTCCTAGCTTACTGCACTCAAAAAATAAAAAATGTTCAATAAAATTTATTAAACTGAGGAAAACTTTTCCATGACTTTTCATTAAAAACAGTTGGAATTAATTGGTAACACTTTATAATAAGTGTACATTAATAAATTAGCCTACTTAGAAATCATTTGCCTTCTATTAGTTAATTAGTTAATTCATAGTTAAAGGGATCATGAACTGAGAATTCAAATTTTCCTTGATCTTTTGACAGTTAAATGTGGGATCAGTAGTTTTTGAAATATGCTGTTGGCCAATGTTGATATTTGAAATCAATCCAAACAAACACACCCCTTCTTCATTGCTCCACCTCCTAAACTCCAAATCCAAATCCAAGATGGCAGCCAAGGCAGTCCATTGTTTGTGTGTTAGTATGTGAGATCTGAGTTTTTATTTTTTTATGCAAGATATATTATGTAATTTGGGTCTGAATGAGTAGAACTTTCCAAGAAAAACATTTTCTCCTTCAGTTTGGATCTTTGGATGGTCCATTTTTTTTATTAGATGGCTTTGGATTGCCACAGAACTCTGGAAGTTTGGTCTGTTTGAGGCCTAGACCCACCTGGAAGTTTGGTCTGTTGAGGCCTAGATCCACCTGGAAGTTGGTCTATTGAGGCCTAGACCCACCTGGAAGTTGGTCTGTTTGAGGCCTAGACCTACCTGGAAGTTGGTCTGTTTGAGGCCTAACCTGGAATCCATCTGCTGCACAGCTCCTAAGAAGGACATAACATTTTGTGGATCTTCTTGGATTGTCATAGAACTCTGGAAGTTTGGTCTGTTTGAGGCCTAGACCTACCTGGAATCCATCCGCTGCACAGCTCCTAAGAAGGACATAACATTTTGCGGATCTTCTCGGATTGCCATAGAACTCTGGAAGTTTGGTCTGTTTGAGGCCTAGACCTACCTGGAAGTTGGTCTGTTTGAGGCCTAGACCTACCTGGAAGTTGGTCTGTTTGAGGCCTAACCTGGAATCCATCTGCTGCACAGCTCCTAAGAGGGACATAACATTTTGTGGATCTTCTTGGATTGTCGTAGAACTCTGGAAGTTTGGTCCGTTTGAGGCCAAGACCTTCCTGGAATCCATCTGCTGCTGTACAGCTCTTAAGAAGGACACAACATTTTTCAGATCTTCTAAGTGGGGGCTTGCTCCTGCTGCTGGATTTTGGATTTTAAGGCCAAGTAGCACACTGACTGTCAAACCTGTGGACCCTGAGTGAGGTGGGGTGACTGCGCTTCTCCTGGTCTGCAGATCTGCCCACAGCCACTGTTTCAATCTGAGATTCCACACTGCTACTTCGTCTGTCTGCAATAAAACAGCAGATAAGTTGATATCATGTATTTCTTTATAATTCTGATGCTTATTCATTGTAACCCGGGTCTAAATGTACCAACTGGGCACAACGTGGAGAGTGAATCCTTGCTGTATTTGTTACAATCCAGGCAACTCTCAATTTTTCAGACGAGAATTCTTGAGTCACATCATCAGATAATCAGTCCATTTCATCAACTTAAGATTTACTTTTCTGAAGGGAAAGTCAAAGAAGTCATGTATCTTCAGAATCTAATGCTTTTATCTGATTATTTTATTGTCAAAGAGGACTCTTTCTCACAGTTTGCAGGTAACAGTGGTTCTGATAATTCATCTCCTGTTAAATTAAAACTGCGATGTATAGTGATGCTTTTATTGTTGTTATCTGGAAATGTTCAGCCAAATCCTGGGCCTACTACCTCTGTGCAATGTCTACCCACTCCCTCAGATTTCAAAAGTCGATCAGGCCTTGGTTTCATACATTTAAATGTTAGAAGTCTGGTCCCTAAAATGGATATGATCAAGATCTGGGCAAATACGACAAACGCTGATGTAATGGTTCTATCAGAAACCTGGCTTAAGAAATCTGTAACTGATGATTTAATTCTTATTGATGGTTATAAAGTCTATAGAACTGATCGGTTGGGTAAAGGAGGAGGGGTTGCCATGTATGTCAAATCGAAGCTCATTAGCTCTGTAACTCTGTCAATTACTAAAGCTAAACAGTTTGAGGTCTTGGCTATCAAAGTAGGCGTATCAAAGGATTCTTACATCACTGTTGTTGGTTGCTATAGACCCCCGTCTGCCGCAAAGGTTGCTTTTGAATCTATTTCAGATATTTTACATGAGTTAAATGACTCTGAATTCATCCTTATGGGTGATCTAAACTGGGACTGGCTTTCAGTGACGTCAGATTGTTTTAAAGAACTGTGCGATTCATTAAACTTAGTGCAGCTCATTAATGCTCCAACAAGGCCAAATCCTAAAGCACAACATAAATCTACCTTGCTTGATTTAATTATAACAAATACATCTCACAAATACACCTCAACAGGCATATTTTGCAATGATGTTAGCGATCATTGTGCAATTGCTTGTGTCAGGAATACAAAAATTCCCAAGGTAAAACCCCGGTTTATTTTTAAAAGATATTTTAAAGGTTTTCAAGAGCAGGCTTTCCTGCGTGATTTATATCTTAGTGATCTTAACAGAGTAACTCTGATTCCAGATGTTGAATTGGCATGGGAGTATTTTCACTCAATTTTTCTGTCTATTTCAAATAAACATGTTCCCATTAAAAAGTTTAGGATTAGTGGTAGGGAAAATCCTTGGTTCTCAGACCGTCTCTCAGAGCTAATTCATTTAAGGAATAAATCGTGGGCCCAAGCTAGATTTTCAAACTCCTCTGCTGATTGGACTACGTTTAGAACCCTAAGGAACAAGTGTACCTTGATGATAAGAAATTCCAAATCAGAGTTTTATCTGAAGACAGTTACAGAGAACCTAAATAACCCCTCCAAATTCTGGAAAGTAATTAAATCTATGTCAGGTACACATGTTGCTTCAAGCCTCCCTGAATACATTCTGGTTGGCTCAGATGAAATAAAGGATAAAGCTGCTATGATCAGTCAGTTAAACAAACATTTTATCTGTGCTGGGTCTGCATTTGACAGCTCAAATGTAAACGCACCTGTCCCATGTTCTGCCACCACTGCAACTGAGAGAAATCTGGATTTGTTTGATTTTAAAACTATTTCAGCTGTGCAAGTTAGTGAAGCTCTGAAAGGCATTGACCACAAAAAATCTGCAGGTCCTGACAATCTGGATCCATATCTTCTAAAGATGGCGGCAGATGTTGTTGCCGAGTCTATTACTCACATTTTTAATTTGAGTCTTATGTCCAATTCAATACCCCAAATCTGGAAAGCTGCTTATGTTATCCCCTTATTTAAAGGTGGAGACCCCTCAGAGTTAAAGGGATACTCCACTTTTTTCGGAAATATACTCATTTTACAACTCCCCCAGAGTTAAACAGTTGAGTTTTACCGTTTTAGAATCCATTCAGCCGAACTCCGGTTCTGACGGTACCACTTTTAGCATAGCTTAGCATAGTTCATTGATTCTGATGAGTCCAATAGCATTTCTTTCAAAATGACCAAAGAGTTTCAATATTTTTCCTATTTAAAACTTGACTCCTCTGTAGTTAAACCGTGTACTAAGATCGACGGAAAATGAAAAGTTGCGATTTTCTAAGCCTATATGGCTAGGAACTACTCTCATTCCGGCGTAATAATCAAGGAACTTTGCTGCCGTACCATGGGTGCAGCAGGCGTAATGATATGACGCAGCGCCTGAAAATAGTTCTAATAGGTTAGACAAACTTAGTCCCGGTCACGTTGGAAGAAGTTACCGAGCTGGGGACTATTTTCAGGCGCTGCGTCATATCATTACGCCTGCTGCACCCATGGTACGGCAGCAAAGTTCCTTGATTATTACGCCGGAATGAGAGTAGTTCCTAGCCATATAGGCTTAGAAAATCGCAACTTTTCATTTTCCGTCGATCTTAGTACACGGTTTAACTACAGAGGAGTCAAGTTTTAAATAGGAAAAATATTGAAACTCTTTGGTCATTTTGAAAGAAATGCTATTGGACTCATCAGAATCAATGAACTATGCTAAGCTATGCTAAAAGTGGTACCGTCAGAACCGGAGTTTGGCTGAATGGATTCTAAAACGGTAAAACTCAACTGTTTAACTCTGGGGGAGTTGTAAAATGAGTATATTTCCAAAAAAAGTGGAGTATCCCTTTAAATAATTACCGTCCGATCTCCAAACTATCAATCCTGGCTAAGATCCTTGAATCCCAGGTAAATTTACAGGTAAAGCAGTTCTTATTTGATAATAATATTTTAAACAATTTTCAATCTGGTTTTAGAACTGGCCACAGTACTATTACTGCTGCTATGGTGGTAATAAATGATCTTATTTGTGCCTTGGACAGAAAACAACATTGTGCTGCTTTATTTGTAGATCTATCCAAGGCGTTTGATTCGGTAGATCATGAATTGTTGCTGAACAAACTTAGGGATGTGGGTTTCTGTCCTAATGCTATTAAATGGTTTAGAAACTATTTTGTAGATCGAACTCAGTGTGTCCATGCAGAGGGCCACAAATCTGAGTTTCTTGGGATATCTAAAGGGGTCCCCCAGGGGTCTATTTTGGGACCTATTCTGTTCTCTATTTTTATAAATGATTTAGGTAAGGACATTCAAGCAAAAGTACACTTTTATGCTGATGACACTGTCATTTATACATATGCTCCTTCCATAGCACAGGCTGTGCAAGAGCTTCAGACTGCATTTCAGTCATTACAAACTGCACTGCTCAATTTAAAATTGGTTTTAAATCCTCAGAAAACGAAGTTCATGGTCTTTTCAAAAACTCGCCTACAGTTGCTTGATGATCTTAGCATTTTTACGTCTGATGGTAAATCCATTGAAAGGGTACCCACGTACAAGTACTTGGGTATATGGATAGACGACAAACTTTTATTTAATGTACATATTGCTAATCTAGTTAGGAAGCTCAAAGTAAAGATTGGCTTTTATTTTAGAAATAAATCTAGCTTTACTTTTAATGCCAAAAAAAAACTTGTGGAAGCTACTTTTCTGTCTGTGATTGATTATGGTGACATATTATATATGCATGCAGCCTCCTCCATCTTACGGAGTCTTGATTCAGTGTATCATGCGTCTCTACGCTTTATAACAAATGCAAAGTCCCTTACTCACCATTGCATTCTTTATGATCTGGTGGGTTGGACAGCACTGACCACCCGCAGAAAACAGCATTGGTATATTTTTATATATAAAGCTATGCTAGGTAAACTTCCAGCTTACCTCTGTACTCTCCTCTGTCTGAATTCTGCAAGTTATCAGCTACGCTCCTCCAAGTGGTTGCTTTTTAATGTTCCCAGGGTTTGGACAGATTTGGGGAAAACTGCATTTTCATACTATGCACCATGGGCATGGAATAATTTGCAGAAAGATCTTAAACTAGAAACGTGTATATCAATTAATACATTTAAGACCATCATAAAAAATGTGGTAAAGGAGACATGTAGTTGTTTTTCTTGAGAGGTCCTTGTATTTTAATGATTTTTGCATATGTATGCAGTATTATGTTGTGTTTATGTATGGCTGCTACCTTGTATGTAGCACTTGTATATGTTGTTTATGTATGGCTGCTACCTTGGCCAGGTCTCTCTTGTAAAAGAGATTTTTGATCTCAATGAGACTTCCTGGTAAAATAAAGGTAACATAAAAAAAAAAAAAAAACTCACTATTCAATCCTAACAGCCCTGCTCCGAGTCAGTCTCGAACCTCGAACCCCGATCCCCCTGCAAGCGAGTCGAGTGTACTAACAATGATACTAAACACCGCATTCACTAGCAGTCGTCAGCGCGACTTTCACTAACTGGCCTCTGTTACACACACAATCTAAGAGTAGATGAGTCATTCTACGAATCGTGTGCCATTTGGGCCCGCAACGTTTGATGAGATGCTTAAGGCACAAAAATGTCCCAAAATGTGTTTCCAAAGCTTAAAGTTATTAATTCAAGTGTTCTTGTTAACATGATATATGATAAAAAGATTTCTTAAAGATTAATATACAATTTTTTTTTTTTTTTTATCATTTTTCATTAGTACATAGCCAATTTCACGACCAAAATGACCAAAATGAGTTCAGATGCAAAAGCCTCTAAGTGCCATCTGAAATATAAATATATATATATATATAAGAAGAAAATTTCAGATGGCACGTAGAGGCTTTTGCATCTGAACTCTTCATATATATATATATATACACACACAACATTTAATATTTTCAGGATTGTAGTAGTCCCTTTTTTAAATAAGATATATTTATTCAAAATAAACCTTATTTTTTTGTAAATATTTTATGATTTGTGTGAGTCCCTCAGTTTGACTTACCACCCCGTCACACTAACTTGTTTTATCTTTAACCCTTTCATGCATGAATTATGATATCCTCAGTCAGGATTTTTTTCCTATGTGTTTTTATTGCTCTTAGGGCATGAAAAACAAGAATTGATTTTTATTTTATTTTTTTACAAATTTTTCAAAGAGATCTTCAGATGTCCACTTGAGTGGACAGCATGCATTTGGTTTAAACTTAAGATATACTAGATTTAATATAAGACAATAATCAAACACATAAAGTATGTGAATTTAACGAACTAATCAATACAATTATATCAAATCATGTGAAAACTATAAAATATATACAAAAAATCTAAATGCAAAATATTGCAAAGGCTTCATACAACTTCATACAAGTTGCACTTGGCGTATCTTTGATATCAGAACATGAGGACATGATTCCATCAGATTTTTCTACAGTCTGTCAAGGTACAACTGTGGAAACCACTCAGATGTTCCCTCCAGTGCACCAGAGTATGGAGATTTACCCTTATTAGCTGATAATTCTGATTATGTTCAAGATGGACATGCACATTTCTATCATAGCCCTCCTCTGAGAAAACCTAGCGATACGTTTTTTCAATCTCATCTGAAATGATCAGTGTTGGGGGTAACGCACTACAACTAACATGCATGACCCATTCAGATTACTTTTTTGATGTTACAAGTAAAGTAATGTGTTACAAGTAACATGCATTACCTAATCAGATTACTTTTTGATCTAACAGGTAATTAACTACAAGTAATGTGCATTACCTAATCAGATTACTTTTTTATGTAACAAGTAAAGAAACGCATTACAAGTAACATGCATTACATAATCAGATTACTTTGTGATGTTATGAGTAAAGAAATGCATTAAAATAATGCATATTACATAATCAGATTACTTTTTGATGTTATGAGTAAGGAAACGCATTACAAGTAACATGCATTATGTAATCAGATTACTTTTTGATGTTATGAGTAAAGAAACATTACAAGTAACATGCATTACGTAATCAGATTACTTTTTGATGTTATGAGTAAAAAAACACATTACAATAACGTGCATTATGAAATCAGATTACTTTTTGATCTAACAAATAAAGTAATGCATTACAAGTGTCATACATATGTAATCACATGACTTTTTTCAATGTCAATGAAAATTACTTTCTAATAATACAAGTACATTTATTTACAGTAAAAAAGTCACTGCAGATTAAGTTTTTAAGTTTTAAATTTCAAAAACAATATTCACATTATAATTATGAATTGTAGCTGAAATATAGCAGTTGATGCATGACGTCCACTACAGTGGACATGTGATTAATCAGAGTTTTCTCTCAATCTAAAATCAAAACTTGAAAAATTTTACTGTGATATGACTCATTAGATATTGCTTGATGCTGCAATATTTTTTTTACCTCCAAGAGTCTCCTAGATTCGAAGGAATGGGTGGATATTCTGGAGCAACTTGGCATGTCTGACTGACCCTTGGCCATCTTAGTTTGGAGGGGGGAAAAATCGAAACACAAAGGCTTGCCACTTGATTGCAATTTATAGGATGATGCACAAAGGTCCAATGAAGAGATTGATGTGCAACTTTGCCATAAAAACCCGTGCAAATTCAAGAAAATGCATTTTTAATAGCTGTCCACTGTAGTGACCACTATGCGTGAAAGGGTTAAATCATGTACTGTTGCTTTAAATGACATCACAAAGCGGAAGTGACATCATTTAAGCCTTGCTAAGCCACTGTCTCTTTCGTCTCTTTCACATTTTTAACAAGACAGCCCAAAAGGTGTCAACAGAAGCAATTGCTTGAGAAATTAGAGATCTCATTGGAAAGTGGTGCGTACTTAAAGGGGCACCAGGCAACTCTTGAGTGTTTTTTCTCTACGAAGCTCCCCCTAGTGTCTGGTAGTAAATGCTTTCATACACTCTGTCGTAAAAACGAACTGTTGTCACCCCACCCCCCTCGCCACGAGCAACCCAGCTGATCAGCTGTCAACCCAGCTGAGCAGAGGAACTGGCTATTTCAAAGCCAGTTATGTCTACCGAGGCAAGTAAAGCAATATTTTCTTTCCAACTGATGGTGATTTTTTTTTTTTTTTCATTGTGTTGTCATGCATACTAGTATTTTTACCGGGAACGAACGATATGAACGAGGCGAACTACTGCTTTCGTGTTTGTTTGTTTTTGGGAGAGTGGGCATGAGCATAAAATATATATAACGTTATATCGGAGGCTAATATTTGTCTAAAGTTATATTAGCAAGGTCTATAAGTTCATCTGGTAGAATGATGGTTTACCTTTGCTTGTCTAAGAAAACATCCGAACGTTTTTTCTAGCTCGATCATGATATGTGCAACATGTTTATTGCCTATTATCAGACGCGTTGACTTAGTGACATAAAATAAAAGTGTAAGTTACACAAATAAAACCGACAGAGGAACGGCCACACAACTACAGAAATCAAACGTGTTTGCTAATGACAATGCCTAACATCAAAGTTATAGTATCTAGCGTAACGTTACTAGTAAGCCCGTAACAGACAGCGATCATAATAAAAAAACTTTATGGACAATAGCAAACATCCTGAGGTCGCAATTACTTGAAATTTAAATATTAAACACAGTTTATTCCAAAGATACTTACAAGTGCAACAGCAATAAGGCCAGGTCAGCATCCGTTTTGCAGGCTTCTGTTTCTCTCAGTTCTCGCCATTCTGAAAAAGCTGGTCCGATATTTAACTTTACTCGAGTCTGACTTATTGCTCGGTCAGTCTCCCGTTTCCTCTTTCGTTGGTCCTCCGACAAAGATTTCCTAGCTTTCTGCTTCTTTTTACAGGCTCAGCCATAACTAAATCTATCGTTGCCCTTTGCTTAGCTAGCTGGTGCTTGAATGGGGGCGTGTAATTACGTGTGCAGTGCCGTCAAGCAATTCGTTACATCGCGATCCTGATATCACGCGATACTTCCTGGAACACTCCCTAGAACGCTCTGTTTGAAGGGGCGTGTCTGCTGTGAGACTTCAGTGTAAACGCCCTCTGCTGTGATTGGCTGACATGCTTGCCTTGCATATGAAATATCTGGCATTACATGTAGAACTATCTGGAAAACTTTTACTATTACAGCTATTATACGTTTTTACTATTACAGCTATCGGGATTAACGAATCGTGAGAAGTTTTTTAAGTATTTAGATCTATTTCAATCACATAAAAGGTTGCAGTGATGAGCATTGAGCAGATGACAGCCTGTTGATCGCGTGAATGAAGATCTTATCATTGCAACGCAGTTTCTGCACTCTCACTAATGATTTTACTAATACAAACATGAGGTATATAAATACAGTAAGAGCTTCGTTGTGCAGTGTAACAGTGTCATTGATTTCATAACGAGTTTTGGCAAGTGTCCAGATAAACTCGTGCTGTGTGATTGATAGCTTGGGCGATTGGAAAGGGATTGTTCTTTGATCGCTTTCTGTATATTAATCACAGTTTAAGTAAGATTATTTTCATCCTACTAAGAGAAACGATGTGAAGAGTGATCGCTACTTCCATATTAAATCACTACTTACCGCTTGCTGGCATATAGTTGAAATTGCCCCCTTCGTCAGTATGAAACGCTGAGAGAAGCCTGCTTGATATTATCCCAGGTTAGAAAAACAGTCCGTGGTGAATTGGACAGAGCAAACTAACAACTTCGAATTAAACTTTTGCGGTATCCGATTATAGATAAACATCAACCACGCCTGTTGACATTTCGCCATCAATATGCCTGTATTCCTGTGGGCGGAGGTTACGGTTCTAGTGACATCACTAAAGAAGGAAGTAGAGGGGTGTAGTCCAATCCAGCCGTTCGTTGTAGTCAACTTCTGTTAAATAAAATATCTCGCTTGGCATTGAACTTTGAGCTTTATAATTTTACAGATATTATTTATACTCTAACAACAGCATTACACACTAACTAAAGTTTGAAACATGGGATCACGAAGAACGGGACCTTTAAATACGACAATGACCTATATCCTGGGATAGAGTTGGGGTACTCGAACTCGAACTCGGACTCAAGTCCGGACTCGAGTCCAATTTTGAATGAACTCGGACTTGTCACGCAAATAATGTTAATTATCTAATAATGTTATGATTTTTGTTACATTTACACTTTAGTCATATGTTTACATACACCTTGCAGAACCTCCAACATTTTATTTTTATTTATTTTTTAATAATAAGGATCATAAAAATGTTTTTTTGTTGTTGTTGTACTGCCCTGAAAAAGCTTTTTCACATTACAGATATTTAAGTATAGCCTAGTCCACAAGACAAAATACAAACACAAAATACAAGACAAATTACATAAGCTTGATTTTTTATATTTTGTGTCATTGCCTGAATGATCCACAAATGTTTTTTTTGTTTTTTTTGTAATGGTTGTTCATGAGTCCCTTGTTTGTCCCGAACAGTTAAACTGCCCAGTGGTCTTCAGAAAAATCCTCCAGCTCCTGCACATTCTTTGCTTTCCCAGCATCTTCTGCATATTTGACTCCTTACTAGCCGTGATTGTATGATTTTGAGATCCATATTTTCACACTGGGACTCATACACAACTATTACAAACACTGCAAACATTCAGTGATGCTCAAGAAGGAAACATCCATTAAGAGCCAGGGGCCCGTTCTTCGTACGTCGCTAACTCATTTAGCTGGATTTGATTGTTGACGATTTGGCATGATCTTGGATTGTTTGGTTCTTCGACGCTCATCCTGGACTTGCTGTCATAGCAACAGGTGCGCAAGCTTAAACGTGCTCGGGAGCAGGCTTATTTCATGTAAACAGGATTAGACTGCGGCTTCATAAGCGGAGGTGATACGGGAAGTCCAGCGCAGCGCGATAGTGTACTTTCTGAGATATATATTTTATTTTCTCATGACTCATGAGATTGTCGTTTACATTATTAATTTGTTGGAAACGCACATTTATTTTCGACTTGTCGGAGTCGGGCTTTAAAGGTCCCGTATTATGCCCCTTTTCACAAGATGTAAAATAAGTCTCTGATGTCTCCAGAGTGTGTATGTGAAGTTTCAGCTCAAAATACCCAACAGATCATTTTTTACAGCATGTTTAAATTGTCATTTTTGGGGGCTCAGAAAAACGCGCTGTTTTAGTGTGTGCCCTTTAAATGCAAATAAGCTGCTGCTGGACGACCCAGGGGGCGGAGCTTCATGAGCTCGCGCTCAGTCTCTCAGGACAATTTCATCTCACGGAATGATTATTATATCAGAAACTCTCAGTAACTGTTCATTTCAAGTCGGACAATATAATGCCTACAGAGTCAGAGTGCTGTATAGAGATGAAACAGGTATAATTTAGTAGTTTAATTACGGTTATTATAACGTATTTGTCATCTGCTTGTATGTATCCATTATTTATTAATAGCCTACAAGTCTACTATCTGAATGATGATCAAACATATACTGATGAGTTTAATAAAGTTTATTGTACATCACACAAAAGATGAAGCGTCAGTTTTACTTCAGAAAATCACCGTAAGAGCTGAGTAAACACAGTAAGTTATAAGAAGTGCGCAAGTACATAAACGAATTTCGGTAGAGTTGAGGGAGCATTTCTGTGGGCGGAGGTTAGTCAAAAAAACGGTTCTACTGACGTCATTAAAGAAGGAAGTAGAGGGATGTAGTCCAAACGGGCTGTTCGCTGTAGGCGACTTCTGTTAAATAAAATATCTCGCTTGGCATTGAACTTTGAGCTTTATAATTTTACAGATATTATTTATGCTCTAACAGTAACATTACACACTAACTAAAGTTTGAAACATGGGATCACGAAGAACGGGACCTTTAACTACAGCACAAACTGTTTGCATTGCCCTAAGATTATTTGCGAGTGGCTCTTTCCACACTATTGAACTTGATGAACTTGATGGCAAGTGCTGTCTGTCGTGTCATTCAGAGTTTACCTGGGCGCTTTTAGGTTTAAAAAACAGTTTTAGTTTGTTTTTTTGTGGCATTTCCAAGCCACTTAAAACCCAATGTTGTAAAGCAGTTTTTAAAGCAGTTTTTTTAGGCTATCATAATTTTTTATGAAGATCATGCAGTCACGACCATGCCGATTACAGTATATGTCACTCAGGCTTCACTAACGTGATTGGTACTAGACATAGGCTAGACCATAGACTGCCATCAAGGCATCAATGAAGGGGATTACAGTATGTGAACAGAAAGGGGGTTCACAATGTAAATGTGCAGCCCAGTTACTATTGTGATTCTTAATATTCCAGATTAGTATTATATCAAATTAAAAAAAGGCAGTTGACTAAAATCTTCCATATCACAAATGTGAAAGCAAAATGGCCAGGATTTGTGCATGACTTAAGAATTTTCAGAGATTCACATTTATGCACATTATTTGAAAGTGGTAAGGAAAGTTCCACAATTAAATATCAAGCTCACTGTATTACATACACTTATGCTGATCCTAACAGAACTGCATTTTTTCATAGGTGATTATGACATGTTCCTGCCTGCAGACAGGTGTTTTATGACCCCATTCCCTGACCCAAACCAGTTACAATGCAGTTATAGCCAGGACAAGGGCACACGATGAAATGAACTTTGGCTAACTAAAGGGAAGATTTCAGTGTCTGAAAAGTCTGAGGGTTGCACACCTGGCAGGGCCTGTGACATTGTTGCATGTGCCATATTACCAGCCCGTTCTCATACCCAAGACGTCACTTTCAACCATGCTTCAATATCTGACGCTCAAAGCACCCTTTAGCGTCCATATGAGACGCATAACCCTACCACAGACCTAAACCTACCCAACCGAAGCGTCTCATATTGACGCTAAGGGTGCTTTGTGCGTCGGATATTGACGCTTTCGAAAGCGTCAGTTACATGACGCCTAAACCTACCCATAACCGAAGCGTCACATATGGACGCTAAAGGGTGCTTTGAGCGTCAGATATTGAAGCATGGTTGAAAGTGACAAAAAGTGACATCTTGGGTATGAGAATGTGTTGATATTACACAACATTGCCAAAAAAACACTTTTCATTAAATGTTTAATAAAAGACAAATATGCTTAGTTCCTTGAGTTTTATTTCAATTGTTCTTTGTAAAGAAAAGCCAGTGGTCAAGTGCCTGCAACAAGAGATATTAGACACATGCCTCATGCAACAAATAAAAAGGAAAAGTTGGCTATACACTGCCCACCTGTAGGCCTATGTCTCCTCTGTCTGGGCAGACTCTTCTGTAGGCCTTTCTGTAGATGTGGAATCCTGCAACTTATATTGCAGCCATAAAGCATACAAGTATAAATTAAGTAAAGTTATTTATGCACTCGCAGGTAGGCTAGTTCCTCCATATGACAGTTATCTGAGAGGGTTTATTCACTGTCCAGTGCAATGGAAACAAATGGACATTACAAAGTCTTATACTTTCTTTCCTTTGGAAAGTTAGAAAATGTCCACTTACTGCACATATTTCAGCCAGCACTTTCTTGGGAACAGATACAAGTGTGTATTATGTAAAAGTGCATAAAAGAGGAAAACACAATGTCATTACAATGAACTACACTGGGGAAAAATGTGATCAATAACTCATGGCAAAATATTTTTACATTAACATAAGTTTATCAGTTTTCACTTTCACAAGTCAAAGCAATTCATCATTACCCAAGATTTAACAGTTGAAATGACTATACCGCCTTAATTTAATGCAGCAAACATTATTTTACACTGTAGGCTACTAAGATCTTTTCTTTTTTTTCAGCCTTTTTCTTGGTTGCTTTTATAAACAGACAACCATTTATTTAACAGTGCCTTTTATAAAAGAGACTATAATATAACTAAAAATTACCATTATGTAGAATATTTTTGTATTTCACTTTTATTTGTTCCCATGTTCTAGTGTGGTGACTCTGACATTACAATGAACAAAGTAATTATGCAATTATTAAAATACAAATATATAGGCTAATAAGTGATAAAAACATCTAACATGGCCACTTCTAATAGATTTAAATATCTCAGATAACTCAATCCAGCTTTACTAATCATATCAGGCAAGTGTGTTCGAAGAACCTAATTAGCCAGATCATGATTAGCACGATGATATCATCTTGGATGTGTAATTTGATCTCGGATGTTTTAAGCAACGTACGAAGAACGGGCCCCAGGGCGTGTAAATTGTTCTTATTTTGTTTACAAGTTCATTAATTAATTTAGTACTGCCCTTCAGAGGCTAAATAAGATATTAACATGTAAAAGAAAATAAGATAAATGTACACATCACCATCATCTTGCTCAAACGTTTACCCCTGGCTCTTAATGCATCGTGTTGCATTCTTGAGCATTACCTTGCAGATTCTGAATACTGTGACCAATCATAATGCAGATATCCACCATTTTGTCTGATAAACAAACAAAACCAAAACCAAAAGGTGTGTATTGACATCTTTTTGCAGTTCTAATGTTCATTCATGTATAATTAGTGCTATAACTAAAATAGATGATCAGTTCACATGCTGCTTGAACTAAGGCACTACACATTAAAGCGCCACAAAATGGTATTTATTGTTTGAATTTCACAAAAATGAGACAATTTTAAAGCTGAGACTTTATTTTATACCAAAAGGAACCTGCTCTGTCTTGTCTGTTGGCACACTGTCAGTATCCTCTTTGCTCCGCAATATATTTTTCACTGTGTGAGAACATGATGTGTGGAGTGAGAGCGGAATGGCTTGTCGGACTTAGCACAGTAACTAAGAGGGGTGGGTCTTTGTGAAAGGTCAGTTTCAAATCATTGAAATCTTTGTGGACTCGGCCGGACTCGACTCGGACTCGGATGTTAAGGACTCGGACTCATGTCCAACTCGAGCCCCTTTGGACTCGGGCCCCTTTGGACTCGGACTTGATTGGTAAGGACTTGGACTCGACAATGGTGGACTCGGACTTAACACTATCCTGGGATCATCATGGATACAGATGAAACACATGCCCTTGTAAAATGTATGCACCGTGTTGGTGCCAATAGGTTCTTCTGGCCTCCAAGAGATGACTTACTGTGGTATCTCTTTGAAGATGTGCTCGAAATCATTCAAGCACCACAGCCTGTGGCATCCCGCCACATGGAAATCCAGAGGGATGTGTGGATGCGACTCTACCAGTCACTGTTATGATGCTCTTTTGAGTTTTTCAGAGCATGACCAAAGTTTTCCATTAAATCTCCAATTATAATGTTTCCCCTCCCCCGGTATTATAAAGTTTAAAACAAGCAGATCATATAGAGAAACACTTTGTCCATACCACCATGTCACAGTGAACCACTCCGTGACATCAGTTACCACCCCGTCACAGGGTCATTTTGTTAAAATTTGATGGAAAGGAAATTATTGTTGAATGATGTTCTAGTTGTGTGGACTAATCAAATAAATGTAATTTTTTTTTTTTTTTTAAGTTAATTAGTTTTTTTCAGTACAAACAATGAGGCTATTTAAATCTCAAATTCATATTTCAAGATAAAAAAACTAAGAATAAAAAAAATATTAAATTACAGACTTTCTATTGATGGTTTCCAAAAAAGGGACATTTTACTATTAGGAAAACATTAGATTTAAAAAATATATTTCTTGTTTTACTACTCTAATGGCATACATATTGTCCGTGTCGGGGTGGTACAAAAAAGACTCCCTTGCCTGAATAAAACGTATAATATTTGTAAGGATTTTGTGCCTGAGGTGGGAAAATATGTTGTTGTTGTTGTTTTGTTTTTTTTGGATTAACATATCTTTTAAAATTGTAAGTTTTTAAAAAATAAGTTTATTCTTAATGAAAATTTGAAAAATTGCAAAGTGAAAAATGGCACCCGTTTCGTAGAATGACTTGGATGTCTGTTTATACAGAAGCGCAACAGAATAATGCTTCACGAAAAATAAAGCGCAGATGATGAACAAATGACAAGGAAGCACAAAAAATGTACGTACACTAGGCCTACACAATAGTAATTACAAACAGAGTTGGTTGTTAGTTGCCAACAGCACAGCAGCTCCAGACACACAATGACATTCAAACCCAGTGTTACTCACGTGTGGAGAGGAATCAAAGCAACATCCGCGTCTGTTTTCAGGCCTTCACTCTTCACTCTCTCTCCAACGCTGGACAGCTTTTCTAATATTAACACGGGTCCTAAAGCTCTTTAGACATAACCCTTTATTTTCCAGTAATTTCTTCTGAGCTTTTATCTTTTGTATTGTGTCTCATCTCTATTTCTGCAGTCTTTCTTCAGTTCAAATCTCCCTCTTGATCGTTCTCTCTCCTCCACTGTCATACTAATGCTGATTGGCTGACACATTTGTTGTTGGTGTCAGACTGACTAACATCCAAACAGCATATTTTCAAAAACTACTGATTCCACCTTTAAGAGGTAGTTAGTTATACTATAAGAATATCCTGTAAGTTTAAAAACTAAAAACTTCCTTGTTATGCTTGGCTAGAAAATGACATGATCTCAATAGTGGTGACTTATGATGTCATAGGGCAGCGAAAGACCGCCTTTGCAGAAGAATATCAACGCCTGCGTCTACATCACGCGTCGTTGGCACCGCCCACTGGAGCGTTAGTGAATTGTAACATGAGAACGAGTAAAGATCAACACAGGATCAATACCATTACTTTACAAATGATCCTATCAACAATGTGAATGTCTCAGCAGTGCACTATTTGTTTGTATTCGGTGCATTTCACTGTGGACTATTTGGTAGTCGCAATTTTGAAGCAGGCTTTGCAAACAGACTTTTACGATATGGATCTGCCAGCAACGCCACAAACATGTAAGTAACCATGTTTATTCTAATGCCTGATCTGTGGTCAGTGATTTCTGATGTGTAATTATTCAAGTTCAGATAGATTATATTTCTCTCAAAATCGTTCAGCTACCCTCACAATTGTTTTTGCAAAGAAGAATGGAAAAATATTCCCAAGTCAAGATATGCCAAGCTGATAAGACACGTCAAAACAGAAAGATTCCTGTAATAAAATCAAAGGTTGCTTCAACTATTCAACAAGTATTAGTTCAGGGGGTTGCACAATTATGCAGTTAATCATTCCAGGGTTTTTATTTTTATTTTATTGAGTGAAAATGTAGACTTTTTAAACCTACTGTAAGTTCAATTAAGACAATTTTTTTAAATACCAAAATTATGTCAACATAAAGGCAAAAAACACAGAGGGAATTCATTAAAGCATATTGTAGTTTAATGCATTTCTTTGTCAATGTCATACACAACTTTTTCCTGGCTCCAGAGACTCCTCTCAGCCTGGGTGTTAGATATTCCTCTGATCTCAGGATGTGAGAAAAAGCAAGAAGTGCTTTAAAATTAAACCAGACCACAGGATCTCTCACTTTGCCCAGTTGGATGTGCATTCTGCAGAGAATACTGTGATGCAGTTAAGACAGCTGTAGGAGATTGCAAGCTGTTGTCTCAGTTTCATTAATGAAGCTCTCAGTTTCAGTAATGTCTTCAGGTGCATTTGAGCAGATCAGACATGCCGTGGGTGTGAGTCGACTGTAATTGTTTCCAGCACAATGCAGAGAACCCTAATGAGCCATGTTGGCTTTCACTGCCCTTAAGCTGTTATCTATTGTCAGCGATCATTGTTACACTGTCGAAGGTTAGCAAAGCCTGACCTACGCCATGCAAAAGACTACAGTTCTTTCATACTGTCGGACTATAAAGGTAGGAATGAAATGGTCTCTTCTTTACTCAATTGTCGCATTTTAGCGGTGCTAACTAACCATTACAAGTATGAAACATTCCTTTACCTAGGGTTAAAAGTGGGCTTTAGAACAATAACCCAGGGTTATGTGCAGTGTAAAAAGGCCCTTGTGAAACGTTCCTTTACCTTTTGGGGTTTAGAACAGCAGTAAGCCGGGGGTTTTATTGAAGAACAGCAAAAGCCAATTGAGAAGAATACCAAGTGAAATGAAGATATACAATAAGGGAAAGATGAATGTTAAACATAATAAAAAAAGAGTACATAACAGAGTAATGCTTCACTTCTGGATATAATAAATACCACCTAAGCAGTATTTTTGTTTGAAATATTGTCTATAGCATTAGAAAAGGTTTTCCACAGGTGTGTTTGATCTTCAAACGTACTGGTATTATATAACAAATCTCTCAGTGCTAAAGATAGAAATCTACAGTATTAGTTTACAGAGCTGGACATAAATGAGGGATTGTGAAGCAATAACATCAGGATGATGGCTAAACCACAGCTCTGATCCACTGTAGTCTTGCACTTCACCCCTGCACGCTCACACAGACATGTGCTTTCACCACACAAACACTGTCTATTGTTCACATATACACAGCGATAAATCACTGAAAGACCTAATCACTCTCTCATTATACTATGTTGTAGGCTATATGCATTTACCAGGAAAATTACTGTAATGACAGATGTGACCGCTCACAGATAACATGTTTACATAAAAGGCGAGAACATTCAGTATTATGCTACAAATTCATTTAGTCTGCTATTTATCAATGGTCATGTCTGCTCTTTGCTCTGGTGTAATAAATATAATCTGTGAGAAACATTAATGCAGAGTCACCATCTGCCACATGGAAAATGTACTTGTAAATAAAGCATTCTCTTGCTTGAAACATCTGTACAGCATTTCCTCTGTTTAATGTGCTCTTTTGTGGTAAAGGTAAAAATGCAGATTTTTTTTTTTAAAAAGTCCAGTTTCAGATTTGGCATAACCCCCAGAAGGAACCCTGTTTGTTTCTGTGTCTCTGCCCTGATAGACCTAAACCATGGGCCTTGATTTTTACCCTCGAGTTACATACCAACCAGACATCAACAAATCTGAACAACAATAACTTTCAAAAGCCCCGTAAGCTTTTCGGCTTACAAAACTAAATAAATATGGTATTTTCTTGGTTATTCCCCTTGATCGTAAAACATTTTCCACTAGCACAGTATTTTCTGACCAGTGTGCCAGGTGAGTTTACATATGAATTCTGATACATACATACATACAGTACATACATAGTACATACATACGGATCAAAACAGATGGAAGGATGAAAACCTCAATATTTTGTGTTGCTCAATTGTAGATTCTGCTTTGAAATCATTTGGAAAATATTTTTGCTGATGGAGCAAAAACTGACAAAGTAATTGGTATTTTGTAAAAAAAATCTTATTTACTCAATACTAACTATTTGTTTATTTAACATTTGCATTAAAAAATATCACACTCATTCACAATTGTGCTGCTGGTCCCAGTATTAGCCTGGCTGTGAATTACCACAGTGATAATATTTGGAACACCACTCTTTTCATATTTAAAATGCATTTTTTTGTCTGGTTAAAAAATTAAGAACATGCTATAAGAATTCTGAAAACCTCTTTTGACTAACTGAATCCAGGAGTCTATTGTCCTCTATGCATTAGTAGTTCGTAAAGGAGGTTTATATTGCCCTCAGCCTCAGATGTTGGGGCCTTTGTATGAATCGAATTATGAAATCATTATGTTTGCAAATCTGAGTCCATTCATTTTGCAGTTAAATGAGTCATGTTTTCTATATTCACTGATATCCTTTTTTTGTACATGCTTAAGTTTGTACATTCAAGTGTGTCAGAGTCATAATGTCTGTCACCTCATTGAAGTTTTATTCAAGATGTAGCCACTTCAAACTTCCATTATATTTACAATACAGTCAGGATGTAATGCAATCACAGCATGCAAACAAGAAAAACCTGTATTTTTTATTCAATGTGCATTAATTCCACTCTATTATTCAATCTTGATTTGCTTCCTCTCCCGCAATTGCACTTGATTTAAAAAAAAAAATTACACATCATATACGGGACATTACGTTGTGTGGTACTGTATGTACATTGCCTTAGGCTAGAGCAACAGTCTACCAATAGTCTCCAATTCTCACAGCAAATGTTAGGTTCAAGATAGTTTGTAAGGTGGTTTAATAGTAATCGTAATTGACATTGGCCCCGTGTCTGTAGGAACCAGGGTCCTGTTGGCTCATAGGTGCATTCTCATCATGATGATGCTGCCGGCCCTGGTCATTTGATCTGGCCTGGTCCATCCAATAGGAAAGATCAGTCTCAAGTCTCTGGAAATACATAAATGTTGAATGAGAGCGGATATTATACTGTATGGAAAAAGATTTAGGTTACATTTGGGTTTTGTTTTTTGCGCAGACACAAAAGAGATAGACAGCAAATGAATGAGTACACATTGCAGACCAGACTCACACTCAAAGTGTCACAGTGCAGTGTTCAAAGCACACTAGGTTAATCTGAGACATCACCCTGTTCTCATTATAACTATATTTAGGCTCAGCTTCTTTTGAAATTAGCTGATAATTACTTGACATCCAGAGGTTATATCAAAAACATATTCATTGTGAATATTTAATGTACTTTGATTCTCTTCGAAATAAAACGACGAGGCAGACTGCATTTGATAGCATTATGACAATTGACATAGGCTATTTGACATCATTTGTGTGATTATTATTTTACTCACTGCCTCATCATAGCCCATGTTCATGAATTGCTGGATCCACTGCTGGACGTCGGGGCGGCTTCGGTCCCACACGTTTCTCTTAGTCCTGTGAAGAGCTGACAGAAACTGTTTAGCCTTGGACTGCGACACTGCGATCTGTGCTTTAGGCCTGGCTTCCAGCTCCTTTGCTGTGTGAAAAGAACAGGAAACATTCAAGGCCAGAGACATAGGCACGTTCTGATTTTGCTGAGGTAGACATGTTCCTGGGTCAACATATTTTGTTGATCCTGGAACAACATTCCGGTCTGAAAATTTAATCATAACTATATCCCTACCCCTAAACCTTACCCTAGCCATAAGTTATCCCTAAAATAAGAGGGAAATGATAGGTGAATAACAAGATGGGTAAACTTTCCTTTAAATCTTGTTGAAGAAACAAAATAAGTGGTTGTAACGAATGTATGTTGTTGTGGCAAGGAGGCGGGAACCGGCGAACATATAACAACTTTAATAATCATAAAATAAATAAACACAAAATGAAAGTAAAGGTGGCAGTCGGCTGTGAGGGGCTGCTGCCTTTACTTTCGTTTTGTGTTTATTTATTTTATGATTATTAAAGTTTTAAATATATACATATAAATATACTATATATACATATAAACATAACATAAAATAAATAGTCCAGGCCTGGTCCTCTCTCATCGCTCCTCCTTTTATGCTTCCGCTCCTCCATGATAATATGAGACCGGTGAAGTGCGCAGGTGTCGCTCATCATCAATCACGACTCCGGCGTTTTGTCGTCGAAGTGCACCACATCATTTGGGTGTTCACAAAGTCTTTCCAACATCAAACATCGCTGTTCTTCATCTTGTATCATAAATAAATGTGATGTCATTCTCAGACAAGGCTATTATTATGTGATTTTTAAAATTGGCTTTCAAATCATTTTGAAGTTAGGCACCATTGGGGTTGTCCTAAAGTTAAGACAGTTTTTAGGATTTTTTGTGGAGTTAGGACCTTCTGTATACCCTTTTCCTATCTGTAGTTATAAGATTATGCACTTAAAAAAATGTCATTTTGTAAATTGACACAACTTTTAGGACAACTTTTGTCCTAAATGAGGTCCTAACTGAAATGGCCATGGTTACCAAACAGATAAGATAGGATTCTAAAGTTAGGGTCTTTCTGTAATGCGCCCCCAGGAGAGTTTCTGATTCTTCCACAAAAATCAATGAGGTTCTCACATGTCAAGCAAGTACAGTTGAGCTTCCGTTTACCATATGAGTACTCTATGTATGTTCACTGATCAGTGTTTATGTATAAATAAAAGCCAAATTAAATCTGTTTACAGCATTCACGTCTCTTCAGAAACCACTTGATTCATATGGATTTATTTTACAATCTCTTTATGAACGTGAATTGTCTTTCAATTGGGGAATTAGAAATCTCTCAGATTAAATTAAAATATATTCATCTGTGTTTGTTCAAAGATGAACAAAAGGAATGACATGAGGGTAAGTGATGACAGAATTTTTGGGTGAACTTTAATGTATAGTTATAATACCTATAATGCATAAAGGGGATCAAACGGACCCAGCATGCTGTGATTTTTAAAATATTTTATCAACGACAACATGAATTCTCCATGTTTCTGACCCTCATCAATGTCATTTTCAGATTTCTTGGTCATAGGATGGGGGTATATATATATATATATATATATATATATATATATATATATAGGCTATATATATATATATATAGGCTATATATTTGTATCACAACCCCAAGGATGCATAAGGTGGTCAAATTGATCCATTTTCATTTCCTATAGAATTTTGAGTCAGCACAGTATTTTCGAATACATTTTTTGTCAAAAATAATATTTCTTTTCTGAGGATTATGTGAAAATCTCTTCTTTTTTTTTGCTCCGAGCCATGAATTTGCCTCAGACACCAACTGTGTCTGAATACGTATATCTCACTACTATATAGTAGGTGAAAAGCAGCATGTAAAATGCAAATAAATGACCTACTGCTTCTGCCATGAGTTATATCCAATGGACACTTTACTATCCATTCCATTGACCATGGGAGAGGAGTCGTGAATGGCAGAGAAATTACACAACTCACTCTATAGCTCACATGACAAAGCTAACACAGTGGCAGATGTAGTACATTGTGACTATATATATATATATATATATATATATATATATATATATATATATATATATATATATATATGCGGTTTCAGATGCAGTAGATGAGTAGAGAAAGGTCACAAGGACAGCTGAAGGCTCAAACAAAGGAAGATGTGCAAACGGCCCAAAAGTTATGCATAGAAAGGTACAAATCTAATGTGAAATGTTCTGTCTCTATATGTAAAGATCACTTTCACAGTCTGTGAGAAATGTTGGGAGTGAAGGTTCAGACTTAAATATAATCTACAGAGATTTAAATTAGTTTAGAGTTTAAGAAAAAATTACAACTATAATTTAAAAAAAGAATAAATTATATATTTTGTAATGCATATATAGCCTACAAGGAAAGTGGAAAAATGAACATGTTTGATATATTAAAACATTTGTGTATCATCGATTATTTTTATTATTTTTAATAATAGGACACCTATTTACCTACAAGAAAACCATTAATTCCAATACAGGTCATTTTGACCCCCTTTATGCATTAATGTATTTTTTTTTTTTTTTTTTTTTTTTTTTTTTTTGGTTCATGCATTCTAAACGAGCAGACCCTAGATCAGATTAAAAAAGAAATGTGTGTTTTAAGCACAGAGGATGATAACAGCCTAAAGCGACAGCACCCCTGCCCAATTATCTTGCTCTGACGATGACACATAGAGACTCTGACCTGATCTACAGCCCAAAGCTTCCGCACCTCCATGTTATAAATATCAGCGATGCCTTTAGTTTATAATCATCCATGTTATCTTCCCTTGGAACATATCAGCCATCAATCTCTGTCAGTTTTGGAGGTCAGAAGCTGATTTATGGACAAGTGTGAAGAAATTGATGGAGAAAAAGGCATCAGGAGGGCATCAGGCTATGATTAAAGATTGATGGGAAAGGGCTAAACCGTTGGCATGATGGGCAGGGTGGGTGATTAGGTGGAATATGCTGGTAGAATAAGAGAGTTAATAAACCATATATCATTAACCAGTAAAATGTTTAAAATGGATGCTGATATTATCATACCATCTTGTTTCATGAGGATCCTGTGAAGTCTTCTCTCGGATGAACCACCTAAAAAAGCAAACAATGTTGTTTAAATATGTTGAAATAGATTGATTTAAATCGTAAATGTAGGCCCAATATTTAATAAGACTGTAAGTAATTCCAAAAATGGTGTCATCCTATATATCTCATACCACAGCTGTCTGTCTCTCTTTACATTCTTTACACCCACCGCAAAGTAACAGTAGAGTTATCTGTAATATCAATATCAGTTGTGTCAGCTTAAAATATATTGACACCATATGGAAATCATAGTTGACTGAACCTTACTGCATTCTTTTCAGATTTTCTTTATAATTATGCTTTAAAACTATCTCTGTGTCAGAGACCGTGAGTTTTAGAGGAAGTCAACAAACTTTGTGGGTTGGTCTCAAATGCCACTATTCAGGTGAACACACAAATCCTACAAAGAATACAAGTTGTCAAATTAAAGGCCTCAAAATTTTAGGGCGTTGCCTACAATGACTAATTCATAAAAAAATATATATCTTCCGTAGTCCAAGCTTCAGAACAATTAATACATCTGTAAAACAGTGGTGCCCAATCCTGTTCCTGGAAATCTACCTTAAAGGGATACTTCACCTCTGGAAAGATGAATGTGTATTTAAAATTGGTCATTTATGTAGAAGAAATGTGAAGACATTTTTTAATTTGGAGCTTTCTAGACTGAGAAAAGCCAGAAAATGTATTTTTGGCTTATGTGGATGAAAGACAACAACTCCCAGAATGCACTTGCTTCGCTGCCCTAGGAGGCCACGCCTACCGGTTAGAGAGCGCAGTTGAAAACAACAAGGTTAGGCTACCAGTGAGTCTCCGTGACGAGTCTGCCTGGGATTTCAAGATCGCCCAAAATGTCCATGATTCGGCTTTTGCGTTCTACAGTCGCCATTCATCATGTTTACTGTGGCGAGCAGGACGAGGCTGACGGCCGCGGGAGAACGGCGCAAGGCCGGTGGCGTCATTACTGAGACTTAGCAATGTTAAAACGCACATCAACCGATCACTTGTTTAGCGTTCATGTAAACACTACATTCAGATTCACCAATCGGAATGAATTCCGTTAGATTGAAACAAGAGGTGTGCATGTAAACAATGAATGGCGACCGCAGAAAGCAAAAGCTGAATCCCGGACATTTTGAACGATCTCGCCCGCCGGACAAGTCCGGGAAAAGGAGGATGGTAACCCCTACTACTCAGCTTTCTCTTACTATTCAGCTTTCTTCACAGAACAAGAGCCTGCTAGCTTAGCTTCCAAAGAAAGACGGCTGACTGTGTGTACATTATGTGAGTGAGATCCCACCCTCTTTGGGCGGGTTGAACAAATGCGGAACAGCCCCTACTACTGGCTGTAGTCTTTAGCCTCTGGCCAGAAAATCCTCCGATGACGCAAAATTACGATTTTTGCGTCATCGGAGGATTTTTTCCAGACAAAAAATACATAAATCTCTCCTCTCAGGGGGATATGAGGGTGGAAAGCATGGTAATTCGAAAATACTACAGGTTTTCAACTAATACAAAGCTTAATGCTAAATCCTGAAGTATCCCTTTAAAGCAACGTTCAGCTGGATCTGAATTCTGTGGGTATGTAGATCTCCAGGAACAGGATTGAGCTCCATTACTGTAAACAACAGGACATTCTAGGCCAAATTCTTCCCAAAGGGGGCACTGAAATTTAGCATGCATATTCTTGCTCAAGTGGTTACTTTACCTAATATTATCAAACAGAGAAAGGAACAAAAATAAAGGGTGAAAAATGAGCCAATCAAGGTTCAACAGACAATACATTCATTTTTGATTGGCCAATGGCTATGAAACTTGATGTATACATGCAGCGTATGATGCTGTGTCTATATAAACAACTGAAACAATTTGAAATCAGAAATGCCAAATTTCATACATTTGTTGTGCAAGGGGTGCTATGTCAAAGATGTGCAACTGTGATTTAGTTAGTTAAAATGACCAGACAATCAACTATGCCCAGCATTTACAGCATCTGATCTTTAAAATGTTGCCATTTTGGTTCTCCACACATGCTTGAACCCTGATAATTGCAGCTTGTCGCTATATTAATGTATAAGTTTTCAGATTCCCTTTTTATACAATGTAGAGTTGACTTGTTACAGAAGGAATTTTGAAAATTTTGAAAATGTAAATAATGTATTTTAAATGACATACTGTAAAATTGTATATTTTATGCTCATTGAAATGTTGTTGTAAAAGTAATTGTAAATATGTTAACAATGAAATATGTTCAGTTCTAAAATGTAATGCAATTGATCCATATTCTTGCTAAATTAAACAAATGGGGCATGGTTAATCATGCATTGTAAAACGCTGTTGAGTTCAAAGTCTAACATTTTTCATGCCTTTACATTTTGTCACATTTCACAAAACCTGTTTACAATGCTTATAAGTTCACTACACCCTCATTAAAGAAGCCACCTCTGAAATGTGGTGTCTGAAAGCCCAAACGCACTATGGAAAGCCTTAAATGACATACCCGAGGGTGAGCAGACAGACAGGATGCTCATGAGAAGGACGGCTTGCACACCGAGGCTGTGGAGTGACATGCTGTTGTTCTATCAGCTGTGGCTGCACTGTGCGGTGGGGAAGGATTTGGTCTCGGGTGTGATGAACGACGAGGCGCCATCCTGGACGAACAGGCAAACATTCCTACAGGCGACCTGTTAGCTCTTGTGGAGGAATGTCTGTAAGAAGCCAGCAGAAAGCCCCCTACCTCTACAAATACCACAGTGTGCATGATGTTTTATTGCGTGTACCGGTTGATTCGAGGTCTCAAGTTTTTAACTAAACTAAATTTTGGCAACACTTTACAAATACGTTCATTAGTTAACAATAGTTATACCTTGGTTAACATGAACTAAGAATGAACAACACTTCTTCAGCATTTATTAATCTTAGATAATATTAATTTCACGTTACGTTATTAAAATCAAAGGTTAGTATGTTGCTTAATATTACTCAGTACTTAAATATATAATTACACTGTAACAAGGACACCTTGAAATAAAGTGTAACCAAATAAAGTGGGTAACACTTTATTTTACAGTGCCCTTACATGTATGTTACATACTTACCATAGTAATAACAGTACATTATGCATAATTACATGCAACTAACCCTCAAACAAATCCTAATCCTACCCTAACCTTATAGTAATGTAGTTAATTAGAATTACTCAGTACTTAAATATATAATTACACTGTAACAATGACACCTTAAAATAAAGTTTAACCACTGAGGATTTTAATCATAAAGTTAGTCTTCTTGCTGTAAGAATGATTAGCATGAGCAGTAAACAGTATTATTTATTAATATCTAACAGGAATATTCAGCAATCACCATTTTCTAAATTGCCCAGTTACAGCAAACCGGCTATTGAATATTTATGTTATGCTGTCAGTCTAGTAATCCTATTTTATGCTCATTTTACTTTCCTGTTTTTTTTTTTTTTTTTAGGGGGTACATTTAGGGGCAAAAGCATCAAGACAACTTGGGAGGGAGACAGATGTTTCTTCAGATGCAATAAACATCATCTTTTTCTTTCTAACTCAATTTCCTGCCATAGCTTTGAAGTCCCTGCACGCTGTAGGACATCAGGCTTATGGCTATTTCTCAAATGTACCGCAGTAGCTTCCTGGTTATATGTTTATGCGTGGGAACCTGCAAAGCAGAACCAACTCTTGACAGAGTCAGAACCAGAGTTCTCATGTAGCACAATAGAACTCACTGTAGATTTTCATCCTTTATCAAATTATGATGTCTAAGTGAGTTAATGAATCAGATTTTCTGATCTTAATTAGTGCAAAATATACACTACCGGTCAAAAGTTTGGAATAATTTGGATTTTTTTTTATATACATACAGTATAATAAGAAATGCCGGTAACACTTTTTTTCGATGGTCCACTTCTACTAACTATAAGTAACTTTGCAACTATGTCAACTAGCAGCCATTAGTGTATTAGTAGACTGTCTACTTAATATCTGCTAACACTTTATTTTGATATGCAACTAACCCGAACCCTAACCTAACAGTCTAATAATAGTCTATAGATACTCTAATGAGAGTTAGGTAGTTGCAAAGTTACTTATAGTTAGTAGAATGACTAAAGTGGACCATCAAAATAAAGTGTAACCCAAATGTTTCTTGAGCAGCAAATCAGCATAATAAAATGAGTTCTGAAGGATCATGTGACACTGAAGACTGGAGTAATGATGCTGAGAATTCAGATTTGCCATCACAGGAACTACATTTATATAAATATATTCAAACAGAAAACCATTCTTTTACATTGTAATAATATTTCACAATATTACTGTTTTTACTGTATTTTTAACCAAATAAATACAGTCTTGGTGAGCAGAAGAGACATGTGCCCAACTTGGAAGCATCAGAGCCGGTAACACTTTACAATAAGTCTAACAATAATGAAATAACGAGGAACAAAACATTTCATTTTAATTTATGTACTACTACGTGCATTTTTTACATTTAAAATATATAAATTAACATTATTGTTTCAAATATAAATTTAAAAATTTTACATTAGATTAATAAATGCTGTAAAGCATTCATCTACATCCAAATGCTGTAATAAAATGTTGTTCATTGTTTATTCATCATGCACTAACTGCTGAATGCACTAAATGCTGCCAACTATTGAACCTTACTGTCAAATGTTTTGATATTAAGTATTAATATCCAAACAAGCTAAAAGAAAATGTAACTTATAAAGAAAATCACTGAAAATATGTTTTCATGATATAAGAGTTTATATGTCCTTGTATTTGTGTAAAAGCTTACACTTATACTGATACTATTCATAGTATACTGGAGTTATTATAAGAACATGTTCCTGCGTGTACTTGTCCTGAGGGAGGTGACCCTTGTTCAGAGGGTCATCTCTTAACACCTGGACTGCATTCCCACCTGATAACAGAACACCTGCCTGCTCTGTTGTGCTGCTGAATAATGGATATTTGCCCTGCTGCTTTTACTCTGTGTAGCACATTTACATTTAATTCATAGCAAGAACAAATGCAGTGTACATGTATTTTAAAGTGCCCCTATTAGGCTTTTTTGGATATTGCCTGTTGTGTAATATAGCTGTATATATAGGCTACAGTATGTGTATATATAGATGTTTGTGAATGTAAACATTTTTTAAAGTGCACGATAAATTGAGTTATTGTCTCCCAAAAGAAAAAAGCAAGTCTGAACTGCCTGAAACAAGTCATCAGTAATTCCAGTCTTAATTCCTGCATGACCCTACGTAGATTGGTAACACATTTGCACAATGACAGCCTTAGAATACAATGACATACCATGGTATATGGTAAATATGTCTATTTTGAACCGCCCTCAAACACTGTAGTTGTAGCTGAGGCCTGGAAGAGTTTGGTGTGTGTTGTTGACATGTTGAGAAGAAGCTGTTTTCTGTGCTGCAAAAAGAGAAATCCACTTTGCATGCACTTCAAGAGGACGAGGACTCAGGGTCTAACTTATATGGAAGAACCGACGCTATTTGTATCACTGTGTATACAAGTGCTGAGGAATCCTCTGGAGCTGAAATTTCAGATATGGGTTTTCATTCCCTAAACATGGTTAAGCGGTAACCCAATCAGACTGGGCAATCTGACCAATCAGAACAAAGCTCTCGGTAAGGAAGGGTTTAGATAGACCGGATCCTTTATTGAACCGTTTTAGACATTTAGAAAAGAGGTGATGTTGCAATACTGTATATTATGAGGAAATTGTGTTTTTTGACCTGGGATGCATGTAAACCTATTGTAGGAGTCCTGCAAAACAAAATTAGGACACTTTAAAATAGCATAATAGGGGAAAATACCACAGTGTGGATGATGTTTGGGTTCGGAGTGGTTTGATTGCTTGTACCATGTTGTTCAAGGATTTTAAATAGCATAACAGGGGCACCTTAAAGAAGAACCAGAACAAATATCTATTTTTTCCAAGCAATAATAAATAAATAAATAAAAAACAGTTTGTGAACAGAACACTTTTACTTGATTTGGATGCTCTTACATAACAGGTTTTATGCAACATATAATAAAAAAAAAAAAAAAAAACCTTTCTCAGGGTATCTTGCCCTGGCTCAAATCAAGTCTAGCTGAATAATAAAGGCTGTTTGTCTCTTTTTCCAAGAGCCGTGCCATAATGAAAGGGGCAAATGGTCTCGATAACACACACTCCGATTCAGATGGAGTTATTCTTCTGGAGCGGGAGGGTCGTAACCCAGGCGGCTGGCAGAAGGAAAGTGAGCCCAGAAAGTTCTGGCCAATTCCTCGATCTTGTCATAACCAGCATGAGAACGCAGCTCTTCAATCCAGCCGAAAAAGTCTGAAGAAGTCATTGCCCAGTTAGGCACATTCCTTTTTTCTCTTGATTCAGCTGTGAGCCAAGAGAGAAGGCAAAGAGGTCAACAAGAGCGATACAAGATCAGATCCTTATACAGAACATCAATGGTTTACTATCGTGTGCACGGGGTAAAAGGCCTTTCAACTTTCAGAAAACATCACAGCACTTTCCTAAATATCTGTTTGTCTGCATGCACTGTGATGGGTCCTGAATCACGAGGCTATAATGTGCGATGACAAAAGGCTTATTCTGAGTTAATTGGATCTAATTTGTAATAATATTCAAAATGCTGCAAATTCATTTAGGCCATTATAATTATCACACATACAAAAAATCATTCAATGAGTTCACTAGATTTTCAGTAGCTGTGGAATAAAAAGACCTTGGGTTTAAAGCCACATTCACTGTTTAGTTGGCAGAAAAAGATGATTCAGAATACCAATTAATTGCTCTTGTGGAAGGAATGGCTTTGCTGTGAAAGATGTGTAAAGTGATGCAACCTGGGATTCATTTGTGAAATATGCATCTACTACCATTTCTACTCCAATATGTACATAGGTCATTTATTAAAAATATTATTTTTAATATAAACAAGCTATTTCACATTTCTTTTTGCAGAAATTATTTATAATTCTATAAATTTGTCATACTTTTTTCCCCAATTGTCATATTTTAGGACCCATTGCACCTCACAGTACAGGTTACAAATGAAATAGTTTATAAAGTGATTTAAAACTCACCTTGGTTTTCCTGTGCCCCTGTAAGGCAAACAAACAGAGGGACATTGAATATATTTATATATATCAAAAAGAATTAACAACTTTTTTAAGGCAAGAAACCGAAGGGAATGAGTATTTGTGAACATAATAGAATGTGGCTGACTGCTGACACATCTGGTAGGAAAGCAGACAGCACTGTGACTTTTAAATTAATGCACTGATTAATGCACTGACTTCATTTAAGACTAATCATTCCAATGATGCCCCGTTTTTAGTAAATCTGAAGAAAAGAACAAACAAGGTTAAACTAAATTTCAGTTTATGCATATATGGTGCAAATACCTTGAGAGCTTCTCAAGGTCTTGATTTAATGGCAAGAATGTCACATTATTTATAAGCTCCCATTCATCTGTTATCCTTGTCTGTCACAGCTTCAATGTTTACAGCAGCCGACTGGTAAACTCGGGCACACACTCACTCTAAAAAGCAGCAGAGCTGTCTGATTCGGTAAGCAGTCCCATGTTTGGGAGGAACAGATGAGCTTTTGTCTGTTTTCAATCTCAATGTTCTGCCAATGTTCTTTCAGGGGTTTCAGCATGTTTGACAAAGCCAGCATATTTCAGCTAAACAAGTACGTCAAACCTGATAGCCTTTAGCTGTTGTTATGTCATTTGCGCAATTGTGCCATTCTTGTCTATAGCTCACAACAGATTCACATGAGAAAAATATTCAAATAAGTATAAAGGCTCCAACTTGAGTGCTAAAACAAAATTTCAGGAGCACTTTCTATGAAATATTTTAATGCATTATAATAGTATTCTTCTTGCATAATGCAAACATAATGCCTTATATGTCATATAATATGTTAGATCTCTTATAATATGTATAATTTCATGAACAATTGTATCAACAGTTATAATACATTATAATACTTACAGCACTTTATTTTACAGTTCTGTTCTGCATGCACTGTGTACAATAAGTAACCCTAAACCTAACCCATATTAAGTCCTTTCTTGTGTAAATACACTGCAAGTGCACATACGGTTTAAAAAAAAAACAAAAAAATTTTTGGTTATAACTTTTAAGTACTATAATGCATTATACCTGATTTACACCACACCATGTTTGTTCATCCGGCCAGAGGAGAACTGGCACTCTTATTTTCTCTTTTCTCCATTTCTGTCTCCGATGGAGTTCCTTGCCTCTGTTGCCTTTTGGCTTGCTTAGTTGGGGATACCTAATATTTAGCAATATTACTGACTTTTCCTAAAAGCATCATAAGCCTAAGTTGATCGTAGAGACCATTGGTGGCAATTGTTCTACGACCAATATGCGTTCGATGCTTTTGGTGCATTATACAGTAAACAGGCTTCATAGTTTTTTTCAACAGCTCATGTTTTACTTCAGATTTATGATGAATACAGATGAAGATTTATGAAGACGTTTTTTCCTATACACTACTATTCAAAGGATTTAAAATAAATTAATAACTGTATTCAGCAAGAATGTATTAAACTGTTCAAAAGTGACAGGAAAAACTTTGTTATTCTATTTCAAATTAATGTCCTTTTGAGAGGTCTATTCGTCAAAGAATACTGGGGGAAAAAAACGGTGTCACAGTTTCCAAAGCAAGACTAAGACCGCAAGCAGATGTTTTTAACATTGATGATTATCAGAAATGTTTATGAGCAGCAAATCACCATATTAGATTGATTTCTGAAGGATCATGTGAAACTGAAGACTAATGATGCAGAAAATTCTGCTTTGCAATCACAGGAATAAATTATATTTTATAATCAAAAAATTATTTTAAATTGAAATATTTCACAATTGTACTGTTTTCACTGGGTTTTTGTGTCACTATTATTAACCAATAGGTGAGCAAAAATAAATAAATAAAGATGACTAATGATCACAATGACTAACAAATAAAAATGACTAATGATCACAATGACTAACTTTTGAATGGTAGTGTACATAATCAGTGTCAAGTTTTCCTACCTGTGAAAGAGAGCAGTCCAAGCCAAACCACACAAAGGAAGAATGAGAAATACAGACGAAACATGGTCACCTGAAAGTAGCATGGCAACACACTCAATATAAGGCTCTACAGTCAATTTTCTATTTTCAAACTTCAAAGAGATTCTAACATAAAACAGGAAAAAAATGATTGCATTAAAGGAACCACAGAAATGATTCTTACATCAGTGTGTCTGCCTAAGATTACCTGCAGCAGCTGTTCCTGGATCCAACTGTGGTGTCATGGAGCCCAGACCTTTAAGTAGAACCCCAAGTCAGGGCTGGAACTGTCTTGTTTACCTTTCACATGGACCTTTCATATGTCATACCCTTCATTTCTTTGCTCGTTCACTCTATAGCTCTTTGTTTGCAGGGGATTCTCACACATTTCTCCACAGCTGAAAGAATCCCTTGTTCAAGTAGCGGCCTTACGGTCCAACAATTCTAGAAGCTTTTCTCTGGGTTTCCACCTCTCCCTTTTAGAATACTGCAGTTGTCTGTATGTGTCATAGTTTACAAATGCGAGTTTATATTTCAGAATTCTGATTTTATTTCATGCAATTGCAATTTTCTAACTTGTAATTCACCCTTTTTTCACTGAATTGTGATATATAAACTCACAGTTGAGAGAAAAAGTCAGGATTGTAAGACACAGTCACAATCCCCCTTTTTATTTTTTATTCAGTGGTGGACACAAGCTTCCACCAACCTCTGGACTGTGAAGCAGACTTAAGTTATAGGTTCTCTCCCATTGGGTATACGCAAAGTAAATGAAAGTGGCAGTGTGTGTTATAACTGACATAAAACAGTAATTACTTAATAAAAATAAAGTAAAGAAAATATTCTGCATGTTTCTAAAGTTTTCAACATTGGGCTAATTTGCTGGCAGACAAAACAATGAATTCAGAACATTCCAAAAAGTTGCCAAGATAAACCTGTTATATTATATGGCTCTGCAATGATATAATACTTCAGCGCCCTCCAGTGACCAGTATGTCTAAATGCAAAGACTTCTTTGGAGACTACACTCAATTATGCTATACTAGTAATACTGTAATTACAGTAGTATTGCACAATATGCAAATAATATTCAGTATGTAGGCCTATAGCGGATGTATATAACTGGATGGCCTTCTACAACAGAACACATTGCACAGACTGGAGTATCCCACAATGCAACAAACTTTCTCGACTTGACTTTCAAATTCAAGCATCACAAACATAGACATCATAGGCCTATGTCTATGGTCACGAACCCCAAGAACTTTCTTTTATTCCACATGCTCTTTTAAAGCTGCAGTCTGTAACTTTTGGTGCTCTAGTGGTTAATAAACATAACTGCATGCATCTTAAGGAAGAACATAGCCGGAGCTATTTCTCTCTGTTTATGTCTATGAAGAGTCACGCCGTTATACTCCGCAGTGGTACGACCCGTATCAAAAGGGACTGTAAGATTTAAATGTTGTTCGTTTGAACTTTAAATTAATCAAATAATCTTGAGAAAAAAAACAAACAAAAAAAAACAGTGAGTGTCCATGAAAATATTAAGCAGAACCACTGTTTTCATCATTATTAATAAGAAGAAATGATCTTGAGCTCCAAAAAGGCACCATTGAAGACTGGAATGGCTGCTGAAAATTTCTCTATTCCATAGGAATAAATTACATTTAAAAAAAGTGTGTGTGTGTGTGTGTGTATATATATATATATATATAATTGATTTTAAATTGCAATAATATTTTGCAGTTGTTCTGTTTTTACTGTATTTTTGATCAAATAAATGCAGCCTTGGTGAGCATGAGACTTAAAAAAAAGATCTTATACTGACCCCAAACTGTTCAATGGTAGTGTATGCAACCAAGAAACTATAAAAATCACACAGGTTTGTTAATACTCTTGCAAAGTGTTTAATTAAACAACAGTATTTAAACTTTTTGCACAGCTATCATGGATGTGGAGCGGACTACACTGTCCTTTTCTGCATCTTTTTTTCTTTCCTTAAATAAACATGGTTTAAATAACAATGCTCAGTAACATTCAGACGTACCATATTTTTTATAAAAGTTTGGAAAGAAAATGAAGAACAAACTCATTTGTAAATAGACCAAACCATTCTCGTTGAATGGTGCCCTTTCGAAATGGAAACTAACAGTTTTGCTGTAATAAGGTCTATGTCAACACTTTAATATTGATACAGATGTGTGAATCTGAATGAGGTGGATATAGTTCTCTTATATATATCAAATTAGCGGTGCTTGAATGTGAAGGTGGCACATTTGGTTAAGCATCTACAAAACATTCATCTTATAAAGACCCTCCTTATTGGCATTTCTCAGTTCATCCAGCAGGAGGCGACTAGTACCCGTCACCAACTCTCTCTTTGGCAACTCTTATGTACATACAGTTTCCTGTAATTCCTCTGTGTCTGTATCCTTGCACTTGTCCCGTGACAACCTTGAATATTGTGCTGCCAAAATAGTCTCAGGCTGTATCAGATGAAGGCCACATCTGTTGGCTTTCATGTAGTGTGAACATAAATTGAGCTGTCGGTCAAAAGGCAATGGGCAAGTGCTTACATTATCACTTGGAAAAGGCGATATTCATTTTTGTGAACCACTCCAGGTGAAAAGATCTTCAGTTAAAGTAACATAGAGACACAGGGACAGAAAGGATACGTCACATCATTACTCTAAATCAACAGTAAAGTTAATTCCTGTGATTTTCCAGTGGGTTGGTGTTCGGCAAGTCCCCTGTTTGCTGGTGAGAAATGAGCGTTAGGTAGGAGTTGCAGATCACTTGGCTCAGTTTGAGGTCAGATCTGGTCTGGTTGTAAGGCTCATTTGTGTGTGGAAGGTCACTGGAGGGGATTGATCAGATAAAGCTTTTCTCCATGTTCGCTAGTGAAAATGGGAGCTTTCTTGTAGTGCTCTAACAGTTCATCCATAGAATTGAAGCGGCGTTGACCGATACAGTAAACTCCATTCGACAACTGCACCTTGAAGTGTTTGTTCTTCCCCACTGCTTTCAGAGACACTGAGAAATCACTTGGCTAGAGAGAAAGAAACAGAATATTCATTAGCGAGCTTCAGCCTACAGATGGCGCCATAAGCTCTAGATTTCGAGTTTGAAACAACTGCTCTGGATTGACAAGCATTCTGTATGTGTCCACGATAAAGAAATTTACTTTAAATGTCAAGCTTTTAAAAATGTACTCTGCTGGTTTTGAAAAACATTTTAGAGCTAATAAATTTATGTAAAACTAAACTAATGTAAAAATAACATTTTATTTACACACTGAAGACGTGAATGTTCACACTACAATCATTAATTTTAACTAAAATGTTTGTTTTTTTTACAAACATCAATTAAAGTTTTTAGAGAGTCGCACCACATGACATTTTACAACCTGAACTAACCTCGCCTAGTCATATTTTAAGAGACTTTTTTACCTTGACACACATGATGCTTTCACAACATATTGTAATTATCATAATTACTAAATGACAACCTGGGTGTTTTTACTCTGTGCTGTTCATGTCATCTGACTCAGAATTATACGTTTCTATGGCAACACTATTAACAGCAAAATTAATCTGCGTAATTTGAGTAACCAAAAGACAAAACCACAATACAATTCATTTCGAGTTGGTAATTTTAGTGCTTCAAGAGGACCTGCTATGGTTTTTTACATGTTCAACTTTCTAGGCTGAATACATAGAGAATACATATAATAACTTTATATATGTAATGTTGCTGTTTGAGCATGTCTGCAAAATTCCAAAGCACTTCCAAAGGCAGTTATTCCCTATATTAATAAGTACTGTTTCTGAACTCCCTGAAAACCCTCAATTGTAGTCTTCAGTTTTCTTCCAGGAACGTACGTCACAGTTTTCTTCCAGGAACGTACGTCACAATATTCCTCATTTAAATAATTCCCCGACAAGGTTTTTTTCCACCCCAGATCTGGCGTGACATTTCCCAAACTCTCTTGAAGCGGTTGATCAATCACAACACACTGATCCAGTCAACCAATCAGAGCACATTGTGCTTTTCGGAAGGAGGGGCTTCATAGAGACCATAACTAAACAGAGCGTTACTGACAGACTGGGAAGAGAGGTGCTGCAACAATGTAAAATATGTGAAAGAAAAACGTATTCTAGTAGATCCCAAAAACAAGTTATAAATGCTTTTGGGCAGAGGTGGACAGTAACAAAGTACATTTACTTGAGTACTGTACTTAAGTACACTTTTTGAGTATCTGTACTTTACTTGAGTATTATTTTTTCTGGAAACTTTTTACTTTAACCACTACATTATCGTACTTTTTACTCCACTACATGTCTGTCAAGGTCCTTGAGTAGAAAGTTGTAACGTCAGTCAGGGGATGATTTTGGTTGCAGGGGTTGCACTTTGGTTGCAGGGGCTGCATTTTGGTTGGAAATGAAAGTCGGGTTGACGTCAGACGTCAGACATCCAACGTCGTATTGACGTCGTAACCCGACTGATGTTGGATTCTGACGTCAACCCGATTTTCATTTTCAACTTTGGGTTTGGTCTTCTAAATGCGAATTTTGTCATTGTTTTGGAGCACACTAGCTTATAGATAACAGTAAGGCTAACATATTTATACTAAAAGCCCAAAAACTTTAAATAGAGCACTATTTGAGGGAACAGCCATTTGGGTGTCTGAAACCATTGTGGACGTTATTCAATCTCACATGCAATCCCACTACTGGAACTGTGTTCTAGAAATAAATTTGATATTGATATGAGGGTAGGTAGGCAGGCATTGATTCAAAGGCATAAGGTATTGTAAGTATTACATACAACAATGCAACAATAATAAAACATTGCACTGACATTTACTTTTTACTTCTGATAGTTAAGTACTTTTAAAAACGAGTACTTCTGTACTTTTACTTAAGTAAAGATCGGCCTTTACAACTTTTACTTGTAACAGAGTAATATTTGACCAGTAGTATCTGTACTTTCACTCAAGTAAGGAAGTTGTGTACTTTGTCCACCTCTGCTCTTGGGTTTTCATCTAATATTTATATTCATAAGAAAAATGTTTTAATAGTTTTAGGGTTAGATAATAATAATAACCCTGCAAATGACACCATGGACACAAATAACTGCACAGCACTCAAGTGACTATTCACAGCTATTGACAGCAGTTATCTGGTCACTGCATTTTGATTAGATCCAGATAAAACTCAACTCACAGAGGACTCGCTGTCTCGCACGAGGAAGTCTCCCTCCACTCCCCTCTCGTTCAGCGCACACTCGGCCTGGTGCCGTGTCACGTTGCCATAGTACCAGTCCATTCCGCCAAATTTCCCTGTGTGGGAGGGCCCCGTGTGGCTGTTCTGCTGGGAATGGGAGCCCGAGGCCGTCGATAGCGGACCATCGTTGAGCACAACCACATAGTTCTTTGGCACCAGACCCACCTGCCCACGGCAGTTCTTACACCTCCACCATTCTGGGTCGTTCTCTGGCTTCTCCAGCACCTCCATTGTCTCGCCCTTCTCAAAGTTCAGCTCCTCCTCCGTGACGGAACTGAAGGGGTAGAGCGTCTGAACAGTGTGAAGGACTCTGGGACTTTGACCATTACTGAGGCCCGGCTGTGAGGAGAAGACAGCGGGAAAGTCTGCCGAAGTGTCCTCCACCTCCTCCTCCACTTGGACGTAGTTGGAGGGGAACCAGCCCATTTGACCGTTATAGCTGCCCCTCCACCAGCCGTCACTGCATTTCTCCATCACCATCAGCCGCACCCCCTTCACCAGGCTGAGCTCATCCTCCCGTTCCGCGTTGTAGGCAAACTTCACCGTGGCTGGAGTGTTCAAGTCGTATATTCGTTCAGCCCCGCCCCCATTAGAGGAGTACTCATCCGTGCTGGGAGTTGGAGAGGCTTCCCGTGTGCTCGTTTTGCGTTTCGTTTTCCCCAGGCCTGAGAAAGAGAGAGATGGGTATTAGACATCAGACACAGTAATTATGTAAAACTCGAGCCTCTGAGCGCTGCTAATTAGAAGTAGAAGAGAAAGGCCAGGGATATTGATTAGTGCTGCAAATTCATCAATACTAATCATTTCCTGCTGAAAGAATACATGTGATATAATCACTGCAGACAGCCACATTTCCTATTAGTGTCTTCTACATTCTTAAACCTCATTCATCACATTTTCTGTTGCTCACTTATACTTCACCCTCAAGTCATCCTAGGTGTATATGACATTCTTCTACCAGACGAATATAATCGGAGTTAAATAAAAAATAAAAAAAAGTCCTGGCTCTTCCAAGCTTTATAATGGCAGTGAATGGCTGTTTCTATTTTGAAGTCCATAAAAGTTGATCTATCCATCATATAAGTGCTCCACCCGGCTCCAAGGGGTTAATAAAGGCCTTCTGAAGCGAAGTGATGCATTTGTGTAAGATAAATATCCTTATTTAAAACTTTATTAAGTAAAATATCTAGCTTCCGGTCAAATGAACATACAGATTCGACTTAAGTCTAAAGCGCAACTTACGCGAGTAATGCGACGTACTGCAATATTATATGGACTTCAAAAACAGAAACAGCCATTCACTGCCATTATAAAGGTTGGAAGAGCCAGGACATTTTTTAACTCCGATTGTATTCGTCTGAAAGAAGAATGTCATATACACCTAGGATGACTTGAGGGTGAGTAAATCATGGGCTAATTTTCATTTTTGGGTGAACTATCCCTTTAAACCATGCTTTTCTAAAGATCCAGAGCCTCGCAATACAATTTCAAATATGAAACGCTTGCACAAATGCTTCTGCTACGCAGAGCCGTACCTCTTATGTGGGCATTGTGAATACTGCGAATGGGCAGTGAAATAAATGTGCGATGTGATACAGATCTCAGTGTTGCTGCTTATCAGAGTATAAACATAACGATCAAACCAAACAAGAGACATGTTGACCCATCACTTAAAATAGACTCAGTTGTGTATAGTAAAGAAATACACATTTACATGTGCGCCACACATTAACACACAACCACAAATATCAGTACCCAGCAGTTTCCTTCCTGTAGCAGATGATCCATGCACCCGGTTTCACACACTCATCTCACCATTGCTTTCCCTACTTAGTAAACAACACACAAACACACTTACTCAACCTCCAACCCTAAACTCCTCCCTCTTTCTCAATACACACCTGCAGAGAATACAAAATGACAATAACTTCCTCTCTATACTACGAAAGAATAGGAGGAGAGAGAGAGAGAGAGAAAGAGTGCAGGTGTTCATGTGTCCGCTCAACTGAGGAGAGGGGGGAGAGGGGGGAGAGGGGGGAGAGGGGGGGGGGGGATGTGGCCTACTTTTTAGGAGCAAAAAGCAGCATGATATACTATGTGTGTATTTTTAAGGGTGTGTTGTGAGACAAGGATGCTAAGAATGATGGTTTACATTCACACATGGCGCGTTTCTATTCAAATGAGGAGGAATGTGTCTGGTATTGTGCATTCCTAATGACTGGAGCAACTGTGTATGTCAGGTTTTTTTTTCCCTTCAGAACTGATATTAAATGTAATTTAACCCTGTATAGGAAAGGAAATTATATATTCCATTTGGAGACATATGGATCAACGACAAGGAATTAAAAATCATATTGATATTTTTGATAAAAAAAAAAATGACAGGGTGATACAAATGTCCTAATATCATAATGAATAAAAAGCCTAAATAGAAATATGAAATTCTTGAAAAGAAACCCTTAAAGGGATTGTTCACCCAAAAATAAAAATTCTGGCATCACTCTGTTGTGTCGTTCCAAGCCCATAAGACTTATGGAAGTTCAAGATAAAACATTTTGATTAAATGTTTTCCATTTTTTTAAAGGTTTTCCCCATAGATGAAAACGGTGTAGTGTAAATGGCCCATTAAGATAAGGCCCATTCACAATAAGATAAATAGCATGCATTTAGAAAATAGATAGTGTGATTTTTCATTACATAACAGTAGTTTGACATAATTTTTCATTATCATTTCTTCAAAAATAAAATAAATAAAAAAGCAGTGGTGTGGTGGTAAGCAATGTGCAATAATATGCTATAAAAACCTAAAACAGCTAATTTTATCATATATAAAAAATCCTGAAGTCCATCATGACTGTGTGCCAAGGTCAATATGCCTCTTAAATATTAGATAAGTTTCCCTTTTTGAATCACCATTAACAAACAGGAAGAGAAGTAGGACAAAACCAGAAGGAAGCAGACATCTCTCAAAGGACACATTTATAAAGAGAAACCTCAAATATTTTGTCCCTCAGGTATGATGATCCAAATGCTTCATTAAAGCATTGATATTCTCTATTAGCATACTTTGACATGAGAAAGTGCTGGCTTAAAAAAAAAGAAAAAAGAAAAAGGAGTGGGAATCCTCTAAAGACAGAAGTTCAGAGGCTTTAAGGTCATTTTTTTTTTCCATGGAAACAATTTCTCAGGATAGCAGGATGCAACTCTAACAGCTGGATTTTGAAGTCACACTAAAGCAGGGCTCCATACTAACATTTGGTGGCACCAGTACCTGATTTGGTAGCAATGGGGGTGGGGGGATTTTAAATTATAAAGGTAATTTGATTATAAAATTACTATTATTTTGCATTAATAAGTGCAGTAACAAATAATATCACATGCTTATTTCTTGGAAATGCACATTTGACAGTAAAGCACTGAGCTTGAGCTGAGATGCAAATAAAATGAACTTTTATTAACAAAAGTAACATAAAAAAACCCTTTTTTGTCTTCACATTAAAAATGACATTTAAACTGGATAATATTTAGAGCTTTGAAGTTGTGGAAAAAGTGTGAAGCATTAGAATGTCCTTGGAAACAGTGATTGAATTTCACTCTCAAAAGGTTGTATGAACTCCAAAATGATTAAAGTAAAAACATTTGACTATTTCTGCCACAATACCATGGTTACAGTTAGCATTGCTACATTAAATCCATGGTGAATGTTGGTGATTTGTTGACTGAAAAGCCTTCAACCACTTGTTCGTTCATGGAACAATATTTATTCGGGTTTATCCACGTTTGATCTGATATGGTTTGTAACAGAGAATTCAAATTTGAAATCTTCTCATTAGATCTCACAGCGATGTTTTTAATAATGCAGGCAAATTTAAATGCTTCCTCACTGGACCTCCCAGCTAACAGTGATGCACGGTCAAGATTGGCCAAGAGTAAATCTGTTCTGAGCTAGCGCTGCGCTGTCTAATATCAGAGCTGATAAACTGTCTGCGCAGTGCAGCTCGAACATGAAGCGGTTTCATTCTGTTTTCCGTTTGATGTTTTTCATATGCAACAGAAATGGCAGAAATTTTTTGTTGCAACGGCAAGAAAAAAAGATTGCAGTCTGGAGCCCTGTTAAAGCCAGTGTGAAACATCTATGGTCTCACTGATTTATGTGAGACAAAACACTCAAATACATACTTAATCTAGAGAATGAAGTTGGAAATTAGGCAAGGTGTTTCAGTTACACCAAGTGTCAAGCGTGTTCTTTAACACTCATGGTAACAAACATTAGTCTGTCTGTTTAGGTTTAGTTGGGGAGATTGAGTCATTCTGCTGCTGTTTATAGGCAAAAAGATGATCAAGCCTTTCATTCATAGGCCCTTCTGTGATTTCATTGGCTACAATACATTCAAATTCGAAAGAACAGGATGTCTTGTTTTCTCAACTCACACATCTCCCGGCAGATTTTTCCAAACAAGTGAATTTACTCACAATTAGCCACACCGATACATTTAACACTCATCACACAAGACGCAGTGGTTTTGATCAGTGTGGCTGATGAATTATTCTATATTTTTCTACAAATCTGGCACCATATGTTAAGACAGTGTGCAGTGAAAGAGGCAATCTGTCAATCATGCGTGTTCAATCATGCGGGTGCAGACAAGCACAAACCTCTCTTGCAACGGAGGAGAACATGGGTGGGACAATTAACCGCAGTCTGCTTTCACAATACTTAACTTTGATGTTATTTATGACAATGTGCACTATACAGTATTTCATAAAGAATATGCATGAAACATTAGAGCTTATCTAAACATACTAAAATTAATTCATTTGTCATGTGTTCAGCTAGTATGCACGACACTTTAAAACCAAATAATAAAACCTGAATGGGTTTCATAGAATCTGTGTAAAAAGTAAATGGTCAATTGTAGTATGACACAAAATGGCAGACAGTTATCTTAAAGGAATAGTAAAAAAAAAGAATTGTCATAATTTATTTACCCCCATTTTGTTTTTATGATTATGAACAACACAAAAGAGTTATTTAGCAGAATGTTAATTATCTCTTTTACATAAAATGTTGACCACAAGGCCCCTATTGTCCACAACAATGTAGACTAATGCAGTAGGTTCCACTGGTTTATCTGATGTAATGATTTTTTAAAGCTTTTTTTTTTTAACTTGCAATTTTGCAGATACTAAGAATGTCCATATAAAAGAGAATAAAATAATTATAATTCAAATAATTACATTTCAGAACTTTTAACAGCTGAATGTTACGTGTAAATGGCAACAGAAAGTATTTTCTTTGCACTAATTGCAAATAGCAGTATTTTCTTTTAACCAAGTTTAAATTGTTGTTAGATGCTATACTTAGCGCAAATAGTGGCAGATACTATTTGCACCTGTGTATAGTAGTATATTATAAAACAGTATGCAATAACAAATTCAGTGTATATGATTATATTTATTAATCATAAATGGATGCTGCCTTATTGGGACATTACTTGTCACTATCCCTAAAGCCCTCCCCTACACCTAACTATATCCATTAAACACTTTATTCCCACTATTATATACCTGTTAGGATTTATTTCCACTTTCGAATATTTTCTCCGAGCTGCTATGTAATAGGAAAATGGAGGAATAATGAGTTTGGAAAAATACAGATCACAAGCTAACGCCAACCACCTTACTCTCCACATCACTGATCTGTTTTCACTGGGATTTATTCTGACTAACTCTGCTCACTAACAAGACAGGCTATTTGCATTGGTGTAAATGGATACAATATTATAGAGCTTGGGATAACTAGAAAAAAAATGTATATTCATTATATGGTGTTTTAATATTTATTTATATGACTTCCTCATACATCCAGGCTTTAAATAAATAAAACCATTTTGAGGGGTGAATAAGAATAAGAAATATCTTGATTTTTATAGTTTTAGCAAATCATTTTAAGTCAACTTGAGACACAATTGGAAGTTTGCTAAGGCCCCATTGTGGGCTCCGGACTACTGGTTGAGAACCACTGATCTAAACGAACATTCAAATATGACATCAAGATGTTAGACCAGTTTGATGTCAATGATGTCAAAGTTAATTGGTTATTTTCTTGTGACCAAACATCATTGAGGTCAAACCTGCCGCAACACATCATGACATTTGAATGTACACTAATGTAATTTCCTGTAAGGGATCAATAAGTATCAACAACAACAATGCGATTTACGAATAATCATTTCAGCGACTGACTTTACAAACAATTTCTGTCTGTTCCTCACATAACGCTATCATACAGCTTCAGAATATGTTGCATGAATCAAATGGACAACTTATATTAAATAGTTGTAGTGATGTTTTGTTCCTTTTGTCCATTCCCTTTCGCTGTCATTGAATTGGAAAGGGGCTGCACAAACATTCTTCAAAATTTCTCCTTTTGTTTTTCACAGAAGAAAGTCAGTCATGCATGTTTGGAACCACATGGATATTTTCACTATCCTGTTGATTTTCCATCTCTTTCCAAGTCTCAGCTCACAGACTTTCCTCATTGAGAGAAAATCTTTTATACACGGATATGAAAGACGACCTGGAAAAGACTGAGGAAAAGAGAATAATAATAGGGAGAGAAAGACAGATGAAGGCTGTCAGAGAAAGGGTAACCTTGTCACAATGGATGAGCAGAGAGGGGAGGTTAACCTTGATAACTACAAATCAGGTGCAGGGATGAAAGCAGGAGCCGTATGAATGAGCAGCATTGCCTGAATGACCTCAGACACAGATGACATTATGAGGCCAGAGGGTGAAAAACACCAATACACCAGCACGCGCACACACATCATTTATGTAGCCCATAAACACAGAGTCTCTGAGTCACAGACAGCGGATGAGCACATTTATCAAAGCACATTGAAAGAACAAAGAGCCTGTGAGAGAGCTGTCCTCACTCTGTCCACAGAAGATCGATAGGCCAATAGACTGGGAAAGAGGATGTGCTTTTAAAACATGACACCCAAGGCCAAGCATTGAGGCTGCCTGTACAGTCATGACTCAGCTTTTGACTCGCTTTCAGTGGCAAGTAAAAGAGCCATTAGAGGTGGTTCAGTGTACAGTGTATTTTTGTTAAAGGAATAGTGATAGAATAAATAAAAAATCTGTTATTATTTACTCACCTTCCTGTCAAACCCTTGTGTGGCTATTTATTTATTTTTATTTTTGTCTGGTTCAAAAATCTGGTTCTGAAAACAGTTTATTTACGAATCTGACTGATTCCCCAAAAATCTAATTTCATCTCAGTATCTCACACACCTTTTCCCCAAAATGTGTATTCCTAGTGCCAGAGCCAGACCTGGTTCTCAACCCAGTTTGAAAAGTGGAATATACCAGGAATCATGTTCAGTGATCCAGTCACAGTGGTTCTACAGTTAACAGCTCTTTGATGGCCAAAGATTATCATTGAATAGTGACTTAAACTTCACTCCGTTTCTCACACAACGCTATCTTTTGACTTCAGAAGACCTTCAGTCAGTCCTATTGGCTGCTTGTATGATGTTTTCTGAGCCTAAAGTAAAAGTTCACACAAAATTAAAAATCATCATTTGCTTACTTTAATGTCATTTTAACCCTTTTATGTGTGTGTATTTTACACACATAAAATACATTTTGAAGAATGCTGGTATTGGTCACCAAAAAAAAAAAAAAGACATTTCTAAAAGCGTCTTCTTTTATTTTCCACTGAAGAACGTCAGTCATACAGATTTGGAACAACATGAGGGTGATTAAATCATAACAGAATTTTTATTTTCAGGTGAACTATCCCTTTAACTGCTGTGTTCCCTATAAACTGTAATAGCTCTGTTAATGCACTGTGGCACTGTGCTGCAATTCATTTTTATACAGTGCAAGTCTCATGTAACAGACGCTTATACCTAAAGTAGCTTACAATTCTCTTAATACAAGGACAGCCCCCTGGAGTAAAGAGCTATTTATACCAAGGACTATAATGATACCTATTACTATAAAGTTTTAATCGTTCTAATTCTATGAGAATAGCGAAGTTCACACTGCAGCTATAACGATAACGTCAGAGGAAAAATATCGTTGGAATTGGAACCACTTTCAGAATGTATTTTGGATCTGATGAATGATAAAAAATATTGACAGACAATCAAAATCCACTCAAGTTTAAAGAACTCAAGCATTTAATGAGGCAGACCACATAAAATAAACAGAACATTACCGTCCGATGGTGTGGAGTGGACGCTAATATAGTTATCATTATAGTTATCGTTTTTGTTGTGAACAGGCCTTTATCTGGGATTAGGCATCTTGCTCACTGGCACAAAGGTGATAATCTGTTCATATCGTGTGGGTTTGAACCCACAACTTTAGTTACCAACCCAGATTCCACCACTATACCACACAACCTCTACCATGCTACAGTTAGCTTTATTTAAAAAAAAAAAAAAAAAAAAAAAAACTCTAAAAACCATATAAATTTGTTTTTTAGATTTAAGATACAAACAATGAAGTCCTAGGTGGCATTTTATTAAGCTGGAAAGCTCTACTTTTAAACAGTTCATGTTCTCGTCCAGCGATGGTCTGCCAATGACCAAAATAAGCCAGAGCCAACCAAGAGCCATCAAAACAGCTATTTAATAATGATCTTAAATATACAAGAAACAGTGACACATGCTGCATAGTCTCACTGCAGAGGTTCTTGCCCTCCATCCTCCCATTTCCTGTCTTGGACTCCATGCAGAGATTCATGTGTCAGTAATTAAGAGAAGCATGTAACAATCTTCATAAGGAAAGTGAGGGAGGGGAGAAAAGGATGTTCTAGAGAGGTTAAGGTCAAAAGGGTAGAGAGCTGGGGCCCATTTACCCTGACAAGAAAGGGGTGGTGCAGTTTGTGTGTGAGTGGACATCTTACAAATAGATGTCAGCAGGAAAGCAAAATGGAGTTGAGGATGTCCTTAATTGCTCTGTCTGTCTCCGAAAGTGATGATTTTGCACTCAACAAGCATCTCTTTATATGTGTAGATATCTTGATGGCTGCTAAATCTGCCTGCCTATTTGAATTCTTCATGCATGTACAAAACCATGTACGATATTAGTAAAAAAGTTTGGTAACAATTATTTTATAATATTTATAAGTCTCTTATGCTCATTAAGACAGCATTTATTTGATCAAAATTTGATAAAAACAGTAATATTGTTAAATATTATTACAATTTAAAATAACTATTTTCTATTCAAATATATTTTACTGGAGCCATAACTCCAGTCTTCAGTGTCACACGATCCTTCAGAAATCATTGTAATATGCTGATTTGGTAGTCAATATTTTTTTCTTCTATTTTTATCAATTTTTGTTGCTTAAGAATTTTGCTGAAATCATGATACACTACCATTCAAAAGTTTGGGTTAAGTAGGATTAAAAAAGAAAGAAAACAATGTTTTATTGTGCAAAGGTGCATTAAATTTATCAAAAGTGAGAGTAAAGACATTTATAAATAATGTTACAAGAGATTTCTATTTCAAATAAATGCTGTTCTTTTGAACTTTTTCAAAGCATCTCGGTTTCCATAAAAATAATAACTGTTTTCAACATTGATTACAATAATAAATATTTCACCAAATCAGCATATTAGATCGTGTGACACTAAAGCCTGGAGTAATGGCTGCCATGCCATCACAGGATTAAATGTTAAAATATATTAAAATAGAAATCAGCTATCTTTAATTGTATAATATTTTACAATGTTTTACAGTATTTTTGGAAAAAAAATCTTAAATGATTCCAAACTTTTGACCATAAGTGTAGATGAGATTGAAACACTAATTAAATCAAAAGACTCTCCATTTCAGTTTAATTTACCCATGAAATGTGCTTGCTTAAACCATGTAGTTGATGTGAAGATTAAACAGGACGTTGAGGAAAAGATGCAACTGCCATTCGCACGGCTCATTTACTACCATCTGCATATCAACTGTCTTTAGCTTGTTCATCCCAGGTGGTTAAACCAAGTCTTTGGGGTAATGCATGACAAAGAACGTGAGTTACGTAATCAGATTACTTTTTTCAATAACTAGTAAAGTAACACATTACTTTTAATTTTTCTTTTTCAAATAAGTACACAAGTTACTTTGTTTTACCATTTATTGACTGACACCTCTCCTGTCTCCATGTTGAGAGAAATCAGAGGCGTTGTCTGCGCTGTCTAAACATGATGGTTATTGTAGTTCTAGACTAAAGGAGAGCATGCATTTACTCATCTCACTTGCACAAAAACAGATTCAGTTTTCCTCAAAATGAATAAAAACAGTGAAATGCAAACTCAAAATATTACGCAAATCTGCAATAATTAAATGTATTTAATAACAAAAAATATACTATTTAATCTCACTTTATTAACCAAATTATTTGCTGCTGACCTTCGATGATCCAATTCAGCCATGCCAATAAGTAAAAATAACTTAATAACTTAATCTTTTTTTAAATTGCTGAATAAAGAGTGTTAACCGTCTTATTCTTCAGCAATCCAGAATGGCAGGACAGCTGAAAGGTTTGTTTGAGCTGCAGCCTCAACTGAAAAGGTGTGAATTTGCATTTCCTTCATCTTAGTCATTCCACTCTTGCTGTGCGTCCACACCGCCGCCGGCGAGAGCGTCATTTTCAATGAGAACAACGAGCGTGGCGTGTCTTGGACGGTGAGAGCGGCGAGGAGAGTTGAAGTCAGGCCAACTTTATGGTAATAAGCTATGACGCAGTTCGGCGGCAACCAATCAGAATGTAGAAGTCCTCCGCCTGAGAGGATTCCAGAGAACGCAATCCTGTAAACATTGGTTCCGACCATATTAGTTCCCAAGCAAAATGGAGGAGAAGTTAATTATTTCTGTTGCGGGTTTCCCATTGTTCTATGACTTGTCCCTGTTTACGTACAGTGACATAAATAAAAAAAACGATGCGTGGAACAAGGTGTCTGAAATTGATAATTAAAGGGTTTTTTTTTGTGTGTGTGTGTGTGTGTGTGTGTGTGTGTGTGTGTGTGTTTATTTGAGAAGAATGAGTTATGTAAGTGTAGGAAAGAGATTGGACAAATTTATATTATAAATCTATTATCTGATCCACATTCCGGAGCAGAGGGGGGCGGTAATGCACCAAAAAGCTGGATGCCAACCGCCGTAAAACTGGAAAGAAGAAGAAGAAGAACAAGGTGTCTGAAATTGTTGGTGTGTCTGGTGAGTTGTTGATGTGCATTAACGTTACATATTTTCTGGGAAAAAGCGGGAACTGCATGCTAACTTTAGCGTTATAGCACGCAAAACAGTTGTTGATGCAAATCAGTCAGTAAAGTTAACTTTACAATTTTTACAAGATCAGTTTTTGTCTCTACATAATTAAATGTGCAACTATGATATGGCTGTTTACTGATGCTGTACAATAGCCTACTTTAACTGATGCTTGTTTTTCAGCGGGAATGCAATACATTTGCTCAAAACAACACTGATTTTGACCAATTGCATTAAGGCTACAACCAGGAAAGTTATTGTAATGTAAATTGCACACAAATCAATGTTAATGTTAATTAAAGACCAAGTCTAGTAAACTGCATGTTGAAATTAGACTCGCAGTTGACCATGAACACAAAAGCTACACCACACAAATGGAATTTGTTTATTTCGTTAGCAAAGTAACTATAATTGTTAAGTTCTTTCCATAGGTCATTTTCTTACGTTAACATTTAAAAGACTTCATGAAGTTAACTTATACCCTACGTGTGGCCAGTCTGCACAAACACTGATCAACATGCTTATTTTCTTTGCGACCCCTTTAAATAAAGTTTAAAAAAAGATCATGCCTTCGATCTACGTCAGAGCATCAGTGTCCCCGAATCTTTCTCCGGCGTCGTTGGCAGGGCGGCGAGAGCGAATTTTGCCGCTCTCGCCGGCGGCGGTGTGAACGTACAGTTGGAGCGAAAGGGCCTTTACATTTGCCAAAAATTAAACTTTTTTTTATATTAAAAAAACAAACGAGCAAGCAAGCCCAGCCCAAGTGAGAAAAAAAATTATGCAAAAGCATTACTCTCCTCCGTAAAAAGTAATTAAGTGACGCAATTAGTAACTTTTTATGGAATAACGCAATATTGTAATGCATTACTTTTAAAAGTACCTTTGCCCAACACTGTGTGTGACAATTAGACACTCCACCACAATAACAACAACTACAATTGTACACTACAATAAAAACAAGTTACCAGTGTGCGAAACAAAGCATCAAAGGCGAGGTTTCTATGACAGTACTTGGCACCTCCCCGATATCAACACATGATTCTGCAAATAACAGCATACCACTCTGATGCCAACTTAAGACCCATTAAACCTAGAGGTCAAAACGAAGTCAACACTGTATGATCAGCGCTGGAAATTCTGGGACACATTAGTCTCCACTTCACAGCCAGGAGAATTAAGTCTGACTCCTCTAAACTAACACATACATTAAGCCCCAAGACACAGCTGATCGATCGTTCACCTCTCTCCCCTGTGTGATTAACAGATGGGAAACTAATTAGGTTTTACAAAAAAAGCCTTTAAATTACTGCTTCCTGCTTACACACCCTTGATGTTGAAGGTTTTATTTCTGCATCTCTGAAGGTTTTGAATTTGTCACATGAAAACAGACAATAATTCAGAAATATCAGAGAGGTGGAACTATCATAATGAAGAAAAAAAGTCTCATTAAAAAAAAGAAAATCATTGAAAAGAAAATATTAATTAATTAAGCAGTCCGGCAGTATTTTTATTTCTAAGGGGGAAAAAAACTCTGCTTATTAATATTTGAAAACAACAAGTGGTGCAACCAACATGCAAAATAATAAACAAAGGAAATAATATCATAGAGCCCTGCAGACCCTCATGAATACATGTCAATCTCTAAACAAATCAAATCATTTAAATAAAATATCAAATAAAAAGGTTATATTATATTTATGATGATGATAATATTAATAATTCATGATACTAATTGTTACCTGGAAAAATACACTACCATTCAAAGCTAATTTTGTTAAATATTACATATAAATAAATATAAATATTTCATTTAAAATGAATGTTTTCTATTTTAATATATTTTAAAAATGTAATTTATTCATTTGATGGCAAAGCTGAATTTTCAGCATCATTACTCCAGTTTTCAGTGTCACATGATCCTTCAGAAATCATTCTAATAAGCTGATTTGGTGCTCAGATAACATTTCTTATTATTATCTATGTTGAAAATAGTGAAAACAGTGATACTTTTCAGAATTCTTTGAGGAATAGAAAGTTCATAAGAACAGAATTTTGCTTGAATTAGATTTTTTTGTAACATTGTAAATGTCTTTACTGTCACTTGATCAATGTAACATATCCTTGCTAAATAAAGGTATTAATTACTAAACAAAAAAAAAAAAAAAAAAAAAAAAAGAGTATAGTGTAGTGGTAGAGTATTTTGGAAAATAACGATTAATATGAGTACACTCACATTTATTCAAGGTGTAAAGAAAGTATGTTATTAAGTTTCACTTGATACACACCACATTCAATTTTTAGTCATTCATTTTTTTTATTTTTTTTTGTGAAAACAGTATAAAAGTTTTCCAAAACCATATGAAACTAACAAGAATACTAGAGGTATGCATCTTTACTTGCCTCACGGTGCACCTCCTGCACTTTATTTTTTACATTTATGCATGATCTTTTCATAAAAACAAAACCGAAACATCAGATGCAATTGCTTTGCTTCCTAAAGACACACACAACTTCTTTATTAATATATAATAAGAGTAGCCTACTTTATTTACAATAACACAGCAGATTAATATGTATTATAGGCCTATTTAATTACATTTAAAAAAAAAATCTATTCTTTTGTAAAAAATGATTATATTCCACAGCTCTAATGAATACACAATATTTCTAAGCATGTGCTTTAAATCAGACACTCTTATTTGCCATTGTGTCAGGATCTTACAAATAGATAAAGAAGTCTAAATAAACAAGTGTCTTACCAAGAGTATCTTTGAGATTTTTCACCAGAGAACCTTTCTTCAGACTGTTCTTGCGTTCAACGTAATTGGAAGGAACAAAGCCCGTTCTGTTGGATGCATTTCGCACTCGCCACCACGTTTTTGAGTCATCGAGAAGCCACAAGCGCTCATTTTTCCTAATGTCAAGTTCCTGGTCTTGCTGTGCCGTATAGTCCCACTTGGCAATAACAATCACCTCCTCTGACATCTTTCATGGAGTCCCTCTGAAATATAAATAAAAGAAGAAATTAGAATCCTCATCCAGCCAAATGACTTTTAATAGACTAATGGAGAGTGTCCTGGACTCATGAACAGCCATGCAGATTTTGGGAACTAGAGTGCAGCTCTGCTCTGTACAGGCTATCCCTAGACACTGAGCAGCAACCGCAGGAGTGACAGGACGGATCAAGAGCCCTGCTAGCCTGGAGGTAAAGCTTGTTTCTAAATGAACGGCTCTAAATGTGCAAGTCTCTCTCTCTTCCTCTCACACACTCCCCACGAAGAGCAGCCTTGGTCCTTAAACAGCTTTTAAAGCCTCCCTTTTCACCTAACTATCTTAAACACAGTAAATTATTCAGCAGATACAATGAAGGAGAGAAAAAAAAAGAGGGATATTGAAAGAAAATAAGAAAGTGAATAATCATTTTAGAATGCTATAAGGAATTATTTAAACAAATCCATGTGAACATACTGAGCAACCCACATTATGAGCAGGGTGAATAAAGAAAAGAAAAGAAAAAAACATTTGATAATAGCTAGCAACATAACTATAAGAAAAAGAAAGAGAAAACAAAAGAAGGAAATATAGCTTTAAAGCATTAGTTCATCAAAAAATGAAAATTCTGCCCTCATGTTGTTCCAAAGACTTTTGAAGATATTTTTAATATTCTCTCATTGCTTTTGTCCATCCATTGAAAGTCAACATAATCAACATTATCAATCTTCAAAAAAAGATATAGTAAAAATAATCCATAATATGTAGTTTATACAAATATTCTGAAGAAACACTATATCTATATGAATCTATATGAAGAACAGATTTTAATTTAGGTTTTTATTTACATACAAAACATTAATGAACGCACATACATAGAGCACATCAAATATGGTAAATGGAAGCTCAAATATGCATACTTAATGCACGGGAAGAAAAACCTCATTGGTTCTTGTGCATCAAGCATGAACTTGTGAGCTAAATAAGTGAAAAGTTAGAGAGTAAATGGCTGAATTTTCATTTTTGTGTTAACTATCCATTTAAAGAAATAAACCCATGAACACAAAATAAGTGTTTTGTAGCTTTTAGTCACATTTGTATTTGTGTTTGCTACTTTTAAAATGCATTCCACCACAGATTACATAAAATGTTGTTTATAACTTAAATTACTAAGGGACATGATCTAATTACCTAATAACTTTTCAACACTAGGAGATTTCTTTCACGTTTTGAGTATACTTTATAACAATCTAACAGTGTTTTAAGAGAAAATAAAATACGATACTGAAAAAAGCCTAAACATTGTACTAAAGCCTGGTTCACACGGGACGATTTTAAAATTGTCGGCCGATTTTCCTAACCTGAGAGACACCACACACGGCGATAAAAAATCACGGGTCTAACAGTTTTGGTCGTACAGTGTGTGGTGCGCAGCCACACGGCAAAATCAACACATCACACACGAACCGATTTGACTCCCGAGCATTCCCAGGTCAGACGGGAAATCTCGCAAAATCCCTCGAGATCAAACGTAATTTAAAGGGCACCTATTATGCAAAATTCACTTTTACATGGTGTTTGAACATAAATGTGTGTTGGCAGTGTGTGAGCAAAACCACCCTAGAATGATAAAAATCCACCCAGTAGTTTTTTTACTATCTCAATAAATCATAAGCACTGTCTCAGAACACCCTGTTCTAGATTTTCCTCATTGTGACGTAGAAATGAGCTAAGCCCCACCGACGTGATTTGATTGACATCTGGTTTTGGCATAGACCCCGCCCTCGGTGATCTTCATCCTCCATCAACGACAGCCGGTAATGTCTCCTAAGAAGTGTGTTGTGGGATGTAAGAATGGACATACTAGTCTTCACTGACATCAGAGCCACTGAAAACGCAGCGGATGGATTTTATTTATGAAGAAAAGGCACCACTTAAACTTCCTAAATACGAGATTCATTTTCTGACTGACTGTTTAGTGTTTAGTGAACGAGGGTCAAAGTTAATCCTAGAGTGTGGATCGTTGCCTACAGTTCGCGATCCAACGTCACCTCCAGAAAAAGTAAGTGTATTTTATGATTTTTGAGCAAATAGTCATTTCAATCGATGTCAGCAAGTTCAACAACAAATGCGTCTAAAGCTATTTATTGTCGTCGTCATAGGATGTCTCAACAAACAACGTCAGACAGTTTTATGTCACGTAGGCATTTTTTGCAGCATTTACAAATGTAAATAAATTAAGGTCTGCTCTATCTCCATAGACAGTAGGCTATATAAACGTCTATCTCCCTCCCCTTAAGAAATAAATAAAAAATTCGTTTGTACTTCACAGTAGTGTGTGTGTGTGTGTAGTTTAAAAAAATTGCGCGAACGTTATCACAGTTCGTGTGTGTGTGTGTGTGTGTGTGTGTGTGTGTGTGTGTGTGTGTTGCACATCCATAATGGCAAAAGGGATGCGATTAAAACTTTGTAAGTACAGAAATGTATCAAATAACCATTCCGATACGTTTAGTCCATTCTCATTCGTGTTTATTCTGTGCCGGAGTCTCTTCATCATCTAGGTCCAGCAGCAGGGCGGGGATATGCAGCTCATTTACATTTAAAGTGGTACACACAAAACAGCTCTTTTTAAAACAGGCCCCAAAAATGACATTTTCAAATGGTTATAATAAATTAACTGTGGCGTATTTTGTGCTGAAACTTCACAAATGCATTCTGGGGACACCCAAGACCAATATTACATCTTCTAAAAAGGGGCATAATAGGTGCCCTTTAATACTGTGCTTACGAGGATACTTGACAAAGTGAACATTTTGGCATACTTTTGTGTGTTTTTGTCCGTTCAAGCGTGAAAGAGAACTCAACGCGGCAGCGCGCTGTCTGAAGCGGCATTCTGTGCGCATGAGTTCTGTGTGTGTGTGTGTGTGTGTGTGTGCATCACACAGAGAGGAGATTTACAGACAGCGCGCCGCAAGTACAGATTTAAGTTCTTTTTTGCGTTTTATCGCGCTTGAATTGTTTCTTAGCACTTGAATGAATGATAGCGTGAAAAAAAACTATAGTAGCCTATAGAGCAGCCAATGGATGAAAGAAAAATCTACACGCCACAGTCCACAGTCCACATGCAGGCTGCGTGCTCATTTGTCCCCGGGGGACACCACACACGAGGAGAAATCGGGCCAAAACAATCCAACATGTTGGATATCCCCGATTTGAGATCGGAGCGGTCCCGAAGTCCTTCCGAGCAGCCGAGAGCAGTCTTAACACACCACACACGGTAGGAATATCTGATCAGATTATTTTACGATATCGGAGCATCCTTAAGATTGTCGGAAGGGGTGAATTGGGACTAAAATCAGCCTAATTATCCTGCCGTGTGAACCAGGCTTAAGAAGTGTAACTTCTTTATTCATGAAGTGTCCGCTGTTCTTTAATGCTGAATGGATCCAATCCATGTTCAGTGAAAATGAATAAATACCTACACTCACCTAAAGGATTATTAGGAACACCTGTTCAATTTCTCATTAATGCAATTATCTAATCAACCAATCACATGGCAGTTGCTTCAATGCATTTAGGGGTGTGGTCCTGGTCAAGACAATCTGTCAGAATGGGAAAGAAAGGTGATTTAAGCAATTTTGAGCGTGGCATGGTTGTTGGTGCCAGACGGGCCGATCTGAGTATTTCACAATCTGCTCAGTTACTGGGATTTTCACACACAACCATTTCTAGGGTTTACAAAGAATGGTGTGAAAAGGGACAAACATCCAGTATGCGGCAGTCCTGTGGGCGAAAATGCCTTGTTGATGCTAGAGGTCAGAGGAGAATGGGCCGACTGATTCAAGCTGATAGAAGAGCAACTTTGACTGAAATAACCACTCGTTACAACCGAGGTATGCAGCAAAGCATTTGTGAAGCCACAACACGCACAACCTTGAGGCGGATGGGCTACAACAGCAGAAGACCCCACCGGGTACCACTCATCTCCACTACAAATAGGAAAAAGAGGCTACAATTTGCACGAGCTCACCAAAATTGGACAGTTGAAGACTGGAAAAATGTTGCCTGGTCTGATGAGTCTCGATTTCTGTTGAGACATTCAGATGGTAGAGTCAGAATTTGGCGTAAACAGAATGAGAACATGGATCCATCATGCCTTGTTACCACTGTGCAGGCTGGTGGTTAGGGATGTTGCGGTGACGGATTTTTTCCACCGGTTAATCGACGTGTAAAAAAACCGGTAATCCCGATGTCACCGGGGTTGCGTGTCGGGGATTTCGGGTGGCCGAAAATGCGGACGTGCACACGTCTCAATTTACTTTCACTTTAATCAGCGGCAATTCAGTATCATTTGTTTGAATTAATCATGGGTTAATTAATTTTATTCTTAATAAAAATACACAAAACAATAAGACACTCGCTTGTATTACACACATCTTTATTGCAAAATGAATAATAACTTAACACACCATGTAAAAACTAAACAAAAGCACTTATGAAACACCTTTAAAGTGCATTTATTAACAAAACGAACCACTGCACACATCGTGCAAGTATCAAACAAGAAATTATATTTAAAAAAAATCACTATTCGTTAAATGAAGTGCCTGCCTTTTTCAGCAAAAAAAAAAAAAAAAAAAAAAAAACACCGCACAACCATCGAATATGAAACGAACGAACATCAAAAACTTCGTTAAATAAGGTAGCCTACCCGAATAAAAAAAACAAATATAAAAATTAAACTCACGTTTGCCATCCTTTGCCAGTTAGCTCGCCTCACTATAATGATAAATGAAATCGGACACCTGCTGCTTTACTGCGGCGCTCGTTCCGCTTACGCTAAATTACGAAGGCACGTAATCACTAACTGAATTAAGTGCTTTATTACTATAGGCTAAAACTTCGATGGGGACGGTGCCGGTGGTCAAGTGCTATGACCGGTAGGTGGGTTAAACACCGTGTATCACCGGTAACACCGACTATCGCAACAAGCCTACTGGTGGTGGTGGTGTAATGGTGTGGGGGATGTTTTCTTGGCACACTTTAGGCCCCTTAGTGCCAATTGGGCATCGTTTAAATGCCACGGCCTACCTGAGCATTGTTTCTGACCATGTCCATCCCTTTATGACCACCATGTACCCATCCTCTGATGGCTACTTCCAGCAGGATAATGCACCATGTCACAAAGCTCGAATCATTTCAAATTGGTTTCTTGAACATGACAATGAGTTCACTGTACTAAAATGGCCCCCACAGTCACCAGATCTCAACCCAATAGAGCATCTTTGGGATGTGGTGGAACGGGAGCTTCGTGCCCTGGATGTGCATCCCACAAATCTCCATCAACTGCAAGATGCTATCCTATCAATATGGGCCAACATTTCTAAAGAATGCTTTCAGCACCTTGTTGAATCAATGCCACTTAGAATTAAGGCAGTTCTGAAGGCGAAAGGGGGTCAAACACAGTATTAGTATGGTGTTCCTAATAATCCTTTAGGTGAGTGTATATATAATAATATATACATATAAATAAATGTCCTGGCTCTTCCAAGCTTTATAATGCCAGTGTATGGCCGGTTTCTGTTTTGAAGTCCATAAAGTGCATCTATCCATGATAAAAGGGCCCCACACGGCTCCGGGGGGTTAATAAAGCCCTTCTGAAGTGAAGCGATGCGTTCGTGTAAGAAAAATATCCATATTTAAAACTTTATTGACTAAAATAACATTTGATGTCATAACAATTGTATGTCACTTGAAGCGATGTACGACGTAGGATGTGTGAGTAGCGTAAGATTTGACGCCTCTCGCGGTTCAAACAAACAGGGCTGGGCAACGAACTCAAGCTCCTCCGACATTTCTCTTTAAAAATTCTCGTTTTAGACTTTTAATTTGTGACTGGTGTTTTGTCTTGCTCTATCCTCTGCGCTTCAGCGTTCATCATTACGTAATGCGTCAGGTCAAGGGTCAAGGCTAGTTATTTTAGTCAATATTTTTCTTACACGAACACATCGCTTTACTTCAGAAGACCTTTATTAACCCCCCAGAGCTGTGTGGAGCACTTTTATCATGGATGGATGCACTTTATGGACTTTAAAACAGAAATCGGCCATTCACTGCCATTATAAAGCTTGGAAGAGTCAGGACATTTTTTTATATAACTCCAAATTGTATTTGTCTGATGAAAGAAGAATGTCATATACACCTAGGATGGCTTGAGGGTGAGTAAATCATGGGCTAATTTTCATTTTGGGGTGAACTATCCCTTTAACTATAGCCTATTGGCCCAAACTACCCCTTTCAATAAGAAATACATTAACACATGACATAAACCTGTGCTTCCTTGTCAAGCTATTTCTTTAAAAACAAGGACTCATAAGTGGCATTCCCTCAGACTTCCTCGTACGTGTGTGTGTTTGAGAGAGTGTGTCAGTGAAAAAGGCTTTATAGGATCATGATGGCACTGTGTGACAGTGCTGCTTCCTGCTCCAGGGACACACTCAATACGTTGTTGTCCAATTACTCTGACAGCTGCCACACACAAACACAGATGCAGGCTGAGCAGTGAACAGTGGACACTTCATGATCCTGTACACAAACACTAGCCACTTCATCATTAAACAGCCCCCTGCCTGCCTAATGTGACAGCAGGCTACTTCATCCATAACGGCAGCACAAAATGACGAAATGCAAGTGTGTTAAAGTGGGCCGTCCGTAACGCCACAAATTACAGGTCTTGTTAACTACTCTCAGATATAGAATGACAGCTTACAAAAGACAGCAGACCTCAGGTATGACTATAAACTGCTACTTTAGAAGTTTAAGAGCTAACAAGCACAGCATTCACCTTCCAAAACCACTGCCAGATCTTCATGTTTGTTTCATGAAACCTGTCAACTCACAGATAAAGCTGTCATATGTGTCAACACCAGGTCGATACAATTACAATGACTGCCTGACAGCCAGCATTTTAAACAAGGGATAAAATCTCCTCTTAAACAAGCATGTCGTCTCCTAGATCTTTCCATTCCTTGTGTGGTGTTGAAAGAGAATTTTTTTTTTTTTTTTTTACTGACACCTGTCAAACTGGGGTCTGGGTAAACAGAGGACACTTATTGCTTACAATGCAGCGTTATATCCCTGTTACTTACCCATGGTGCTAAGCTCATGCAGCCAAATTGTCTAAAATCCTAATCTGGTTATGCAACATGATTATGGATCCAAAATCCACTTTTTTAAAAGCATACACATTAAAGTGGAGGGAATAAAAATCAATCTCCATTTCCACTAAATGAAAGCACTATAAGGACTGACTAGGAAGAGCAGGGCTACTTTACAAATAGGCACATGACTTCAAATGATGTTACTACATACCTACTATTTTTAGCATTCATTTTAAATCAGTTTGCATGTCAAAGTCAAAAACATCAATTAGCCTACACACATGCTTCAGACTTTCATGAATGAAACTACAAATAGATTTTCTATAAAAAAATGTACAGGGATTATTCAGTAGGTGAATGCATTGGTCATGTTTTCTGTAAGTGTTTTATTTTTTAACAGCCATGGACAGCATCTACCACTCAATGCACGTTTTTATGCTCGATGCGACCCATCCCAGATGTCACACACACACACACACACCCATCACAATGTAAAGCATCACATTATGCTTTATCATTCTTACACTGCTCTATTTTCCGCAAAAGACGGGCAGCTTATATATAATATCAGCTGCTAATATATAAAATCATCTAAACTGGCTAAAAAACAGAAGTGAGAAAGTTTGTCGAACACTACATTTACCTTATACAGTAGATAAATAAGTTAGAGAAGATGAGCCAAAAAAAAAAAGCACAGAGAAATGCATTTATTGTAACACTATTGGTTGTTGTATATACGGATATCATTTTAAACAAACCATTTCTAATAAAAAAATATATACATGCGCGGACTGATGGCCCTTTCCATGTAGCCAATGAGCTGCATGCTCCCTCTAGCATCGTGTTTGCATGACCGATGCCCCATTCACAAATTAATCACTCTTTGGAGTCGATTATGTGCAAAGATTTCATCAAACAGGTTGGCAAAACTGTCTAAATTGGTTTGCAAATCATTTTGAATTATTTGTACAGTTTCCTGCATGCACTGAATCGTCTGAAGTGGTTTCTCACTCTGAGTCGTAACAGGAAATTTCAGAAATCAGCAAATGCATCCTATTGTTTGCCAGTGATAAAGATCTATAACAGTTGATTACACGCCCCTGCAGAAACATTCATTTGATTACATTTTGGAGAACAGACGGAAGAAGATCCGTCAATGTGCATTTGATTGTTAAGTGTTCAGAGCATGAGCACATGTGAAGTGTTTTCACTCTTTCTTCTCTGTGTCAGTGGTTCCCTTTACTTGCCTTTGAACACAAAACTCTGCTGGTTAACTTTATTTTGACATAAGTAATCCAAATGTAGCTGTATATGTTATTATACAAGCAAAGGACATGCAATGATATTGTGGCTACAGAAATTACAGAATTAATGCTAATCCCTGTGTTTGTTGAAAATATAACGAATTATGATAATATAACAATTTAAATAAATTAAATATCTTAATAATAACATGTTATTGTATTGAGTAGTTTTTTCATTTGATACTTATTTACTCTCACTCAAATAACTATTAAGATTATTACTTTTACTTTGAGTAAATATTTCTATAAGTACTTTTACTTTTACTTGAGTACAGTTTTTGGATACTCAACCCAACTCATAACCCTTTTTATTAAATGTAAAAAAACATAAGAAATGCTTTGCCATTTTAAATTTTACATGATATACAGCTCCCCACATCTCTAAATCATCTTACAGTGGCCATTATTTATGTATATTTGTGCAGTATGTCTTAAATGCTCAAAGTAAAAGCTCAGTAGTGATTCAGTTTTGTTCCTGTAGAAGCACCTCAAGAGCATCAATATCTAGTTTGACTCCTTTTGAAATTCCTACCAGTGTTAACCCCAAACCTTGGTATTTATGCAGGAGGGTTCAAAGGAACTAGGCCTATGTCCTGATAGACACCTTTAAATGGTGTCTGTAATGAAAATTTACTTTTGTGACTGATTTTTTCAAACATGCATAAATAATAAATAAATCAAGACATTAATAATAAATAATCAAGACATTACTAACAGGTTAAGTGAAAATATAACAAATATGTATTTACAGTGCATACATTTAACAAAATGATTTACTCTAGTTTTTTTTTTTTTTTTTCTAGTTAACTAATGAGCCGTGGACACAATGTCATTTTTGAGGTAAATGTAACATTATGTAACATTGTTTACTGATATATTTCCACAGTTGAACATTAAACAATTCTACAACGACATTTGTTTGAATTTGTGATAAAATTGAGACTTTGACAGCTGAGACTTTGTTTCATATCAAAGGTAGCAAAGCACAAAGCATATTGTGAATATAACACTAAAAGGTTCAAATGAAGACTGATTAAAATCAAGAAATTTAAATTGTCAACCCAGCCTTAGCATCCACACAGCTGTCTACCTGTTGTAATTATCCACGTTGTGTTCACAAAAAGACTCTGACAGTCAAACCATTTGCTATTCCAGTTGAATATTTTTGGTTACCTCACTGTACCATCATATAAGTATTTTCCTAATGTATCCAGGAGCAGATCCAGAGATGCTATGAGAGCTTTGGTTTCGCTAGTTTTCAGCAGATGTCTCTCAAAGCGACAGCTGGAAGATGCAATCAGACGAACAACTCAAGAGCACTTGAATTTCCGCCAACAGAAGCGTGCGCCAGTCTCACAGTTTCAGGAATCAAAGAAGCTCTCCAACAAAGGACCTTGGGCATCTCATTCCCCTCTAAATACCTCCTCTTTAAATGTCTTTATAGAGTAACTGCTGAACACAAAAAGCACTTTGCATTGAACTGTGAATTATATAATGTGAAAACACATTAAAAGATGGATTCAGAAGATACAAGATTAAGCAACAAGAGATGGAGAGTTTCACTGTCCTCATGGTAATTTACTAAACAAATGGATGTGTAGTGTGTATTGAATAGCCGCCAAATTCTGCTTTAGAAAGGAGAGAGAGAGAGAGAGAGAGAGAGAGAGAGAAGGATTGATACAGGCACAGAAAGATGCTTTTCAGATGGCAATGCTCTCCCAGTACATCTGCAATACTCTCACACAAACACAAAACATACACACAATACTAATAACACACTCACACCAGCTCTTAGTGTCAGTCTTCTTCATTACCATAAAGAGATTGACAGCATTAAATCGGCTCACGTTTATGATAAACGCAAGTCGATTTAATGCTCTCAGTCTCTTTATCCCTTTATGACAGGATGTAGAGAAGGACTAAGACTAGAACTAGGGTCACACACAAACATTCAGTTCAGTTTCAGTTCAGTTCAGTTTCTTTATTTATACCCGTAGGTAAATTAAGTTCCAGAGAACAAGTTTAGGCAGTTGCTCACACATATAAACGATAAACACCATACACACAAAAACAGGACACTAAATCACACTAAAACAATTTACTCCATCTTAGTACTATTCATAAAATTAATCACTACTGGAACAAAGCTGTTTTTGTATCGTTTGGTTGTACACCGCAGTACTCTAAACCGTCGATTGGACGGCAGACACTGGAACTCATAATGCAGCGGATGCAGCTGGTCACTCAAAATTGAAATACCCATGCGCTGTACCTGCCTGGTATACAGCGAGGCTGGGTTCAGTAGTGGTTCGCCAATCAACCTACTAGACCATTTCACAATCTGGTTGATAGAGTTCCGGCTCTTTAAAGTCAAGTTCCCGTACCAAGATACCAGAGAAAAAGAAAGTACATTTCAGGAGTTGATAAGTAAAATGTCATACTTTGACAACTATTCTGACATCAGAGCAAACTAATTATATGCACTCTATAAAAACTTGAAAATGGAAACAAAGTTTTGGGTCTGTAAAATTGTTTCATGTTTTTAAAAATGTCTCCCATGCTCACCAAGATTGCATTTATTTGATCAAAAAGAAAAAAAGGCAATATTCTGAAATCTTACTACAAAATGTTCTTAATATTTTAAAAGTAATTTATTCCTGAGATGGCAAAGTTGAATTTTCAGCAGCCATTACTCCAGTCTTTGGTGTCACATGATGATCCTTCAGAAATCATTCTAACAGACTGATTAGGTGCTCAAGAAACATTCTTATTATCACAGTTGAAAATTGTTGTGCTGCAAATTGCTGAAAATTGTTTTATTTTTGTGAAAACCATGATGACCATGATTTTTCTGATGAAAAATGTATCATGTGATTTGATAGAATGATATCATTCTGATGTGAAAAAATTTACTTGAAATATACATTTTTTGTAACAATTTAAGTCTTTACTGTTACTTTTATCAATTTAAAGGAGAACTTGGTAACTTTTTTAACTTAATAAAACTGTCTAGAATTCATTTGGATGGTTAAACAACCTGTTCTGGTGATATTGGTGACTTTCCCCGCTCCCCCCAGCGTTCCCAGGCGGAAAACCAACCTTGCAACTTGGGGACTACCGTCCCGTCAAGATAGAAATTGGAAGTCTCGTGAGAAGCGAGAACGAGAACGAGAACGAGCGCGAAACACGAATTGCTTTACGGCAATTCGACATAAACACACACGCATGTATGATATATTACCAGATTACCCACCTCGGTAGACATAGCTCCACACGATACAGTTGGCTTGCTCCGATCAAAACAAACGCACATGAGCAGCGGTAGAGAGGGGGAGGAGGCCGCCGCAAGTGAGTTTTTTTACGACCGTGTTGTGAAATATACGCCCCCCCCACAGCTGTAGGGGGAGCTCGTGGGGAAAACATGCGACAACAAAAGGGAAAATCAGCGAAGAAGTGACTAAAGTTCGCTAGAGTTGCCGAGTTCTCCTTTAATGCATCCTTCCTGAAAAAAAAATAATATATACTATACTATACTATACTATATACTTTATCCTATATTATAGTATATTATAGGGGTGTAATATGTATTCTTCCCAAACCGTCACGGTACGGACGTCACGGTTCGGTGCCTACAGTCAAACGACGAATACAGTCAGTCACAGGCCATCCACACTCCAATCCAGAAAGGGGCACAGACAGTATGCTGTGCAATGCTGTTTGCCAACCACCACAACATGAAAAAGAGCAGAAGAAGAGACGATCTATGCACTAACCCAACACAAGTGTTCAGATGGCATGCAAGAGCTTGCTAGTAGCCTATACGCTGAGTTTCGATTAATTTTTGTGACACGCTCCACTAACTTCACGGAAAGGAAACTGGGACGGCAGAAAGCAGCATCCGGTGGTTTTCTTTATTTTATTAAAGCACAATTGTTTTTATTGTAAGTGTAGACAAATAAACATATACTAGTAGTTATGACCATAAATGACAGAGCATTTCATTGATTGTGACTAAATACCTTTTATTTTTTATCAGCCCTTCAAAAAATATGCAATATGACTCACTATGCAAGAGTGCATTATAGGAGGCTGTACTCTACCAACTACCTCGGGGGACAAAAAGCCGCTAGTTGGAACAAACTGTATTTTGCATTACTGTCTGTTCAAAATAAATGAAAAGAAAACTACCATTGGGGATTTGTTTCTTTTTCCTGTTGTACCGAACTTGTATCAAACCAGGACCCCAAAACCGAGGTACATACCGAACCGTGACTTCTGTGTACCATTACACCCCTAGTATCTTATTATTAGGCCTACGCATATTATAATATATACTTACATTAAATAAATATTAAATGAAAAATTTAGCTTTCACGTGTGTCAGTAGATAAACACTGCTTCTGTTTTTCCAAGTAAACAGTCAGTAATAAAGAACCAGAGCAGTAAGCAGTTTTGTCTTTTTCTTCTTCTTTTTTTGTCAATGATTTTGGAGTAATTTTAAACAACATAATAGACAGTAGCAGAGATGCTACATTTACATAGCAAAGACTTATGCACAGATCTGATATTTTCCAGAAGATCGGAAACATATTTTTTTTTTGGTCCTGGTTAAATTCCCTACCCGCTGTGTTAGTGCGTTTACATTAATACCTCACCCAAAGGGACATTTTGATCAAGAAGCACATTTGATCATTCATGCATGCACACATGGCTGCTGTGTTCGAAAATAGCTGCCTGCCAGTCAGACAACACTTGAGGACTGACTGAGATCACTAAAAGTAGCAGTACTAAGTACTAAACAGAATAAAAAATAAAGAATTAAAAAATGAGTGAGGAATCATGAGGTTTCTCAATCTGTGTGTAGTGCGTCTCAAGGCTACGAGAAGAGAGAGGTATTAGACGTGCTGTGTGTTCAGGGTACGCACATGTTGGTACTAGGTAATAGAGCTGCACGATTAATCATTAAAAGATCGCAATCTCGATTCAAACACGTACGCAATCTCAACTCATTCCTAAATGACAATGATTTGGCCGTGTTTATTAAACCTTTGACAAAATCACAGTGAACATTCAAATCTTCGTTGACGCTGCCGCTGACCCAAAGAAAGCAGTTATTATGTAGTCTGTAGGTATGAAACAGCTTCACAAACCATACAGTATTATTTCTGTTACAAATATTTGAATTATCACATACTGTAAGTACTGTGATAAAAGTTCATTCATTTCGGATATAAACACTGATGTCTACAGTAGCAATGAAATTAGAGTAGATCCCCTTTTGAAAGTAACTTGGCACTTCAAATAAATATTGTATCAATTACAGTGTAATGCCACTATGTGGCGACAAGTGAGTTAAAAAAGTATGTCATTGAATCAATCATTCAAACCAATTTTTAAAATAATTAATTCAAATGAATGAAACATTTTAAATAGACTGCAACAATTAACATTTTGTCAGAACTAATACTACAGTAAATTACTTATTTTGTTTAGTTGTCTCTTGTCTGTTCAGAATTATCTCTATTTAAAAAAAATAAAAAAATAAAATAAAATAATAATAATAATAATGAATCGCAATTGATCCAGAATCGTGCAGCTCTAACAATTTGCATAAATGTTTGCATTGTGGGTTGTGAGGGAGATGAATGATAGTGACTAGGGAGTGGGAAGGAAAGAAAGAAATTAGGGGGATGGGGTGTACATTATTGGCAGTTGTGTGTGTGTGTGTGTGTGTGTGTGTGTGTGTGTGTGTGTGTTAATAAGTAGTACTAGTGTCTCTGGATTATTATTTTTTTCAGCACTCAGGCGGTGAAGTTGAACCATGTGACTGTGCACTCTTGTAACCCAGTTGCTGGGAAAGCCTTGACCCTGAGGTGAAGAAGGGATGAAGAGAGAGAAGGGGGCTAGTGAGGCCACATGGGCCAGCTGTGACACACAGGAAGTCAGAAATGTGACCTTAAAGTTATGGTTCAGCCAAGAATGAAAATTCTGTCATCATTTACTCATCTGTACATTTCGGCCAATCCGTATGACTTCCTGTTTTTCCATTAAACGTGAAAGGGGCTGTTCTGAAAAATGCTCAAGCTGCTCTTAATGAACGGGATTGAGGACTGGAGAACGGGAATGGAGAAAACGGGAAAACTGAACGGGAATGGAGAAAAGCTATAGATAAAATGCATAAAAAGTAGTCCATTTGAAACCATACAATACCTTTGTTTAAGAAATGGGCTACCTCTCAAAATCTCATTTGTGACTTAATTTTGTATAGCTTTAAAATACTTGGAATATAGTGCACATATCATATGGGCCAATTTTACACTACTGTTCAAAAGTTTGGGGTCAGTAAGATAAATCAAGTTTATTATGCTCACCAAGGCTGCATTTACTTGTTCAAAAATGAAGTAAATCAGAAATATTGGGAAATATTGTAACCATTCAAAATAACTGTTTTATATTTTAAGATATACTGTATATATACACGTATGTATATAAGCTGAATTATAAGCATTAATTCCTCCAGTCTTCAGACAGAAATCATTCTATGTTGATATGGTGCTCCAGAAACAAACATTTCTTATTAACAAGATGTGCTGCTTAATTTTTTTTTTTTTTTTTTTTTTGTGGAAACTGATAAAACATTTTCTGTATTCTTTGATAAATAGACAGTTAAAAAGAACAATTTACCTGAAATATAAATATTTTGTAATATTCTAAATGTCTACAGTCACTAATCAATTTAAAGCATCATCGCCAAATAAAACTAAAGTATTACATTATTTGAAAAAAATAGTACTGACCTCAAACTTTTAAACAGTAGTGTATGGTCATTTTTTGAGCTTGATAGCCTCTAGTCTCTGTGTAGCTTGTGCTGTATATAAAAGAAAATGAACATTCATCAAATTCTTCTTTACTTTTTTTCATCCCACGCAATAAAGAAAGAAATAAACTATCCTAGGAAAGAGATCAGCCAGTATATTTGTCCCATATATTCGTATGGTTTAGCACTGCAGTTTTCCTTGTTAGCAGAAAGGAAAATTTGACTAAGTCATGTAGAATGGAAAAGGATGATATCAAAAAGCTTTTCTCTGCTCTCCAATTTTCACTGAAAACACTATCATTTCAACTATAAAGTGCAGCCTATTTGTACAAACACAACAGCTAGACAGAAGAAATTACTGCTGGCTAGATCCATATCTTTGACAAACACAAGCTGGGGTGCTTTGGTTTGCCCTGACACATTATTGCAGCTGAGGAGAGAGACAGATAAGGCTTATTATTATATACTTTCAAGACCACAACAGCATATTTTTAAAAGAGACAAATGAGCTGTAAACTTCCTATTCCTATTGCAAGCCTAATATTACAACACCCTCACAACCTCTGAGGTTTCAGAGAGTGATCTAGTGTTCAAACCAAGTTTCATTTGTGAGCATTTCTTGCCATGGTTTGGTTCTCAGACATCAAGCCCACAGACCGCCCACACACACACCGTTATTCGCTAACCACCTGATCTGCATTGCACACTAAACTGGAAATGCTTTTTCGAAGAAAAATAAAATAAGTCTAAATCTGAGTGGCTGACATCTACCGGATTTTAGTGCACCTAGTGTTCAGCGATCCCTCTGTACAGTGTACACAGTTCCTCTTTTCCCCGCACTAGCGACACCCCTGTCTCAGGCATTCATATAGAACATTATAAATTTCTATTATTCAAATCAGTTAAATGATTATTAGGCTGCATATATAGATTAGGTCAGCCGGAACTGGGGACACTTCCTATAACACCTGATGTACTCGTTACATCATAAGAAGAATGGCATCTACGCTAATGTTAGTCTTTCTGTTTATTCCGAGGTTTACTGAAGTCAGCCGGATCTGGGCCGTATCCAGATCAGATGGTGGACCTGCGCCTGGACCCATCCACAACACATCCCTGAAGTGCCAGCCTCATCAGCCCTGTGAAGGCCTCAACAAACTTGTCTACATACCGGCGTGACTCTGACTTCCACCCAGATGGAACTGGATAATATTCTGAATGTTCTGATCAAATCTGACTTCTGACCTGTAATGCTGCCTGAATCATAATTATACACTGTTCATTCGTTGGCCAGAGGAGAACTGAGCGACTGAGCCTGGTTTCTCCCAAGTTTTTTTTCTCCATTCTGTCACTGATGGAGTTTTGGTTCCTTGCCACTGTTGCCTTGGCTTTTGGCTTGCTCAGTTGGGGACATTTAATATTCAACAATATTATTGATCTGCCTTACTTAAGGTGGACGATGACGCAATTTTCTTCTAGAAATAAACTTGGTTGTATTATTTTCATATTATCACTGTGAAGCTGCTTTGATACAATCTGTATTGTAAAAAGCGCTATATAAATAAAGGTGACTTGACTTGAGGCAGAATTTCACAGGGCCTTACTCTCTGAGAAGAGAATATCTGTGGCAGTTAAACATGCAAGTACTTACAGCCTGTGATAGTACACTAGTCTTTTATTTAGAGACACTTACCCACCCCTAAACATGATGCTGAAGCAAACAAACTTCCAAAGCGGCCTCTTCCTGTCTAAAGGCACGGGTATACTTTATTTTCCAAGTTTTGCTCCGTCTTGTGCACTTTTGAGTTTGTGAGCCTTTCAATGTATACTCCTTTGGCTGTATGTGCAGAAAGAGCACATGCGCACTATCTAGTGGACTTTGTTTTCAAGCGCTCAAGTCACTTGCACATGCGCTGTTGTACTTTTCATAACTATTTCAAACAATAAAATCTTACCCCCAAAGCATGGACTGATATACACGGATATCATGTGTATGTCAATGTGACTTATGTCAATTTCAGGCAGTTACTTTTCTTAAATTCCAGTCGGTTTGTATGACTAAACTCCAAATATCATGGCATTTTAGCACTGCAATAGAGTTGTCAAAAAGTAATGAATTTTGGCACAAAGTCGGTACTGAAATTGTAAAAATGTGACGTTTTGAGCACTGTTGAGCGGAATCGTAAACGCCTCTGATTGGCCATTGTACTCACGCGGTCATTTAAAGACCTGACACTTATTTTAGTCGAGAAATCACTGGTCTTTCACAGTATCTCAGTCTCTGTCTCACCCTGCCTTTGCCTTCTCATCTCTTTCTCACTGTATCGTCTCTCTCTACCGCTGTCCCCTTTCCAAATTCCCACGGTTTTAATGCACGAGGGATGTAAAATCTGCTTCCCCAGTTTAATACTTGACTGCGTCCCAATCTGGTAGTTCAAACCGCAGATCCCTTAAGGTCCAGCTGCAGTGTCTTGGCGCCAGTGTCGTTCACATCCTGATCTATCACGCAGGTGCACACAACACAGCCTTGCAGCACTGTTGTGCTAACAGGAAACTAAAAAGCTGACTGATTTGACTGACACGACAGTACCATCCAGAACGCTTAAAGGAGCGAGAAAGAGAGCACTTTAAATCTTTCACAATCTCTCAGCAACTGCACCAGAGGAAAAATAACTTAACACCACACTGAACTTGGCATTCAGATTACAAACAGCTGTCAAGAATCAATTTTCTGTTTGTCTGCTGCCTCTAATGCTTCATTACGTTTATAGTTGTTATGGGATATTTACAATTGATATGAAGGGTTTGCTTGTATAAGAAAGCAAAATGGCTACTGCTGTTCCCTTTGAGTTGTTTGCCTGTCAACAAGGTGTCCTGTACCCTCATTTATGAAGACATGCATAGAATGTACCTGAAGTCGACAGTTTCCAAAATTTCATATGAATGGTTTAAAAACGCCCATACAAAAGTTTCCTAAATGCATCCCACTTTCTAAATTGCAGTTTATCCAAAATTGAAAAAGGTGAACATATATAAAATGAATACATTTCAGTTATGTAATTATTATTACAAAGCAGTTGCTCATTTTCACATATAATAATATTTAGGCTAAGCAATTTTTGGTTGTCTATTTATCTTTACATTTTAATAAACAATGTCAGATTATTTTAATCACTGGCAAAAAATAATAATAATTTACTGCAGGCATTGCCTTTATAAAACCCAATTTGCTCCTCACTTTTGCGGTCATGAAATTTAGGATCATATCCGATCACACGTTCGTTTCATAAATGAGGCCCCTGCTTATCTCAATGAAATCAGAGTTGTGGATTTCTGCATAGTTTGCTCGTGTTCAAGTTTGTTTGTGTTCTTTTCCACTTTTCCAATTAGGAATAGAGAATTCTGATTTTCCATGTTGAAGAGAAAGCAGCATATCTCAGCTTCTATTGCTGTGTATAAATAAATCTTTCCACAGTGCATGCTAGGAAAACTATAACCAAAACACAAGAATGTGGAAGGATAAATGCACATTTATAGCGAGAGACTAAAAACCTCCCAGACATGGAAATGTGCTATAAATTTTACAATAAGACTTTAGTGAAGAAAGAGATCTTCCCTTTTATAATATAGGGACAACAAAAAGTAAACTATTTGGTGACTATAAAATAAAATATGCAAAAAAAGATATGACGAAAACATGTCTTGGCACACTCCACGAACAATCCTGTCCTCATCTATGATGAGTTGAAAAACAGATTTGTCAATCACTATACAAATGTAAGTCTGCCCTGCACTAATTTTACAGATGGCACATTTATAATAAACTTTGCAGTTGATCTGCATTATTTGCTTCCAGCAAAACAGTAATTGTGATGTTATTTTTTTGTTAATCACAAAAGAGAGCACTGGCATCTTATTAGTGAAAGAATGGAAATATGAAACACTTTAAAATGGAAGACGCTCTCTCCCATACTCCATTAAGTACTAACTAGCTACAACATCCTTTACTTGCTTTGATGTAGGGCTGTAATCTCCAAGTCGATTAGTCGATTATTTGGTCGATACGTTCTGGCTCGACCAAAATTCTGATTGGTCGATTTTTTGCCGCGTTCATTTCATCAGTTTTGCCGCGTTCATTTCATCAGGTGGAAAGAACTAATTGCTAATGGGGGTGTTTTCAGAGCACCCCTGTTTCACAGGTAACAGTCTGTCTTCAGAACACCCCCCTTGTTTTCACTTCTTTTGGATTAGCCCAACCCACTGGAGAAGAGAGACAGATTGAAGAAAGTAGGCTACTAGAAGGTTTGCTGAATATTATTTATTTAATTGTGAGAGCGTTTAATTCATAGTCAATCAGTCCTCTTCTACCATGTCAACAAAGACATCGGCAGTGTGGCAGCATTTTTTTAAAAGTTAATAGTCTATTCGTGTATCAGCCGCGAAGCTGAGCTCCACAGAGCGGCTGCACAGAGCGGCTGAAATGATAGTGTCTGTCAGTTATTATAATACATGACAAAAACAATTGTCTAAATTATGTTGCATATTCCTCAAAAGTTCTTGTGATGATATCACTAGTTGACAACATAGTACTATTTTCGGAAATCATAGGCTATGATATTGCGCAGGTGCACGTGATGCAATGCTGTCAGAGCCGACAGACTCATGTGTCAGACTCATTTCAGTGCAAAATAATTAGGTCAAAAACGATTTAATATACTGCAAATAGCCTACTAGTTTTTTATGTTTATTTATAATTCATTTAGGCGGACAACAAGGCTACCAAGTACTGCGCACAGTGCGCAGCTAATTAATTTAACGTTTTTTTTCCTAACATAATTTTTAGTCGATTTTTAGACGAAAATTTCAGGACTTCAGTCGACCAAGACTTCTTTGGTTGATTACAGCCCTACTTTGATGAGAAGCGAACATTCTCTTAAATGTGTCAACACATTTACTGTTGTTCGCCAAATTTTCACGGGCAAAATCCAGTCACTTCAATAGGAATCTGCACGATTGGGAATTTCCTGTGAGGGCGAAGGAGAGATGATGTGAGAGAAACCTTTACCTTCAAGAACGTGAAAGAAAAAAATAACGGCATAAAAGTAAAAGGACGGCGGAGACATTGACTGCTCTTGGCTTTAGTGCCAGGTTTCCCCCTCTTTTTTTTCGAGTCACTCATTTCCACAGCTTGAAGTTACTCAGGGGTGTCTTGTTAAAATAGACACTGCTGAGAACCTTACCTTCTCTCTCTCTGACTCACTTGCTGATCATTACAGTGGAAAAGTTCCACCAAATAGAGTTATTTGCCACTGAATGTTTTTTAATTAAAACTACTAAATGCAAGGAAATTCACATTAAAGTCACCATCATTTTTTTTTATCAATAATATAGTATTGATTATAAATGATTTTCATGTGCCCTCATAATCTCAAAATAACTTCCTCCCACATCATACCGCCCTACAACTATTCTTGTTTGAGAAGCAGTTTCATTCTGATGTACGTCACAATCATCGCAACTTCCGTTTCATGCCAACTTTATGCAGCATCGAGTGAAATGCCTCGCTATAGAGCGAAATAGAAAAAGAAGGTCTTAGTAAATCTACATTTCCAGTGAAATTTTGTGAATGAATCTTTTAAGTAAACGAATCATTGTCATCTTTGCGCAGGGTCATCTTTGAAACACGACTGCTTTTCTGCCTTTAAAGAATGGCAATAGCACAATACATAGTCGTTCTTGAACTAATTGAATAAATTGTGACATCTCAGTTGCAAATGACGATCTGCTGAACAACTGAATGTTTGTTCAATTTCGGCATGCAAATCATTTTCCTTCATAACAAGGAGAGAAAGGGTGTGGAAGAATGACGAATGTGAAATTATACTTTTTCTATAGCTGTATTAAAGACTTGCTACAAAACAATACAAAATTAAAGTTTTTTCTACGTTTTTTTTTTTTTTACCATTTAGCAGTGTGATTAAGAATGAAAATTTAGAATGGTTTTAGATACTTGTTCTTTGTTTTTGTATATCTGCTGTGTCAACGGAATGTGTTCAGAATGCATTGGAACTGACTGTCTTGTATCTATGGCAAATGTGGTTTCCTACAAAAGCTTGTAGAGTAAAAAACACAACCCATTCTGATGTCTCATTAGGAGGGAATTAATGTGCAATCTCCTTGCAATTTGCATAAAAGACAAGCTAAAGTGAACATTTTAGTTCAAAATTGTCTGATACCATTTGCTTTGAAGAACGTCCATTCCCACATCAAATTTGAAATTAATTTGGGGATTAAGGTATCATAATGATAGAACTGACATGGACATTTCAGTAAATTTTAGCATGATTTCTTCTTCCTCTGGAATGCCTGGAGCCAACAATAGAAGCAAAATAGACAGACAATGCCCTCTCTTCTGTCTCCTCTCAAAAAGCATCAAATGGTTAAATGACTCAAGATCATATATGACATATGAATGCAGTCCAATCCGCATGTCTCTCTGCTCCCGGACTGGGACGAAAGCAGATCAATAACCCTGAGGCAGAACATGTTCCCTTCTAACTGCTGGTCACCAGAGCCCTAAAACATTGTAGAAAGCAATAGCTTTCTGAACACTTTGAATGTGTGCGTAAACACTGAGTATTTGCATGAGTAAAGACACAAAGTGTGTGAGTCAGAGATGTTGTGGCTGTCGTCATCGCTCTCTCAGATGGATGACTAATAAGAACAATCATTTTTAGGCCCTGTCAGAGGGCCACTGCACCACATGGTTGTCCATTTTAGGCGATGCCACCTTTCGTCAACAAGTTTTTCCCATAAACGCTGGCAAATAGCCAGATATTCATATTGTGAGCTGACATTTAGAGCAGTATTTCTTAATTCACCAGTCACCACCCAACAAGCCAGGCCAACAAGGAGATGATGTTTGCGACAGACAGGTACATAATTGCAGTCCTAAATTGATACTGTACGTTCAATAATCTTTTTGCACTTTTCTTGAATTGTTACATGTGAGAGCTGAAACTAGTGGTTGTGCCAACGCGCTACATTTGCATCTAAAAAAACAAGTTCAAGCTCTGGAGCTTTTAAATAATCCAAACCGATACTGAAAGAGCTCGGGTGGGCAACAAACAACCAAAAATCAAATCCTTTTTATGTTGTTTAACACATTTTTCTCAATCAGACCCAAAGAAAAGCTCAATTTAATCCAAAGACAAAGGCACATTAATGGCACAGTTTGGTGTCCAGTGAACTGAAAAAAAACAGCTCATAATATTAAGTTTGACAATAAATATGTCATTATAAAATCCTATAAAACGTCTATTCTATTCATGAAAAGTGACACCAAAAGCATTAAAAATGCATTAGACTCTACATTAATTGCCTGCTTAGTGTCCTAAGGATTCCACACACACTTAATTTTATATTTAGTGCTTAACACACATTCTGATGACAAAACATGGTTTGCAGGCTTCCTCCCACTCCTCTGTTTCCTGTGTGATCAGAAATGACATGCGGTTTCATTATTCAGAAAGCTAATAAAAGAACAATTGAGAAGACCAAGTCATGCCATGAAAGCAGTGGAGAAACAGATGAACACAGGTTTAAGCATGTTCGTTCTGTAGCTGAAATGGATATTTTTACTGACGTTCGTGCACGCAACAAGTTATTGCATCATGTTTCAAACGGTGATGAGACACTGGCCAAGAAAGCCATTGGAAAATAAACCAATTTAGAACAGGGAAAATAAAAATAAACAAATGGTCTGAGATCACACAGCAAAGACTTAAAATGTAGATAGATGTGTAAACATTTAGGAAACCGTACAGCATGAGTTGCGCAAATATGAGTATGACCCATGAAGAAAACGGCACAAATTGATGAAAAGATGTAATATGCGCAAAAAGATTGCTAATTAACATCTAGTGAATTCTTAATGTGAACTAATGAAGACATCAGCTGGCTAAAATAAGCTGGAAAGAGGAACAGCATAATGGTTCAAGATTGGGTAAGGATTCTTCTCGCTCTAGTCGGTAAAAATAGAGTGACGCTGCCTGAGGGGGAAAATCAACATTCAGCAGTAGGGCCAGCTAAAAGCTACAACTGTCAGAACTACCAGAACTCTTGCAGATGAAGTGATCAGAACAACAGTGATCTGCTTCACTACCACATCATCTTTCTCTCTATTTTGAGGAATTAACATTCCAGCAAGTGTTTAGGCATTTGAGACAGAAACCATATAGATTCTATTACCATAGAACATTACAGTGACTGCAAACTTGTTCTGCATTCTTGGTTCTGGAAGCATTTGACTCATTTAATTCTAAAAAAAACTATTTTTATTATCTGAAAACAGTTATGGAAATGTCCTCCTGAAAAAAGTCCACACTCTCGTTTTTAAAGCATCAAATAACTAACCTAACTAAAATACATCAGCGTGATAAAAACGACCTAAAATGACAGAAACCATCTTTGGAAAAAAATTATTTGAAGTGTAATGCAACGCTGGTAAAAGGACGCTACCCTCTCGTTCACTGATCCAACTGGTCAAAAAATAAATCTGTTAAATGTGATTCTGTTGCATAGATCTGAATAAAGGATAATATATTGATATGTATTATTATTATATTGGTTTCACTCATTTTTGATGGTCCCTTTAACACATTCTGTTGACTATAAGTAACGTTGCACCTATATGTCTACTAACTCTCATTAGAGTGTTGTTATTAGACTGGATGGGTTAGGGTTAGAATCAGTTGACATGTAGTTGTAAAGTTACCTCTAGTCAACCGAATGTCTGTTGGAGGACCATCACAATAAAGAGTTAGCAGATATTAAGCAGACAGTCTACGAATACTCGAATGAGAGTTAGTTGACATGTACAGTAGTGACAAAGTTACATACAGTCAAAAGAATGTTCAAAAGGGACCATCCAAATAAAGTGTTACCAATATATTTTCTATATTTCAGTTACTTTCAATTTGTGTTATATATTATTTTATTGGCTTGTATTTTTTTTTATTTAGTATCATTAAAATGATTGGATTTCATTAAAAAAATCTAATATTAACACAATTAAACAAAAAAAGTTAATTGAAAAAAATAAATAAATAATTTTTTCGGTTTTCGGCCAAGTACATCCAGAATTTTCGGTTTCGGCCCAGAATTTTCATTTTGGTGCATCCCTACTACTACTACTACTACTACTACTATGCAGTATCAACACTCACAGCACTGATTGTAAAAAATCATGTTCATATGTACCAGGTGACAAGAAAAAAAGACTAAGGAATATTTTCAAAAACTTTAAATCTCTTGAAGCCTGTTTTCTCTATGTTCCAGGAAAGTCAGAAATCAAAAGACAGTCAACATAATTTTTTTACAGATCGGGCTTCTACATTATCAAGCTTCTTCAAAAGAGGATGAGATGCTTTTGCAGCTGAAAGTAGGGTTGCGCTCGTCTCAATGAAAGCAGCTAAAAGGTTATTTTACTTAATTATGTAATTTAAAGAGTCAGTAGTCTGCCAACACTTAACACCCAAGAGGGAGTGGGAAAAGAGCGAGAGAGAGAGAGAGAGAGTCAAGGAGACAAGCAGTAATTTTGTTTTGACAAGCTGTTTTATGGTCAGACATGACTTCTTTTTCAACCTCTCCTCATATCTGAAAGAAACTCTTGCCCTACACAAACAAAGGTCATATTCTGGAGCATCTCTGCCTGAGGGGTCACACAAACGTACATTTCTAAACTGGCAACATTCAGCTAGGTGCAATTAAAAGTAACGGGTTGACCAAGCTAATGATGTCTCCAACATGCCATAGAAGCCTTAGAAGGGTGATGTTTTTTTTTCTTAGATCACTTAAGATGTGCTTACAAGTCAAGGTAATCCATGATGAATTTGCACAAATGTCGTCAACATGCAAAAGTCGTCATAAGTCGGGTCAGAGGTCACCCTTCCGCCGGAACTGGATTCTCTCATGAACGTGTGTACGGCCGTTTGCCAGAAGCCAGTGAGTTTAGCTTATAAAAATTTCAAATATGGATGTTTCTAACAAAACCCAATGCTTCGCTTCAGAAGGCATTTATTAACCCACTGGTGTCGTATGGATTACTTTTATAATGTATGGATGCACTTTTTAGCGCTTCAAAATCTCAGCACTACTGTTACAAAGCTGGGAAGAGCCAGGATATTTTTAATATAACTTCAGTTGTGTTTGGCTGAAAGAAGAAAGTCATATGCACCCAGGATGGCTTGAAGGTGAATTAAATTAAAGTAAAAGTAAAGGGTGAAATATTATGTGATCATTTTCATTTTTGGGTGAACTATTCCTTTAAACTTTGAAACCCATTTTCAGAAGTTTGTGTTTTCAGGCCCCCAAAACAGCATTGTCAAATGAACGGCCAAAAAGCAAAAACCGGTGTCGTGTAAATGGCCCCTTAGTCAACCAATCTTTTATTGGTCGGAGAAAAAAAAACTCCACAGAAATTGCCGAAATCCAACAGTTCGTAAAGGACAAATCATTAACACAGCTGGTCTATAGGGTAATTAAGTCGGGTAGGAAATCCAAATTATCATGATTATCATTTGAAACACGTTAGCTATTTTTACACTCCCCACCACTCGAACGTTAACCTAGATAAATGTTCACTATTATTAGGTGCATATCCGATTGCTCATTTGTTCGTGAGTGAAAACATCAACACACAAGAGCTGCTTTATAGTAAAAAAATGAAGTTGTTATTCTGATGAAATGAGACATTGACATTGTTTCTCATGTTTAATATAAAGCTGCTTGATTTTAAGCAATCTATTGTATAAAGTGCTATATAAATAAACGTGACTTTACTAGAGTGCCGAAATGCAGAGCTTGTGCAAACATATCCACTTTCCGATCAGATGCTTTTCTTGTGCTTCATTAAAAAATGCTTGTTGTTTTCTCAATTTTGTTGTGTGCTTATTTTATTATTGAGAGAAAAAGCGCACATCACATATTTACATATTCACCTAAGCATCTCTCTTAGATAAATGTTCTACCCTAAACGAAGAAAGAACTTTGCCGTGAGTATATCGGGGCCTTAATATTCTTTCTAATATATATATTAATATATATTTTCAAATAGTGGAAGATGTGGCGCAATGGCCAAAGATCAGAACTATCTGTTTCATAACATTCTTGGCACTGTCAGTCATGTTGGAACAAAGAAGTATGCATTGAGAAAACTGTCATGATGCTTGTCATGCACATCACGTAAAGTCAAAACACACGGACATTGTGTAATCTGCCACTGTCAATTTTACATTAGCATGATCTGAGATTTCGAATCTGACATTCAAAATCAGATCAAAGTTAATCAACAACAATCCTTTCCCTGACGTTTCCTTGATGCCATCTTTCTGTTCCAAATATGTTTAGCAGCACAAACAGTGCCCAAAGTTAGGTAACTTTCTCAAGGTCTTTTCTGAGATCACTGCTCGGCAGGGGTTCATTCTGGAGATCCAGATTTTTAACAATGCCCTGTCAGAAACAAGGAGTCGCAACTCAAGTAATTTGTCCTCTTCATGGTAACTTTTAACAGAGCCTATTTTTGGAGGGCTTCATACTTTTTCCTGGCACAGAAGACAAGCTGTGCACTGATGAAATATTGAGATGCTAAATTTTCCCAGACTGTTAATAAAATATGCATCATCCACGCTGAGCTGCAAATTGCTCCGTTCCTGCGCTGCATGGGAGAGAGAGCATAAGACTGTAAAGACAGATTCTTAATGACGCTATTATTTACAGTTACAACAATTCTGTACAAACTGCAACTGAGAATCTAATGTTTTAGTAAGCAGTGTTGGGGAAAGTTACATTTAAATGTAATGCATTTCAATATTCCATTACTCCCTCAAAAAAAAGTAACTTGATTACTTTTTACAGAAAGTAAGTAATGCTTTTGCCTTACTTTTTCAAAAAAACAAAACAACAAAAAACAAAAACAAAAACAAAAATGGCAAATGTAAAGGCCCTTTCACACCAAAAGTCAAATGAATAAGCCTCAGGCAGAAGGAAATGCAAATTCAGGTCTGTACAGTAGAACGCAGTTCAAACAAACCTTTCAGCTGTCCTGCCATTCTGGACTGTTGAAGAAGAAAGTTAAACACTCTTACTTAACTTAATAACTTGCAATAAAAAAATAAATAAAAAAAATGAAACAAAATGTGATAATTATCATTTAACTAATCATTTTTGCTCATTCTTATGGTTGAATTGGATCATCAAAAGGTCAGCAGAAAAGACATTGGTTAATAAAGTGAGATTAAATACAGTAAATTTGTTTTAAACATATTTAATAATTGCATGTTTGCATAATATTCTGATTCTGCATTTCACTGTTTTTATTCATTTTGAGGAATACTAAATCTGTTTTGTGCAAGTGAGATGAGTAAATGCATGCTCACATTTAGTCTAGAACTACAATATCCATCATGTTTACACACAACGCCTCTGTACCTTACTCCCAATTTTTGGGGACAGGAGAGGTGTCAGTCAACAAATGGTAAAACAAAGTAACTTGCATTACTTGTATGAAAAAGTAACTTGGATATTTTGCTTTAAATTTAAAAGTAATGCGTTACTTTACTTACTTGAAAAAAGGGTAATCTGATTACGTAGCCCACAACACTGCTAGATGACTACATGTGACTAGTCATCTAAATACTGCTGCTGCTAGTCAACAAAGGAAATACTAGTTGTTTACTTGAAATCTAGTTATGGTTATGAGGGAAAAATAGCCTTGATTTAATCATTTTATGCCAGTTTAAAGGGGAACCATTAAAAAAATTAAACTTACTTTACAACAACAGATCAATATTCTCAAATTATGAGAACTGCCTGGAAAAAGCCAATCATTCCATCTGAGTGGCAAAGAGCGGTAGCAGTCTTCATCCCCAAGGAAACGAACTCCAAAGACATTAGCCAATTCCGAAACATTGCACTACTGAATGTAGAAGGAAAGATCTTCTTCTCAGTGCTAGCCAGGAGGATAACCAACTATCTGCTCGAGAACGGCTATGTTGACACCAACTGCCAGAAGGCAGGAGTTCCAGGTTTCCCAGGATGTGTAGAGCACTCCACTATGATCTGGGACCAGATCCAGAAGGCCAAGCGGGAGAAGACCGACCTGCATGTCATCTGGCTTGACCTTGCCAATGCGTACGGATCAGTTCCGCATCAGCTGGTCAACTATGCCATGGAATTTTTCCACATGCCCACCTGCGTCAAGAACCTGGTAGCTCAGTACTTTAGCAACTTGCAGATGTGTTTTTCCCTCCAGGACTTCACCACCAGATGGCAGCGGCTCGAAGTAGGAATCGCGATGGGGTGTACTATTTCTCCAATACTGTTTGTAGCAGCCTTTGAGATAATCCTCATCGGGGCAAGGCAAATGGTTGGGGGGATCAAACTCCCAACTGGTAAGAGGCTTCCTCCACTGAGGAGTTACATGGATGATGTCACCAGCCTCCTTCAGACAGCAGCATGCACATCAAGACTGCTGAAGAGGATGGACGAATTGATGTCATGGGCAAGAATGAAGATCAAGCCCTCCAAGTCCCGGAGCTTGTCCCTCAGGAGAGGAGTCAGAAATGACAATACCATCTTCGTCGTTGGAGGGGAAAAAATCCCACTCCTATCAGAGCAACCCATCAAAAGCCTGGGGAGGCCGTACACTGCAGACCTATCTGACAAACAGATGGGGAAAACCGTCATGAAGCAGCTCTCTGACGGACTGGCAAGGATCGACCAAAGCCAACTCCCTGGGAAGTATAAGGTCTGGTGCTACCAGTTTACACTCTACAGGAGGGTAATGTGGCCCCTGAAAATGAGTGAGATTCCCTCATCAACCGTAAGTAAGATGGATGGAAAAGCCAACTCATTCATCCGAAAGTGGTTGGGGTTGCCACGGTGCTTATCTGAAACCGGTCTCTTTGGAAAAAACATGCTGCAGCTGCCACTGCAGTCCATACAGTTGGGCTACATGCAAGAAAAGACCAGGTTGGTTCTCGAGCTGAGTCCACAGACGAGTCAGTAAGGAACGCAAATGCCAAGGTTCCTACTGGCCGCAAGTGGAATGCCCAAACCGAGGTCGATCAAGCTGTCGGTCGGCTACAACACCGGGAGATCATGGGCAGAGTTCAGGCAGGAAGAGCAGGGCTAGGATGGGGAGAGACGCCACGCTTTTGGTCAGCTTTTGGCCAATCGCAAGCAAAGGAAGGAGATGGTGGTAGCAGAGGTGACGAGGATGGAGGAAGACCGCTACAAAATCAAGGCCGTGTCGCAGGGTCGACAAGGAAGCTGGACAACCTGGGAGGGAATCATGAACCGGAACATCAGTTGGTCAGACATGTGGAAGATCCCACAGGCAAGACTTAGCTTCCTCATTCGTTCAACCTACGACACGCTTCCCTGCCCTCGGAACCTCCACCAGTGGTTTGGGAATGAAGAATCCTGTGCACTCTGCAATGCCCCCAACGCAAGTCTCCAGCACACATCTTGTCAGGCTGTAAGATCGCTCTCTCACAGGGACGCTACAGATGGCGCCACGATCAGGTCCTGAGAAAGCTAGCCGAAGTACTGGAGGAGTGTCGACATGGTAGCAAACAACCACCATCAGCAGAGGACCCCACCATCTTTGTGTCGGAAGGAGGGGTAAGGAGAAGCACCAGATCAAGAGAAACAGCAAGGCCCTTCTCCCCCAACCAGGAGTGGAACATGAGGGTTGACCTGGACAGGCAGCTCCGGTTCCCCACGAAGATAACCACCACATCTCTCCGGCCAGACATAGTGGTGTGGTCAACCAAGGCAAGATCGATGCACCTCATTGAGCTCACTGTACCACTGGAGGAGGGGATCGAGGCCGCCTTCGAACGGAAGAAGGCCAAGTACTCAGAGCTCGCTGCTGAGTGCCGGGAGGCTGGCTGGAAGACTACCATCTACCCAGTGGAGGTCGGATGCCGAGGTTTCCTTGGGTTGCCAACCATACGCCTCTTGAGGGAAGCAGGAGTGACTGGAGGGAGGCTAAGGAGGGCAACAAAGGATCTGGCAGAGGAGGCAGAGAAAGGTAGCTTTTGGCTCTGGCTGAGGAGGAAAGATAGGTGTTGGGGGAAGAACACCTAACCCCAGACAACAGCTGCAGGGAGAACAGCTATCAGCTGCAGGGGGTGACAGGGAGACGTCCCTGTCACTGCTCCGCCACCAGGAGACGTTCCAGAATTAAAGGAGTGAAACGTTGGTGAATGGTGGTTTCTGGCTGATGACCCTGCAGCTGACCCATGGGCACTGGAGGAGGTGCGACAGGCAGCAATGCCCAGCAGGTGGTAACATCTTCCTGTGCAATTACTAATGAATAGAATCACCCTTAAATAGTTGCCACTTGCCAGCACATGTAAAGCATTTCTTGCGATGTTGCTACCTGTCATGTGTACGGGTAATTTTCATAGGAAACGCATTCAAACCCAGACGCACACGAGCAAACAGTGGTAACAAACAATAACTTGTCATGCACTTATTTATGTCAGCTAACTTTTCTAGTGAATTCTTCTTATAATAAGCTATTGAGTTTGTACTTGTTGGCCCTGCACTACCTATGGATTTGTGTGTGTGTGTGTGTGTGTGTGTGTGTGTGTGTGTGTGTGTGTGTGTGTGTGTGTGTGTGTGTGTGTGTGTGTGTGTAAAATGCACTCCTGCATGGTCTAGTAAGAAAAAAACAATCCAAGGCACTCGAGTAATTAGTTTTTAGAAAAATATAAAAAGCCTTTATTCTTTCATGGCTTAGATTTTAAAAACAGGTGACAAGCAACGGCACAACTACGCATTGCGGCCAATAAGCCTTTATCAGGGTGTAATAGGTAACATAATATATGATAGTAATATAAAACATGTGAGTCTATACATTTAATTAATTATTTAAAATATATTTTTAAATATATTTTTCAATGTAAAGCATAAAAAAATCTAAATAAATTTTAATTCACAATTAAAAACATGATAGTCATTTAAAAGAATGTATTTAGGTTAAAGCTACAATATGTACTTTTTTTCGCCGCTAGGGGGTCGCTAACCTCTTACAATAAAAAAGGTGTAAGTTGATGACGCATAAGTGGAATTATGGAACTTGTCATGCTGATGGATCTAATAATGTTTATGGATGAGTGAATACATTGATGTTTTTAACACGACTGTGGTATGAAGCACGTCACGCTTGCTAATGAGAGACAGATATCAGCGCCACTCGCGAGTCCCGCGGATATAAAGGATTAAGGTAATTTCATTCTACCGAACTACCCGCAAGTGCTGATTAATACTCACACAGGTCAGTTTATTAGACGAATGAAACTTATGAGGTAATGCAGCGCTGTTTCACTTGGTCTACTACACTATCACACTAAACTGCATTTGACTGTGTTGAAAGTTATAATGTTATTATATGTGTTAGTTTGTCTGTATGAGACTAGCAGTAAGTTAAATCAACATTAGAGTAACATACTGATCATATTCTAACATTTCATCATGTTGAGCTATATAACATTGATTAATTTTATGTACATTTGCTCACCTCTACATTTGCGCGTCTCTGTCAAGTCGAAGTTTGTCACGGACGTGGAGCTCTCGGCATCTCGAAAACGCCACGCTGATATTGATCCTCGTTTTAGTTCTCATTTTGTCTTAAAGTCTGCTTGCCATGGTCCATAATGTTTGAACGAAACAACAACAGCGCAAGTGTGCCGCTAGACGTAACGCAGTTGTCCACGTCTGTCACCATGGTTACTATGGCAGTACGAGTGGAAACCAGGGATAACGCGGATATTACGTCATTGACAGGCGACAAGTGGGACAGGGCGACAGGGACGAGCCATTATTTAAAATTGGAATTTCTCTGAAATTAAAAATCTTTGGGAAGTTTTGGGATATTGTAAGTACACAACTGCAGGAAATATATCACACCGTGCAAGTGATTTTTGGATATTTTATTACAAAAATCTTACATATTGTAGCTTTAATATATGTAAAAACTATATTTTAATGTATTTTTGAATGAATTAATAGCTTATGACAAAAAAAGAGTGTCATTAACCAACAAAAATGTCATGTATACTAAATGGCGTGAAACTGCACTGTGTAATTTAAAATATTTAGGGTTCAGAGTTGGGCCATCATAAATGCTGAGTCGTGTGGACTGCTTCATCATTACCTACATTGAGATCAATAGGAAAGGCTTTAAAATGCTGTTTCATGATCAGCAATTAAACTCCCAATGGGGCATGATGATTCCAGAGTTCAAACCTGGAGAGAGGATGTTATTTTTGGCAGAGCTGACCCCAACAGAGACAAGAAACAGCAACAAGCGCATCAGGAGCGAGTGAAAGCATAATTATTTTCACACACTCCCTTGACCAAAGGGAGATACTGACAGTGATGGCACAGAACTTTTATTTACATAACCCAGTTCAGTTTAAAGCCTAATGTATATTATATTTGTTAAATATATTTTGTTAAAATGCGCAAATCAATAATGATACATCAGGTATGTTTATTTGTACATCTCTCAATCTTCATTGCATTGCATTTGCCACATTATATGTTTTTCACCCCACAATAAAAACTAGGGATGGGACAATAAATTGATGCATCACGATTTGTGGAGCGAATTTTTTTTTTTTTTTTTTTTATATTGAAATTAAGTATGTGATTACAATCAAGTCTTGCCTTTCAGTGGCAACTTATATGGCATCTCTGAAATTTTTTTGGTGGCATTATTGCAAAAACAGATCATTCAAAAGACCTCAAACAACAACAAATTCTAACCTTCGAAAAAAATACTGATTTTAATGTATTTTATAATGTTTCAATAGCCCCACCCGTTTTCAGCGCTGCTCTCAGTGTATTCTGTCTTGTCTTCTGGATTGTATTTCCACAGCATGAAAGTAAGATCTTACGGATTTATGAATGAACCGCTCATTTTAAAATCTTCCCAGTCTACTGACATTTATGACATCTGCTTCAAACATTACAATGCTCATGATAACTCTCATTAACTCAATAGGTAGCTAAATCCACTTCACCAACTAATTACTCTTCTCAAAGGGTTCAAAAAACTGTTCCAAATATATTCTTCTGACTTATTTCATGTCAGGCTTTACAGGGTTAATGCCCCATTGTAAAAGATTCTGATAGGAGCCACAGCTAATTCATATTTAAATTAAAACTTGCTAGGAGTGATGATGTGTTTTATTAAAATCCAAAACTGACAAGAGATGGATTATACAGTATAGTATTACTCCAATACATGACAAGCACATTAAGCTTATATGACATTTTTACATTTACAAACAATTTTAAATTGAGCTTCAATCTGATCTGTGAAGGAGAAGTCTATGAATGGGCTGAACGGCATCCAACCCTGATGCCGAGTGAGAGACAGTAAAATCGCACATCCCCTAATAAGCTGTAGTTGACCAATTTAGCACAGTCATCCTATGATATTGGTGTAATGCATGTATGACCAACCGGATTTCGACTATCGACTACAGCCCACAAATGAAAATACCAAGGGAAATGGTGCCAGCTCATTATTCTTGCCCTGTTCGTAGCAAATGAGAGAACTACAGGATTTAGAGTCCAATTCCTTTATCTCCGGCATGCACACAGTCTAGAATACAGCAGAGAGAGCCAAGGATGCTCCCTTCCACAGAATTTTCACAGGAGGGCAGAGGCTGAGTAACAGACGCTAAAGAGACAGGCAGACATAGGATATTGACGATATTGCAATTCGATATTCAAACTTTTCTACTTCAACTGTCAGATCTACCAATCAATTCCATCTGGTGGGTCCCAGAAAAACAACACCACCAAGCAACAACATTTACACAATTTTATGTTCAACAGGAAGCTAGGTCAATTACTTAAGTCATTTAATATTTTATTGTGTTGTTTGCATAAGTTTGACTTTAGGATTACTGCCATTCAATGGATAATTATTAAAGCTCACCATTTTGTCCAGACCTGTATTGCTTTCTTACTTTTGTTGAACACAACAGAATATTTTTTTTATCCATTAAGTCAAAGTCAATGGGGTCCAAAGTTGTTTGGGTGCCAATGTTCATCAAAATGTCATCGCAAAATAACAAAATGCAATACAGGTTTGGAATGTGGGCGAGTATCATTGATGACATAGGCTATCCTATTATAGGAGAACTCCGGTCAATTTTAACATTGAGCTAATTTTTTTGTAAATTTGGAGTGCTGTCAGTACAGAGAACAACGACAAAAATCGGTGTTGCCTACACCGTGTTATCCTCTTTTTAAAATTTGCACCCTATTGACTTCAATGGGGCAATATTTAAACATGCTTTTAGCCTCTTAACATCCTTGATGTGTCATTACAAGTGCACAGCCAATGTGAGTGATTCCTTCAGAGTGAACACGGTGAATCTGACTGCAGTAGATGTGAAAGATATTAATAAAGTGATGTTAATTCAGCCAGCGCTCATACCTGTATTTACATCCTGTTTTCGGTCGAAGTCCAAAGTAGTCGATTGTCGAGTTCACGCGCGTGATAATAGGTAACTAAACCAATTAGGTAACTAATTACTGCTTAGTAATTTGATTTTTTTCTTTCCGAATGGGAATCAATAAATAAATAAATAAATAAATAAGCTTGATTTCAACTATTGACTACAGCCCACAAATGAAAAACTGTGACGTCGGCGCAAAAGGGGTCTATAGGCAGCCTACAGGCGGTTACAGGACATTACACACATTTATATTTTTTAAAGCCACTAGATGGCGCTCTTCTCACTTGATTTTTTTTTTTTTAGGCCTGCACTCTATTTTGATGTGAAATGTTGCATTTATTGAAGAAAAAAAAAAGAAAAAAAAAAATATATATATATATATATATATATATATCATCTAATGGAAAAAATAGCTCATAAAAATTATATAATTAATGCAAAGTATCATAAAAATCTTAAAAAATTCTAAATAATAATAAAAAAATATTATTGAACAAAAATATATTTCATTGTTTTCCTGGGGGGAAAAAAAGTTAAATTTTAAGGCTTCGTTCGTTTTTGCACGAAAGGAAGCCAAGTGTAACACATTAATGAAGAAGCCCAGAGGGATAAATGAGTTCTGCATAATATTGGCCACTTAATAATAATTGCTATCAATACGCTTCCTAAGAAATATAACGTTACACTTTTTTTAACAATTGTAGTGACCCACAGGTATTGCCTCCTAGTGCACCATTCTACGATTGCATTGTTTCTTTGCAAGATTATCTCATATTACGATGACAAAAAGAAAGTCTACACTGACAAGTAAAACAGTGTCACAGAAAAACAAACAATATCGCTAAACGTCAACTGGTTGCGGTATGACCATAGCAGCTAATATGCGCTCTGATTCGCAAGGAAAGATTCAAAGACTCGATTCTATACTGACCTCGCTGCTATTGTACTGGCGTGAGCACAAAAAGCTTCATTCAGTATTTAACCAGCGGCAAATTCAGAAGACAAAATCACTGTGTGTGATGACTTTAAGAGTCTTATGTTGGGTTATAAGCGAATTAAATAACGCTTTCGCTTTTCAGCAAGACTTTTTCCTCTCGAAAAAACCTCTATTGCAGTGAACCACGAAACACCGAATACACCTCCCGTGAAGCTGCCAAACACGCTCACGCACCAACTTTATGCGCTTGTCGTTCTTTACCTTTACAGGTTGCCTCTGGACAGATCGGGGGGAAACGAAAGGATGCGTATGGAATCGGCCGTTCGGTGTGGGTGCATGCAGAAGAGGGCGATGGAAATCCCGTTCAGAGTGCTTGCCGTTGTCCTTAGTCCTTCATTCGCAGCGCAGGCCCTAGGAACTCCACCGCTGCGTTCTCGCGCTTTCTCTCTCTCTCTGCTGGCTGCTCAACCCAGCTCTCGATGACGTCACCGCTGCCAGGGCTGGACTGCCCAGGGCGAGCACAGTTCGTGATTCAAAACCGAAAGGCAATATACAAGATTCATATGCATTGTCAACTTAATTGTTTGTCATGTGTTTCTGTGTACTAAAAACCAAGTGAGATCCCACCCAGACTCCCAATAAACCAACCAAGGAACCCCCAGTGTCACAATATTCATGAGGTAAATCCGACTGTTGAGGGCGGGGCGGTAGTGGCACTAGGCTACTAGGTATGTAGGGAATTATTTTAGATTTATATTAATGGGGTTATAACTGATTATTAGCTTTCGTGCAATAATTCCAAACAAGTGTGCAAAAAGTGTGTAAAAAAAATTAAATCTCTCATGTTTATGTATAATAATATATGTAGCCAAATATATTATTAAAATCAAAACTTTTATATTTTTAATTGCACAAGAGCTTACATGAACAAACAATGAACAGTTATATTTTTATTAATGTTTAAAAAAAGATGATTAAACACTGCAATGAATGTATTGTTCACTGTTAGTTCATATTACTTACGTTGACTAATATGAGCTTATTTTAAAGTGTTATCAAAATAATAAGTGCGGAAATCAAATTTAATCAATCAATTCTAAGTGCTAGTACTGAAACTTATTTTCAAGTAATGGTGCATCTACAAAATATTTTTTTTTAAGAATCAAGTTCAGAGTGACAATGATAGATGTATCTTTTTTAGATGATATAATTTCTTTCATGACAACTCTCGGAGTGTTTGGCATGGTTATGGATATGACACTGTTGATATGTTTGGTCTTGGCAGAATAGATCTGCTACGCTGCTGCTGCTGCAGAGCAAGAACGGGATTTGCTATTGCCAATACATACACAGACATGCTGCTGAGAGCAAGTAAGACACGCTGCTGCTGCTGTACAATATAGCATGAATTACCCGTAGCAGATCTATACAGGTTGACCTAGGGAAGGTGGAGGGTTTCTAAAAAGCATGCTGCAACAGCAAATGCTTACAAAGTATTTGAAGGTTGAGCACATAAGCTCATTGGCTACCGATACAGCAGGAACCAATCAGCTGTGCCCAAAAGAGAACAATGTCTACAGTTTCATGACAGAACTTTTTATTTGTTTTTGGGTAACTATTCCTATAAGCTTCAAGATTGACCTAAATATTTCTAATAATACATGCACCACTTATTATTAATGTCCTATTCTCTATATGGCTCTATTCTCATTTATTGTAGGGTTATGTTTTATACTGGCTCTGCAATGCAACCATGTAGGTAAAGATTTTAAACAGTTCTATTTCCGGAAGCACAAAGATAGGCCTTTTCACTTCAAAGGTTTCTCATAGGTTGAGACTGTTTAAAAGCATTTCTTCTTTGTATTCATTGAAAGCATTTATGCAAAGGGGTCATATATACACAATACAATACAATACAAATTCTGTTTCTATAGCACATTTAAAACAACTGCCGTTGACCAAAGTGCTTACCAGCATAAGTAATACAACAAAAGCAATTATATACAGTCACACAAAAAAAATTAAATCCTGTTCACTCAATCAGTTCTAAAAGCCATACTAAAAAAATATGACTTCAAACTAGACTTAAAAGCATCCACAGATGGGGAAGATTTAATGTGCATTGGAAGAGGGTTCCATAAGTGTGGTATCAAAAGGTCAACAATATATTTTGGGGCAATACCATGCAACAAAACCATCAACAAAACCTTAAACTAAATTCTGAATTTTACAGGCAGCCAGTGTAAATAAACCAAAACTGGAGTAATTCTCTCTCTCTTATTTGTACGAGTCAGAAGTCTGGCCGCAGCATTTTGCACTAATTGTAGACGAGATAATTGACCCTGTGAGATACCTATATATAAAGAATTACCGTAATCAATATATACATATACAGATTGGCCATATTTAAAGCGCTATTTAAATTAAAATGACTTGTCTTGACTTGACTGTGAAAAACAAAGCAAAAATTACTTTTAAAACAAAGCAAATGTGGCTGTGGTGATTTGATGACTTCTTTCCAGTCTTGGCGTCTCTCGTGTTCTTTGCTCAGACGCGGACAGGCTCTCTGGTGTGGCGGCTTGAGTTCCCTGTCAGGTTGGACTTCAGGCTTCGTGTCAAGTCTCCAGCTCAAGCCGAGCACCAAGGACAGCAAGTATGTTATTTCCTATCCAATACAAAGAGTATATGAACAAGTAAACTCATGAATTTTCTTTAGAGCTGATTTACAACAGAATTGAATTCTGTTTGCATCACTGATTCTGTTATTTTCCTGTTTATTACCGTGAAGCCACTTTGAAACAATCTGTATTGTATAAGGCGTTATATAAATGAAGGTGACTTGACTATAACAAGAATATTACACTGAACACAAATTTGAAAATCTCACAACAAATGATCCAGAATTGAAGACAAATGATAATAATGCTAAATCTGTTACACTTCCTCACACCTGAAATCACTGATAGAGTGAATCTCCTGTCTACAATAGATCATTTCTAATCCATTTATGTTGTAACATCTGCTCTAACGTCGGCCGTTTAGTTGGATCCTGGGTTAGGCACTGTCTAATCAGATCACTGCATTCTGTACAAATTTTAATAAGGAGAGAGCTGGGGCACGTTCAAGATCAAAACGGTGTGCAACGTTTTGCTACGGTTTCCGGGTTGAACGTCATGTTTCCTGGAAACGGCGTGCACCGTTGTGCAACAGGGTTTGAGATACGTTTTCTCTTGTTTGGTGGGTGTGTCAGAACTGCAGTCCAATCAGCAGCAACATGTATACTGTATATAAAGCACGCGGTATTAAAGTGAACTCGCACAGTGGGTTCAAGGAAAGTAATTTACAAATGTGTTCGATGCAACAACTGAGGATATTAGAAGACATGTTTGTCGTAAGTTTTATTGTAAAAATATAGGATATCAACATAATGATGTAGTTGTTTATATTTTTAGCTTCATTGCAAGTGTATGACATTTGGTATAAATAAACAATGGTAATTAAGTGCTTTTCCTAAAAATGAGAAAGAAAAACAGTATGAACTACAAATAAAGTCAGTATGTGAGGCTAAATAGATGTGTTTTAGTCTGAATTAGGTAAGATGTGTGCTTCCATTTCAGTTTCCACAAATCCCTTCACTCGATTGGGATGTTCTCTTTTGTTCTGGGCGGCAAGTGCAGTAACTGTAACATCGGGCATATTTTGTAGCATTAAACACATATTTATACCGACTTCATCAGGCTCCGACAATTCTTCACAAATAACACAAAGAATGGCCTTCTCAGCTGCCATAGTTGCAACTCTTGCGTCATCAGAACAGTGTGTTCAATGCATCACCGTTTCTGTTTAAAAAACGTTGTGCAAAGTTTTGTCGGGCTGAACGCAGCCCTGCTAGTCATGACCATGTGACTTGGCATCTATGAAAACAGCTGGTTAGTCATGACCATGTGACTTGGCATCTATGAAAACAGCATCTAAAACATGATTAATATAAATGTAAAATGTTCCTTAACTTTACTTTAAAAGTGAAGTATGTAGTTACACATTTTTTCAAAAAACCTTTCATGTGTCGCAGCTCTTACTGGTTTTTGTGAAGGCATGTTTCAGGTCCAACATATTAGGAATACTTTTAGCTGTGTTGCATTGGTCTCTTTATGAAAATGTGTCTTTCTGAAAGGGTGCTTGATGATGCTGTATGATACTGAAGCATACTTTGTAGCGCGTAGAATCATAATGCTCGGTTTCCTTTGACGTGTTAATGACCCGTTTAATCTAAGAAGGCATAAATGCAGCGAATTTTGGCTTTTACTGCTAACTAAAGCTGAATTTCTTTCCCCATGGCTCCGCCTGCTACAGTAGCCACGCCCCAAACTCTCACTATACGTTGAACTATATATTAAAAATCTTACATACTTCACCTTTAACTGTTTCTGTACAAATTCTTTGCTTTATGTGTATGTTTAGCAATGTTATCAATATTATTCACTCACCTTTGGATAAGTTCTGAAATGTAACTTTGGCTTGTTTGATTTCCATTCCATTGCGAAAAGGAGGACATGAGGCGTTCACCATCTCATACAACAGCACTCCTAGAGCCTAGACATTTACTGGGACGGCGTGGAATCTAGGTTCTGTTAAGACTTCAGGTGGGCGGTAATCCAGCAATCCTGTAAGCAAGACATTTGCACATTGTTGAGCTTTTTTTCCTTAAGCATCAAATAATCAGTAAGTCACTACATTCAGGTTTACACACTCCCAAAATGCTCACCACGGTATATTTTGCTCTCGTAGCCATCACTGCTTAATAGCTGACCGCAGCCAAAGTCTATCAGTTTGAGCTCTAACGTGTTTTTCTTCAACAGAAAATTATGTGTATGAATGTCGTTATGAAATACACCATGCTCAGTGCAGTGTTGTACTGCCAGCACAGCCTGTTGCATGATGACCCGTGTTATTGTTTCAGGCAGTTCAGGATTACGAGTGATGAACTCCAGCAAGCTCTTGCAGGGTTCGGGGTACTCCATAACGAGAGTGAATTTTCGAGGGTGTTCAAACCACTCGTATAGTTGTATGATGTAGGGGCTTATTGGTTCTTGCCTCATCATTAGCAGAAGCGCTACTTCTGTAACGATAGGTCGAGGATGCCCAGGCTAGAGAAAAGTAGTAGAAAGAAGGTTAGATGGGTAAAAATCTGAAGGAAACATTAAATGCACTTTTCTTTGATCTTTTTAGACACGTTCAAAAGAGCCTTTTCAGCTCAAAGTTACTTAAGAGAAACTAGAGTAATCTGCACTTAACTCAATACATATTCAGGTTTTAGCCAACTTACAATATCAAGATAAAGATCCGTGTCAACCTTGCGCATCCGCTTGATGGCAACCTGAAAAAAAAAAAAATCAATAACAATAAGTTTCAATAACAGAAACAGTTTTCAAGCACCTGCACCTTGCACTAAGAATTAAAACCTCTGTAATTTTTTTTAAATATGTTTTGATGCAGGCAAGAGCAAATTGTTCATACTATTTGGTAAGATTTACCTTTTTGCCATCAAATTTGCGTGTTCCCTCGTACACTCTGCCAAATCCTCCGGATCCAATCATCTCTCCCATGTTATAGAGAGACTCAGAGGACTCTGAAAAACAAAGTATGTCAAAAAATATGACAAAATATATGAGCTTGCTAGATCCATTGTTTTATTTTAAAAATATCAGTGCTGGTTGTGTGGAGAAAATAATATTAATATGGGGAAAATAATATTAATATTCTCTGAAAACAAGCCTTAAGATATTTTTGTGGAAAACAAGACGACAATATTGTTTAAAATAATGTTGGAGAAATAATGGCGATTTACCATTATTTGTCTTGACGCCAGAGTGATCTGGAGCAGGTGATGGCTCAGGATCAGTCGATGGCTTCAGATCTGTTGAGAGGACAAAAGGCTCCACGACATCCACAGCACTACTGTGGCTACAGCAGCGGAAAGACTTCATAGCGTTCCATAGCCAGTTGAGGAAAGAACCAATTCCTTTCCTCTTCCTAATTTCTGTAGGTTTTTCTGAAATGAAGAAAAACAATTGACAAAAACAACTATTAGAAGTATCTCTGACATAAAATTAAGCAATGATATACTGACATAACTTACATTTTACATTTTACAAGTTCTTATTTGTAATGTTACAAATCCAAAGTAATGGAAATTTTTCCAAGATATCTGCTTTGACTTCTGCTTAATGCCTGCATAAATGTCCCTAAATCTTATTTTACAATATTAATAGTCATTTTATTTCACAAATCAACAGAACATACATTTCCAGGCTTCATTTGGCCAACTCTGGCACATTTGGCTCAGTTCTGGTAATGGCAAAGACCATATGGGCCATATATTGTTTTAAATATAATATATTTAAATAAACATTGTTTTTTATTAAATATATAGCAATGTCTTATTAATAACATATCCAACTTGCCACGACAGCCATTTCGACAATTTTGTGTGTATTTGACAATTCAAGAGCAATAAGTCGCAAAATAGAATTCTATTTGTGATTGTACGCTGTCTGAGAAGCGGCTTTCTGTGCGCGTGTTTCAGGTTAGTGTCAGATAGTGCAAGTACCATTGAGTTCATGGCTTTTTGAGAACGAAATTCAACATGTTAAAAACTTGAAGCAGTCTTATGCATGAAATCTGTACACTTTACACTGCCCAGCCTTATTTCACTCTCACCTGTTGAGCTCTTGTTCAGAGGAAAAGCCTCCATAGCACCCTGAGCAGTTAGGCCATTCAAAGTCTCTGTTGGCTCGACAGGAACTTGACCGGGCAACGGAGGGCACTGCCACCCTTCATGGCTGTCGGACCTGGACAAACGGCAGTTGCTGCAACTGCCCTGTTCGTTTTGGCTATCCGATCTATGGCCACTCCTCCTCCAATCAAGGTTGTACGAGCATCTGCTGCTAAACTCTCTACATAACTGCCTCTCTACATTGTCCTCAGAGAGGGACAAAGATGATGCAGTGGAAGTGGAAGCAACTCTCCTGGATCTGTAGCGGCCTGAGGCTGGAACATTTCAAACATCAAAAACTTTCAACTTTCTATTCAATGACAAATTATTTATTAACTGAGCCATAACTTCTTTACTAAAAGCATATTCTGACCTCTGCCAGGGCGTTTAGCAGGTCTTTTAAATGTGGAGAGTCGTCCATCATCTGGGCACTGCTGGCTGCCTCTCTGCCACTTCCCCTCCCAGTGAGTCTGACCAGTGGACACAGAAACAGACAACTCAGAAAGCTGAGGAGAAAAATACCCAGGTAGCTCCTGGATCAGTGTCTGGGTCGATGCTGGCAGCGGGTCCTGATCGCAGTCATCAGGCCAGAGTCTCCAAACCTCCGGACCAGCCGTCTGAGTTAAAGCAGCTCTCCTGGATGTGGAGCGGCCTGAGGCTGGAATATTTCAGACATCACTCAGTTAGTAATGTTTTAATAATAATCAATGTCAGTGGTCAATTACAAATTGTTACTAAAGTTAGGTTCTGGGTTCTGGGTTCTAATCCGCACTCGTATAGGTTTTTTTTCTCATGAAAACCAATTATGTTTATCAGTAGTTGTATATCAGGCAGGAACACGTTTGTGTGCATTTTGTTTTGCAATTTCACCGTAACGAATAGAGAGTCTCCACAACGGATTGAAGCGCGCGTCCGAGTGAAGACTGTGCGCGAGCCAGAAGAGAAAACCGTATCCGCGCCACATTAACAGCAGCGGCAACGAGCACATTGATCACTTGATTTAAAAAACAACACATTTCAGCACTAGATCGCCTTATATTTAACAAACGAACTAAATTAATGCTCTGCTAGTTAACTGGAGATGTTTTATTTATTTGTATCGGTACATTCGTGCCGCGAGATGTTTCAAAAGTGGTGGGGACAATATCGACCTTAGCAAAAAGTGGTGGGATATGTCCCACCCCCGTCCCACCCGCAAATTACGCCTATGCTCAAATTGAAAAGTTTATTTCATATGCAAGGAATCAAATAGCTACATGCGCACTTAACTGGGAAAATTGGGGGATAAAATGGGTTACCTCGCGCAAATTTCTTCTTATTAATGTAGTCAATCATTGTACAACATCATACATGACATACCATAAAAAAGTGAAAAAATAAAGCATTCACCTCCTCTTTCACCCGTGTGAGCCATCAACATTCTCCTCCAAACTGCAATAAAAACAATACAAAAAAGAATAAAATAGAACAATACAATAGCAATAGAAGCAATCAAACTAATAATAGGGCAACAATATGTAAGTGCTGTGGCTGACAAGTAGCAAGGTTTTTTTTTTTTTATTAAATAAAAAAAAAAAATGATTGAATAGAAATATAGAATAGAACATGATAGTAGGCTATTAATGGGTCAAGTGTTGACGAAAAAAATCAAACACTTACGAAAACACTTTCGTTTCTTGAGAATGGCTAAAGACTTAGCTGCTCGGGTTGAGTTAGACAGGTCATTCCACCAGCATGGAACAGTCAAGGTAAAGTTCAATAAAGGTGATTTTGTGCTTCTTTGGGATGGCACCACAAGGTGCATTGCTGAACGCAAGCTTCTGGAGGGAACAGAAATATCACAAAAAATGTTTGTGTGAAAGAGGCTAAATGATTAATGTATATAGTGTTTGCTTCTCCATAACCGTGCTTTTATGTCATGTTGTTGGCATTTGTGTGAACACTGATCATCCTTGACTTTGACTCTTTTTATGCACATGTTCTCTCTGAGGGGTGTGTGTGTGTGGCTGGCAGCCCATATTCAATCTCTGATCAGCTCAGTGAGAGAGTGATTTGAAATGCTATTGACTGAGTGCAGCGTTCCTGCAGCTGGCTCATGAGGGATGCCACAGAGAGATGGGCCTTTCAATATCATCTGAAGGACAGAAAACTGCTGTCTGTCTCTCTATCTCACACGCGCGCACACACACACACACACACACACAAACACACACACACACACACACCAAAGCTGGCTGCTGACAAGCCAAAAAAGAAAATTTAGATGACAGGAAATCAATGAAAGCCGAATTATATTTTGTGAATATACCAAATGGAAACACTAAAATTATTAATTCATGGCAGTGTTCCAGGGTTGGCTCAGCCATATAGTCCAGGTGATATGTGGACTAAAATTATACAGTACAGTGGTACACAGTGGTCAAGAATTACAATGATACCATATACATATACAAGTAGTTAATGGTGAATTTGGTGACGTTGTGAGAAGGATTACAATGAAATTGCAGTATCTGAGAATGTCATCTGAAGCTGACACACCAAGCCGGCGGTCGGCCGGTGGGCAACGGCAGGCAGTTTTTGAGCGTCGACCGACTTAGTTTTTTCGGTGTGTTCCGCACCGTTGGATCTACAGTCGTCTTTCATCAGCGCTCATTCTTTGGCATTGGTTGGGTGTTTCCCTACAGAAAATTTGCGAAGAAAAGTGTTCAGATGAAATCGTAGAGAGGGTGTGAACATGAACATGTTACAGCATGAGCTGGAGATTAATCTTCCGTCAGCTCGCTTTCTGATTGGGTATTGTTTCGTTTCACGTGATAATCTCCAGAGCGTGCGCGTGTTTGTCCTCTGGGTTCCCCCCACACAACAGGATTTCTGATTCGATTCGAGATCGGGGCGGTTCCAACGTTCATCCGAGCAGATTCAGTCACTCTTAATACACTTCACACCACAGGAAAATCTGATAAGATAATCTGTTGAACCATCAAGATAACAGGGACTTTATCTGGCATTGTTGGAAGGGGAGAAATTGGTCCAAAATCACCCCGAATATCTTGTAGTGTATACCCAGCATAAGTGATGAGTTTGAGAATGCCATGGAGTTCAGCAATAAGGGCGTCTCTGAAAACAGACATCATGAACAGGCCAAAAGTGTCCAGCTGAAATTCAAAAGACATGTGAGTTGGTTGAAATGGGAAACCCCTTCACAGAGGACAGCAGCAACCTTCTGAAGCTGAACTCAAGAGAATTAGCAGACCAAGCTGTTGTGGATGCTGTTCGGGTTGCTGAGAGGAAGGACCAAGAGCAGTACAAACTCTTGGTTGCAGAGAGGGTGCAGGGCACAGAACGCATCACTGCCCCTTTAAAGAGGAAGCTCTTTGAGAGTGGATAAAAACAAAACAGAGCTCTTTTACTCTCTGGCCAGGAACCTTGTGAAAATGTTGACTACCAAACAAGTTGCTTATACATGCGGACCCAATCATCTCAACCACAAGAATCAGATCAGACTGCCCCTTGCACACATGAAGAGGCAGATACAAGGATGCTACTCTCCATGCAGTGGTTGCTGCAAGAAAAGGATTTAAAAAGATCACCCTGCGCACTGTGGACACAGATGTTGTGGCTCTAGCCATTGCACATGTGTCAGAGCTGGACATTGAGGAGTTGTGGGTGGTATTTGGGCATGGCAAGAACATACCTGAAACTGCCTAGTCTCTGGGTCCTGACAAATCCAAGGCCCTTCCTGTGTTCCATGCCTTCACTGTCCTGTCCCCATGTCCACTGGATCACTGTCCTGTTGAAAGATTCAAACATGGCCATTATAAGATTTCTAACAGAGGTTGTCAGGTTTTAATTTTTTATCTGTTGGTATTTGATCAAATGCAGTTGTCTAAAAATATGATTCCAAGTGCAAAATATTACATAATGCAGTACAGGGTGCAAATGTAAAGTATAAACACAGAAAGTGCATTATTGAGAATGAGGTATGTAAATGGCCAGTGACCACATCAGTACAAAATGGCATCATGAGGTAGAATGTTAAAAAGGAAAGTGCAAAAGTAAGACCACAAAACCAGTCACATGGGTCAATTTTTTACAACTGAGATTTATATATCATCTGAAAGCTGAATAAATAAGATTTCCATTGATGTATGGTTTGTTAGGATAGAACAATATTTGGCAGAGATACAACTACTTGAAAATCTGGAATCTGAGGGTGCAGAAAAATCTAAACATTGAGAAAATCGCCAAGTTTGTGATTGTGCTGCATTCACTCACAAAAATAAATGTTTTGGTAGGAAATGCACAAAATATTTTTATGGAACATGATCTTTACTTAATATCCTAATGATTTTTGGCATAAAAGAAAAATCGATAATTTTGACCCATACAATGTATTGCTGGCTATTGCCACAAATTTACCCGTGCTACTTGTGACTGGTTTTGTGATCCAGGCTCACATTTGTAAGTGTGCAGTATGGAAGCATGTTAATGTACAGTGCAGACTTTTCCCTTTTTTTATTTATAAGGAGGTTCAGGTTGGATGTAGTGTTCATCATTTTAATTTAGAGTTCAGTAGGTTGACCGTAGAAACTGTTCCTTGGTCATGCTGGTGCAACAGTGAAAGCTCCTATAACGTCTCCCAGATGGAAGAAGAGTAAACAAACAGCCCATGGCTTGGATGAGAGGTGTCTTTAATAATGCATCTCACCCTTCATAGGCATTGTTTGTGGTATATCTTTGATCGAGGGTATAGTTGAGCACCAATGATGTTTTGGGCATTTTTCACCACCCATTGGAGGGCATTCTGGTATGAGACAGTGCAGTTGCCATACCACATTGTGATGCAGTTTGTTAGGATGCTTTCAATTACGCATTTGTAAAAGTTCAGCAGGATATGGGGGGACAGGTGAGCTTTCTTTAGCTTTCTAAGGAAGTAGCCTAAAGGCGCTGTTGCGCCTTTTTGATAAGAGTAGCAGTGTTGATGGTCCAGGAAAAATCCTCAGAGATATGGACACCCAGGAATTTGAAGCTAGTCACACATTTCACTTCAGTCCCATCAATGTAAATGGCAGTGTGTGTGTAGCCTTTCTTAGTCTGCCGGTAGTCCACAATCAGCTCCTTGGTCTTCTGGGTATTGAGTGTAAGATTGTTGTTTGCACACCACACTGTCAGACCACTGCGATGTTGTCTGCAAACTTGATGATGGAGTTTGAGCCATGCTCAGGTAAGTAGTTGTGGGTGAAACTAAAATAATGCATTTTTTAAATAATCAAATATAGATGCAAATATACTATGGATGTTTTTTTTTTTTTTTTCTATGCAGATGAGAATCAAAATCTAACATTATTTAAGAAATTACTCAGTAAAAATTGAAATGCACTGCGTAAGAATATTTACATCTTTAGAGCCACCTTTTACAGCAATGTCAGCTTTAAGTTTTTAGGAAATATATCTATTTAAGTTTTGCTTACTGTTGGTTGATATCAGCCCATTCCTTCAGGCTGGTTTGCTCCACAGTTGTTAAATAGATTTTATGTTATTAAGCCACCCAGTGTTAAATTACAAACAAATTCCTAAACATTGATGTCTTATAAGTTAAATATGGAATTATTCTGTACATTTTATCTTTGTTGTTGAACATATAGCACCCTCTGGTGTCCAAAGATAATACCAAGAAGCACACATTGTAAAATTTGCTTCAGAGGTCATACAGCTCAGCATGACATAGTAGATTTATATTTTTACATTACACACTCTTACAAATAAATAAATAAATAAAGTTCAGTGGGCTAGGGTTCTTGACTCAATTTTAAAGAACCCTTTTTGCCAATAGGAGAAATGTCATATATGACTGCATAAAAATCATATACCTTTCAGGTTTAACAAGGCAAAGGTGTTTATGAGTTTTTTAATTCATACAATTTGAATAAAATACTCATTCTCAGTTCTGAAAAAGCTAAAAGGACAGACTTGGCAAAACACGTAGGCCTATAAAATGATGAAAAATTACAAGAGTGAGTTGAAAAAGGAGCAGCAGGTGGGATTTCAGGAAGAGCACCAAATTACATACAGTAGAACCAAAAGCCACCTGTTGACCATGAAAAGATCAATTCATTAATTGCAACGTGCATACTGCGTACTGTTGAAATTTGCCATGTTGCGCCACGTTATTTCCTATTTGTTTCTCTGTTTTATCTTGGGATGCCCATCCTGAGGTAACTAGAGAGTATGTCAGCTCCAGTTTGGATCCAGCCTATTATGAAGACTTCAGATGACCAACACCTATGAAGAGACGGCACCAACTCCTGCGATGACTTCAGATGACAAACTCTGAATCTACAGTATATTCACCAATGCTATATTTTACTAAATGTCATAATCATTTGTTAACAAACAAGTATTTATTAATTCAATTAGCTCATTGTTTCTGCATTAAATTATTACATTGTTTAAATTAATACATTTTTAGCTAACTGTGATTTTTGTATATGTACATTTCTGAAATACATAACTCAGACAGTTACCTCTGATAATAGATTGTTCTAAATTGTAATATGGACTCATGCACCTTCTGTAAAGCTGCTTTGAAATGATGTGTATTGTAAAAAAGCGCTGTACAAATAAATGTGAATTGAATTGAATTAATTCAGTATTACAATATGTTCTCAATTTCTGAGAATTTTATTTTCAAAAGAGAACAGAGCATATTTTAAAAAGGTTTTAAAAAAATAAATAGCTTTAACCGAAAAGTACTTCATGTGCAAAATCTTGGCGCAGAATGTATCAGTCAATGAGATCCAGTCAGTTTCCACACAAAAGATCTGCATATGTAGTGAGTAACTGTGAAAAGACAGATGACCATGCCCATTCTCAGAGCAAAGAATCAGGTGGAGTCGTCGTGTCGATGTCTCAGCTCTGGACCAGCTCTAGTTTGTTTTCTGACGTTTTTGGTGCTTCAATTACTTCTTCACACATGAACTGCTCCTACAACAAAAATAAAAGCTTTTATATGAAATGTTATTCAAAATCACATTAAAATCACGCTAAATTAAAAAATGTTATGGCAGTATTTATTATAAATTATTTATTCGTGCATACATCATTATTGTTATATTAATCTTAATCTTTAATCAAAACAACTTTTTTTTTACTGGCATGAGGGCAGGGAAACATGTCGCTCTCACACGAGATCACAGCAACAGCAAACCACAACCATCCAATTAATTCCCAATGGACAAAATCAAGTCCCACTCTATACTTTTTCTTGTTTGAAAAGCATTACTCAGATATACGTCACAGTAGGGGAGAAAAGACTAAGACTGCATCCGAAAACTTAGGCAGCTGACTTGTTTCCTCACAGCCTTATCAAGCATTGACTTAGTATGTCAAAAACTTACATTTACACACAAACTGACCAGAAACCGCAAATACGAACGTGTTTGTTGATGTTTGTCTGTGCTATGTGAACTGGCCTTATGTCAACTTCAAAAATCGATCAGATGAAGGTATCTCAGGAGACAGGTAGTGAAGCTAACATTGGATTTGGACATGTCTTAATGCCGTCCTACCTTGGAATACATCCTTTGAAGGCAGCATTTTTATGCTTTCAGACGCAGCCTAAGAAAAGACTATTGCAACTTTCCCTTCATGATGACTTTAAAACAGTTGTGGTCAAATGTTATCAGATGGCATTAAGTGGTCGCTTAATGGAGTTTGAAACTCAAAATAGCTGTTGAACAGATACTATATGAAGGCCTTTTTAGTCGGTATGAAATGGAAGTTGTGAAAAAAAATGTAGAACAGGACTTGATTTTGTACATTTGGAATTGATTGATCGTTGGATCGTGCCCTTGTCCCAGTAAAGGAATAGTTCACCCTCATGTTGTTCCAAAACCGTAAGACTTTCGTTCATTTTCGGAACACAAATGAAGATCTTTTTAATGAAATCTGTGACCTTTCTGTCCCTCAACTACTACTTTGACACTTCAAAAAGTTCATAAAGAGATCACAAAACTAATCCATATGTATTGAGCGGTTTATTCCAAATTTTCTGAAGAGACACGATCGCTTCATATGATGAACATATTGAATTTAGGCTTTTATTCACATATAAACATTCATCAACTCACACATCAGTTATGATAAACAGAAGCTCAAGCATGTTCGCTTGCCATGCGAGAATTAATGAGGTTCATTCTTATGTGTTACGCAGCACGTTTGAGCTTCCGCAAGAACCAATGAGGTTTGTTTGCATGTCAATCAGGTTCGGTTGAGCTTCTTCTCATGTTCGCTGATTAATCTTTAAATGTGAATAAAAGCCTAAATTCATTCTGTTCATCATATAAAGTGATCGAGTCTCTTCAGAAAATTTTGGACTAAACCAATCAACTCATGTGGATTAAGTTAGTTTTATAATCTCTTTATGACCTTTTTGAAGCATCAAAGTGGTAGTTGCGTAGCTGTCTAGGAAGGGATAGAAAGCTCTCAGATTTAATCTGAAAGATCTTCAATTGTGTTCCGAAGATTAACCAAAATCTTTTGGGTTTGGAACGACATGAGGATGAGTAAGAATTTTCATTTTGGGTGAACTATCCTTTTAAAAACGTCACCAAACCAAACATCTATTTATTTATTATTTATAGTGCAGAACAACAAATCAATGACCAAGCCAAGTTGGCTATACACAAATATCCGAACATACTAAACATCTTACCTTATCATAGATTACTTTTACTATTAGTGAGCAGCTCGGACAGGTGGCCACTTCTTCACCATTCTCAAGATCCTCCTGAAAAACAGAAGTTTCATCTTAACAAAACAGTAGGTATTTTTCAGTTCACCTATATATATTTGCCAGCCACTAGTTAAACTCTCACACTCTTGAGTTTTGGTTAATCGTTAATGGTCTTTTGGTTAATGTCTCGTAGTTCTTCAAGTTTAATCCAATAGCCTACTTTATCCGCTAACATAACAGGAAGGAACAACGATCACAGATTCAAATTCAATTCTTCATATAAATAATATAGAAATGGACACACATATATTAGTGTGAAAAAATATTTATCTGGAAATGATTAGTCAAGTAATGACTGTGTAGATTCTGCTAGAACAACTTGCCTTCGTTATCGCAAATCTGTCACCACATGGACAAGGAAAATAATATGTTTCTGTTTCTTCATCATACTCAAAATCTTCTATCTCAACCTCGTCGTGAAACACCGTCATTTTAAATAAATTACTGGTTAAAAGCCCTCGCCGGTCGCCGGTGCTGATTCAACATGCAGCCGCTGTGACATAAGTGGCGCACAAATTTGACGTGGCCAGCAGCGAATTACAATAAACAGCTGTTCACAATTTCGCCACCAGGAGGAGACACATTTCTATCCAACCGATGCTGCACAAGTCTGAGTACAGTAAATAGTTTTCTGTAAACATTACAGCTGACTACGACTGGGGTTTTCAGTATGCAGTGGGAATCCCACAGTGGGATATCTACCCTGCAATCGATGTTATCCAGTCATGTGTGCATGCAGACCTACCCAACTTTCCCAGCGCAAATTTGCTTCCATTTAAGTCACTGAGTTAGAGATTATGTTGAAATAGCAGCTACCACACTTAGTATACAGTGTAGGCCTATGTAGAGTAGCATACTGTGCAATACGCAATAATACTTGCACATTCAATCTGCATTTGTTACAAATTAACTTAATAATATCAGACACAGTCTGATATGTTCAGACACAGTCATTATGTTATTCATTCTCATTAAATATGTTTCAGAATTACCGTAATGTATAAAGCTCCAAGCACCCTCCTTACCCTGGGTTCCTGTTTTAAAACTCTTCATGTAGATTTATACTCTAAGGCAATGAAATTACAGAAAGTAACATTCATTAAAGTCTCTGAGTTAGAGATTATGTTGAAATAGCAGCTACCACACTATTTGTACAGTGTATGTAGAGTAGCCTATACTGCACAATAATACTTGCACATTAAATCTGCATTTGAAGTGTTACAAATCAAATTTAAGTAATATCAGACACAGTCTTTTAACACCTTTTTGTGTATTATTAACATAATTTATTATCTTAAAATGTAATCATTATAGGCCTACTGCATTGCACATAGCCTAGCTTCTGAAGCTAGTATTTATCTGAATATATCCTTTCACACTTGAATCACATGTACACAACACATGACTCAAGGACCTAGACAGCATTTTTGACATAAAACACTTACATACTTGGCAACAGGTTTTCACTTCTCCCATGTTTAAAAAATAAAAAAAATCATCCCAAATTCTGAAGAATTTAGCATTGAATTCGATTTTGTGATTTTCAAGTTGAAAAGACAACCATGACACGAGTTAAGGCTCAGAGACAAGCATTCATTCTTGCAATGCAAATGGGATTAATTGGTCAAATAGATTTGGGCTATTTGAGGAGAGAAGAGAGGAGGACAAGATTTTCCCAAGAACTAGGGTTTCATGAGGCCACATGCAAAAATTACAGTGCCATGAAAAGTACTTGATATTAAATCTCGAATGCATGTGTTATTCGCTATTATCAAGCAAAATGTAATATTGCATTAAAGCTATGGTCTACGATTTCAAAGATTGTTCATTATTAATAACCTCGTTTAGATGCTGGTTATGGTTCTACAGTACAATCCTAACAATATGAAGAGGAAAAAGAATGAAAAAAATCCATTCACTCTATTGGATGTACAGCTGCAGATAAGTTGACCAATGTAAGCTGTCCGGCCGGACAGCTTACATTGGTCAACTGCTCTCATCCAATCGAAACTCCACCTGGCGCTCGCGTCTCCACCCCACCGCACCTCACCCCGCCCCCCTCCTGCGACATGAAATTTCGCGGGCAAGCAGCTGACAGTCTATGGTAGCTAGCAAAGTAGCATCAGCTCAGCAATGGAGAAAAAACAAACCGACAGCAGCAAGCGGCCCCTGCTTGCCCCAACAGTCAAGGTTGGAAGAAAGAGAAAGTCTGTAGAGCAAAGAGCAGAGATAAAAAAAAAAAAATGTGAAGAACGCCGGACTCAAAGTAGAATCAATATAGGGTCCACCATTGACCGCTGGAGGAAGCTTCAGGGAGATTTGGGACTGAAAACCGACGCTGACACGGCTGACTTTTTGTTGAGCAGGTAGTGCTAAGCATTTATTTATACTTGTATGGTGTGAGGTGTTACATAAATAGCTTTTTATCAGTCTGACAACATGCTCATGCTGCCGGTCGGCATTGGAATGTTAGCCGTTTAGCATCGTCTATCACGGCTCAAAGTAATTATATTTCTTGAAGTGCTTGAATATATTTCAGTAGGCCTAGCGGGTTTCTGTTCGAGCCGATCGGAATTTGAACAAGATGCGCTGTGTGCTGCTATGTTTACTACCGGTGATCACAGCTTGACTGAGTGACGTTGTTCAGCTCGTTTCCCGGTGGGAGGGATCAGGTAGCACAGAGGGGAGGGGTGTGTGTGTGGAGGGGCTGGATGAGTTTTTTAAAACTTCCCAACCGTCTCAGGCTTTCTCGACCGATTTTCAACATCGTAGACTACAGCTTTAAGGGAACCTTAATAATGACACAATGCAGCATTTTTTTTGTTTTATTTTTTCTTTCAGTGAAAAATTTGCAAATCATTAACAGTGGCTCACATCATCCCTGTGAACAAGTAAATGTCCTTTTAAACCAGTTGGACAGCAGCTATAACAGCAACTAAACACACATTCTCTTTAAAAATTTGTCTGGTATATTATCAGAATTCATGCTACCATTAATAATAAGAAGTCGCCATGTTCCAAAAGTAAAGCAAACATCCCCAAAATCACTGTGCTTCATTGTACTACACTGTAAGACTTTTGTTGTAAATACATATTTTATGATTTTATTCTCTTATATAATGTTGATTGTCTATTGCTTGTTCATTTTGCTTTTATTTCTCTATCTTGTTCCCTATTTATTCATATTGGTTCTTTTATTCATTGTACGGCACTTTGGTCAACCTCGGTTGTGTTTAAATGTGCTCTACAAACATTAATTGGTTGATTGATTTATTTCACAGCATTATAATTTGTTCCAGTTTACTTCATTTTACCATATAACTTACACAGAACACTGGATCATCTATTCTGAGGCAACAAGAAGAGACACAGATCCTCGAAAGACTGCAAGTGCTTAATAAGTCACAGAGCTTGCGAGTATGCACAGAACACAAACACAGAGGAGTGTTGTTTAAGGTGGAAAGAGTGAGAAGAGCCTCAGATGGCGTAATTGTATAATGGGTGTCAGCAGGGATTTGTTTGGGAATTAAGACGAGTGAACTTCAGAAACTAGATGTATTTAAATGTTTTAACTACAAAAGCAATCCTTGAGTAACTTGAATGGATATATCTTTAAATTAGAAACACAAGATGTCTTTGTACATCAACTTAGCAAAAGATCTACTGTAGCAAGTCATGGGCACAGATGCGAAAGTAGAGGATCATTTGGCGTCACTTAAGTTTGAATTCTGAATTTGTTTGAGCAAAATTGGTTAATGCTTCGGCTAATACCCTTAACATAACAACAAATTAGTTTCAATTCAGTCAACAAGCCTTCTTAAATTTTTAAAAAGTGTATTTTTTTTCTTCCACATGGCTCATGTTATTTTGACCTTTTTATCTTAAAGAAGTCACCTAAACTAAGTTTCCAGTCATGTGCCCTTGTTAATAATTAAGCCACAGTCTTAAATTAGCAGAATTGTTTCCAAGTAATCCATGATGTCAGTATGGAAGTCCATCACCAAATAATTCAATAATAAATAAATAATTCATGTAATTTTATTAGTAACTTAACATCTTTGTGGTAAACATCCATAGGTATTTTAAATGAAGGGACAGAACGTGTGTTTCCTAATTACATCATGGGTAAGAAGATCTCAGGTCAGTGAATATCAAGCACATGCAACTTAGATGGAAATTCGGATTTATTCACAAATGTCTTATGAGAGAGTTTTGAAACATTTTGATGCCAAGGACCCAAAAACATCATGATCCTTGTGAGGGACCCCCTTCCTAAAATATAGGCAGCTAGATATGTTCATAAAGACCCGTTTATACAATGAGAGAAAAACAGCACTGTTCTAAAATTAAATAATTGGCTTTTGTTGTCATTATACTTAAGCCAAAAGCAAATTAATAACATTATATTTTATATCTCATTATGTTATTCATTCTCAGTCTTATTAAATATGTTTCAGAATTACCATAATGTATAAAGCTCCAAGCACCCTCCTTCCCCGGGGTTCCTGTTTTAAAACTCTTCATGTAGATTTATACTCTATGACAATGAAATTACATAAAATAAGTAACATTCATTAAAGTCACTGAGTTAGAGATTGTTGAAATAGCAGCTGCCACACTTAGTATTTTTACAGTGTAGAGTAGCCTGCGCAATAATACTTGCACATTCAATCTGCATTTGAAGTGTTACAAATTAACTTTATATCAGACACAGTCTTTTAACACCTTTTTGTGTATTATTAACATTATTTATTATCTTAAAATGTAATCATTATAGGCCTACTGCATTGCACATAGTCTATCAGTAACTGAAGCTAGTATTTATCTACACTGTAAAATATATATATATATATATATATATATTTTTTTTTTTTACAGTGTAGATAAATATATATGTATATATTTTACAGTGTTTATATATATATATATATATATATTCATTATTTGTTATCACAACTTTTTATCTTTTGTCAAATCAATTTAGATAATTAATGTGGTTCAGATTACATAATATTTTGAGTTTCTATTGATTAAACCAATCTCCTTCATTGCATTAACTACATTTTTTATTTTCAATCAACTCAACATTTTAAGGCAACCAGGTAACTTACTTTTTTAAGTTAAACCAACAATATTTTTTTCACACTTGAATCACATGTACTCAACACAAGACTCAAGGACCTAGACAGCGTTTCTACCAGAAAGACTCGGGAGAATAAATACTGTGACAATTATACATTTATTAACAGCCCAGCAAGCAATAAAGTTCTTTGGCGTAGGCCCCGTCTGTAGCTCGCAATCTGAGGGTCCGGACTCTGCATATCCTGGCTGAAGACAAAGGCAGGGGCGCAGCCGACCCCCTGTGAGGTATGGGAAGGGACCATCCTGGTGGTGGTGGTGGTGAGGATGGAGGGAAGGATCCATCTTGGAGGGGGTGGGGAGGATGGAGGTGAATGGAAGCTTCAGCACCTGCAAACTCAAACGTGTGTAAGTACCAATCTTTAGAATGTGATTGGATAGATGAGAAGGTAAAGTGACGTAACAGTTGAGTCTTCCCGGCAGAACTTATGCTAAAGCTTTCATTTTTGGCATCAAACACTTAAATACTTGGCAACAGGTTTTCACTTCTCCCAAGTTAAAAAAAAAAAAAAAAATCATCCCAAATTCTGTGAAAATCCAATGTTGTAATTTTGGTAAAGAATTTAGTATTGAATTCGATTTTGTGATTTTCAAGTTGAGTGATTTACCAAGATGCACCGAGTTAAGGCTCAGAGACAAGCATTAATTCTTGCAATGCAATAATTAATCGATCAAATAGATTTGGTCTATTTGAGGAGAGAAGAGAGGAGGACAAGACTTTCCCAAGAAAAATTAAACACATTATTTTGTAAGAATGCATCTGCCGTTTTTTTAAATTGAGATGTATACATCATCTGCATCTGAAAGCTGAATAAATAAGCTTTCCATTGATGTATGGTTTGTTAGGACAATATTTGGCAGAGATACAACTATTTGAAAATCTGGAATCTTGAGGGTGCAAAAAAAACAAAACATTGAGAAAATCGCCTTTAAAGTTGTCCATTTATGTTTGCGATTGTGTTGCATTCACTCACAAAAATAAATTGGATATATTTGCGGTAGGAAATGTACAAAATATCTTCATGGAACATGATCTTTACTTAATATCCTAATGATTTTTGGCATAAAAGAAAAATCGATCATTTTGACCCATACAATGTATTGTTGGCTATTGACACAAATATAACCGTGCGACTTGTGACTAGTTTTGTGATCCAGGGTCACATATGATATAGTGGGGATTGAAAACTAGGTTTGCATGGAAAAACACAGAGTTCGGGTGACCTTTTTAATTAGTTTATAATGAGTAACCAGTGGTTCTCGGGGTGATATTAGTTTAGTTTGTTACAAAAGAAATCCTATATCTTATCAAAATCACTATTATGAAGTTACATGGTAAATCATCTGCCAATACCTTTGCTATTTTTAAGTTATTGCAAATAACAGCACTGAGCATGGAAAAATATGCATAAGCCTAAATGTGTTTCTTTCAAAGTCTCATGACACTATAAAGTTTCAGGGGAAAAAAAAGGAATGTCATGAGCAACTAAACCTTTCCTAACTTAATTTGCATTGACTCCAAACAGTGTTTAGGGTTTTCAGGACCCAGAGGTCAATGGGAAAAACTACGACTCTAATGATGTTATGCTGTGTACGTCAAATGAAGTATTATGGTCTCCTGTTAGGGAGTTGGAAGCTGTGGAATTTTGTACAGTCAATGAGAGATTTATATATTGTTGCTTGACACCATATGACGGTCCATTTAATGTGTTAGAGACCTCTTGCATGTGCTGCTTCATGAGCAGCAACATTATGTTCCAAAATAAAAGATAATACAGTTGCCAAAGATGCAAACCCGAGTTGCTCCAACAACAGATGGTTCAGAACACATATTGTATGATGGTTTCATGAATTTAAAACATTAGTTATCATAAATTAATTCATTAAATGAGAATTTTAAGCACAATCGGATAAAACGATTTTCATGCATGTATAAATCATTTAAATGGAACTGGACAAAGTTTGCACTGTTGGTTGGTGGTTGCACAATGGTGGTTGGACATCTGAGTTGATTGCTTTCAGGTGGTTTTAGAGGTTTTTTTCATTTTATGTTCCATAGTAACCTTTAAAAGCCTTAAAAAGAAACTTCCTGTCAGATGCATGTGACATTCCTTATAGCATAGAAGAGTGTAGCATAGAAATATAGGCTATAGCTACATGCAGGTCAAAAAAAAAAAAAGGACAAAATAGTTAGTGTGATCGTACTTTATGTCTTTTTTACAGTGTACTTAAAACAATAAATAGGTTTAATGTTAGGGATTGGTATAGTGTTAGTAATTTACTGTTTTTACTATAGTAAATACATGTAACATGTAAAAAGACCTTGATTTTAAGGTTTGCTTGTTACAGTCTAATTGTACATTTAAGTAGCCTGTTTTTAATTATTAATTAGGAATACTAATTAACAACATGTCTTAATATAGGGTTAGGAGTAGGGTTAGCTGCATGAAATAATGCATCATTTAGGCTACTGTTATTGCTACTGTAGTCTAAGTGTGTAACATAATGTAACAATGACACTATGTTACATCATCATTTTGTAACCAGACGCGAAGCGATAAGATTCCAGCGACAAATAATGTGTCTGTCCTCACCAGACGTGACGCGACTATTGGACGATAGATCCAAATCACAAATGGACACGATAAAAATCACAGCCAATCAGAAGAGCACATGGGCGCCAGCGGGCTCTCTTGGCACGCTCCCGGCGCAACGAAATGGATAAGTAGGCTACATAATCAAATTCATGAATATTACACCATTTTAACATGATTAAAAATACATACTTAGTTACTGAAACAATCGTTGTCATAGAATAAACTCTGTTAGCAATGAGTTGACAGTTTGAACGTTCTTGTTCACTTTTATTTCTTTTGAACTAGATCTGAGGTAAATTGTTGCTTTCAGTATGGCTATAAAAGACACACAAAATGATATTCAAACTCACACGGACACTTTTAACATTAAATAACACACACAAACAGTACCTGAGATTATTCTTCTGTTGTTGTTTCAGCCTCGATGTCGCAGAGAAACCGTTTCTAAAATAGAATCATCGCGTGTTGGGACACGGTGTTACCATAAAGTACCCTATGTGGGCTGCAAAAATGTTTGTTCTACTATACCATAAAAGATTAATGTTCTTGGAAGAGCTCATCTTGTTTTGGGAACCAGGATTAAACAATGGGCTGGCACACACAGAGTTACATTGTATAGAGATGTGTTTTGGACTAAATTGCACTATAAAAGTACATCACATCCTGACATTAACACATCTTTTAGCCTACACTGTTGTTGGACTGGTCAGGTCTGGCAGAGCTGGGTGATTTACAGCCAGTGTGATAGCCCAGGAGGATCACTGCTGACCTTAATAGAGATTGAGCTGTACCTCTTGTACTGTAATCTAGACCATTGCTGGATTTATCCATGGCCTTATCACTAGGCAGAGAGGCTAAGGTGTGTGGCACTGCCAGCCCCGTGTACATGTGCTAATCAGCCTGGCCTGTGCACTTTTGGTGGCATCCGTTCTGTCTTCACATTCTCGTGTTATATTGATGGCATGGACTATCAACACCATGAAGCTCAAGAAGTTGTGTTTCCCTCTGGCCCGCAGAGGGAACAATCAACTATAAATGCTCGAATGGTTAGTGTATCACTGAAACTAATATCTCTCTGATTGCTTTATGACATTGAGGCTATATTTGACCAGCCTATCATAAAGGCTTGTATTAACATTGTCTTGAGTCCAAGTTTAAATCCGATTTAAATCGGAATGCATCAATACATCGTAATGTACTTTGGGTGACTTTAATTTTCTTCTGCATAACCACTTCTGTATATGGATTGTTTAGGAAAGGTATTTGCACTTCTCTTCAAAATAACTGTCAGCTGCTTGTTCTGTCAGTGGTGCTTTTTATTAGATAGAGATGCATCATTTAGATTGTGCAAAAATCATTAATCGTGTCAGAAAGTATACATGAAGGAAATGTGCCGCATTAATAAATCATTATCATTAGCAATATAGAATGGTAATGGCTTTTATAGCCTAATTATATCCCCTAGAAATAATAGTCATAGCCAGGGATAATAACACCTCCATTTGCAATCTGATCGTGGGAATTCAAGTGTTAATTGATGACTGGCAAAGATTTTGGTTATAGCCATAAGTAAATCGTAGGACCCATGGGAGTGACAGATGAGAGAGGGAAAGTTTGGAGCAAACAGGTGTTGGGTCTCACCATCTCACTGTGAACCATCAGCCACAGTGACGAAAGCTTCCCAGAGTTCCCTTCTATTCCTCCACTCTGTCACTAAGCAAATTTACAGTATCACACACAGGCCTTTGCTCATACTGTGGCCAAAGCGATGGAGACGAGCCAGGGTGGGGAAAGGAAATCCTATTAAGGACATGATTGAAAGCCAAAACCTACAAAAGGTACTTATTTATTTGCAAGTATTCAGGTAAAACTCAAATATAGCATTCTGTGTAGTATCCTATAAAAAATTGTATTCTTGTAGCTCAAACAGTTATGCAAAACCAAGGTCATGGATTTGATTCCCAGGGAATGCATGAACTGAATGCCATATAAATTGTTTTGGATGAAAACATCTAATTGGTAGATTTAAAACAAATGACCTTTGTGGGTTGGATGGATTAATCTAGAGAAGCATGGGTAAAACTTTTTCTCAAGTGGTTCTCATACTTTTAAGACCACCTAATCATCACCTTACAACAGCTTGCATGTGATGTAAAATTGCAATTTGAAATGTTGATTGATAAAAATATACAATTCTACCAAATTGGTTTAATAGTAGGTGACAAAAACATTCAGAACATATATATTTTCTGTATGTTCACGTTGACCTTTGCAGTGTAAACACCAGTAATGCTGGTCATCAGCATATGTTGTGTTTTGGATGGGAAGCTAGTGTGTGCATGGGAACCAGCAAGACTTTCTTTATCATCCAGTATGGTATTTTGTGTGGAGCAGTTTGACAAAGGAAGTATTGTTGGTTAAGAAGCTTGTTGGTTGAAATACCAATGGAAAATCGTTATAGTCTAAGATGGTCTTTTCAGCTTGAAAAGTCCACTTTTGTAATATATGTAATGTAATATATATCACTCTTAAAGGGATAGTTCACCCAAAAATGTAAATTCTGAAGTACTCTTCACTGACAGCTACGCAACTACCACTTTCACGCTTCATAAAGTTCATAAAGAGATCGTAAAACTAATCCATATTAATTGAGCAGTTTAGTGGACATTTTCTGAAGAGATTCGATCATTTTATATGATGAATGGATTTAATTTAGGCATTTATTCACGCTTAAACATTGATTAGTGAACATAAACAGAAGCTCAACTGAATGTTTATATGTGAATAAAACCCAAAATTCAATCTGTTCATTATATAAAGCGATCGGGTCTCTTCAGAAAATTTTAAATAAACTGTTGTGGTAGTTGCTTAGCTGTCAACGGAGGGACAGAAAGGTCTCAGATTTCATCAAAAAGATCTTCATTTATGTTCTGAAGATGAACGAAAGTCTAAATGTGTTTGGAACAATACGAGGGGGAGTAATTAATTCATTTTTGGGTGAACTGTCCCTTTAAGGTTATGCATTAGACTCTAATTATTAGACTATAATTATTCGATGCAGTTAATATAGTAGAAAATATATGCATGGCATACACTATGCATATATTTTATGAATCTAAACATTCTTTTACTCACAAAGCCCATATGGATTCAGTGGAAATATAAGTTTACGGAATTGTTACATAAGAGCATGTATGGTCAAGTACGGGGTGCATGCAGTAGATTTTGTGGCTTAGTGGTGTCTATGTATTTATAGTTCCTGATAAAGTGTCCAACCCATTTCAGTCCCCCCATTGCCCTTCCACAGGGGGAGTAATCCAATAAAGAGGAGCACAGGAGTCGCTCCTCCATCTCTCTTTCAAGAACCAAAGACGCACAGCACATCACGGCACAGGACAGGCAAGTTGAGCATCAAGAAAATTCTCTTCTCTTCTCTTCTCTTCTCTTCTCTTCTCTTCTCTTCTCTTCTCTTCTCTTCTCTTCTCTTCTCTTCTCTTCTCTTCTCTTCTCTTCTCTTCTCTTCTCTTCTCTTCTCTTCTCTTCTCTTCTCTTCTCTTCTCTTTCTTCTCTTCTCTTCTCCTTTCTTATTTTATATGTTTTTGCGATTAATTCCACCCAATTTATCCTATTGCTTTTTTATTTGCATCTAATAAACTTCAACTTTTTAATCTTCACTGAAACTTCAGATTTTTTTCAGAAAACATCTGATCTTATCATTATCAATCGATATACTGTATTTAATGTAAATTCTTCCAAAGCATAAATAGCTGTTTCACATTCTCCCTTTTCTTTCTATTGTCTGTCCTCTATAATAGTTTCAATGCTTCTGAGCCAAATACTTTTCACTGAATCATATTTTAAAAGCTCAAGGTGGTTTATTTATTAAATTAAAACACAGCAGAGATGAAATGTGTGCTTCAGACTTAGGATTTGCAGTGGAAAGTACACTGTAAAAAAAAATTACATCCCCAAGTCAAAAATTTATTGTGACTGATCACATCTAAATTTTTAAATTAGTCTGACGTATTATTTCTCATTGAGCCAATGTTAACAGACTATTGCAACAAGAATTGCACTTGGGCCAATTTTAAAATTTAGATGTGACCAGTCACTAGAAAATTTTGACTTGGAGAGGTTAGAAATTTTTTACAGTGTAGGCTGCATTTTACATGATTACTGAAATGTAAAAGCATTTGTGGACATGCCAAGATGAGCCAGTCTGTATTTTCTAATGGATGTGGTTTTTAATAAATCTTCTAGGTTTGAGATTTATACCTGAAATAGTGCAATAGGTATTAAATGTTTTGCCCTCTTTTTTTTGGTTCCTTGTTGGTATGGGGATAAATAAATGCATCAGGCATCTCCACAGCCACCTGTCAGTCCTTCATAGTTATGGCTGAAAGGTTCCACAAACCGAGGCCCTCTTGTCTTTAATTAGCTGCACGTTTCACTGCATCACTCATGGTTTAATCGTAAATGAGTGGGTTGGTTTGGGGCTTCATTGAGGTAATTCACATGACTCATTAATGTAATTCACATGACTCAAAAAGATTCCCCAGCTAAGCTCTTGCGTCAGTCTTATTTAATCCCTGGGTACTGTATGTGCATGTCGATGTCTGTTTGAGACTGAGGCGACTGAGGAAGATATGCCTCTTTACTGATAGTAAGGGACACACTGGGGACAGCTGGAACCACAGAGACTTCTCTTGATCTGGTGCCCAGTGTTAGTGCCAGCCTGCCAGGCTGAGGACAGATCAAAGAATCCATTCAGAAACAACAGTGTGATCTGACAAGTGTTCACAGTGCAGATTTAGCTGACTCCACTGCCTCTCTGTGGGAGACGCACAGAACATAAAGGAGTCTATGAAGTTATAATGAAGGTCACACACACACACAATGAGATCATGACCTCACTCTCATGTGGCATAGTGGCTATAGCTTAGGTTTAATCAACAGAAGGCAGATACACTTTATTTTGATGGTCCCCTTTATGCATTCTGTTGATATAAGCAATGTTGCTCCTACATGTCAATTAACTCTCATTGAGTAGTTGAATATTAGTAGGCTGTTAGGGATAAGGTTAGGATTAGTAGAATAAGCTGACATTTACTTGCAAAGTTACTTATAGTCAGTAGAATGCCTGTTGGGGGACCATCAAGTAAGTAAAGTGTTAGCAGATATTGAAGGGATAGTTGACCCAAAAATTTTGTCATCATTTATTCAACCTCACGTTTTCAAGAGTTTCTTTCTTCTGTTGAACACAAAAGAAGATATTTTGAAGAATGTCGGTAAGCAGACATTTGATGGTAGCTATTGACTTCCATAGTATTTTTTTTTCCTTCTTGGCTACCATCAACTGTAGTTGAACTCGTAGTGAACTTGGCTTTCCAAGTCTACTGAAGTGACTCAGCTAGACAAGCTTTACAGAGACTTTTGTTGTGTTAGAATGAGACTCTCTGAGAAAATAAGCCACAGGATTGGTGTGGAGCTCAGAGCGGGTAAGCTTTGAGTGCACAAATGCTAGTCTGGTTCTGAGGGATAACGCAGGAATATTAGCAGGGCTTTTCTGAGGAAGACACAACAGCTGGGACTAATACAATGGCATGCATTCCACTCTTGCTTTAGAAAGTTTGCGTCATATAGTTAGCCTTTATCAAGAAGAGGTTAAGCACTGGTATTATAGGCCTACTAGTTAAGTTTCATGCCTAACATGATTCCAAACTATTATCTGAACGGGATTCTCAATGTCCCCCTCAACCTTTCTACACCATTTAAAACACTTTTATTATTTAGGAACTGTTTAAACCCAAGATGGCGGAGCGCTATGACTGCCACTACTGCAAGGAGTCTCTGTTTGGGAAGAAGTATGTTCTGCGTGATGAAAATCCATACTGTGTGAAGTGCTATGAGAGCCTGTACTCCAACACCTGCGAGGAGTGCAAGAAACCCATTGGCTGCAACTGCAGAGTATGTTAATCTTCACAATTTCTACCTTACTAAATGTTTAATTATGCATTTACGCTTAAATAACATGATTTAAAATAATATTTAAGTGTGAAGTGAATGTAATGTTTGCAGACACTTAATTAAAACTGAATGAAAATGTATTAGCTATATTATATTAAATGGAATTAGCTGATTTTTGACCTATACCTAAGTACATCTTTATATGTAATTTCATAATAACTGATATTGTCTAAAGTGTACTATCAAAAGTACTGACAAGCATTTAGTAGACTAAAATATACTTTAATGTAGTTTATGTTCAAACTTGTATGTCGTGTATTTAAATATATTTGTAATTATTGTAAAGGTGAAGAATATTACTATTATACTATACTTAATAATAATATAGTACATTTAAAATATATTAACTTAAAATGTAATTTCAAGTAACAGACTACAGTTAAAAATATATCAAGTACTTTAAATCTGCTTTAGTGTTAGTTAAAGATTTAATGATTTAAACTGTACTTTAAAGGAAAAAAACTTTAATTTTACATTATTACAAAGTGCACCTTTTAAAAGTATGCTTACTTAAGTGTGTTAAGAAACAGTCAAAGTACACTTAAATGGCTTTTATTTTATTATCTGCAAGTACAGTTTAAAAAAAATTAAGTGCAATCAAGAGTGCTCCAACTTAAATAGCAGGAATTATCCAGAAATATGCACTTTTCTTAATTCCATTAGAATGACAGTTCAAGCAGACTGTGCACCATATCAGAGCTCAGTATGTTCTGCAGAACGAGATTTGAGCATTTTTATTTAGTAACACTGTACACAATGATTTGGAGCTCTGTGTGACCCTCTGAAAGCTGAGAGATCACCAGGATAGCAGTGGGGAATAGTATGAATGCCAGCTCATGCACACTGGACTGATCCCAGCAGGACATCAGTGCTGGGGATTGAGTCCAAAACCAAACAAAGAGACCAGATGAGCTTTTGTGGAATTACCAGTACTCATTTACCTTGGAGACAGAAACACAGAACATCACTTTTACCCTTGAACTCTGTGAACATATTAAAAGGACAGTTCACCCAAAAATTATAATTCTTTCATTTACTCACCGTTATGATTTTCCAAACCCATAAGATTTCAGATCATCTTCGGAACACAAATGAAGGTAGCCTATATTTAATAGCTATTTTTGTCCGTCCATTGAAAGTCCACGCAACCCAAATTGTCATGCTATAAAAGCACAAAAGGACATTGTATATGCATTGATCAGTATTCATATGTGAATAAAAACCTAAATTAAATCTGTTCATCATACAAAGTGACCGTGTCTCTTCAGAAGACTTAGTGATTAAACCGTTATATTCACATGTATTACAATGTCTTTTTGTGCTTTTTGAAGTGTGAAAATTTTGGACTTCATGGTAAAAAATGATGTGTGTGGAAGTCTTATGGGTTTGGAACAACATGAGGATGACACAAATGTCATGTTTGGGTGAACTATTCATTTAAGCTCTATGCAGACTTGTGCTACAAAGATGAATCTTACCCCAAGTCATGCAGCTTGTTGAAAAGAAGTGTACTCTTACATGTCAAAGCGATTGAACATACTTTTTTAATTGCAGATGATAAAACTGGTGAAAAATCGCATCCACTTGCATTAAATAAGGGACCTGAGCTATAACTAGGGACTACAATAGCAACAGCATTGCACAGTGCTAAAAGCCACTCAAAACACTTTAACCACAGCATAGCAATGCCCTAAAAAACTTGTTAAAAGGGAAGAAGAAATAGAAATATATATAGACGTGTGGTGCTCTCTCTACAGGCTCCTGTGAGTTTCTGTCGTTAGTGTCACATTACATGGTCATTAGTCCTGATGAGGAGCTTGTCACTTGTTTTGAGGACAGGCCTGGGGTGGGACCACATCTGTGTGGCGTGTCCTTGGCCCAGTTAGCTATCCCGCTACCCCCTCTAGAAGCAGCCAATCAGCATGACCTCATAGCACCTTGGGCCAGCGATTTAACGAGCACAAAACACTCTCTCTCTCTCTCCAAATTGGTGGATAATTAAAGCAGTGGTGTCATACATGCATCCTGAGGCGATGTGCGTACACAGCCCAGGACAGACTCTCACTATCGCACACCAATTGGCAGATCACACTGCGATTGGTCGCAGACGCCAGCACCTGCGGCTCTCAATGGAGAGTGACCCGCTGTGAAGCTGACATTGAGGAACCCTTTGCCCTCCCTCTCTCCCTAATTATCAGTTCAAAGGCTGAAAAAGACCACTGAGGCCAAGCACATTCTCCCTTAACCCTAAGTTTGATGCAGGTGAGACAATGGAGGTTCAAATCGTCCTTACTTGCTTGCTTTTGTCCTCAGGATCTGTCTTATAAGGACCGTCACTGGCATGATGACTGCTTCCACTGCTTCAAATGCCAACGTTCTCTGGTGGACAAGCCATTCTCCACCAAGGACGAGCAATTACTGTGTACTGAGTGTTATTCCAATGAGTATTCCTCTAAATGTTATGAGTGCAAGAAGACAATCATGCCAGGTAAGTGAAACATTAGCTTGCTTGTAATGCTCCTCACACATGTTCTTAGTCATTTAGAAACCTGATTGATGCATCAAGACTCATCACAATGAGGCATCTGACTGTATCTTTTGACATTATTAACTGTGCGACATATGAATAAATTTAAAGGGATAGTTGACCCAAAAATGAAAATTCTGCTATGTCATGTTCAAAACATGTTGATATTTCTGTTCCTCTTTTGAAAGTCCGTTCCACAAGACTTTGATGCTTCAAAAAGTTCATAAAGACATTGAAAAATGAATCCATATTCCAGAGCGGTTTAAAGTCTTCTGTAAAGACACGATTGCTTTATATGATGGCCAGATTACTTTTATTCACGTATAAACATTGATCAACACACATACATCGATCACATCAAATATGGTGAACGGAAGCTCAACCGTTGTGCTTGATGTGCCAAAACAAACCTCACTGGTTCTTGCGGAATATCAAATATGTTTGCATTACACACAAGAACAAAACTCGTTGGGTTTCTTTTACAATGTCTTTATCAACTCTTTTAAGTGTCAGTGGAATGGACTTTCAATGGAAGTACAGAAATCTCTGTTTTCATTTAAAATGTCTTCATTGTGTTTCGAAGATGAACGAAAGTCTTGGTGCTTTCCAGTCAAGTTGGAAAGATCATACTGCACTTATGATTTGAACGCATATGAACATCAATACAAAGTTGTATTTACCCTTGGTATCTGAGATGAGGGCCTGTCAGTAAGAAAACATGTCGGACCAATGGATGCATCATTTGTATTAATAGTAAATTTGATACAATTAGGCTAATGATTTATTTATTTATTTTTTGTTGTTGTTACATTTACAAGTTGCATGTACAAAATACCATTGTATTGTTCAATCTACAGCATCTTCATAAATTAAATAAAGCACAAAAAAAAGCAACAAAAAAAACCCCACAAACAAATTTTATTTATCATTTTGTAGATAGAGTTAAAAAAAAATCTTAACTACGACTTCTCAACTCATAAATACTAACTTTTTGATGATTTTCATTTTTGATCAAAAATAATTATTCTGTCATTAGTTACTCACCCTCATGTCGTTCCAAACCTGCAAGACTTTAATTCCACTTCGGAACACAAATTAAGATTTTTGATGAAATCTGAGAGCTTTCTGTCCCTCCATTGACAGCTACGCAACTGACACTCTGACGCTACAAAAACGTGTGAGAGCCAATGAGGTTCATTCTCTTGTGTTACGCAGAACGTTTGAGCTTCCGCAAGAACCAATGAGGTTTGTTCTTTTGCACCAAGCAGGTTAAGTTAAGATTCTGTTTATGTTCGCGGATCAGTGTTAAATGTGAATACTATAAACCTAAATTCAACCTGTTCATCATAAAAAGCGATCGAGTCTCCTTAGAAAATTTGGACTGAACCGCTGTGGTAGTTCCGTAGCTGTCTATGGAGGGACAGAAAGCTCTCATATTTCATTAAAAAGATCTTCATTTGTGTTCCGAAGATGAACGAAAATCTCACGGGTTTGGAACAACATGAAGGTGAGTAAATGATGACAGAATTTTTGGGTGAACTATCCCTTTAATAGGCTATAATCCATCCTCACTATTATCCTGCCAAGTCATGGGATATTTGTTTGTCTGTCTGCATTTGTCTCTATGTCTTTATGTCTCTCAGGCTCCAGGAAGATGGAGCATAAGGGGAACAGCTGGCACGAGACCTGCTTTTCCTGCCAGCGCTGTCAGCAGCCCATTGGAACCAAGAGCTTTATTCCTAAAGACAACAATAACTACTGCGTGCCCTGCTACGAGAAGCAATTTGCACTGCAGTGTGTGCACTGCAAGAAGGTAAGAACAGCTGGAATGCAACATGTGGCTTTGAATATATGAAAAGTATTAAATGATATCACACCTTTTTTGTTTCCTCTCAGCCAATCACCACTGGGGGCGTGACCTACCATGACCAGCCATGGCATAAGGACTGCTTCTTGTGTACAGGCTGTAAGCTGCAGCTGTCTGGCCAACGCTTCACCTCTCGTGATGACTTTGCCTATTGCCTCAACTGCTTCTGCAATCTGTATGCCAAGAAGTGTGCTGCCTGCACCACCCCTATTAGCGGTATGAGCGTTCAACACATTTACATCTCCTTATGTTTGGAAGGTGCTTATCAGAACCGAACGCAAGCTTATAAATCAGTACAAACACAATTAACATATTTGTACTGAAAGTTGCAATGAAACAGAAGTAGCGACAGATCTTTTCTTATCTATTTTATCATGTACAGTTGCAAGAAAAAGTATGTGAAAGTATGTGCAGATTCTGTGAAAATGTTAAAATAAGAGAGACCATACAAAATGCATGTTATTTTTTATTTAGTACTGTCCTAAATAAGATATTTTACATTAATTTATTTTTATTTTTTTTACATATTGTCCTCAAGACAAACAAATAGATGCATTTATTAAAATGATCCAGTTCAAAAGTTTATGAACCATTGATTCTTAATACTGTGTCGTTACTTGGATGATCCACAACGGTTTTTTTTTTTTTTTTTTTTGTCTTGTGGATTACGTAAACATTTTTTATGTAAAATACATTTTCACAGATTCTGCAAGGGGATCACATACTTTTTCTTGCAACTGTATATCCGAATGAAACGGAATTATTGAAAAATAAAAAATGTAGAAAGGGGTGGGGTTTAAGTGGACTAAAGTCCAGCATGTCACCAGAGAGAAATCTGTCATTTCACTGGAAGATTGAATCGTGACATTTTGATTAAAACAGTTTTAAATTAAACAAATGCATGGATGAATATAGATAGGGTGTGTTTTCATTTCATGCTCACTTTCATGTACACTCACAAATCACCCTATTAAAGGAATAGTTTACTCAGATTTGTTTTAAATCCATAAAACTTTGCAATTTTTTGAAGAATATCCTGGCCACTTTTTTAGTAAAAGTGATTCAGGATTGAAGCTATAAAGCTCAACTTGACAGAAAAGCTCCATGAAGGTATATTAAAAGAAGTCCATGTGAGGATACTGGTATTCTAAATCCATACAATGGCAATTATGTGAGAAACAGACAAAAAATAAATTACTTCTATCACTTTTATGATATTTTTGTTGTGATTTTTGTCATTTTGGAGATTTTGAAAGTCCCTTTTCTAATTCATCCTGATTAGGCTATATTGAAAAAAAGCATCCATATATTAAAAAAACACATTTAAACACAAAGGGAAAAAAGAACATACAGGTTTTGAACGACCTTTCTGACCTCAGGACCTGTATGAATCTCCCAGCAATCTTCTTGTCCACACTTTAGCAAATAAAATCCATATTTCACATGACATTATTGCTATTTGATCAGGAGTTTTTTATTTTATTTGTTACTGTCATATCATTTGCAGGTCTAGGAGGAAGCAAATACATCTCCTTTGAAGAGAGACAGTGGCACAACGACTGCTTCAACTGCAAGAAGTGCTTGGTGTCTCTGGTGGGCCGTGGCTTCCTGACTGAGAGGGATGACATCCTGTGTCCTGACTGTGGCAAAGACATCTGATCACACAGCATAGCACTGCAATTCCTAACATTTTATTCTTTCATCAAAGTTAAATAGCAATACAAGCTTTTATCATAGCTAATATATTTGTCTAATAAAAGTTTAAAGGAGCCTGTGTGTGCCAAGGCCTATTATATAATATTGTGTCATGTCCTTGTGGTCAGGGTTTAAAATGTTGCCAAACAAAAGAAACATATGCAGAGTGAAAATTGTTAAATGTCTTTGTTTTAAGATATAAAGACATAAAGCACATAAGTGTTATTGCCTATATACCTTTTTTTGTGACTAACATTTGCTTTTGACTCATCAATCAATATTTGTCATTTATAGACTGTAAAGAATTTGCTGTAGCTCATAATAAACTTCTTGAAAAGGCGTCAATGAAAGCCTCAGTACTGCTTGCAAGAGATCACTACAATAAAAAAGTGACTGACATTCAACGAATTTATTCTAAATATGCCTCAGCTGTTCTTTCTTATCTTTCAGTGAAACCTAAAACAGAACCCAAAGGTCTTATTCGTCATGCATCTGTCTCTGTAGCTTATTAAAAGCAATGTAAGTTTATTCAAATCTATTCTTACCTAAGGTTCAATTTATTATATGGAAAGGATTTCATAGATCAACATCTCTAGTATGGACACATAGCCTACATGTGTATATACATTTTTTTTTTTTTTTTTAAAAACCCTTGAGCATGGTATGATAACACAACAAAAGCGACATAATGCGAATGAATGAATGAATGAATAAATAGCGGCAGTAACGTAAAATCATGGATGTCGTCAGATGTTGGCCTAGAAGACACTGGCCTATGGCTCCACCTTGTGGTAAAATGTTAAATTATATTTTCATCTGCTAAATGCAGAATTACAAAATAATGAATATATATGATTTTGTTTGAAAAGCCATTAGAACTTTCAAAGGTAGGCCATAAATCGAAAAGTGTGATCTTTAGGGTTTCAGGACTACAAACGTGTCAGTCTATTTTAAAATCTAACATTCTAACCAGGCGCCACAAATCAAGAATAATTATCTCATTAAAAAAAAAAAAAAACTCTTTTAACGACATTAGTGGAAAAGCTAAATTGTAACACATTTCGCTTTCAGAATTAATTTTCATAAACGCTTTCCAATCAAAAAGCCAGAACCCACCCTCATCACGTGGCCGGATGTATTTCGGCGGAGAAACAGGAAGCGCTACAGCAGGAGGAGAGAGAGGTGGAGTGTGAATGAAACTGGCAGGCCGTGAAAACGCTGCCATCTCTCAAATCAGGACCGCACTGGCCAAGGCTGGGGTACGATATGCGCTCGGCTTTCTTTCACATCACCTGTCGCGTCACCTGCGCTGTCTGCATGCCGCAACACACAGACACACACACACGACCAAACACGCAGGCTGTGTTTTAAAACCTAGCGAGCTGTCTTCCAGCACAGCTTTTAATATGGCATAGGTGCGTACGTTTGGAAAACTCCCCCCAATAATGCTGTCTAGATAGGCACCTCACTAGGTTTTGAAACACACTCCCATGTTCACCCGTAATCAAAGCACTGTCTGTCGTTCATATAAATGCTCATACTGGGCTGTTTGTGTGGTTGGGAAGCAGGTGTTGGTGCTTGAAAGAGGAATCGAGTAAGTGTTTGTGTTGATGAATCTTGTTATGTTTTGCTAGCGTGGCCTTTGGCTGTTTGGACAGAAAATGATCTTGTAACGTAAATAACTTTCTAATACTGAAATGAAATGTCTTATTTGTTTTAAAGGAAGCTGATAGTGTAGGTCTATAAGTAGTACTAATGCACCTGTGTGTAATACAAACCACAGGTTAATAATAGGCACCTGGTTTTGTGCTTGACTGTCAGAACTGTGATTTCTTGCTTTAGAATATTCTGTTATGATGAATTATACCAATAAGTGGCATTAAGAAACCATTTTTGCGTTTCTGTTTACATGGAGGCACCCAAAGGTGCATATCTCATTATTCGAATTAAGTATATCTTTGTCTACTTCATCTTTTTAAAATTCGAATGTCTTCATAATATGCTTCATAATATTGCTCGTATTTGTTGTCAGTGCAAGTCTAAAGTAAATGAAGATTTTGTTTGTTTCCTCTCTTACTGAAGATGTGGAAAAGAGAACAAAAGCTTTAGTTTAGGCGTGTACAGCAATATTATTATATAATATTCTGGAAACACTTTACAATAAGGTCCATTTGTTAACATTACTTAATGTATTAACTAACATGAACTAACAATGAGCAATACATTTGTTTGCAGTATTTATGAATATTTGTTAATGTTAGTTAATAAAAATACAGCTGTTTATTCATGTTAGTTCACAGTGCATTAACTAATGTTAACAAATACAACCTTTGATTTTAATAATGTATTAGTAAATACTGTAGAAGTATTGTTCATTCTTAGTTCATGTTAACTAAGGTGTTAGGCTAACTAATGTTAATTAATGAACCTTATTGTAAAGTGTTACCAATATCCATTATAATATTGCTCAGACTTGTTGCCAGTGTAAGTCTAAACTAAGGTTTTGTTTCTTTTTTCTCTCCCACGGTAGATGTGGGTGGCACCATGAGCGTGAAAGCTTTTGAGCTGGTTCCCGCTGTGGAGCGGGAGCAGTTGATGGGCGAAAAAGTGCGGATAAACATTGAATGCATTGAGTGCTGTGGCCAACATCTGTACCTGGGCACCAATGACTGCTTCATCCATCACTTCATACTAGAGGAGCAAACGACAGCCAAAGGTAAGCTGGCCTACAAAGCCCAGAAACTTCTCCACAAATACCTGGGCCTGAAGAAGCCAGTAGCAGAACTGAAGGCCGCCTCTGCTTTGGAACGTCTAATCGTCCTCTGTGATTCAACCATCACTGTTGTGGACATGGTTACCCTGGAGCTTGTCCCCTTTGGTGGCACTAAGCTCAAAGGTGTGACTGCGTTTTGTATCAACGAGAATCCGGTGACAGGGGATGCGTTCTGTGTGGAAATGGCGGTGGTTTTGGCACGCAGACGGGCAGTCCAGATATGTACGGTCCATGAGGACAGAGTGCAAATGTTAAAGGAAGTGACCACACCAGAACAGCCCTGTGCCCTGAGCCTGGACGGGTACAATATCTGTCTTGCCCTGTCCACACAGTATATGATTCTGAACTACAGCACAGGAGCCTCTCAGGATCTGTTCCCTTATGACTGTGAAGAAAGGAAACCCATTGTTAAGAGGATCGGTCGGGAAGAGTTTCTTCTGGCTGGCCCAGGCGGGCTTGGTGAGTTACATGACCGAACACAACACTGATCAGTACACGTGTTCATTTCTTCCACCAATTTTATTCCCATTTCATTAAAAGCTAGCACCAGCATTAGGTTTTTCTTTGCCCTATTGAAGCATATTAGTCATCAGTGACATTGAGGATCTACACTACACAGAATCAGATCTGTGCAGTGAATTTTTTGAAGTGAATTTATTTAAAAAAATGTTTTACCTTTTTCCCCACTGATTTTCTTTCTTTGCCGTCATCAGTTTAATGGTTCAGGAGATAGTAATATAAATTTGAAATGTGTCTATAGAAAATCTAGATAATATTACTCTCATTCTATAATTTGTGTTTAGTGAAAAATTAATTGATTTTGCTACCAATAGAGTGCTGCAGTGATGGCATGTTTTTGTAGAACAACCCAGAAGTTAGCATCGCCCTGGTTTCCTCGACAAAAACCCCAAAACATTTTTTCCATTGACTTTTGGAGAAACTCTGACTTTTGCAGAAAATAAGCTCTGCGACAAGCAAAAGTTTGTGATTCTTACACGTTTTTTCCATCATGATAATCTTCATAAATCAAGTAAAAAGCTGAATGAACATTATAAACATAAACTAAACCACGTCACTGCAATTAAGCATCCCATAACTCTTTCAGTCTTTATTCAAAAAACATTTGCCCTGTTAGAAGTTAGAGTGGAGGAGGTGTAAAGGTGGACTAGTAGTGATTGATAGTGTTAGTGAAAGTTACTTCTAAAAGTAATGCGTTACAATATTACGTTACTCCCTAAAAAAGTAGCAAATTGTGTTACTTTTTATCATGTGTAACTGATATGATTTTTCTGTATTCTCCGACCTAAAAAGTTAACCAACGCGAATTCCACGCGCAAATCCAAGAAAAAAATGTTTGGGGGGGTGTGTGTGGTTTACTGTATGATGATTAAAATCACGAAATGGCCTTAATCACTAAATAAACTGCAAAATGTTGCGTTTTCTAATACATTTATTTCATGCACGGATTGCTTCTTGACAGCGCTGCACGAGCCGTGGTTTGCCATGGTTCGAGGTGCCAAATGCAAGTAAAAATCGATGCACCGGTGAAACGGTGTTACTCGTCAGTTGTCCGGTAACTTTTTTTATAATGAATTTTGACAATGCATTGTTGTGAGAATGTGATATGGCTTAATGCAGTCATCAGATCGCAACTGTTGTGATGTATTTATATAAATATATTCTGACGCGCTGCATGTTTCAGAGTAAAGAACAACACTGTGTTCATTTTCTGTTTAGATTCACAGACAGTAAATGCCACTCTGCAAGTTCTATGTGTGTTTGAGTCACTTATAATTTGCATTTGGGAATCTAATTCTTACTGAATTCATAATGAGAATCGTTTATAAATCTGTTATCAACAAAGAGAAGCGTTAAGGCCTCCCTGTGGTTGTCCGCCAAAATGAAAGCTCAGTGGTTTAAAGTTTGAAAGCAAAGAAATTAGGACAACCATAAATGTTAGTATTGTATTGTATCGGTCAGGTTTGACCTTTTTGTCTTTAGCAGTGTTCACATGCATGTTTTATGGTAAGTAATGCATTAGGTTTTTTCACCTGGGCTGGGCTTGGTTGTTTGTTTATTAATAACAAAGTTCTATTTTTGGCAAATGTAAAAGCCCTTTCACACCAAAAGTGAAATAATAAGCCTCAGGCTGAAGGAAATGCAAATTCACGTCTGTACAGTAGAGAGCACAGCTCAAACAAACCTTTCAGCTCTGCTGCAATTCCGAAATGCAGCAGAATTGAACGCAGGAAAAGAAAGTTTAACACACTTTCTTCAGCAATAAAAATATAAAATAATGAAACACAAATGTGTTTGTCTAAAGTCATTTTTGCTTAGTATGGTTTAATCATCCAGGTGGATGCTGCACATTGATGGTGGTTGAGGAGATTCCCCTTCTATGTAAAGCGTTTTGAGTGCCGAGAAAAGCGCTAAATAAATGTAATGAATTATTATTATTATTATTATTATTAATTAGATCATCGAAGGTCAGCAGCAAAGATATTGGTCAATAAAGTGATATTAAATACATAAATTATATATATATTACTTATTGCAGATTTGCATAGTATTCTGAGTTAGCATTTCACTGTTTTTATTCATTTTGAGGAATAATGAATCTGTTTTTGTGCAAGTGAAATGAGTAAATGCATGCTCGCATTTGGTCTAGAACTACAAATACCCACAACCACCGCCATTCATTACACAGCGCACACAACGCCTCGGAGAGGTGTTAATCAGTTAATCAGGTGTTACTTGCGTTACTTATTTGAAAAAGTAACTCAGATATTTTGTTGTAAATTTAAAAGTAACGCATTACTTTACTCGTTACTTGAAAAAAGTAATTTGACTACGTAACTCTCGTTACTCGTAATGCGTTACCCCCAACACGGTTGATTGATTGCAGAATGATGGAACTCGTTTCCTGGTTTTGGTCTACAAAAATGTCATCCCTGCAGCACTCTATATAAGACAAGAATCTGATGAAAATCACTTTTTTGTAAACCTAAAAGTTTTGGAGGAAATTAGGCTACTCCTTATGTGACCCTGAGGAGTATCATACATTTTCTATGACGAATGTCTGGTATTTTTTTTAGGGCTGTCAAACGATTAATCGCGATTAATCGCATCCAAAATAAAAGTTTGTGTTTACATAATTTATGTCTGTGTATGGAGTATAATTATTTTCTATATATAAATACACACACATGCATATATATATTTAAGAAAATGTGTTATTTATATATAAAATATTTATATATAATATAAATTATATATAATATAATATATACACAGTATATACATGCAAATTTTTCTTAAATATATACATGCATGTGTGTGTATTTATATATAGAAAATAATTATACACCGTACACACACATGTATTATGTAAAAACAAACTTTTATTTTGGATGCGATTAATCGCGATTAATCGTTTGACAGCCCTAATTTTTTTGTTTGTGCTTTTTATTATAAGTTCAGCCACAGCCCACCTGAGATATAAAGCTGTCCTCTCTGCTGTGACTGTACTCATGGTGATCATTTGTGATGAGTCATGCATCTCTCTGTATCTTTATCTCTCAGGGATGTTTGCTAATGCAGAAGGCATATCTCAGCGTGCTCCGGTGAGCTGGTCCGAGAGTGTGATCGCGGCGGCTGTGTGTTTCCCGTATGTTGTCGCGCTGGATGAAAGCTTTGTGACCGTTCACAGCATGTTGGACCAGCAGCTCAAACAGACACTGTCATTCAGAGATGGACACCTTCTGCAGGATTTTGAAGGTAAGAGTGTATTCCCATACTTTTAGCATTATTTCACCCTTAGGGCCGGTTCACACAGACCGCATTTTTGCTGGTAAAAACACGAGACCTGGGTGAGTGGAACAAATGGTTTTTTACAATTCTGTTACATGTGCCAGACACTGCAAAAGATGCGAGTTCAAACAGTTGAAGACGTCCCTCTAGCGTTATGACGTTACATTGCGTATACATTACACGTTACATTGAAAAACTATGGAAAAGTAGTGTAGGGCCATGAAATGTAAAAACGTGGCCCCTTACTTTGTATTCACGGTTAAAGAAGAACGTTGTTTGGAATATTAAAGCAATAGTTCAGACATAAATGAAAACTGTCATCATTTACTCACCCTCAAGTTATTCCAAACCTGTATGAACAAAAAAAAAAAGCAAAACAAAAGGAAGAATATGGGTAACCAAACAGTTGATGGGCCCCATTGACTGAACTATAGTATGAGAAAAAAAAATACTATGGAAGTCAATGGGGCCCATCAAATGTTTGGTTACTGACATTCTTCAAAATATCTTCTTTTACAGTATGTTCAGCAGAAGAGAGAAATTCATACAGGTTTGTAACAACTTGAGGGTGAGTAGATAATGGCAAGAATCTTTTTTTTTTTTGTGGTGAACTATCCCTTTAAGGTACGTTTACCATGCCTATTTTAAGGGGATAATGATTTCTTCCTTCATAGCGCCTCAGAAAAACGTAGTTATGGTAATGACATATTTTAATTGAAGGGCTAAAAGTACAGTCTGTTTAATATGTTGTACTGTTGGTACTGGTGACGTTTAGGCAGTGGTGGAAAGAGTACTAAAAAACTGTACTTAAGTAAAAGTATTGCTACTTAAGAAATACTTTACTTGAGTACAAGTAGTAGTACTGGAAAATAATGACTTGAGTAAGAGTAAATATGTAGTTTGTTGAAAAACTACTCCATTTACTACACTACAAAGTACTTTAGTATATTTTTCTATTTTTATCTAAAATAAGTCAGCAATATGGAGCGCAAAACACTCATGTAATTGGGCATCAGATATCCCTACAGCTGAATAACATGCAGATACAGAGAGACGTTTTGACTAATGAAAAATAAACACTATTGCAATGATCTGTTTATCTGTGTTATTCAAGCCATCTCAGGTATTCTCGTAAGAATGATGTATATCTATAATGCAATGCTAATCGACATAGCCTTTATCAGAATATATATAATTTTTATAAATTTAAATATTTTCTGTCTCACTTTTAAGAAGCAACATGGGACCACTGAAGCAAGTTATTTCAAACACGACTGACGTGTGTTTGTATATATAGTGATTTTGGTGCAAAACATTATATTAATTTCATAAATTGTTGTTTGACACTATGCCAAGCAAACATATTAGCTAACCTTATCCCTGTTGCTAAGAGCGATTGCTTCATTACTAATTTTGAAAAGTCCACGTAAGATCACTTGAATGTTTTTTTTTTTTAAAAAGGGCAAAAACACAAAAGGGTGAGAGAGGTCTGATCAAAGAATTGAGGGATTAAAACAGTATGAATAGAAAAATGCCAGTAAAAAAAAAAAGTGGGGTAGGGGTTAATATGTTAAATAAAATGCTTTTTTTTTCATTCTACCGAAAAGAGCCCATTGTTGCTATAGCTTTACATGCATCTGATTGACAGATAATTAATCTTATTTCATTGCTGTTTCTTATGTTGAGTGTATTTCAGTTTCTTACAAAGTTTGCTTCGTACGTTTAGTTTAACTGCATTGTTAAAGAGGGCAAGCTTTAACATTCAACTGAATTGTGTGCTTGCGTTTCAGTCACTTAACTTGCATTAGATTGTTCTTGATCCATCCATGCAATAACTGTCCTTGTATGAGCCGAGTTTTCTATTTACTTCAACTGCTCAGTGCTCTGGTAATATCAATGGTATGACCCAGTTCAGTTTAAAGGTCCCATATTGTCAAAACTGAAATTTCCTGGCTTTTTTTTAATGATAACAGAGGTCTAGGGGCTGTGAAACTACCATATAAGTTTCAAAACAGTCAATCCACAGACAATTGCACACAGCCTGCATAAAGTAGCTGTGCCTTTTCACGAGCCGTTGTGACTTCCGTATAAATGTGATGTCAGAACAATAAATGTGATGTCAGAACTACTGTCACCACCCCGAGCACCGCCCACCGTCAGGAAACTACATCATTGCACAGGCTTCTGAACAACATTAATATAAGAGAACAGTGGCTAATGTTTATTTATTCAGAAACGCCACAGCAATTTAGTTCGACCTTAACCGTCTGTTCTGCATATTTCACAAGTGACTGCTTCGTCAAGCAGGCACAGTTCAATGCCGGTTTTTCAAAGAAGCTACTGCTCAAAGATGCTGGAGTCCCTATAGTTCATAGTTTTACAAGTTTACCTTGGAATTTTAATTGCAGCATATGTTCTTGCGTTCTGTGGGCATCTTTGCACATTTACCACAAGTACACCTTTTACAGAAAAAGTAACATTGTAAAAGAAATTGTAGCACGTCAACTTACTGAATCAGTAGGAAAGCAATAGTTACATAGCTTACTGCATTCGGTGTCTGTCTGCTAACGTTGCATTATAAAGCAGTTAAGTGTTTCAAAATCAGTATAACTAGCTATTAACGTACATATTTTGGAGATTTCAATTAAATTTGACCAAAAAAAAAAAGTCTGAGTTTGTTTACAGACAGTTTAAATTAGCGTTAATGTTAAATCAGTGTGCAGCATTGATGTAATGGTAATAATAATACTCTAACAATAACACCGAAAGTAAGGAGGTGGTTGTTTGTCTCCTGTCATCGCCGATTCGGGGTCTGAGTCCTGTCTCGAACATGTAAGGCCGGATAACATTTCCCTCAGCAATGTCCATCATTACAGGTGTTTTATATATATATCACCAAGCTACAGCATACATGACCCTAGTTACCTGTGGTTGGCCTGGCCGTGCATCACTCAGAAAACAACAGGCCAATCAGAAGAGAGGCTCATAGATATTAATTAGAAAGGCCAAAATAAACCTGTTCTTAGCAGAGCTCCTGAGAAAGGAGCTGTTAACATTTATTGGGATGGTTTTTGGTACTTATACCGCAAATATATATTGTTAAAGGGTTACTTCAGGATTTAGCATTAAGCTTTGTATTAGTAGAAAACCTGTAGTATTTTCGAATTACCATGCTTTCCCCCCTCATATCCCCCTGAGAGGAGAGATTTATGTATTTTTTGTCTGGAAAAAATCCTCCGATGACGCAAAAATCGTCATTTTGCGTCATCGGAGGATTTTCTGTCCAGAGGCTAAAGACTACAGCCAGTAGATGGCGTTGTTCCGCATGTTTACAACCCGCCCATACAGGGTGGGATCTCACTCACAGAATGTACACAGTATCAGCCGTCTTTCTTTGGAAGCTAAGCTAGCATGCTCTTGTTCTGTGGAGAAAGCTGAATAATAGGAGAAAGCTGAGTAAGTAGGGGTTACCATCTTCCTTTTCCCGGACTTGTCCGGCGGGCGAGACTGTTAAAAATGTCCGGGATTCAGCTTTTGCGTTCTGCGGTCGCCATTCATTGTTTACATGCACACCTCTCGTTTCAATCTAACTGAATTAATTCCGATCGGTGAATCTGACTGTAGTGTTTACATGAACGCTAAACAAGTGATCGGTTGATGTGCGTTTTACCCTTGCTAAGAAAATTTCCGCTCCTCCGTGAGAGATGCGAGACCCGGCGCGTCTCAGTAATGACGCACCGGCCTCGCGCCGTTCTCCCGCGGCCGTCAGCCTCGTCCTGCTCGCCACAGTAAACATGATGAATGGCTACTGTAGAACGCAAAAGCCGAATCCCGGACATTTTGGGTCTCTAAATCCTTGGCAAACTCATCACTTACTTAGGCTAGCCTTGTTGTTTTCAACTGTGCTCTCTAACCGGTAGGCGTGGCCTCCTAAGGCAGCGAAGCAAGTGCATTCTGGGAGTTGTTGTCTTTCATCCACATAAGCCAAAAATACATTTTCTGGCTTTTCTCAGTCTAGAAAGCTCCAAATTCAAAAATGTCTCCACATTTCTTCTACTTAAATGACCTATTTTAAATACACATTCATCTTCCCAGAGGTGAAGTATCCCTTTAAGGACATCAAAACCTAAAATAAAACTTCAGAAAGGTGTACAATATGGGACCTTTAAAATCAGAATATGCGCATAGCTCACTAAATATGAGCATACATTCACTAAAATATTGAAACGTTAGCGATACAACTGATTCAAAACGCGAGAGCCAGTGATTGACTGTCAACTGCAGTTTGAACGCCCGCCCCCACAGCTGAACTGGAAGTTTTGATAGGTTTTGCAGCCGAATCAGACCTGTCAATTATTGGCTGAAGCGCTTCAGACCTTTCTTTGATTGGCTGAAGCGCAGGGCTCCACCACAGTTTGAAAAGTGTCTGTCAAATGTCAGCTCGCCCTGTTACTCCGTCGTCACCTTTGTCAAAGTACTTTTGGTGAAAAATAAATGGAGTGAAGTTGAATACTTTATTTTTATTCAACTCAAGTAAAAGTAAAAGTACCACAATTTATTTATACTCTACTCTACTACTTTATTAAAAATCTACTCAAGTACTGTAACGAAAGTATTTGTAATTAGTTACCTTTTTCTCGTAACCACGTTTTCAATTATGGCAAGTTAAATGTTGCATATGCTCTATTTATAGCATCTACATTCTTAGTTGAGCAAGTCATACTCTGCAAGCTCTAAGGTGAAAACTACACTTGTTCTTTTCACTTTCCATACTTGCAGAATCTGTATGATTTTAGCGTTTGAAAAAAAAGATAAAATCTTCATAGATCTTATTGTGAACAATTCATCCATGCATTTGTTGAATTGTTAAATTTATTTTTAATCAAAATGTTGAAAATTGGTGACACATGCAGGACTTCTCCAATCATTTAGTCCATGAGTAGGCTACATCAGCTACTGGTATACCCGTGGTCGCAGGTGATCAGTGTTAAAAAACAACAAATGATAACTGAAAATAATGTCTTTTGAACATTAGTCTTCCACTGTTGTTTGACATGGAAAGCTATTGTCATTGAAAGTAATTCTTTTAAAATATTGTTATAAAAGTAAAGAAAACACTGACGTTCAACATAACAATGGCTATAGACGTGTCGAGTAAGAAAAAGACCATCTCTGTGTCGGTTTTAAATCCTTCTGAAAGCCTAGTGCAGTGTTGATACGATTTGTATTTTGGGCTCTTTCACTTTCCTTCTTTGCTTGTAAACTCTTCTCTGAACGAGGTTTCTTTGTTTTAACTATGGATGATTCCTCAGACGGTTGCCTTTTTGAATGGTCCATTGTGTTAATAATGTTGCTCATTAGTTTTGGCCACAAGCTGTCAGAACTAACACACCTCCTGTACTGCATCTTTTAAGTAGATTAACAAAATATTAAAGGGCACCTATTATGCCCCTTTTCACAAGATGTAAAATAAGTCTTTGATGTCCCCAGAGTGTGTATGTGAAATTTTAGCTCAAAATACCCAACAGATAATTTTTTTACAGTATGTTTAAATTGTCACTTTTTGGAGCTGAGAAAAATGCGGCGTTTTAGTGTGTATCACTTTAAATGCAAATGGGCTGCTGCTGCCGCACTGGGGGCGGAGCCTCGCCAGCTCGCGCTCAGGACAATCTCATCTGATAATATCAAAACAGAAACTCTCAGTAGCGGTGTTCATTTCGACCCGGAGTCAGACAATAATGCCCACAGAGCCAGATAATATATGCTGTATGAAGATGGAACAGGTATAGTTTAGTTTAATTACGGTTATAACTTATTTTTCATCTGGCTTTTATCCACTATTAGTAAGCCTGTTGTAGCAGACCGTCTCCGAATAATGAGTTTATTATACATCACACAAAAGATGAAGCGTCAGTTTTACTCCAGAAAATCACTGTAAGAGCCGCATAAACACAGTATAAGAAGTGTGCATTAAAGTCTTATCCATAAACTCTCTCTCTCCCTTTCATTATCATCAACATGCACTATGAATTACACAAAATCAGTCGTTACAATTAACAGTAAACAAATATATACAGACTTTATGCCTTTTTAGTGGATGCTTAAAAAACTGGTCATCTTTATATCAGCAATACAACTCTGACGAACTGTAATAAAGTGCGCCTTCTCCCTTCCATTACTGCCGTGATCAGTAAGGTTAGGCCTATCGCTCTGGGAGACTGTAAGCTGGATCTCGAACAGTTTGTACAGATCCATCCTCGAGTAAAAACGAGAGTAAATGACGACTGCTATGTTCATTCTTACCAGTGTTGGGGTAATTTATTACAAGTAACTTGAATTATGTAATCAGATTACTTTACTTTTCAAGTAACTAGTAAAGTAACACATTACTTTTTAAATTTACAACAAAATATCTGAGTTACTTTTTCAAATAAGTAACACAAGTTACTTTGTTTTCCCATTTATTGACTGACAGCTCTCTTGTCCCAATGTTGAGACAAATGGAAGTGCTGAGGCGTTGTGTGTAAACATGATGGTTATTGTAGTTCTAGACTAAATGTGAGAAGGCATTTACTCATCTCACCTTAAAATGAATAAAATCAGTGAAATGCAGAATCAGAATATTAAGCTAACGTGCAATAGCCTAACTAAATATGTTAAATAAAACATACATTTTTATGCATTTAATCTCACTTTATTGACCAATGTACCTGCTTCTGACCTTTGATGATTCAGTTAAACCATAAGCAAAAATAACTATAGATAATTTTTTTTTTTTTTTTTTAATTGGCAAAGTGTTCAACTTTTTTCTCCTGCATCTATTCTTCTGTTATCCAGAACAGCTGAAAGGTTTGTTTGACCGGCACCCTCTACTGTACATGCGTGAATATGCATTTCCTTCAGCCTGAGGCTTATTATTTCACTTTTGGTGTGAAAGGGTCTTTACATTTGCCCCAAAAATATAACTTTTTTTTGTTATAAAAAAACAAGCCCAGCCCAGGTGAAAATGTAGCGTAAAAGTAACGTATTCTAAAAAAGTAACTAAGTAACGCAATTAGTTACATTTTAAGTGTAACTAATTGCACAATATTGTAATGCATTACTTTTCAAAGTAACTTTCCCCAACACTGATTCTTACAACCAACAACAAAACACCTCAATCGCTAAGGAGACATTCTTGTCTACAGCTGCTCCGTCGTCGAAGTAATGGCGCACTGTGTTTAGCTCACTCAGGGCGGGTCTATGCTAAAACTGCAGTGTCAGTCAACAGTCGTGGACGGGGCAAAAGTACGTCACATTGCCTCGAATCTGAGAACGGGTTGTTCTGAGACAGTGCTTATGATTTATGTTCAAACATAAAATTTTGCATAATAGGTGCCCTTTAATTCACACTAATTAGTCAAATGAATAGATGTAAATGTCTATTCAGTTAGCTTAAAAATGATCCCTCATGATGATAATTTAAAAAAATAAATATATATATATATAGGTGCCACATCCTTTTCTTCATTGAAATACACATTCATCCAATATTGATTAGCAGATTAGCAAATCAGACTGTCATTCTCAACCTCAGTTGTGATCAGACTGAATCAGTCAGACAACTCATTTCCACACTGAATCAGCTCGCATCTGACTCACTCGGTGAGCGGAGAACTTATTTTTGAAAGCAATGTTAAAGATGCAAATTTGTAAGGTTAGTAAAACTTAATTCAGTACAACTGATTTAATTGTTTATAGAAGAACATGTAGTTAAAGATAGAAATCCACAACATAGTTTCAGAACAAAATTCTGTAGGAGAAACAGTAAAGAAGCAGCTAAAAAATCTATATAAATAAAGATCTCCAGTGTCTTAGTTGGTATTCCTTTAGATTGCTTGTGCTGCAGTCTAGTATTTACAAATATTGATTTCTCTGAAGTGCTGATGTAAATTTCCCTACAAAGCAGCAGGGAAATTTTCTCATGTCAAGTCTTGCTAAAGCTTGATAGTGCTTGAATCGGGAGGGCAAAAACCTGACACATTCACATTTAATAAAGCAAGCAGTGCAGAGAATGTAGTGAAGGCAATTTATTTAGGAGCATCTGATATAATGTGTTATGACAAGCTCGGATCAGGTCAGTCAACATACGTCCCGTGTCAAAAACTCATTATTGTGCAGATCACAAGCTTGATTATTTTTCAGCAGTTTAATCACCATCAGTCGTTACATTCTCATGTCTTATGAATGTGCTGTTCTTTATGCCAAAGCATTTATTTCCATGAATGTGGCTTTATTTCCATGGATGTGAAATTGGTGTTTTATGTAAACACGTTATCCATTTTACATCCCTCAACGTTCCCCATTGTATTGCAACTCTGTGGAATTAAAGGGTTTGTTCACGCAAAAATGAAAATTACTAGAGATGCACCGATTACAATTTTCTAGGCCGATTCCGATTTCCGATTTTTCATTGAGTTTGACCTGCCGATACCGATTTTATCCGATTCCGATTTCATTTTTTCTAACCACTTTACAGCACACACAAATATTTATTTTCTATCTTTTCTTTAATAGAACATTACATTTTGCATTGAACATAGATCCTTTTTTGAACAGATAATCGCTATAAAATAGAACTATATAAATTACTCCTGGTGTGGGAAATACACATATATATATCCTTGCAGTATAAAGATATTTCTATATTTCTATAATTTCTGGCTAGTTTACTTTATTTTTTATAATCATAACCATACTTGCAACCAAAACTGAATAATGAAAACAAGTTTAAATGGGTAAATCTTCTACAAATATTTTTGAGTCTTCGTTTTCTTTTCTGACATACTGGAGTTCTTGTTAAAACACACTAGACATATTTATTCTGTGCATTTTGAGCACTTTTTGTGTGAATTCATTTTTAGTTTGTCCATCAAAAGGGTTCTTTCACTTTAATTGATCTTGAGCAGCATAGCAAAAATAGACCCGTGCCGAAACCCGTGCTTCACTGCTGCTCACGCGACGCTCCTGCTTGACGCTCACGCACTGCTCATGCTGCCGGTGTGAATGCACTCATTGATTAACATGCACGCCGAAAAAAAATACGCGCTGGTCACATTTGCGGTGTGAAACGGCCGTAATTCACGAGGTTTCCTATGTGCGTTCCGTGTGCACGTGTGATGCTGATGTTGCGTGATGTTAATCATGCGGCGCCCGAGTGCATTTGACCGACATAAAATCGGCATATGTCAGACTGACCGGCCGGTCGCCGGTCATGGCCGTTCACGTGAAAATCGGCCAATTCCGGTCACCAGCCGATCAATCGGTGCATCTCTAAAAATTACCCCATGATTTACTCACCCTCAAGACATCCATATGACATTCTTCTTCCAGACAAATACAGTCGGAGTTATATTAAAAATGTCCTGGCTCTTCCAAGCTTTATAATGCCAGTGAATGGCCGGTTTCTGTTTTAAAGTCCATAAAGTGCATCCATTCATGATAAAAGTGCTCCACACGGCTCTGGGGTGTTAATAAAGGCCGTCTGAAGTGAAGCGATGCGTTTGTGTAAGAAAAATATCCACATTTAAAATTTTATAGACTAAAATAACTAGCAGACGGCCTACGCAAGTCGACTTGACGTAGGATGTGTGAGTAGCGTAAGCTTTGACGCCTCTCGCGGTTCAAACAAACAGGGCTGGGCAACAAACTCAAGCTCCTCCGACATTTCTCTTTAAAAATTCTCGTTTTAGACTTTTAATTCGTGAATGGTGTTTTGTTTTGCTCTATCCTCTGCACTCCCGCGTTTGTCAATGCGTCATATGTCAGGTCAAGGGTCACTCTTTCGTCGTAAATCGATGCGTACGGCCGTCTCGATAAAGTTTTAAATATGAATATTTTTTTATAATACACGAATGCATCGCTTCACTTCAGAAGGCCTTTATTAACACCCCAGAGACGTGTGGAGCACTTTTATCATGAATGGATGCACTTTGATGGACTTCAAATCATAAATGGCCATTCACTGCCATTATAAAGCTTGGAAGAGCCAGGACATTTTTTTTTATATAACTCCGACTGTATTCGTCTGAAAGAAGAATGTCATATACACCTAGGATGGCTTGAGGGAGAGTAAATCATGGGCTAATTTTCATTTTTGGGTGAACTATCCCTTTAAGCAGCATTTACAGCATTCAAGTAGTGTGGTGCTCAAAGAGCAGAACACACAATGAATGTCTTTTTGTCAACTTTATAAAACGCCTCTAATTTCAGGTAAGGTGGTGTTGGCCTCATCAAAAGCGGTGTATATGCTGGTGCCTCTCCCTCTGGAGCGTCAGATCCAAGACCTGTTGGCAAGCCATCGAGTCGAGGAAGCCCTGACCCTCACCGAGGCCGCACAGAGAAACATTCCCAAAGAGAAATATCAGGTACGCCGAGCCGTTCTGACTATGGTAAGATACAAGAGTATTTCTCTCAATGGAGAAATGATTTTAATTGATGATTTTCTCTTTTTATGTTGTAGATATTGCACAAAAGAATTCTCCAACAAGCAGGATTCATCCAATTTGGCCAGCTTCAGTTTTTAGAAGCGAAAGAGCATTTTAGGTGAAGTACATCATTTTGTCATGCAATTAATACTGTTAATTGCTGCTCAGGCCCAGATGTTTCAGAGGATGACTGAATGGAGTTAATTAACTTCTTTGCTAATTGCTTCTTATCCCTCTGCGCACCTGACCCTAATCGCCGTATGCTAATGGATGGAGAACAGTAATAGCTGAATAAATGGCTGATGTAAATATCAGTGGATTCACCATGTTGAATTCGGCATGTATTTTAAGTTGCTACATCTGTGATACGGCATGAACTATTAACCCATTTGAATCACAGATTGCAAGTACTACTGTAATATTTCAGATGACAAGGAGAAGGTACATCTGGAATAATTCACTATGGAAAAACATAACCTTATCTTTAAAACCTTATCTTCAAAAATTGAGCAAATGGACAGTTGCCACCAGTGTTATTTTACTATATAGTATTTGTTAACATTTTTATTTAGCTTTTAAATTTAAGTTTGTTTTTGTCATTTTGTTATGTGCTGTTGTGAATTTTATTACTTTCTTTTTTATATACATTTTTAGTTGTAGTCATTGTTATGGGAAAAAAAAAATGTAAAAGATAATTGCAACTTTTTATCTCACAATTCTGGCTTTTTTCCCTCATAATTGCGAGTTTACATCTTGCAATTCCAAAAAACAAATTCTCAGAATTGTGAGATATAAACTTGCAATTGTGACTTTATTGCTCGCAATTATGAGGTTATATTTCGCAATTCTGACTTTCTCGCAGCCTTTTCTCACAATTAAGAGTTTATATCCCTCAATTTTGACTTATTTTCTCATTTAAAAAAATGTAAAAAAATAACTGCGAGTAATGAATTCTGAATTCTGAGGGGAAAAAGTCTGACATTCTTACAAATGCGTGCAATTCTGACATCGTGCATTTTCTTAACTTTTTTTATTTTTTATTGTATGGTGGAAACAAGCTTCCATACATTGTAGTATTTCAGCTTAAACTTATTTTATTTCATGTAGTTGCCATGGCAACATTTCTAATTTTTGTTTTAAGTGTTTCATCTTATATTTTTATTTTATTGCAATTAACAAAACCAATTTTAATACTTTTAGTTTTAATTAACAGTAACAACACAGGATTCTACTGTAGTGTTTATTTTATTTTAATGTGGCTGGAATTGTTATTTTTTTTATATATATATATAATAATACAGCAAAATAAACTTTAACAAAATAAAAACCTTGTTATAATAATAATAATAATGTTGCTTTATCTAATGCCCATCACAGGAAGGGACAGCTGGATGTGCGGGAGCTGATCTCTCTTTATCCGCTGCTCCTGCCCGCTTCTTCTTCTTTCACACGTTGCCATCCACCACTTCATGAATTTGCTGACCTGAACCACCTGACGCAGGGGGACCAGGAGAAGGTACAGCGCTTCAAATGTTTTCTCATCAGCTACCTACACGAGGTGCGCAGCAGCGACAGCGCTAATGGTTTCCGTGAAGACGTAGATACGGCGTTGCTAAAGCTGTACGCAGAGACTGGCCACGAGAGTCTTCTGGACTTGCTGGCCTCTGATAACGCCTGTCTTCTGGCAGACAGCGCCCCCTGGTTGGAGAAGCATCACAAGTGGGTACTCGCTTTTGTATTTCTTTGAGTAGCTGTTGATAAAGTTTTGACGGTTTATTTTTGCAAGAAAACTAAGAGTGCAATAGATGAAGCTTCACGTTTTGTAGTATTTTGGTTGTTGTCTTATAAACCATTATTCACAGCAGTTGTTATGGCAGTACATTACTTTTTTAAAACTTAAATATATGACAGTGTTTAAATAACTTGCGGCATTTCTTAATGTGTGTGATTTGACTGTTAATGGTGTTTCTGTTTGTTCAGGTATTATGCTCTTGGACTTCTATATCACTACAACGGTCAGGATCTTGCTGCTTTACAGGTGGGATCTAATTGAACATTCTGATTGTGGTGACAAGCTAGGAAAAGTTTGCTGCCAATTTTAAAAGCATTTTCCGAATTAAAATACAATTTAAGCTCTGCTGACATCCTCTTTGGCATTCTGTTGATTACCACAGAAAAATATTTTGATTCATCCTGCAGTTTGGAAAAAAAAGTTGAAGTCCAACAGGCAATTGTTCATTACAACCTGCATACATATATATATATATATATATATATATATATATATATATATATATATATATATATATATATACACTGCTCAAAAAAATTAAAGGAACACTTTGAAAACACATCAGATCTCAATGGGGAAAAATATCATGCTGGATATCTATACTAATATGGACTGGGTAATGTGTTATGAACGAAAGGATGCCACATCGTTTGATGGAAATGAAAATGATCAACCAACAGAGGATTGAATTCAAAGACACCCTGGAAATCTAAGTGAAAAAATGATGCAGCAGGCTTGTCAATTTTGCTGAAATTTCATTGCAGCAACTCAAAATGGTACTCAGTAGTTTGTATGGCCCCCACGTGCTTGTATGCATGCCTGACAACGTCGGGGCATGCTCCTAATGAGACGACGGATGGTGTCCTGGGGTATTTCCTCCCAGATCTGGACCAGCGCATCACTGAGCTCCTGGACAGTCTGAGGTGCAACCAGGTGATGTCAGATGGACCGAAACACAATGTCCCAGAGGTGTTCTATTGGACGTAGGTCAGGTGAGCGTGGTGGCCCTTCAATGGTATCATTCCTTCATCCTCCAGGAACTGCCTGCATGCTCTCGCCACATGAGGCCGGGCATTGTTGTGCACCAGGAGGAACCCAGGACCCACTGCACCAGCATAGGGTCTGACAATGGATCCAAGGATTTCATCCCGATACCTAATGGCAGTCAGGGTGCCATTGTCTAGCCTGCAGAGGTCTGTGCGTCCCTCCATGGATATGCCTCCCCAGACCATCACTGACCCACCACCAAACCGGTCATGCTGAACGATGTTACAGGCAGCATAACATTCTCCACGGCTTCTCCAGACCCTTTCCTGTCTGTCACGTGCTCAGGGTGAACCTGCTCTCATTTGTGAAAACCACAGGGCACCAGTGGCGGACCTGCCAATTCTGGTGTTCAATGGGAAATGCCAATCGAGCTCCCTGGTGCTGGGCAGTGAGCACAGGGCCCACTCGAGGACGTCGGGCCCTCAGGCCACCCTCATGAAGTCTGTTTCTGATTGTTTGGTCAGAGACATTCACACCAGTGGCCTGCTGGAGGTCATTTTGTAGGGCTCTGGCAGTGCTCATCATGTTCCTCCTCGCACAAAGGAGCAGATACCGGTCCTGCTGATGGGTTAAGGACCTTCTACGGCCCTGTCCAGCTCTCCTAGAGTAGCTGTCTGTCTTCCTGGAATCTCCTCCATGCTCTTGAGACTGTGCTGGGAGACACAGCAAACCTTCTGGCAATGGCACGTATTGATGAGCCATCCTGAAGGAGCTGGACTGCCTGCGCAACCTCTGTAGGGTCCAGGTATCGCCTCATGCTACCAGTAGTGACACTGACCCTAGCCAAATGCAAAACTGGTGAAAAACAGTCCAAAAAGATGAGTAGGGAAAAAATGTCAGTGGCCTCCACCTGTAAAACCATTCCTGTTTTGGGGGTTGTCTCACTGTTGCCCATCTAGTGCACCTGCTGTTAATGTCATTAACACTAAAGCAGCTGAAACTGATTACCAACCCCCTCTGTTACTTAACTGACCAGATCAATATCCCAGGAGTTTAACTGACTTGATGCTATTCTCTGATTAAAAAGTGTTCCCTTTATTTTTTTGAGCAGTGTGTATATATATGTATATATATATATATATATTAGGGCGGTCAAACGATTAATCGCGATTAATCGCATCCAAAATAAAAGTTTGTTTTTACATAATATATGTGTGTGTACGGTTTATAATTATTTTCTATATATAAATACACACACATGCATGTATATATTTAAGAAATATTTGCATGTATATACTGTGTATATATATTTATATTATATATAATTTATATTATATACAGTACCAGTCAAAAGTTTGGAAACATTACTATTTTTAATGTTTTTGAAAGAAGTCTCTTATGCTCATCAAGCCTGCAGTTAAAAAAAAAAACAAAAAAAAAAAAACAGTAATATTATGTAATATTATGAAATATTATTACAATTTAAAATAATGGTTCTCTTTTTAAATATATTTTAAAATGTAATTTATTTTTGTGATGCAAAGCTGAATTTTCATCAGCAAGTACTCCAGTCTTAGGTGTCTTATGATCCTTCAGAAATCATTCTAATATGATGATTTGATACTCAGTTATTATCAATGATGGAAACAGTTGTGCTGTTTAATATATTTTTTTGGAATACTTTTTTCAGGATTCATTGGTGAGTAAAACGTTAACAGCATTTATTCATAAAAACAGCATTTATTCAAAATAAAAGCATTTCTAACAATATAAATCGTTACCATCACCTTTTATCAATTTAACGCATCCTTGTTGAATTAAAGTACTAATTTCTTAAAAAAAAAAAAGTTATTGTTCCCAAACTTTTGAACGGTAGTGTATATTGTTACAAAAGATTTCTATTCTAAATAAATAGTTCTTTTTTAACTTTTTATTCATCAAATAATCCTGAAAAAAGTATCTCAGGTTATAAAAAAAATATTAAGCAGCACAACTGTTTCCAACATTGATCATAAATCAGCATATTAGAATGATTTCTGAAGGATCATAAGACACCAAAGACTGGAGTACTTGCTGATGAAAATTCAGCTTTGCATCACAAAACTAAATTACATTTTAAAGTATATTAAAAAAGAGAACCATTATTTTAAATTGTAATAATATTTCATAATATTACTGTTTTTTTTTTTTTAACTGCAGGCTTGATGCAGAAAATTTCAAAAATATTAAAAATAGTAATGTTTCCAAACTTTTGACTGGTACTGTATAAATATTTTATATATAAATAACACATTTTTCTTAAATATATATGCATGTGTGTGTATTTATATATATATATATATATATATATATATATATATATAAAATAATTATACTCCATTACACACACATATATTATGTAAACTCAAACTTTTATTTTGAATGCGATTAATCGTTTGACAGCCCTAATAAATATATATATAATTTTTTTTTTTAAGATATAATTTATTTCAGTGATGAAAAAGCTGAATTTTCAGCATTGTTACTCCAGTCTTCAGTGTCTGATGATGCTTCAGAAAGCATTCTAAAATGCTGATTTGGTGTTTAAGAAACATTTATTTTATCTTACATCTATTATTATCAATGTTGAGAATGGTTGTGCTGCTAAATATTTTTGCGGAAAACCACAGCCACTTTTCCACCGTCATACTAAAAGGTTCCAAGAAAGGTAAGGAACTGTTACGGTTATATTTCTACATGAGCTCGGTTCGGCACGGATGGATTACAAAGCGTTCTCAGCCCGGAAATCTCAACTGCGCTAGTAGAATGCGTGTAGTGACATCGCCATTTAGGATTGGTCACTTGTCTGTTGCCTGACTACCAGTTTCTCTGTAGTCGCCAAGCATGCTATTTGAGTGAAGTAAACACAAGTTAATAATAGAAATATCTGATCTTCCTCCATAATGCGGTCGCTATTTGCATCTCATACCTTGTGTAAACTCTTACATCACCAAGGCAACGACTGATGCATTTGTATTACATTCCAAAGAGCTCCATTATCAACCCTGCAGTGGAAAATGAAACCATAGCTGTACTGGCTGGGCTGGGCCGGACCGGCACGGAATTGAACCGTTAAGCAACGAGATCGGTTTGGCCCAACGGTGGAAAAGCAGCTACTTGAAAAATTATTCTTTTAAGAATAGGAAGTTCAAGGATTATCCACCCAAAAATGACAATTCTGACATAATTGACTCATCCTTAAGGTGTTCCAAACCAGTATGAAGTCTTTTTTTTTCATACTATGGAAGTCAATGGGACCCATCAACTGCTCTTCTAAATTCTTCAAAATATATTCTGTGTTCAGCAGAAGAAACAAATTCATACAGGTTTGAAATAACTTGAGGGTGAGTAAATGAGGATAGAATTTTCATTTTTGGGTGAACTATCCCTTTTAAAAGAAATTTATTTGAAATAGAAATCGTGAATAGTGGCAAATAAAATGAACACATTTGCAGAGTTTTAATGATCACTTTCATGCTATATTTACTTAAATTCACAGACACATGAAAATGCACTACCAATTTGATTAGGCTTTTTCTGTAGATTTTCAAACTGACATTGTGCAGAGTAAATACTTCTGTTTGTCAGGAAGTCTGATGCAGATGTTGACTGAGACTGATATTCTAATGGCCACGTATTGGCCAGTTAATCTTCCTGGATGATGTATCGGTCTATCCAAGTTAATGGTGCGTTCAGGTTCTCCTGGGAAGTTTACAGCAGGTGCGTTCAAGTCACTTTTGTCGGAGTAAGATGGCGGTGTACTTTCTCTTAATTACAAAAAAATACATTCTTTCTTAAACTCTAGTTCTAGAAAATTAAGAACAAAGAAATGTGCATCAGGTGTACTTTGTTTTTTTTATGTTTTTTTTTTTAATTAAGTTATGAACCACTGCACACTTTATTGTATATTACATTTTTATATTATAATGCCATCATATTCTGTGCAGGCAATTAGCTTACTTCACTGTAAATAGAAAAGCCTGACAATATCACTGCTAAATACCATTAAATATTGTGGTATTATGCAATGTTTCTCACTGACACACCCCCAACTCGATAAATTTGGGGCTTAAAGAAAATCATAGACTTCCCACTTGCATTTACGACATTGTGGTGGCGTTCATGTGCGTAAATAAGATCTTTACGAGATGACTTGAACGCACCATAAGACTGGCGTAATAAAATTGCTTCCCAATCTTCTCTGTCTAAATGTACAGTAATTACAGTGTTTCAGTTTGTGTCATGACCAGTTAAAAAGTATCAGTAATAATTCAGTAGTAAATAGTTGTGTGTGTGTGTGTGTGTGTGTGTGTGTGTGTGTGTGTGTGTGTGTGTGTGTGTGTGTGTGTGTGTGTGTGTGTGTGTGTGTGTTTTTTTTACCTGGAATATTCATGTTAAGCAAGATGCAGTTCTATTTAAGAACCTTACAATTGGATGTGCTCTCAGGTAATGGATGATTAAGAGGGTTTTTTTTTTTTATCCTGTCCTGTTGTAGATGTGGGTTAAGATTGTCAATGGAGATCTCCAAGACTCAACACGACCAGATCTGTTTGAATATGTCGTGGATTTTCTTAGTTTCTGCTCCAACCTTGACCTTGTGTGGCGGCATGCAGACTGGGCACTACAGAAAGATCAAAAGGTGTGTACTTCATCCTCATTGTAATGAACTATTTTAGGTCTACAGAATATTCTAGAGGGTGTAATTGACTAGCTGTCTCTATCTTTTGGATCACCTACAGATTGGTGTGCAAATCTTCACCAAAAGGCCTACCTCAGAGGAGAAGATGGGGCAGTTAAACCCAAATGATGTGATTGCATATTTGGAGAAACACAGTCAGGCCCTTCTGCTCTACCTGGAACACCTGGTGCTAGAGAAGAAATTGCAGGTAATGGCACCACTGCCAAAGCATTATTGATTCTTTAGTTAAGTGCTGTACCTACTATATGCTAAAAGGTTGCCCAACTCTTTAGGGCTTTTCATGCTAGTTAACCCTGGGTCATTCTAAACCCTGGATAAACGAAGTCCTGGATTATCTTCCTTCGTTTCACATTGCTCATAATTAACCCGGGGTTTACAATTAATCCTGGGTATTTATAAACTGACGTTTCATACTGTACATTCCTAAACTCTGGGTTACTGATTGGATGAATGCCTTTGCTTACATAAATACTCTAGCATTGCACATCCTCGGTTTACAGTATATATTGTCGACTGAAATGTCAAGTTTATCCTGAATAGGTTTTTCAGACTATAAATGTAAGAATCACTCTATTTTCAGTCCAATTGACGTGTTTTTTGTCATCATTTGACATTTTTCCTTTCAAATGCTGAAACTACTGTTTATACAGTGCGCCATATTTCCGTGACTGTCCAAAGCACGTGAATATGTGGCACATGATTGGTTGTCTGTTGTTAAGCAGCTACTGTAACATTGTAACTTCGCTGTACTTGTTTGACACTACAATGCGTGGTAAAAACCACAACGCAGTGCTAATCTTGTTTCGGTGTATAGAACGATGATATGCTGGGGTTAAGCGCAGTATGAAAAAGCTCTTTTGTGTTTTGTGTCTGTTATTACAGAAAGAGAAGTATCACACACATCTGGCCATACTGTATGTAGACAAAGTCCTGGGCTTGATATCACGACCATCAACCAATGAGGAACAACTGTCTGCTGCCCGCCAGAAACTACAACGGTTACTGAAAGAGTCCAATCTCTGCAGAGTCCAGTTACTACTAGGTAGGTACCCAGTAGTTGGATGCTTGTGCCTCTTCTCCAATATACACAAGACTTTTGATCCTTTGATTGCAGTATAAGTAATTGTCCCTTTGTGAAAATGGCAACGACAGCAGAGATAAGATTTGAGCGGATAGGTGTTGATCTATGCATAAAACTCTAGTGATCTTTGGGTTTGCAGATATCTTGTTGCATTTTTCTTTCTTTAAACCAATAAATGCTTTGCAATAATGCTGCTAAACACAAACTCTGTGCATTGAGACAGCACTTTGTTTTTACATTGGTTTAATTTCAAACATTACTATCACCTCAATTACTATTGAGGTTTACAGCATTTCACTAGATTTGTAATGAGAAACATATTGAATCCATTGGCAATTATACACAGAAACTTAAAGGAACTCTGTTTTTACTGCAAAATAATGCATGAAAATAGAGGCAATGGTGATAATAATACAAATAATAATAATAATAATAATAATACATGTATGCTGATTGGGTTCCAAAAACAATGGTGAATGTAAAATGGACTGACACAATATTAACTGAATTGAATTTAAAAAAGATGAGTGAATGCAAAGTGAACTCATTATATACTGAAATATTTCTCAACTGGTCCTTTTACAAGTGTGAACACCCTTATAGAGTAACTATATGGCAGTAGAGTGTGGGCAAAAGGCATTGATTGTTAGTTTTCCCCATACTATTTCAATGTGATTTTTGTTTTTCTATTCTGATTTTGTGTCTTTTAACTGGTGCCATATGAGATTTTTATGAGAGAACAGTATTTATCATATCGCAGCTGAAATTGAAATCGCAATACGTGTGTATGCCTAGTGTTAAGAGCTAAAATATGGTTTGATCTGCTTGTGCTTGTAGGTAAAATTCAGGACTCCGAGCTGCTGCTACTTGAGCGAGCTACACTTCATGGAAAGTTAGAAGAACATGACAAGGCCTTGCACATTCTAGTGCACCAGCTCAAGGACTCGCCTGCGGCTGAGGAATACTGCTCTTGGGCCTCTGCATCTCAGGACCGGTCCTACCGTCAGAAGCTTTTCCACCAACTCTTGAGCGTTTACTTGGACCCAGATTTACCGGGAGGGGCACAAACAATAGCAGCAGTCGACCTGCTTAACCGACATGCTGAGGATTTTGACGCAGTGCATGTGTTAAAGCTCCTTCCAGAGGAGTGGTCTCTACCGTTACTCCGTCCTTTCCTGTGTGGGGCGCTGAGGGCTAGTGTACATGCACGCTGCACTTCCCAGGTTGCAGTGGGGCTGGCCCGGGCACAAAACCTCCAGCTTCAGCATGACAGGGTGAGTTCTCATGAATTATGTTTTTATATCAGAGCCTATTGTAGCCTGTCTTGCGGGCAGTGCTTCGACATGTAGTTTTGGTTCGAGGTGACCCGAGTTCAAGTCCCAGTTTAGGGACCTTTCTTGATCCTGTCCCCCTCTCTCTCCCACTTCATGTCTTATCAGTTCTCTATCTCAATAAAAGCAAAAACAGTGGGCCGGGCACTTCTATATTTTTACCTGTAGAGTAACCTCAATCGCATATCTGTCTGTCTCTGTGTCAGATTTCATTTTGATAGTTTTGCTGGGCATAAAGTAAAAAAATGTCAGGGTGATACAACTGTCTAGATTAGTGGTGGACCGATATATCGCCAAGGCCGATATTTGGCATTTTTTAAATATCAGCATCGGCCAATACGTTTTTCTGATTGGCCGATGTGTTGGAAGCGTTTCCTTTTATATTATTTGAAACAGAAAAGGCAAACAATCAGGCTAAAATACTTTCTCATTTACCGTCAACATTCAGCAAATACGCATCTACATCATGTAAACAAATCTCTGAATATCTAATGAACATTTAATTTCACAAACCTTGCAGATTTAATCAAATCCAGCTGTGATATCTTGCGAAGTGTGCATTTGATTCAAGAAGTTGCCATCTAAAGTATAAGCATGTTTATTTTAAAGATTTGTTTTCTAATTTATTTCTAATTTATTAAATATTAATTATAATAAATATAAAGTATATATATATATATATTAGTGGTGGGCCGTTATCGGCGTTAACGTGCTGCGTCTTATCGCGCGATAAAAAAAATATCGCCGTTAATCTATTCTCAAAGTTGGGTTGGGAACTACTCTATACTACACAAGCTATGATGACGCAATCTACCCGCGGCCGCGAGGTACACCCGGCTGCAACGCATCATATTCATCGTCATCTTAAGTAAACTGCTGAAAGTGAAAGCTGGTGAAAAAGATCCGTGCAACATCCATTATTTGGACTTGGTTCGAATTTAAGCCGTCCGACGAGCAGCAGCAAACTATAGACAGAGTGTGTGGGGTCACAGTTCGGTAAGTTAACACACGACTAATCCGTTCTACCACCTCAAATTCAAAACGAAACATATCACTGAATACCAGCGCGCGCGTATTATTCCCAATATATCTTAGTGGTGTAGCACATAATCTCTGTCTGCGCCCGATTTTAAGAATCGTTGTTGTGTTTCTTTTTAACTGAAAAGACATCAGTTAGACAATATTCTAATTTTAAATTTGGGGTTTCATAAGCTCCAAGCCATAATAAACATTAGACCCACTTAAGTCTCTGCAGCTAGTGTACTTACATTTTATTTATCTGCAAAATTATGTTGTATACTTAGTTTTGCACAATATATGTTCTCAAAACTACATACACCCTTTAAAAAAAACAAAAAACATTTAGCAGTTGTTTAGCAGGGTCTGTGTAACCTGTTCTGAAATGGTTTTATTATAATATATATCGTTATCGCAAGAGGCTGCAATGTATATCACAATATGGATTTTAGGCCATATCGCCCATCCCTAATTGATAGCCTATAGTAGTTGATAATAACATAGGCCTACCTAATGTTGCCTACGTACGGTAACAGTACAGTAGTAACCTTTTACAGTCTATGAGTAGAACAGCTTTCTCAAGCAGTTTGTGATGCATTTTGGAAACAGGAGATGAGCCCCTGGTCTAATGCGCCACCTGGCTTGAGAAACCCGTTCTCAAAGACTTACTTTTATAGTCATTATTTGGGTAGCACACATATTCTGAATGCCTTCGGCAGAATTCAAATGAGCCATTTTAATCTAGATTAATCTAGATTAATTTCAAAATTAATCTAGATTAATCTAGATTAAAAAAATTTATCTATGCCCACCTCTAATATATATACACACACACATATTCAAAAAAACAATATCGGTCGACCACTAGTCTAGATATCAGAGGGGGGAAAAAAAACATAAAAAGAATGAAATTATTGAAAATAGAACCTAAATAGTAGTCTGACAATCTTTTATTATTTTTTTGGGGGGAAAAACATAAATGAAACTTGACTATTTCGGACAATATTTATTTGACAAATCAAAGTCATATGGTAAAGTCAAGGTCAATAAGTTGTCATAAAAAGGTCAGATTATCTCATATTTTAAGCGAGGCGAAATTAGTTCAGGTTGCAAAAAAAAATTCATGCAGTGTGAATTTAATAATTCATGATATTTGTATTAAATAAATAAGTAAATTATTTAAATGTGTAAAACTTTTTTAAATGATTGGTCTGTGTACTCTATACACTACTGTTCAAAAGTTCGGGGTCTTCAGTGTCACATGATCCTTCTGAAATCATTCTAATATGCTGATTTGATGCTTGAGAAACATTTCTTGCTATTATCAATTTTGAAAAGTATTATTTTGTTTTATTTTAATGTATACATTTTATTTTGTTTATCAAAACCAAATGAAATCAACATGAATAATGTTTTTATATATATACGCTTGACCACTGCAGTGCATGTCATTGACCCACTAACCACTGCATTCTGTGTTGCACAGCTGAAGTATCGAGGCGGCCCAATATTAGTGTCTGAAAAGAAGGGATGCCAGCTGTGCCACAACACCTTCAGCGAGCCAGACTGTGCCTGCTTGCCTGGCGGAACGCCGGTCCACATTCACTGTGTGGCCAAGAAAGCCGTGGACTTGCCAAAGCGCCAACATGAAAATGCCCACCGCAGCAATCACACATGAAGCTGATCTGTGGGGCAGGTGACAAATTCTGGCGTTACTCCTGTGCCGCACACATGAGAAGGCTGAATGCATAGGGCAACTGTTCAGAGCCCTCGCAAGAGCAGGACCTGCTTTCCCTGTGTGTGAGGGAGTCAGTCAACAACTAAGTGTTTGGGAGTTTGAGATACTATTTATTCCATACACACAACACTGACAATGAATATGAACTTTTTAATCAACGTCAAACTAACCCCCCCCCCCCCACTGGTTGATCTTTTTAGCATTGCCTTATGACTGGTCCAGTGGCTGTCTTGAATTATTTAGCTTTTAAGTGGGTGGTATCCATGTTAACTATTATTTGCAAACTGTTTGAGGTCAAAATGCTAGTGTCTTGACTTGACTATCTGTTCCCTGTGGGGAGACTCATCAAAAATTGGTTTATGCGATTCGGCCGATCAATAGTTTTCATTAAACAAACACCAAAGTCAATTGCTCTGTTCTCAGAGAGTGACAGGTTATAGCCTTAAGTGATTGCATCATGATTCTTTTAATATAAGGGAGAAATGCTTAAAAAGAAAACAAATTATTTTCATAATGTCATTATGAGTATGGTTTGTGGTCATCATCGCTCTTTTAAACCATTTCATAGTAATTTTCTGAGATAAAAAGGGAAGATTTTCCAGAATTTACATGTTCATCTTCTGGCTACAGTCCGATCTGGGTAACTTCAAAGTTACATCAGTGTTATGTAAAATTCTGCAATGAAAGTCTATGATTAATTAGTACAACCCAAGAAAAAATATTATTGTCTCTCTCTCTCTCTCTCTCTCATCTCTTTCCCAAGGTTGATTTGGCTGGATATTTCCCTTTAAAGACAAGTTTAAGATACAAAGTGATATTTAGTTAAAAAATGGTTGCCATATCAAACAAACCAATGGACTCGGGCTGTGCTGTGTTTGTGTACATGCTATAGCTAAATGCTAAAGTTGCTTATAACATCCAAAATGTTTGTTTCTCATATGCATGTGGTGATGTGGATGTGAGTCCTCATGTCTTAATGCTAAGCTGTGATTTTACAGATCAAAACATATTTTAACATGATCAATTACATTTGTGTTTTTTGGTGAAGCACAGTAGTAGCAATGGCTGCAGAGGGTTTTGCCTGAGAATAATCTGTAACCTCATATTTGAATATCTGAAATATTTTCTCTGTAAAAGTGAAAATAGTGGGATTTTAAAGGCGGAATAAGTGAATGGGGAAAAAAAGCACAGAAGCAACACTGCTTACTACTTAATAAATACTAAAAATGTCCTCGGCTATAACCAGAGAACGGTAGGATGACTGTTTCCCTTGATGTTTTTTTACAGAAACGGTTTAGCAAGTGAAAATATAAAATTTATTATAGTGATCATTGGCTGCAAGGATAATGGTGAATTGTATCCAAACAAATTTGTCACACAGTAAATTTAAATACTATTGTACACAATCTTGGGCGGTGGATCCAGCACAAGTTCTACACTTGAAATGCCAGTGTAGGAAAGTTTATGTGCGCTCTTTAGCCTTTGCTTTGATTTGCTGATGCGTTTCTCCCAGAAAAAGTTCCATTCGTCAAACGTGCAACCATATTTTTCCTTCTGTCTGAAGTGAGACTGTAAACTTTTCAGCTTGAGCAACAATGGAAATCCTCTACATCTCTTTACGTCCACTTTAAGTATTTTATGGATACATGGATACTGGTGTGTACATACTGTATTAATAACTGTTTGTTGCTTTGTAAATCAATGCCGGTGTGGGTGGAATGTACAAAATGTAAAGACGTCCATTTTAATAAACGATTATGCCTACATGAATAGAGCACACTGTTTAGGATGATGTACTTCATGGAAAGAGACTAACAGAAAGACAGAAGAGCCAAATGGCTGGACCTGTTCCATTTGTTTTCTTGTTTCTCAGTCCAACATCCTTGCAGAAAGATTTCAGTTTGCTTCATAGTTTGCCATCAGTTTGCATCATATGACTGACAGATGCTGCAGCCTGAGGAATGGGGGGAAAAATCAATGCATCAATTTCACAAGTTCATCAAGTATGATTCGTGTGGTTCGATTAGGGTCCAATTCTCACTATTAACTACGACGTTTGCCTCAATAAATCCATAATTACTGCTTATTAATAGTCAGTAAGTTAGATTAAGTTTAGATATTGGGTAGGATTAAGGGATGTAGAATATGGTCATTCAGAATAAGGCATTAAAGGAGAACTCCGGTCAATTTTAACATTGAGCTCATTTTTTTGTACATTTGGAGTGCTGTCAATACAGAGAACAACGACAAAAAACGGTGTTGCCTACACCGAGTTATTCTATTTTTAAAATTTGCACCCTGTTGACTTCAATAGGGCAAGTAGTAAGCCTGCTTTTTAGCCTCTTAACATCCTTTAAGTGTCATTACAAGTGCACAGAAAATGTGAGTGATTCCTTCCGAGTGAACACGGGTGGATCTGACTGCAGTAGATGTTAGAGATATTAATAAAAACGAAGTTAATTCAGCCAGCGCTCATACCTTTGTTTACATCCTGTTTTCGGTGGAACGCCATAGTAATCGATTGTCGAGTTCACGCGCGTGATCATTGGTAACTAAACCTATGCGCGTGAACTCGACAATCGATTACTATGGCCTTCCACCGAAAACAGGATGTAAACAAAGGTATGAGCGCTGGCTGAATTAACTTCGTTTTTATTAATATCTCTAACATCTACTGCAGTCAGATCCACCCGTGTTCACTCGGAAGGAATCACTCACATTTTCTGTGCACTTGTAATGACACTTAAAGGATGTTAAGAGGCTAAAAAGCAGGCTTACTACTTGCCCTATTGAAGTCAACAGGGTGCAAATTTTAAAAATAGAATAACTCGGTGTAGGCAACACCGATTTTTGTCGTTGTTCTCTGTATTGACAGCACTCCAAATGTACAAAAAAATGAGCTCAATGTTAAAATTGACCGGAGTTCTCCTTTAATATGTGCTTTATAAGTACTATTAAACAGCCAGTATCTTACTACATGCATGCTAATAAGCAACTAGTTAAACTAAAGTGTTACCATATATATATGGTAATTATATATATATATATGGACAAAAGTATTGGGACACGCCCCTTAATTCTTGAAATAAGGTGTATAAAATCAACACTAATTCCATAGCTGAAGAGTTCTAAACTTCCACTGGCATTAATATCAGCACAAAAACTGCGGCGGTCTTCATGGAATGGGTTTCCATGGCTGAGCAGCTGCATGTGAGCCTCACATAACCAAGTACAATGCCAAGCGTAAAGCATGCCACCACTGGACTCTGGAAATGTGTTCTGTGGAGTGACGAATCACGTTCCTCTGTTTGGCAGTTTGATGGGTGAGTCTGGGTTTGGCGGATGCCAGAAGAACGTTGCCTGCCTGACTGCATTGTGCCAACTGTAAAGTTTGTATAGTGGTAGCTATGAAGTTGTTTATCAGGGATAGGGGCCCAGCCCAGCCCAACCCATGATAAACAACCCCATGCCATTATGTACAAACTTTACATTTGGCATATTTCCAGTGAAGGGAAATCTTAATGCTTCAGCATACCAAGATGATTTATGCTTCCAGCTTTGTGGGAACAGTTTGGGGAAGGCCCTTTTCTATTCCAGCATGACTGTGCCTCAGTGTAAAAACAAGGTCCATAGAGACATGGTTGGATGAGTTTGGTGTGAAAGAACTTTACTGGCCCACACAGAGCCCTGAACTCAACCTCAAATAAACCTTTGGGATAAACTGGAATTGTAAATGCGACCCAGGCCGCCTTATCCAACATCGATGCCTGACCTCACAAATGTTTTACTGGATGAATGGGCAAATAATTCCCACAGAAACGCCCCTAAGTATTTTCATCCATGATCACACATTTCTGTCTTCTCTCAACCAAAAACACCACTGGAGTCAGAGAACCAAACTGCGATTTAAGTACGCACTTTCAAATGGTTATAAGGTCATGATACAGAGTTTTTCATGCCAACTCACTGGCTTCTTACTGCTGTCATGGTTAAAGGCCAGGGCAGTGGTTGATGTTTCTCAATATTTGCACACTAGCATGTTTCATCCTCCAGTCCAGGACACTGCTCTAGAATGCAGAATCTTGACCAAGATATTTACCAAGTAATGTGATGGAGGACAAAACCATTTTCAATTATGTGCCCCAGTTATTTGAAATGGGATCAATCTTTTATTCTGATTTTATTATTTTACATATTTTATAATATTCTGTTCTAGGACTATCAGTTTAAAGCTTTTTTTTTATGTGTTTTTTGATTACAAAACTAAATCAATAAAACTAGCTCTGAAAATACTAAATGTCTAGCGAACACGCTGTAGCTACTCAATGTAATAAAAGCCCAAATAGCTACATTAGTGCAATATAGTAACATTAATATGCAAAGAATTTATATGGAGAAAATGAAAAAGCTCTATTATGTGAATAATTATATACAGTGAAACCCAACTGTGCAAATATTTTGGCAGTTAACTTCCATTCAACACGATTTTGCCAAGACAGACATGTTCCTCAACATTTTGTTGATCTTGGAACATTCCTTTCAGAAAATGTAGTACTAATCCCATCTCTACCCTTAAAATCAGAGGGAAATGCTAGGTGAATAAGCAAATAGTGCAGAAGCCCTTAACCCTTGTTGTCATTTTTTTTATTTTAACACAGCAAGACGCATAACTTTAACGACCCTGTCAAAAGTGAATTAATTTCAAAAGCAGATTTTGGCTGCCCTCTTGTGGTAATTAGAAGCATTACAATCTAACTATTCTATCTAATCTCGCAGCTGGGTTCATTTTTGAAAAAATAACCTGGGAATATTCACATATGAAAAAAATAGTTTATTGAAAGATGTTTATATTACCAACATTAATATACACAATCACACACAGAAAAGAACAATTAAATGTCATGTTAAAGGTTTCCTTTCAGCTCACAGATGTCCAACAGCTATACGTTTTGTCAATTTTAACTGATGAAAGCAATAGGGCTGGTTTATATCTGTGATCAGCAGGGTATATTTGTCCACAGAAAAACCCAATGATCCAGTGAAAGAGAGAAGTTGTGTCCTCTCTCAGGTTTCCAGCCCTGTCTTGCCCCTTTCTTGTTCAGCGCTTTTTCCATGTGAACTTTCTCCGTGCTCCTTCCTGCCCTGGTTTCTTCCTCTCCTTGATCCTGGGATCAGCGGTCAGCAGGCCAGCTGTTTGGGTAATCAGAGAAAACAGATGATGACAAAGTTTTCTACTACTTCAAGTCAACTAACAGCATCTGTGACATGACTACCAGAGAAAAGAGGTATTAGATGTAAAGATGGTAAATTATTATTTTTCACTATTGGAAACTTGTCAAAATATTGGACCTGTGCTTTAGGCCTTGCAGAGCAAGTGCAGTTAAAGGGATAGTTCCCCCAAAAATGAAAATTCTGTCATCATTTGCTCACCTTCACGTTGTTCCAAACCTGTATTAGTTTCTTTCTTCTGTTAAACAAAAAAGAAGATATTTTGAAGAATGTCGGTAACTAGACAGTTGACGGTAGCCATTGACTTCCATAGTATTTTTTCCGTCAACTGTTTGATCATCAAAATTCTTTAAAATATCTTCTGTTGTGTTCGAACAACTTGAGGGTAAGTAATGACAATTTTTATTTTGTTTTGAGTGAACTATCCCTTTAATATACCTGCCAATGTCATTAATAGCACTGTGAGCACTGTGTCACTGTTTGTCCGACTGTTTATCCTGTGTCTTATTTTAGTCTTTATTCTAAACTGTTTTAATTATTTTTAGTTCTTTCTTGTTTCTTTATTTTAAACTGTTCTTTATTCTAAACTGTTTTAATTATTTTTAGTTCTTTCTCGTTTCTTTATTTTAAACTGTTTTGTATATTCTTATTTCTTCTGATTATTTTTAATAGTATGTAAAGCACTTTGAATTACCATTGTGTATGAAATGTGCTATATAAATAAACTTGCCTTGCCTTGCCTTGCCTAATATTAAACTAAACTAAATATTAACAAGAATAATAACCCCCCCACAATTATTGGTAAAAAAGCAAGACCCCATCTGGCAAAACCCCAAAATAATGCCTAATATTACTACTAATTATTAAAATACATGTTCTGCCCTTTTCTATGGTTTACCACACTGTGACGTTATGGGCTTCTTGTCACACACCTTGCCTCATCTTTTCCACTTGTCCCTCAGACACAAAGCTGAGCAGCGCCCGTGAGATGGCCAATCGCAGAGCTCCAGCCTGAGCGGAGTGACCACTGCCCTCCACACTGCCCTCGATGTCAAACCGGCCCAGCATGCCCACAAAGTGCAGGGGAAACAACAGCTGCTCCCTGAGAGAAAGAAACAAGTAAAAGGCAGAATTAAGACCGTCTCTCTCAACTGGACTACTCAAGCTTTCAACATCTGTATGAATGACACTCCTGCAAATCCCCCATTGAGGACCGTATCCTCATATTTAGACAAAGCGATAATCCCGCCACCGTAAGAACTATTGAGAGGACGCGACGCAAGCGTGTGCGCTCGCCTGCAGGACGGCCCACAGTGCTGACACAGAGCAACGCTCCCCTCCTGCTCCAATTAGGTCTGTGTGAAGCGGACGGAGTGATAAGGGCGGGCAGCCGGTCTCCGGCTCACTCATCTGTGTAATTAACTTTTCAACCACATTAAAAAAAAAAAACTCAACACACACACCACGCACCCTGGACCACAAATGCTGGATTTGAGCATTTTTGTCGCGGGTCTCACTTATGGCATACTAACTAGAGTAAAAACAAATATTCAAGCTCTTGATATGCTAAAAGGATCTTTTCATAAAGGTGCGATGCATAACTGAGGCACACACACCTGTCTTGTAGTATGGGAAAGTGGCGGAGGTAGTTCTTGCCGTTGATTGTGACGTTCCCAGAGCCGCTGTCTCTGAGGGTGATACTGGCTTTGGCTGACTTCCTTCTGCCTGTGGGAAGGAGAGAGAGAGAGAGAGAGAAAGACTTAGCTGGAGTGATGTGGGAATTAAGTGAGTGTGTACAGAAGAAACGGAGAGAGTTTTATGCGAGAATTAACTGAGACAACCTTGCAACCTTGCAGAATAGAAATTCTTTATCTCTGATTTTACTCGCAGGATCGCAAGACTTGAAGGAATAGCTCTTCCAAAAGTGAAAATTCTGTCATAATTTACTGTCGCTCATGTTGTGAGGAACAGATAAGAATCAATAGCTCTCAAATCTCATTTTTATTATAGTTAAACTAAAGAAAAAAACTGTTACATGAAATAAAATAAATGTTAACTTGTTAAATAAAATATGAAAACCTTTTTTAAATTAATTTGAGCTATTTGCCAAGGCAACATTTCTTATTTTAATTTAGTTTAACTTGATGTACTAAAATAACAACTAAAACTGAAATTAAAAATGAATCTACATAGAGACAACTACTAAAAATGAGAAATATAAAATGACTTTTAAAATGAATAATTAAATTGACAATATTAAAAATAAAATGGACAATATAAAAACAAAAACTAATAAAAAATATTATTAAAAACTTATAGTACATCATTGAAGCTAAAATTGTATAATCATACACGGTCACAATACACACACAGAAACAAATGGTGTTTGAATGATGTCAAACCTGACAATGTATCTTAACACACCATTGAAATAAAGCTAAAATAATAAAACAATATAAAATAAAATATAAATATTATATTTACTGAAATAGTTATTACAATTAACTGAAAAAGTTGAAGTTGAAGTATTAAATGACAAAATCTGAAATGTAAATAAATTAGAAAAAAATAGATATAAAAATGACAAAAGCACATAAAATAACTAAAACTGAAAATAAAAAATGAAAAAAAAACGTTAATACCATTTAAAAAAATAATTACAAATTACAATATAATGGATTATTTAAGGATTTGCAAACTAATACTGCACATGGGTTGAATGACAATTTAATATTTAAATATTAAACTTTCAATTCACAATGGTTCAGAACCCACCCAGCCCAACACAATATTATAGTAATTGATTCATAATTGTCCTGTGAATAATATTGTGCGATAGTAATATATTTTTGTCCTAAACTCTTCATGTTCACACATTTTTCATGCGTCTCAATTTATTTGGAGAACTCATATAATGCACTATTGCACCAGAGACATAAAAACGGCATTTCGAATCAATATTCTCATAAATCCCCTTATATAAATGGCTATCATTGCTATTGAAAGTGCAGAATAAATGCAAATAAACACAATCAGATTCAGAATGATTATCAGGCCGTACACATTTGATTACAGAGCTGAGATCTGAGAGTTACAGTAGACGGTCAGTAGAGTTGGAAAAAAGCTTTTATGGTGTTCGCAAAATCGAATAATCTAAAAACCTAATATTTTAACCAGAACATATTTGATCAGCCTGTGTATTTGAGATGTGGGTATTACGTCGTACCATCAGCGACGCTGAAAGCGACTCCCTGCGGGTCGTACTGTATCACAGGAATCTCCTGTTTACTGGACTGAACCTCCAGCTGTCTGCGAAACTTCAGCACGAACTCCTCCTCCAGAGAGCAGTAGGGCATAGACAACAACTTCTCCATCAGCTGGATCAACCGCGTGTACTACACAAAATAACAGAATTCACTTAGTTCGCCAACAGCACCCTCTTGTGTTTTCATCCTGAAATACACACTTTATCAGTTCTTACGTCTTGATCCGAAACGTTCTCAACCAGATGCTCCTCCATTTCCTCTTTTAACAGCCACCTGCTCCCAGTCAGCATTCTGAGAGGAAACAAACACAGTTTAGCCATTCAAATCATCATTTTGAGGAAAGAACGAAAATTCTCTAGCTTTCTTTCGGACCTAGATGTACTGGCATTGTATGTTACAAATATTGTTGGCTTTTTGACCAATTGCTTTTGATAAAACATCTGCTAAACGCATACAAGTAAATGTTTTTCTTGCAGGAAGTTTTGAAGTTCTCACATTTGTTTGGTGTCTGACGTAAATAGACCTTTATTTCTCATCTTGTCCTGATGTCTCTCAATGGCCAGAATCTTCTCATACAGATCCTAGAATGGCAAGAGAAATGGAAAGTGGTCAGTTTTAAAGCTATTTCTGTAAGAGCAGAAATAACACACACAAAAAAAGATGCAAGAATCCTGAGCGTGGTCTCTGTTGACTAATAAGTCAATGAATACACCGAATGAAGGACGAGGTATTCTTCATAGATATTCAGGAATCCCTCAAAAGAAAAGATGCAGTGAAGCAAAAGCAGGGATTTGAAAATCCCCCCGACACACACGCTCACACAGATACACACACACACAGTCTCTATTATGAAGGCAGATCTCATCTCTCTCTCCGGCTCTGGCTGAATTTAATTGTGTGTGTGTGTGGAGGGAAAATTGAATTGGGGAGCACTTGGGCCATAACCCCCCACACTTTCTCTCTCCTTTCTAACACACACACACTCACTCGCACGTCCTCTTGACAGGAGAATCTGCCATGCGGAGCAGGATGGCATCCTCGGGCACACTTGTCTAAATTGGCATCGCGCCCATGAGCCTGGAGTGCCCGTCAGGCGTGGTGGTGCTGGAGCAGGGGTCTGACGCGGGGCCCGGCGCTGGCATGCAGCTCACGTCGCCACCTTCCTCACGCCTGTGCGAGAATTCATTTCCCCCTCAATTATCCCACAGCTGTTTGTTTAATTCGGTCCTGATAGAGTGCGTATAATCCACCGCTACTCGCCAAAAAAGCAAACATCGGGCAAAAACCAATTTTCAGCACAAAAAAGGAGGAGTAATAGAAAAGAAAGGGGGGAGGGAGGAAAAAAGCTGGGGGAATGCGCGTTACACGTTCGTGATCACAGCGCCATAACGAATCCAGAGAAATTCAAATGCCTTTAGGAGGGGAGAGAGGCTCCTTGGTCTCAGCTTTTAATATCAACTTTCACTGTTGCCTTTTGGTTGGCCAGGGCTCCTTGTATTCAACAAATCATGGTTAAATTGTACAGACTTGCTCCTCCCAAAGCGCACATGGGATTTTTTGTTGAAGGTTAAGTTGAAAATACAGTATAATGAGCACAAGATCAAAGTTGAAGGGCCTGCGGTTAAAAGCAGGAAGTACTAACATCATGAGCCTGTGTTTTATGACCTTGCTTGTGCTTTTTTTGTGAATAAGTTTTGGTATAAATAGTATAAATGTGTCAGATGGACGTCTTTGCCATTGCCAGTCAGTCCACTCTACAGCCATCTTGGTAAAGCACAAGGGTAGCTATTGCTAATGCCTGAAATTAAGTTTAAATAATATATTTCATTTATAAATATGACACAGTTTTGTGTCAAAACTGGTGATTCTTTATCTTAAATTATGCAAAAATAAAATAATGTTTAGGCTAGTCCAGCTAATGCACATTCACATTTAAGAATAAACACACAGGCAATGCCTCTATGAAAAGGTGACAGGCTTTTTAAACTGTAAAGCAGGACTATAGCGTTCAAAAATAAGAACTGTAGGCCCGGGATATGTGTGAGGGATTTTTAGGCCAGTTGATAAACGCAAGAAAAACTGTCAGAGTCTAAATTGTCACTACATATTAAACTTATTGATCTTTTACTGATATGTTCATGCTTTGCAAACTTAAACACTTGGTTTTCTGTGATCCATTGAATGTTGTTGCATGATAACTGACTAACACACTTTTTTCTTCAAATTGTGAGAATGACTAATCTGTTTTGGAGCAACCAGAAAATATATAGCCTATAAATGTACTTCCTGGGGTCGGTAAGATTTTTTTTGTTTTTGAAAAAGTCTCTTGCTCAATAAGACTGCAATTAGTTGACAGTATTATAATCAATATCGAATTTAATATATATATATATGTGTGTGTGTGTGTGTGTGTGTGTGTGTGTGTGTGTGTGTGTGTGTGTGTGTGTGTGTGTGTGTGCGCGCGTGTGTGTGTGTGTGTGTGTGTGTAAAAGAGTACATCATGAATCCATTTTCCAAACCGTGTTTTTGTCTTATCCTGGATCACTACGTTACACCTATAATAAGTTTATATTGGGACTATTTTAGACTGGTTTTGGTCGTACCACTGCAGAGTTAGCCCAGTACCTGACTCGTCATAGACATAAACAGAGAGAAGTAGCTCTGGCTAAAATGTTCTTCCGCAAGACGCATGCAGTTCTGTTCATTAACCGCTAGAGCGCCAAAAGTTACAGACTGCAGCTTTAAAATTACTTCTATTTTAATATATTTTACACCAGTTATTAGTCACACAATCCTTCATTTATCATTTTTAATATGCTGCTTTGGTGTTTAAGTTTAATTTCTTATTATTACAGCTGAAAACTGCTTAATATTGTTGTGGAAACCGTGAAACAATTTTGCCCTTTTTATTTATGAAATTTAAACAATAAATACCGTTTTGGTAATATTTAATGTGGTGTGAGTCGTGACAGATCGCTGTAGCGCCTCAGTTCAAGCACACGTGAACCGATCATCTCTTCCGCTTTAATACAAGTTACAGCAGTCAGTAATTGTCTTGTTTGTTTGTATTTTACTTAATCTGTTTTTTCAATATTTAATGTTTGAATAAATCCATCATGTTTTTATGACAGCAACCATCTAAATGTTTATAGCCATTTCAAGAAAGGAGTAGAAATATAATTGTCATTCAATTTTAACATTGTTATTATATACGTGTGTATAATTTAAATGTAAGTATAGCCTACACAAATCAGTTCATTTTAAGCTTTAATTTTATAGTCATGTACCAACTGGGGTTCCCTGTATATTACAGCATTGGTTGAGAGATTTTTTTTTTAGTAAATTTGCATTGAACTGTACCTGATACATACCCCAATTAATCGATATCGAATTGAATCAAAATCAGAACTGAAACAAAATCTAATCGAATTATGAAATTTGTGTCAATATCCTGCCCTAGTCTTTACTGTCACTTTAGATCAATTTAATATATCCGTAATAAAAGGGCATTAATGAAAAATAATAACTTTCCATTGTAGCTACTTCCAGTCAACATTTTGAATAAAAGTAAAATACATAAACAACATTTTTAAATACATTTACTTTAAAATAAAATTATTTTATTATTAAATACATTTTTATTTATTTATTATGGCACAAAACATAAATAAAATTTAAATATATGTGAATGGGGACAGAGAAGCAAGTAAAAATCCCAGTAAAACTTCACACCTCCCAACCCATTTAAAGGGATAGTTCACTTTGAAATAAAATTTTGGTATGTTTTAGCTTACCTCAAGGACATCCAAGATGTAGGTGTCTTTTTTTCCGCAGTAGTTTCAATTTTGATATATCCTGGTGCATAGATATATACACTAGATGTCGCCTTGGCTACGGCAGTTCATTGGAACGAATGTACGACATCTAGTGTATATATCTATGCACCAGTCTGTGCACACGTCACACAGCAGGAAGCGCGCGCGCCCTCGGATCACTTGGACGTGGCTGTGTTACAAGAGGTATAAACTATATAAATACTGTTCGTTTTCTCACACAAACCACTCGTTTCGTGTCTTAGGCCATCAATGTGTACTTACGATGGGGAATTGTTTTAATTTGGACTCTGTGCATGCTCTTTGAGACAGTGACCACAGACCTGCATTATATGACTGACAGACAAGAAAGGTTTGACCTAAAAATATCAAAATTGAAACTACTGCGGAAAAAAAGACACCTACATCTTGGATGCCCTTGAGGTAAGCTAAAACATACCAAAATTTAATTTCAAAGTGAACTATCCCTTTAAAATCTATCACCTCCCAAACCAAAAAAAAAAGGCCCTATCTTAGTTTAAGAACTTTAAACATGAAATCATTAATTTTATGCAATAAAAAGGGTCACGCAATTAACGTGTTTTTTAATAAATGACCACCGCCGTACTAGAATACTTAGTTACTTGAATCGATTGTGCAAGTGGCTTACTTTGATAGCTGTAAATTCTCCTGATATATTAGCTACAGAATATAGGTCTCCTTGGTAAATGTCAATATTTACCATCTGTGTACCATCTGAAGAGTTTGGATGTGTTTTGCTTCCTTTTTCTCAGGCTATAAAAATATTGCTGTCTGCAGGAAGGAGAGTTGTACATTATTTTCTGCACACTGCAGGGTTTCTGAACGCAGAGCACCTCTGTGCGATTCGAAGCTGAATGAGAGAGAGATTTGACATACCTATTTAAATTAGCAGCAGGGGTCCCAGCCACTGCAGGGCAAAGGGGAGGATGAGGGGCTTGGGCGCACCGAGGACAATGGCGCATTAGTCAACTCGCACACACACACAAACTCCTTACTGCTACTGAGAGGCGTCGTAGCCCAAGGTCGAGTCCAGAGATGAATGGTAGAGAAGGGAAAAATAAGCTAAAACAAACAAACTTTGAAAAGGAATTAGCCGTGGTGACAAAGAGCCGGTTAACGCAGGAGGCTCTCTGGGGCTCTTCCCATCGCAGTAAAACCCCTGAGGCTGATGTGCACACACACCTACACACAAAGAACAGCACATGTGCACACATACACACTTGCAAGCACACCTAATATCACAAAGCCCTGGCGTGCCTAGTGAAGTGTGTGATGCTCCCTGTTGTAAATGGGATTTAGGAAGGAGAAAGACCTCCGTCACACTCATCTTCCTAACTCTCATTCCTCTTCTTACAAATCCAAACCTGCCACTTGCATTTTCTTAATCATTCCAATCTCTGATGTATACCGGTTTGTTTTAACAACAACCATTCTATTTCATTTGATTTTGCACACTAAGAGTAAAATGTCAAACAAAGCCTTGCTCTTTCTGCAGAGGGGCTGTTCCCCCATCACCCCATCCAGGCCCTTTTTAGGGGATCACCTCTCTCTGTCTGTGCCCCTCCTTCTATCCCACCTCTCTGTGATGTGCCCCACCCCCACACCCCGGTCTGTGCCACTCTCTTCAATCATAGACCAGACAAAGCAGAAACTCTTCCAAAACCATTTCAAGACAACAAAATTTCACTTTTGTCCGATACCAATAAATTTAGTGATGAACTTCTTTTTTCAGAAATGCCCAAAGCAAGAATTAAATGGAAAAAAAAAAAAAAAACTGAAAACTGCCAGCGCCAGCATTTTTGATCATTAAAGTTTCATTCCCCCCAAAATATTTTGTTGTATGAATATCTGAACATGCAATATTTCAAAAGAAAGAACAGACTCTCCGCTTTTATTCTAGCAAAACATTTATTCTAGCTTCATGCATTCCTTTATCAACAATTGAATGTGGGTAAGGTTCATAAAAATAGCAACATTGAGCAAAAAGCGGAGAAATTCAAAGACCGATCGAATTCAGAACGATCATCAAAACATAGATGGAGTCCATCAACACCACTAAAGCTTGCACAGTCCTATACCTCATCCTAGGTCGACATTTCATTTGGTAACATTTTAGGCAGTTTTGATTTATATCCCGTTTAATGTTGATGGTCGTGTAATTTTACATTTGCATATGCTATCGCTTGTTTCTGCTGCTTCTTCGTCTGTGTTTTGAACAGGAGATCGAGTACACTTTTAGAAGATGCGTAATAGCGCCCCCTAAGCACAGAAAGCTGTACATTTCCGTCAATATGTCGAACGTAGCATGACTAAACCGAAACACTGGTCTCATTGCATCCGCTATTTAGAAAAGTGTTAAAAGCAGTATGAACTGACGCCGATATCTATGGACATATATATACACACACTCACCTAAAGGATTATTAGGAACACCATACTAATACTGTGTTTGACCCCCTTTCGCCTTCAGAACTGCCTTAATTCTAAGTGGCATTGATTCAACAAGGTGCTGAAAGCATTCTTTAGAAATGTTGGCCCATATTGATGGGATAGCATCTTGCAGTTGATGGAGATTTGTGGGTTGCACATCCAGGGCACGAAGCTCCCGTTCCACCACATCCCAAAGATGCTCTATTGGGTTGAGATCTGGTGACTGTGGGGGCCATTTTAGTACAGTGAACTCATTGTCATGTTCAAGAAACCAATTTGAAATGATTCAAGCTTTGTGACATGGTGCATTATCCTGCTGGAAGTAGCCATCAGAGGATGGGTACATGGTGGTCATAAAGGGATGGACATGGTCAGAAACGATGCTCAGGTAGGCCGTGGAATTTAAACGATGCCCAATTGGCAATAAGGGGCCTAAAGTGTGCCAAGAAAACATCCCCCACACCATTACACCACCACCACCAGCCTGCACAGTGGTAACAAGGCATGATGGATCCATGTTCTCATTCTGTTTACGCCAAATTCTGACTCTACCATCTGAATGTCTCAACAGAAATCGAGACTCATCAGACCAGGCAACATTTTTCCAGTCTTCAACTGTCCAATTTTGGTGAGCTCATGCAAATTGTAGCCTCTTTTTCCTATTTGTAGTGGAGATGAGTGGTACCCGGTGGGGTCTTCTGCTGTTGTAGCCCATCCGCCTCAAGGTTGTGCGTGTTGTGGCTTCACAAATGCTTTGCTGCATACCTCGGTTGTAACGAGTGGTTATTTCAGTCAAAGTTGCTCTTCTATCAGCTTGAATCAGTCGGCCCATTCTCCTCTGACCTCTAGCATCAACAAGGCATTTTCGCCCACAGGACTGCCGCATACTGGATGTTTTTCCCTTTTCACACCATTCTTTGTAAACCCTAGAAATGGTTGCGCGTGAAAATCCCAGTAACTGAGCAGATTGTGAAATACTCAGACCGGCCCGTCTGGCACCAACAACCATGCCACGCTCAAAATTGCTTAAATCACCTTTCTTTCCCATTCTGACATTCAGTTTGGAGTTCAGGAGATTGTCTTGACCAGGACCACACCCCTAAATGCATTGAAGCAACTGCCATGTGATTGGTTGATTAGATAATGAGAAATTGAACAGGTGTTCCTAATAATCCTTTAGGTGAGTGTATGTATATGTGTGTGTATATATGTATATATGTATATATATATATATACACACACACACATATATATATAGCATTCTTATGCATTCTTTCTATAGGAGCGTTCACTACATTTGGACATTTTTGTGTAATTATATTTATTAAACGTAGAATATTTTCCAAACCGTTACATTTAGTATTATAAATTCAGACTTTCATGATATAAAAAAAATAAACATATCAGAATAACTTTTAAAATGGAGTGAACACGGAGCAGTTTTTCCGCTAGCGGGAATGGAAAACCCGGAGTGAATCAGAGCGGAGTGATTACAGAACGCTTAGAGTGTAGAGAGGAACGTGCTTTCGCTTTGATCACATCCCCCTCAGCAGGGTGAATAGTCTACAACTCATCTTTCCTTAATTTAAGACCTATTCAAACTGAAATTAAGACATTTATTACATTATTTGAGAAATGTAAGCATATTTACTGCCTTAAAATTATGAAAAGTGAATTTAAGACATAAGGACAGGCGGGAACCCTGCAATTGATGGAAATCCATCGTAGCGACGGATAACTTTAATCCCTGAATGTAACTATTCTGTCTAAATGAAACAATTAGAAAACAATTAGAAAAAAACCCCACTAATATCAGCTATTGTGGAAAATTTTTACCATCCCAATATTATAGTGTACACAATGGTAGAAAATTTACATTTAACAGTGAAATTATTATTGTTTTTAAGGTGAGAGTAAAATGATGGCGAAATTAAGAAATGTAAAAATAGGGGAAATTAGTGCATTTCAATTAAATATAAACTGTTACCAAATTGTTTTATTGGTCAACAACAGATATGGGACCTACAGCTATCATTCAAATATCACCTAGAACACTTTGGGTCCTATCATACACCCGGCACAATGCAGCGCCAAGCGCGACGCAAGTGTGTTTTGCTAGTTTCAGCCCGACGCAGTTATCATTTTCACGTCCTGTGCCACGTTGTTTAAATAGCAAATGCATGCGCTCATGGGTGTGCTGATCTGAAAACGAGATGTGTTCAGGCGCATTGTTGGTGCGTTGCTATTTTGAGGCAACTAAAATAGACAGCGCCATTGACCAACTGAAACTAAAGTCAATGGCGCAATATTTTTTTTGTTATTTAAAGAGCGTGTTAGTAATGTGCACCTATTGGCAGGTCACAACGCGCGTACACTCTGCTTATTACACACACAGGGAGGGGCTGTGTGCGCAGCAGCACACAAACTAGCCAAATATTACAAATAAAAAGATTACAATGTAAAAGATTAATATTGTGTACAGAAAGATATGGTGGAATCCGGCTTGTACCGTAGTTGGTCTGTTTGCGCGCTTTAACCTCGCACACGAGCAGATCCGTTTGTGCTCGGGAGACGCGTTCAGTCTTTCCGCTGGCAAATTCCGTCATGTAAATAGCAATCCGCCATGGCACGGAAAGGGAATGGGAGATGAGACTCTGGTTGGTTTATTTCACGTTACGCCCAAAACACACCCATTACTCATTAAGAGAATAGGCACAACCCTTTTAGACCATGCGCCGTGCGCGCCAACCATTTTTCCCATTGTTAAACTAGCAAAAGTGGATTCGGACACTTTAGACCATGCGCTTAGATCGTTAAAATAGGGCCCTTTGGCTTTGCATGTTTTATGTAAGCATTTAACATACACACATTAAGAGCAGGAACTCACATGCAAGAGAGAATAGTAGGACTGTTTCCCTGTGTAGAACAGAAAGTGAAAAGGCCGTCCTTCTGCATCCCACTGGACAGCTAAAAGAGAGAACAGGGCAAAAGTATTTTTTTACTACATATCAGCATTCTTATATTTGGTGTCAAAAAAGTTAAAACACAGCTCTTCCATACCTGTCTGTTTTGGGAATATTTGCTCTGGGTGCTAAAACAAAAAGAAAGGTGCATAAGAAACATATTGACTGTGTTAATTATCCAAAAAAAAAGCCAAAACAGTTGGACCAAATCTCACCTTCATTATAGGTCTTGCTCGCTTGTCAAAGAGTCCAGAGGGGAAGAGGTATGCAATACTCCTCTGAACAAACAAACAAACATACATACATACATACATAAGAATACACACTCGTTTTATGGCAAATTTAATGTCATATAATTATAACTCTTACACTGATCTATTATATCTATAGAGTGGTGCAGGGATGACGTATTTTTGTAGGCCAAAACTCAGAAATAAGTCAGCATTTTAGTACTTCAGTTCCATAGTTCCAAAGTCAATGGGCTTTTCTGAATGGGATTTTGGTTAAAAGCCTGAAATAAGGTTTGTGGTGGTGAACACAGGCTCTGACATAAAAACACACCAGTAATACCTCACTCCTACCCCCATATTTTTTAAGCTTTTACATATGTCTTGAAAATGTGGTTGCTAACAAGTTGCTAAATGGGGCTACAGATGTTGTTGGGGACATTAAACATCAGCCAAACAGGTTAACAGATTCCAGTGATGTCATTGAACGGGGCATAAAACTTTCATTTGCATAACATGAGACATTCAGAATAGCAACCTTTTGGGTCGTTGACCCCGTTTTCCAGGGTAAAGAGACAGAAAAGATGAAAGAAAAAAGTAAGGTGATGGCAGATGCACTCCAAGAGAACAGATATCCATGTATTGGGCCATCAAAACCAAAGGGTGAGGGAAACTGAGTGGATAAAGCAACACAAAGAGAAGAACAGACAAACGGTGCAGGATGCAGTGACAGATGAAGGCAGCACCTGTTCATACCTTGAAAAGCAATATGGCCCAAATCCCTCAGGGAGGTTTAGCCTCGTCATAGTGTTCTAGAAACCTCTGCTGCCTACACTTCACACGAGCCCAATCTGGGAAAGCAACCTTGTTACACGCACTCGCTCAAAACAGATTTTTTTAGACATCTGACCACTCATTTCATGTGCCATGGAAAACACAGCATCAAAAACCTAAAAGTGCCTGACCTTCCCAGGTGACAAGGGCATACATGTTTATGCCATACCTGCCATCCCATCTTTTTTTGTAGCATAATTTTTTTTCCCTGTAGTTAGTCAAGGTTTCCTTCACCAAGGTGTAATTTAATTTTACATGACATTTGTGCCCTCTCGCTGACCCTTACATACCACACATTTAAAGGAAAATCTGCTTGTCAGGAAGGGCCATGATGCAAAATACTGAATAGTTGTTGAAATCCAAGAGATCATATGGCTCATGAAATGACATCTCTTCAGTTCAGACATCTATCCTGATCCATTCATTTATTCAAAAATACACTACTGTTCAAAAGTTTTGGGTCAAGTCACCTTCATTTATATAGCGCTTTTAACAATATGGACTGTTTCAAAGCAGCTTTACAGTGATAATAGGAAATTACCGTAACAGAGATTGTTTTGGCTTTACAGCAGCTCTAGAATAAAGTTATTGTCCAGCTAAAGTTAGTTTTGATTGATTTACTTCCATTGCAAAGATCATTAGTTATTAACTTAGGGGCCGCTTACACGACACCACTCTAACAGAAAACCCCTAACGCGCTCCGGCCCGCTCATTCCCACAACAGTGCCTGGTGGCTTGAGGACGCAAACCTTAAAATAGGTTCCAAGGTGCAAGCCTTGAGGAAAATATATAAATGTATGTATCTATCTATATGAAGAGTTCAGATGCAAAAGCCTCTAAGTGCCATCTGAAATTTTCTTCTAGAATGATCATTTTTTATCAAGCTCATATACTTAAGTTCAGTAATTTCACTTAAATGACAATTAATAGGTAATTTTCATTGCCATTTAAGTGAAATTACTGAACTTAAATATACGAGCTTGCTAAAAATTATCATTCTAGAAGAAAATTTCAGATGGCGCTTTTGCATCTGAACTTTTTTATATATATATATATATATATATATATATATTATTTTATTTTTTTTATCTCTGCGCAAGCTTTAAAAATGCAAACCTGTTAAAACGCTGACGGCGTGCACATGCGTATTACGTGTTTAGTCTATAGGTGTGCGCGTTTGAATATGTATGTGCGCAGGCGTGTAGTCTTTCTTTACAAATTGACCTCAACAAATTAATTGTCTGGCCTTAAAAATGTATAATACGGAATTATTTATCACTTCTGCGTATTTATGTGAACCAGAACTATTTTGACAACGTTTTATCTGTACAGAGGTAAAGGGAAGGAGAAGCGGGCCTTCACAGGGGAGAGACTGGTTGACACTTCAGGACTGTGCTGTCGTCAGTAAGTCATTTACTTTTATTCAGCAGGGACAAATTTAAATTGAAAATTAAAAATTTAAATAAATTAAAATTAAATATCTTAGAGGTCCCAAACTTTTGAAGAGAAGTGTACATAATAAATAGAATTATGGACTAAAATTCATTTAAATTCAACAAAAGGTTTTCAAATATTAACAAGTAGTTTCATTATTATTTTTAAATGGTATGAAACCAACCATCCTTTTTCCTTTTTCTTTATTTTGGACACCCTTATTTGTCATTAACCCATGTGTTAAATGAATAGTACATAATCTACTTTCTACAAACTAATGTTTGATATCAGTATTATTATTTGTGGAACAAAAAATTCGATATTTTGCAGAATGCCCAAGCTGATTTTATTCATACAATAGAAATAAATGGTGTCACACTGCCAAGCTCCAAAAATACACAACATAAACGCAGATCATATAACTTGCACTATTTTCCAAAACTTCTTAAGCCTCTTAATTACACTCTCTTTTAAAACTTTGACTCAAGTTGGAATTGTCAAAAACTCAGCAAATTTCTTCCCAATTTCAGTGGCATGGTCTCTGTGAACGTCAGAGCCCACCTGACGGGTGCAAACGCAATGTGTGTGCGAGTAGACATAAGACAGCGGGAGAAAGCAGGTGAGGCTTGCAGTCTTTATTAATTACTTCCTCCTGGCAGCGCTTGCTGTGCAGCTGTTTCACACCTTCAGCGCATTCACGGGAACGTCATGTCGGCTGAAGCGCTTGGCACACACACCAGTGCCAGCTCAGGCACAGACGCCCCATCCTGTACTTGCTCTGTGCCCTGCAGTCGCAGCCATTTTCCACCTCTTACCCACCGATCAGCTGGCAGAGGGACGGTACGTGTCAGCTTCTTTTAGCCACACTTACTCTGAGGACTCAATTCATTAATGGTGACAGAGATTGCGGAATAATGTTAAGAATCGAGAAATTGGACCAAATTAGTGGGATAAATCAATTACGGCCATTTCTTTCTGGCACAGAATAAAATATCGGACATAAATACTGTTTGTAATTGTATGCCAATTTCTAAGCGGGTCCCAGAAGTGTCCCAGAAGTTCTATGTGACACATGCAGAAAGTTGATAACTTAACTTTCAGCTTTTGGAGTACCACAATGATTGTATCAGACTTCACATTTCTAGTTTTCTTATGTTCCAATACAAATTCATAATGCATAATTTATTAGCAATCTAGCCTAGTTTATTGCATAAAGTTTGCATTATGAATTTGTATTGGAACATAAGAACTGATGCATTGTGTTCATAGTGTGCCAATTTCATATGACTGGCCTCTAGTGTTGTCAAAAATATAGATTTTTCAATACACATCATTTCCCGCAGTATCGATACACCAAAACCTGCTGCGCCTTCTTGCTCTCTCTTCTCTCTGACAGCGAGTTGACAGTTCCAAGTCGGCCCAATTTTGAACAGTGTATAGGCTGTCCCCTATTGCCAAATCATATAACCTCATCACATAGGCTAGATCTATGAATATTGTTATAGCCCAATGGCAGCAACCCTACAGCGTGTGCATACACTGACACACACACACTTACCCCTAAACATACCCATCAAAGAAAACTTTCTGCATTTTTACATAAAAAAAAAAAAAACTTTTAATTAGGCTACTATATTTTTATACCAGATTTACAAATGAGGACATCCCTAAAGGGAGGTTTTTGGAGATTTTGTCACGTTTTGGTCACTTCTGGGTACAAATTTGTCACCAAAATATAGTTAAGTAGGTACACACACACACACAAATACTCTCTCTAGTTCTTTTTGTTGGAAGGAATGGCTGTGCAGTTCTCTTCTTTTCACCAAATCATTTGCACACTCGTCTTTTTATTTCCTTTTTTTCTATATAAAGCTAAAGCAGCAACATTGAAAGCGCCAGTCTCCGTGTTTAGTGCGAAAGCTCATGCGATTGCCGCCGGCTCGCCGTGCAGTCGTGCCATGTACCACCTGCTTTGACACGATTATCAGGTTAACTGACTCGTAAAAGGTGTGCAATGGCTCATGACCTCCTGAGTGTCCGAATTCGCACAGTGTACGCCCGCCTTTAGTCTTTACATATTGTTGTGGAGTAAAGGGGGCCTTAAAGTCAAAATGGTTAACCACTGTTCTAGAATATCAACTTATATTTTAATAAAGACAATCCAGACAGGTTAAAAAAAATAGAATACAGTCTTAAGGAATATTTTTATTTAGAAATTGCTCATGATTTAATTTACTTGTTAGAACTGAAAAGCTGGGGAGAATTTTACTTTATCAGTCATTTTTAGCATTATTTTTGGTATATAGGCCTAGTACAGTCATCTGTGAATATTTTTGTTTCATTTCATACAATTTTATTTTATTTTTTCATTGGTTTTTTCATAGTAACATGTGCTTACACGATGAGAAGAAACCTAAAACACTTTATAGCCTGCAAATATTTAAGTCTGACACGAGTTTGATACTGTAAATGCTGTTTGGTGATCGTGCAACATCCAACCACAAAGTACAGTCTAATTTAGATGATAGTTTGCTCCTTTCTCTGCTGCTGGTATGAGTGGCAAAAGAGTTCAAAAGAGAGTCGCTTATGGTAAAGACAATAGTTTTGCATAATGAAAATGTGCGCCTTGAATTTATTTGTGTTTGACAATCACTACTGCACAATCACTAAACTTTTGGCATGAAAACACTCTGCTTGAATTCTAAATTGTATATTTCGGAAAACAGAGTAACAGAGCAGCGCTTCTGGGTTGTACGTCAGAACGTAGGCTCACTATTGGCCGACGCTGGTCGTGTGTGATGCAGGCCAATAGTGAGCCTACGTTCTGACGTTGCGCTGCGTTATTACACCATGTGAACTCACATCAGAGGCCCACACAGAAGAAAATTAATAGTTGAATAAAGTCGTTATTTTTGTTTGTTTTTGCACACAAAAAGTATTCTCGTTGCTTGATAAACTTATGGTTTTGAGCCACTATAGTCACTTGGACTATTTTAAACATTGTCTTTACTAACTTTCTGGGCCGGCAAGTTTCAATAACATAGAAGGAGTGAGACAGCTCTCAGATTTCATCAAAAATATCTTAATTTGTGTTCCGAAGATAAACAAAAGTGTTATGGGGTTGAACAACATGAGGGTGAGTGAGTACTGACAGAATTTAAATTTCTGGGTGAACTAACCCTTTAATAAACAGAACTGCATGTGTCTTGCGGAAGAACATTTTAGCCGGAGCTACTCCTCTATGTTAATATCTATGCTGGGTGAGTCACGCAGGCACTGGGCTGCTCCGCAGGTGCCGACCCGACTGGTGTAAAGTAGTCAGAGTCTAAACGTCTATTACAGGCTTACCGTAGTGATTCAGGATAAGACAAAAACACAGTTTGAAAAAAGGCATTTATGATGTACTCGCTCATTATATATACTTTGTAAATTCTGAACATAAAAAGGTTACAGACTGCAGCTTTAACAGTCGTCTTATGAATGTTTTGAAGCATCAGATGAAATCGATACACTCGTTATTTGAAGCGACTTTCAAAAGGTGATTTACTATGTTTTGGTTGCTACCGTAGACATCAGTTTTTATACTCGAACTATAAACTTTTATCTCAGTACTTCTGTGATCATTTGAATATTTGTAACACAGACATATTGAAACTGTGTGAAAGAAAAGCGGTTTCATATTGACAACTGCTCTCTCAACGACAGCGCAAACTGATTTTAATGTTCCGGTGTTAACTCCGCTCCGCGTCGTGCCTAACAACACCCCTTAGCTGTTCTAAATCCACTGTAAAACACGGCTTCGCGGGGCTTATTGCTTAATTATTTTTCTATGTAAACACGCGGTAGATGGACTTTGACCGCTGACCTCATGTTTTGCGACTTTTGCAGCGTTGCACATGCCACGCCATTCTAAAAACGTGACGCTCAAGTTAAAATAAGTTCAACTTTTAAAGGTCCCATGGCATGGATTATTTTATTATTTTATAATGTTTCCCGGGGTGCCCTTATAATCTTAGTATGTTTTTTAGATCAAAAAATTGCATAATTTAGAAATAAAAGGGATTTTTCCTAGGCTGATTTTAGCCTCTGATTTGAACGCTCTGTTTGAAGGGGCGTGTCTGTGTGAGACTTCAGTGTAAACGCCCACTGCTTTGATTGGCTGACATGCTTGCATATGAAATAGCTAGCATTACATGTAGAACTCTCTCGAAAACTTTTACTATTACAGCTATTATACGTTTTTACTATTACAGCTATCGATATTAACGAATCGTGAGAAGTTTCTAAAGTATTTAGATCTATTCCCATCACATAAAAGGTTGCAGTGATGAGCATTGAGCAGATGACAGTCTGTTGATCGCGTGAATGAAGATCTTATCATTGCAACGCAGTTTCTGCACTCTCACTAATGCTTTCACCAATGCAAGTACAGTAAGAGCTTCGTTGGGCAGTGTAACAGCGTCATTAATTTCATAATGAGTTTTGGCAAGTATCCAGATAAATTCGCGCTGTGTGATTGACAGCTTGGGCGATTGGAAAGGGATTGTTCTTTGATCGCTTTCTGTATATATTTTAATCACAGTTTAAATAAGATTATTTTCATCCTACTAAGAGAAACGACGTGAAGTTGATTGTTTAGTCACTGGCTTGATTTACTGATGCATAAACAGTATTGAACGACTTTGAGAGAAAGATTATCTGTCTGAACTTGAACAATTACACATCAGACATTCACATAACCCACTGGTTCTTCAGAGGCTCGGATGAAGGAACTAAAATAATACTTTTGTGTTCATTTGTACATCCAAACACTGAGCAACTGCTATGCTTCGCTCGTTTTCAAGCCATAATGTCTCTCAAGGAAAAAACAATTTTGCGCTCGTGCAGCTCATTTTCTCATGGGTGGGCCAAATTCTCTTTGCAGGCAAAGCAGAGAAAGGGGAGGTAACCACTCCCCTTCTGACGACATAAGGGAAATATTCCAGATTCGCCTGTCTGAGCTTTCATTTTCTCAAAGGCTAAGCAGGATACCCAGGGCTTGGTTTACACCCATCACAATTTTTAGCCACTGGGGGAGGCTAGGGGAACTCATATTAATGTTAAAAAACATCATAAAGTTTCCACTAATAGCGTCTTGCGCTTTTCAAAGTAAAGACGCGTTCTGTGTGAACGAGACCTAAGAAATGAACAGACTTTGTCCATTATTTGTTTTGTTTTTTTAAATATGCCATAGATTCACGATCAGATTTACGGATGATTCACACTGCTGTATCATCATTGCCATAAAGCAACTGGATGGTAATGAATCAGAGGGTGTTCCCTCTCAAGATTAAGAATAATGTGGATATGTGCTCAGAATTTTACAATGTACTTGTATGATTTTGCCTGAATGTAAGTTTTTTTTTTTAACCAGAAGCATTGAACCAGAACCCCCCCCCCCCCACCCTCCCCACACACACACACCCCCCCACCCCAGAAGAATGGACCATATTTCCTAAAATATTGTGCAGTGTTATACATCAATAATAATGTGCAATACATACAAATCTGTTAACATCCCAAAACTATTTTAGATTTTTTTTGTATTAAATAACTTGTGCATCAGAGTAATTTTTTTTTTTACAACAAAGTAAATGGAACAGAATAAGACTGAACATGGATATAGAATAGTGTGGTGAAGAAACTCACATCAATATCCTCCTGTGTAAATGTTTCTGGGTCCTCCCCCATCATGTTGGCTAAGTGACGTTTACCAACTTCAAACTCCTCCACCTGTTTATTGATGAACTCCTGTGTGAATTTCTGTGGGCCTGCCGCTGCCAGATTCTTCTTCCACAAAGAGGATGACAAACAAATCTGCCTGACCGGCAGCTGGAATTAATTAAGAAAAGAACACATAAGAACAAATTTTAGTCAAATTCTGTTGTTAAAGACATCATGAAACGCCATCGGACTGTTGGCTGAACGGCTTAATCTGATGCATATGGTACACAAAATTGGAAACACTTCAGGATTTTCGAAGTTCTCATCTGGTTGAATTCTCCAGAGTTTCCGGAAGATGTGTTTGTCACTTTCTTTAACGGTCCATCTGACACAAACCCTCTGTGGAGGCAAACCCCTCATGGAAAAAAGCCTCATGTTCACAAAAAGCGCTTGTCAGGATCAACTAAACTCTGGATTTTCAAACATTTGTTAAGTTCACAACACTGTTAAACAGGCTCTTTAAATATGTCCAAGAGTTTTAAACACCAGTCTGATATTATTGTAGGGACATATTTTACATTTCCATGCCACTAAACATGATGCTGAACAAAACGAATTGTAGTCTAACTGTTTGCTTTACATGTCAGTCAGACACCCACTGAGCGGTCCTTGGCCAATGAAAGCTGCTATGCAGTCCAGACCTTCTTCCGCCAGTCTGAAGATCTGGCAACATGAGTTTAATCCAAGTGAAACAGCTCACTTATTGAAAAAATACAGGACGGGACTTGATTTTGTCCATGGGGAATTGAATAGAATGTTGGATCATTGTGGATTGCTATTGCTGCGATCTCGTGACAGGTGACCCCACCCTCATGCTACAAAACATGTCATTAGAGAAGAGATGTAGTAGCAAGAGAGAGTTATTGATTAAAGATTACGAGGACACAATAATAAAAAAATGCCGATATGTTCATGGATAAATCGTTTATAATAAACAGGGCAATATTCCATAAAAAAAAAAAAAAAAATTACTGATTTTGATTTCATGGTGACTTTGAACCAGGCTACAACCCAGATAGCACACGTCTATTTGATGTGATGTTTACATCTGGAAGAGTATTTTTAAGAGTGTTTGCTCATCTGCAATACGTCTATAGGACGTTTCCTGTCAGATGTCAAATAGATGTTTAGAAGATGTCTTTAAGATGTAATGATTTAGAATGTATGTTAAACTGACATCTTCTAAAGTAACTTAGCCTTGGTGATCACGTTCATATGAAATGACGAAACATCAATATTAAATGTAGAGTACTAAAACGTTATTATAATACTGTTTAAATATTTGAACGAAAATTGCATGTGTATTATATTAGCTGGCATGGGCAGTGGACATTATGTCACGCCATGATAAAATATATATTTCAAATAGTTCAGGTTATTAACTCAATACGTATGCTATGCACTTCAATGAAAGAACAGTACACTTCTGCCAATCTGCACGTTTTATACAGACTCAATAAGCACTTGACTGTTAGTATTCAGCCACAAGGACATACTGCTCTCTACAGCATCACTACCAATTACGACTAACTTGTCGCAAACCCAGCTCTGTGTCGGAACAAACATAAGAATGTACTTCACCTGCGGAGCCGTCTTTGAACGGGACACACATAAACTCTTCCCGCAGCTCCCATACTTCCATAAAATCGATCTCACGCCTCTGCAACTGGAGGCAGCCATGTTTGCTCGCCGACTCGCGCTTGCTTAGACAGGAAGTGATGTCTACATACATCACATCCTGGAAGCAGGCAAAGTCGTTCATCACACACAAAAATACATTTGCCACATTGTAATGATACCTTTTAGAGCATAACATATCCACAGTGGTAACTTAATATCTAAAATAACTAAAAATCTATACATTTATCTGTATTTAAAGTAATAATATCTCAATATAGATCAAAAACAGAACTTGAAATTTAAGTTAGGCCTACAATTTTGAGAATGTTTTCAGAATCTTCACCAGTTAAAAGATTAATAGAAAAATAACTCTTCGGAAAGAGTGTTATGTATCTATGTGTGCATTTTTTATGCATTTATATGTATTTGTGTATATGTATTTGGGGGACACTTAGGCCTATCTAAAAACAACATTGCATAAAATGTTATTAACTTTATGTTTTTTAGTTCATCTTGGTGTTTCTATCCATTTTAATTATAATCTCTCTTTTTAAATTATCTACATTTTATTTAATGCAGTAAACACATTTACTTTCAAATATTCCCCTTCATGTGTAATATATCTGTTTGTGAATGTAAATGTTCTACAAAGTCGAAAGTGCACGATAAATAAAGTTATTGTCTCCCAAAAGAAATAATCAACTGTGAACCGCCAGAGAATGTCTAATAGGAAAATAATTGGCACTCTCTGGTTACTTCAGGTTTCTGAACTGGCTGCAGTAACACGTCTCTGTCCATGCGGGGGCGCTCGCAGGCGAGTGCAGAATGAATGGAGATCTATGGCGCTATACCCATCAAAATCCACTTTTCTCAGGATATAATTTGTTTTCTAGTAATTTGAATGTTGTATTCGAAAGGAGATGCAAAGAAATTACACATTGCTGGGTGTTCGATTTTTCAGAGTCACTTATTTGCTTTAAAAAGTATTTTAAAATGTCAATGACGTCATCGTACGACCAGAGATACTGCTTTACGGCAATCCTTCAGTCACTTTGGTGCTTTCGCGCTCTGCACTTTCTTTTCTCTCGAGGCATCGACAACACAGCTGACACAGGTAAATACACGTGCTAGAAGAGTTTTTGTTTTGTTGTTTTAAAAGACCACGCTGAAAATACACACACACAAGATGCCATCAAGTGGTATCTCTGGTCGTAATCAGTCCTTCACTGACCAATCAGCGTTCATTAGCAGAATGCTAGCGTGTTATGGGCAACAACAACTTAACCTGTAAGAAATCGAAAGGACATAAGTACTCGTTCATTCAACTTTCGACCTATAACCCATGTTGATCTTGCAAAACCTATATTCAAATCTGAGATTTCTCAATGGCAATCGGGTGAAAGAGACAAATTTAGCCGTCTAGCCCCATAGACTCCCATTCATTTTGCACTCATGGGCGATCGCCCCCAGTGGAACTCTGGTGGAACTACAATTCGGTACAATAGGACTTAAAGGGGACATATCATGCTAAATCCACTTTTTTAGCCCTTAAATGCATTTTGTTGTATATTTGGAGTGTTTAGAAGTACAGAAAAGTTGAAATTATTCTCTTCAGGTGCTTCGTTGATATCTTTATATTCTGTTTTGGCCTTATTTTTCAACCTGTTCCGATTTTTCTGTTATCTATGACGTTTTGTGAACTATTACGTCACAGTATTTGCAGCGGAACTGCCAAATAAGGACATTGACTTCCAGCCCAACACTTCGAGCAATCCGCCATTTTTATTTCTCGCTGCAATTTTGTAGTCCAAGCTAAAGGATGCAGAAGTTACGAGAGGGAAAGTTAAAATGTTCGGTTGTTGGATGTAGTAACCCACACGCTTCATTACACCGTCTAATTTAGATGAACTGCGGCGCTTGTGACAGGGCGCATGTTTAACTGAAAGAACGAGCAGAGAGAGAGAGACCCGGTCGCGCGCACGCACTCTCTCTCTCGTCGGAGCCAGGCGAAAGTGTAAACAAGACACCGTCTCCAAACTAGACGCTGTCTTGCTCTCTCTCCCTCGCACATATTAATCAAAATAAATCGACACGGTGGTAAAAGGTCGGAAGACCAAAGTTTCATGTGTAAATACAGTAACACATCATTGCGATACATCCATATGAAGACGTTGTTCTGCAGGTTCGTCGTCTTCATTTTCATCTTGCTCCGGCTCCGACTCTGGCTCGAACATGTAAGGCTGGCTGGACAAGTCTTCCGTTGTTGACATTTTGTTAATAACGTGTGAATAAAAAGTTTCTGTGCCGCTAGATAATCGTATCTCTGCTATCAAACTACAAAAATGGCCGAACGGGGTGGAGTTGAACCGAGTGTCACCTCTGCATCCTGGAGAGGGGGCGGGGTATGTAGTGTCTCAATTGTATTTAAAGAGACCGCACCAAAACGAGTTGCTCTCAGACGCACATCAGAAAAGGGGTAGAAAATGGGCCTGTGGAGCTATAATAATGAGGAATTCAGACCCAAGCATTGCAGTTCCGCTTTATATAGAATACAAATGTATGATTTATATGTAAAAAGGAACGATTTAAAAGCATGATATGTCTCCTTTAATAGGAAGTGCCAAGGCTCTCCGTAGACGGGCTCTGGAACCGCCTTAACCAGTCTGTAATTCAAATTCTACTTTGTGACTGTTTTATGTCACTAGATGACATTTGCATAATGCCCGCCTATGTTGTACGTTGTCTGAACAACTTCACCCGCCCTCAAACATCATTTTACTGACGACTGTGCAGCGCGTGATTCGCAAAACGCTTTATCTTGAAAGATGTGTCAGTACCCAGTTTATTTGGACCAGCTTGCACCTCAGAATCACAACCTGCAAGTATGAATAATTATTGATGTATTTTCTACTGGGTGTTCAAAACATGTAGTCTTGTGTTTTACAAGTTTTCCGACTAAATCTCTAACTCACAGTCTTACTGCTTAATACTTCTGCTAAGCAGCTGTGTTCAGTTATGGTAATGGGTGTGTAGTTTCCGATAAGCACTGTAAGCGGTAGATCAATCATAACAGACTGGGCCATCTGACCAATCAAAGCAGAGCAGGCTCCCGGAAAGGAGAGATTTAGAGAGACTGATTCATCTGACCAGTTGTTTGAGAATCATTGGAAAATGTGGTGATGTGCAATGTATATTATGAGAAAATGAAAGTGTTTTTTGATCTTTGATGCAAACTTGTTGTTTAAACCTGTTATAGGAGACCTTTAAAATAGCATAATTGGGGCACTTTAAGGACTATAGACCTTATGTAGCCCTGGCCCTTTTCCTCGCCGCGTTCGTTGTGTTCTGTCCTCCGGCTTGTACTTCCTCAGCATGAAGGTAAGATCTTAATGATTTATGAATGAACCGCTCATTTTAAAATCTTCCTACTCTACTGACATTTATGAGATCAGCTTCAAACATTACAATGTTCATTATAACTTTTGTTAACTTAATAAGTAAATCCACTTCACCAGCTAATTACTCTTCAACAGCGACACCATAGAAATATACAGGGCTGACGCAAAAACGGAAGTTCAAAGATAAAATTCTAAAGATGACTGCGTGCTTGTTTCTCTGGCATACAAGGTCTATAGCTGTTACAATCAAGGCTGATGGGAGTTAATATAAAGTCCATAATCCTTGGTGGTGCTATTGTGATCAATATGAACCAGTTAAACTTAACTTATTACTTAACGTTCACTACAACTGAAACTGCATCTGAAAGCATCTGTCAAAGTATGTTCTGAATTAGCCTATACTTTTAAACTGTTAAAAAAGTATTGCATGCTGTATGTTGAGTATTAATATCTGTATACATATATGCCAAGTAATTGTAATGTGACCTAAAACATCAACCTTTAATAAAAATAAATCCTCTCCCATGGCCTCATTGGTGTAGCGTTGTCAGTCCGATGATGAAGACGGAAAGCAGAGAAGATCAAATAAAAGTCCTTTTATTTAAATTCAAAGTAGACTCAGATTATCTAAAGAGTAGAAACAGCAACAAGACAGCGTGTAGCACGCAATTCACCAACAATACCGGACAACTGAAGTGAGCACACAGAGGAACTTAAATACACAGTGATAATGAGACAATGACAAACAGCTGTGATAATTAATGAGTGGCAGGAAACTTGAACAAAGGAAACAGGCAACAGATGAATACAAACTAAAAATCCATGAAAACAAAACTAACTAGGCTAAACATAATTGTGACATAACGCCCCTCCTGGAAGGTGCGACCTTGCGCCGTAACAGAAGAAATGAGGGAGGGATGGTGGGGACTTTGGAGGTGGGCGAAGAGATGTGAGGGCAAAGGGCTGGTGAAAGGGGCAGGCAGACAGACGAAGAAGACCAGGGAGGAGCTGATGGTGGTAGCAGCCATGGTGGAGATGATGGAAGGAACCATGGAGGAGTGGATGGTGGTAGGATCCAGGGTGGTACAGGCAGCCGACGAGATTTCAGAGTGACCCAGGAGACAGCCATGATGGAGGCGATCCACTGCGGCAGTGATGAGAGGAGCCAAGGTGGTAATTTGAGCCCGACTGACATTGGTGACGCAGGGAGATGGTGAGACCCAGACGACGCCCGATGGACTGAGAGACCCGGCGATGTCGCTGGACCTGGAGAACAAGGCGGAATCCCGGCGACGAGCAGCCGAAGTGGAGCCTGGGGGCCGGTGGACAAAGGTGATGCTGGTGTGAGAAAGTACCCTGGTGAAGACTGAGGGATGGAGGAGTCCGACAGAGCCGTAGTGGTGGAGGGCTGGAGCACAGAAGACAGACCGAATGTCCGTGGCAATGGTGTGGCGACGACTGATCCTGGTAGAGCTGGTGGGACGAGGGAGTCTGGTGGAGCTGAAGGGACGAAGGTCCTGGGTGAAGCTGAGGGAGCGAAGAGCCAGGCTGGAGCCGACTGGTCGACGGTTTGAGGTGGAGCTGAGGACTCCCCCAAGGAATCCCCATTCCACGGCGAAGCTGGTGACTGAGAGTCCCAAGGCGGATCCGGGTTGCATGGCGAAGCCGAAAGGCTGAAGGAATCCAGCGGAGGCGGGGCCGAGTGAATGGCTGGCTTTGGTGGAGTGAGAGGAAGATTGGGTGCGTTGACAGATTTGATAGAAAGGGATGGTGGTGACAACACTTTGCTGGACAGAACTTGCAGCGATGACGAAGACAAATCTTTGCTGGATTGGACCAGTGGTGATAAAGAGATGTTTGTGCAGGAGGGGACCAGTGACAGAAGGTTTGTGGGTGGGAAGCGCTGTCTCTGTATTCCAATCTATAAGCCATTCTTCCTCTTCCAGCTCCACTAAAATTTCCACAGGTATGTACTGGCCAGCTCACACACCTGGACAGACGTGACCTCATGCTTCTCTTCCGGGACAGACGAGGCTGCTGGCTCTGGCTCTATGGTGGGCTTAGGCTCAGGCATGATGTCTGTGGCATGGAATGGCTGGGCGCTGGCGGTAGGATCCTCTTCTATCTCACCCACCGTAAATGATCCGCTGACCCAGAGGCCGAAGTTGATGTACTCGGCCAGTCGTCCAGTCCGATCCAAAAAAACCTTCGTAAGCACAAAGTCGTTGCACTGGGCGAGGTGGCTGACATCGACAAAATCCTCCACATACTCCTCCAGGTCTCTACCTCCCTGAAAAATAAAAATCGTTGCCCCGTTGGGTTTGTAGGGGCACCCCATTGGGGTGACATTAATGGAAGCAAGATCCATTATAAAATACTTTTATTTGTCTGGTATTCTGTAACGTTGCCAGTCTGATGATGAAGACGAAAGGCAGAGAAGATCAATAATATAAGTTATTTTATTTAAATAAAAAGTAGACTCAGATTATCCAAAGTGCAGAAACAGCAACAAAACAGCATGTACAACACAAACAGCTGTTATAATTAATGAGTGTCCATGGAAACTGATGAGTTGCGGGAAATTGAACAAAGGAAACAGGCAACAGATGAATACAAACTAAAAGTCCATGAAAACGAAACTAACTAAACATAATTGTGACAATTGGATAGTAAAATGTCTGTCAGAGGTGCATTTCAGAATCAGAATACTAGCAGGTCATCTGGGTATTTTTCACATACTGTTTTATGAAACCTGCACATCTCATTTGACATACTACTTTTCACATACTACATTGTCTGGAAGTGGGCATGTTCGGGGTGAGACTGCCTAATGAATAAAAATAAAACATCTCCATCACAATTTTCTATGAAAAAGAGAGGAGAGGGCAAAGCTAAAGGCCAACATTTATTCCAGGGGTTATATTATATGTATGTGTGCACTGTTTCTAATGGATGCCATGTCTTCACTCATGATAGAGTTAGAGTGAGTGTTTTTGAACATTAATCAAAGTGAAGGGACACACGCTTCTGGTTTGTGCCAGTCAATGCTCTGGTGAGCTAATGTGGCGCAATGATGAACAACGTTTGTGCTCAGGTTTAGCCACAAGCGTTCACAAAGAAAAATAGACTCGACCCCTGGTCTCCAATTCACCATGGGGGTTAGTGAGCATCACATTAATCACATGCTAGCTCTGGCCTTACTCAGCTAACTCAGGGCTAACGCTCCTGCTGGAGGTGTTTCTGTGAGCCACCCTCGCAAATATGAAAAATGTCAAACGTCACAAAGGTCTACAGCTTAAGACTGGAGAATTTTTAAGATGTAAACACTTTTAACATTCTCTGTGACTTGTTTTTACACGTCATAATCACATTTCATATCAGTTACATGAAGTGTCAAAATGGTAATTTCATTAAATTAAAGGAATATTCCACATTCAACAGCTACAACTCTTAACAAAAAACTTACAATGCAGTGAATGAGGCCAATCTGTAAACATTAAAACACTTGCTGTTCCAATAGTATAGTTATAGAATTTGTTCATCACTACACAAAACCTAGATGCTGAAACAAAGTGATTTTTCACATACGTCCTTTGCTTGTGTACTAAAATATCATAAATCAATCATATTCATGAGCAGTTTATATTTTCCACAATTAGCTCATAAAAATTAGGTGCATTTTTGTCTCAACATATAGTTGAAACAGGACCATGGTATAGTTGAGACACCCATTCCTAATGCTCTAAAGCTGGCTTACCACTTACACTTGCAAATGTAATACACTTTTACAAAATGACATTGAAAACCACTCGTTGCACACCAGTCTTCTGTGGTTTTCTGTTCTTTTTTCTTTGCCTCCTTTTTCTCTGTCAAGATCTTCCTTTTCACCTTTAAGGAGGACCTTTTTATTTGCAGGTTTTTAACCTATGCAGTGTCAATTTTGAAGGGTTTTTTTCACCATATCAAGACATCATGCAGAAGTCTTCTTGAATTCAGTGTTTTTCCATATTTTAAATAAGGTATTTTCACCAAATGTCCTGTGTTGGAATTGATTTGTTAATAAAGTGATGTGATAAAATGTCAATGTTGTCTGTGTTCTGTATTTTGCTTAACGTATTTAAGTTTTTCATATATTTTTCTTTTGGGACAGTGAGAAATAAAATTGCTACTACAATTTAAAGTATTCAATTGGACCAACACTGTTTTGTAAACTAATGTTTTTCATTGGCTCCACATTCTGATTGAGCCCATGTTAACTGTTAACTGTTGCCACAATTGATAAAATTCAATAAACAGAAATTCAATTAGGCTAATTGAAAAAAAATATATATGTGACCAGTCACTAGAAGTTTTTGAAGTGGAGAGGTCTGAATATTTTTTTTCATTTATTTAATCATATTTTTATTTTTCATCATTTTAAATGATGTTTAAATGACAAAAACAGCTCAAATAAGAATTCATGTGAGTATATCAATAATAGTCCCGATTTAATTCCAAGTGGAATCGTCTCTCTGTAACCTCTTTTCTTTTAAGAAATAATTGTAATTAAAATTATGATGCAATATGCAATATGTCATAATTATTATTGGAAGACCAACAAAGTGTGACTGCTTTATTGTCTTTAACTGCACAGCATGACTTCACCACTCTCTCGTGAAGATGGTTTTGTTGTCCTTTCAAAAGTTTAATAAACGTCCTCTTCCTTTCCTGGAATTTTGGAAAGTGGCTGTAGTCCAGAAAGAAAATTCTTTGAAAGTTAAAAGAGCTGTGTGGTTTTAGAGAAGGAGAAAGGAATAGCAAATTCCACAGGCTGAAACGTGGGAATAGTGCCTTTTTGAGAAATACAGTTTTAAACTGCAGAAAGAAAAAAAAAAGGGTTAGTAGTGGCAGGGCATGAGAGGGTGAAGAAAATGGGAAAAGCGAGAGAGAGAGATGGGCCTGGATTCTTTAAGCTTTAGTGGTAAGATGTAGGCTTATTCCAGTCATAATTTCCATCATGCTTTTCCTAATATCCTTACTGGCTCGTGATGGGATAAGCACATCTCACAGCGTGTGTCGTTTTCACCTTAAAGCTTTCACACTGCTTACAGCGTCCATTGTGGCTGACACAATCAGCCATAGGGGCAGTCTGCTTAAAACTGCTTTTCCTCTAGTATTTTGCACGCTGTATCTCTCATTCCATTCACGAGGGATTTATGTGAAAACATCTTAGTGGTGACAAACAGCACATGCTTTCTGTTAAGACTTGGTCTAATGATTTTGTTTACTCGGGGCCAGTGCCAAAGTAAATGGCAACTGTCCAGAGATTTTTGAAATGAAGCCTTTATTAAAAAAAAAAAAAAGACAAAGAAAATATTGCGACAAACACTACAAATGTGTTCTAGTGAGTTTGCATAATGAAATGCAAAGTGGCTATTTCAATAGCAATGAATATACAGTCGCAAGGCTATTATTTAACCATCTAGCATAAAAGTTACTTTTTCACTTGTACTCATAACCCGTTTCCTTATAACCACAATTTAGGAAGGCGCAACACAGGCTGACATTACAAAAATGAATCAAAAAATGAATTGTTTTCCGATGCAGGGAGCACCATTGATCGATACTAAGGAACAACAGCTGGAGGGGAGTGAGGGTGGTGAAAGAGTGAAAGAAAAACAACAGATTTCTCTTTTCCCCCTTGAATACACACTTGCGTTCGGGTGCAAATGTGTGAGTATCTGTGTGTTTGTGTCTTTGTCATGGGTGCCAGTGCGCCTTTCATGCCCCGGGGCCATGGAACCCGCCCTTATGCCCCTACCCTTCATGAACTAGCACCTGCACTGATTGGCTGCTTATCTGTAGGGAGAAATAAGAGGTAGAGAGGCAGTGATTGGAAAAGGCAGCCGGAGGATACGAGTGGGGCCCAAATGGTGTCCTCTCCTCAGAGACACAGACAGAATCCAGGGGAGTCGTAATCCACACAGAACACGCGCGGCCCAGGGACGCAGACGGAGCGGTACGATGCGCACACATGTAGCGCACACACAATCAACTAAGCCTAAATAATAAGTATGCAGAAGCGAAAGCAAGGCACGAAAGCGTAACCCTGGCAGAGCCTGCTCTTAGGAAATCACTGTTTTGTTTACATTGTTTTCTCAAAACAGGCTTATTTAGGAAATGGACTTTTAATGAAACAGTCCTTCAAGCGAGGCCTTTCCAATGCCAAAATTCTCCAGTATTGTTTAAATGTAATGCTCCTAAGGCATCCGTGGAGAATACTTGTCCAGATTTCATATCTGCCCTCCGACAGCCACGGAAATCATCCGGCTGATTATCAAAGAGCCGTGCTTTGAGTGGCCTTTAATTGATAGCAAAAGCTCTGTAATAAATAGAGACGTTTTGCTGAGGAGCGGAGAGAAGCTGAACTGCCAGTGATTACCTGCTGGAATCAGGCCTCATCAATATCAGCCTAATTACAAAGCACTTCTGGCAGTGCGTGAAACAAATCGACCGCCGTGGCAGATTGGGCTGTGGCCACGGACGTCCACAGATATTAGGGCTTTTAGCGATGGGCCTGTGGGGGGCTACCTGAGTATTGCTCCCCACACACTGCTGATAAGAAAGAATGGGGGCGATTTAGATCAGTGAAGTGCTTTGCCTCTGCCAGCTCTGCTAATGCCTCCTTTGCAGGCTTATGTGGTCATGGGGCTACAGCCAGAACTTGCACTGTTTTTTCTCTGTGTATTTCTATCTCATCCATCTCATGTTGTGCACCTCTGTTCATCGACACAATATTTTTTACAAGGGCAGTAATGATAGATCAGAACATGGATCTGTCAGCTTTGCGTTATGTGTGTAGGCAGTATCCTGTGTGAGCCTCTCTCGCTCTCAGATGGAACCACTTTGTAGGCCCATTCAGCCCCCCTAACACACACACCAGTGGAGCGGCTGTATTGGGTTTCCAGCCTCAGACAAGTTGAAGGGTTCCTTCCCTGCTTCCCATGGATGAAAAGACCAGTGTCTTTTCCCCCCTCCCTCAACTTGTGTCTGTCTTTTTTTCCCCCAGGTAAGCGTCTGAGGTAGGGTCCCGGTGGCGAGTGCAGGAAGGAAACCATTACTACACATTGCAGAGAAAGGGGCCGTGGGATGCAGCTGCCCGTCACATGGGAGGAAGAGGTTCAAGACCCCAGACAGGACGGGAGTAATACGACCCTCTGGAGTAGCTGAGACTAACCTTAGAAAAACTTCCTACCGCTTCATCTCATGAACATTTCCTGCTAATGGACTTGCCCTGCAAGGGGCACCCCCTCGTTCTGCTATACCTTTAACTATACATTCCCAGCACAGTATCCCTTTTTGAACCAACAATTTAACTTTGGGGGATTTGTTCATAATGCTTGCGCACCATGTAATAATTGCTAGTGCACAGCAGCTTTGGTGCACACAATTATAAACACTTTAAACAACAAAGTTGATTCCAGCGATGATATCGGTGAAATGATGCTACCAATCAGACATAAAGAGTTGCTCTAAATGAGACAGGGATAATAAGGACAGGGAGTCTTGAGACATCTCCATCCGCTGATGAGAGGACACTGGCTCTCCGGCTACCGCTGGGCTCGCCAACATCTGCACAGGCAATTTAAACCCACTGTAGACTGCAAAGGTTAAACCACTAAAATCTAATATTTGCCTGGAGGGGGTCAAGGCACTGCAATTACTAGGTACAATCGGCAGAGCTAATCAGCTCGCCTGGCTTGCAGGGGGCCGGGGTGGGCGAACGGGCCCATGATCAGAGTGTCTGTCCTCTCACTGTTCTGTTTACTTATTAAACTCCATCTTGTGTTCAAGGAGCCGCGAATCTGCCCTCAGCCCTCGGCACAGGGGGCAAATTTAGCTCCCAACACTCTCAGATATCGCCACACTTCACAAGAATTCACGTTAATCAGTAGTTTTGTTCTTTGGTCTGTGAGAGAAAAGGGATAAATCTGGCAGTTATTAACATATATAATGCTCTCTACATAAGACAATCTGCTGATGATGTAAACCTGACCTGAAAATGAGTTCTGAGATGTTTTTGTTTGAGCATTGTGAAGTAGTCGCTGTATATATTCTTTGATATAGTGATATCTTCTGTGCAAAACCAAATATAGGATTAGAGCATAATGCATTATGATTGTCTTGTCTACACCCCTTTTGAACGAGGCTTGGGGAACAATTACGGGTAATTAAATATGTGCCAGTACAGAAAAAAAGATAATTATGTCCTTTGTGTATTACACCAATTAATTACTATTATTTCTGAGAGTAAAGCCTTTAATGACTTGAGAATTTGCACATACAATGCTTGCGAGTGCACTACAGATGTCTAACCAAGTTTTCTCCATTTCTTCTCTTCGTCTTCATGTGTTTCTGGCAGGTCACCTTTGATGTTAGGTTAATCACTCTCGTACCAAACCCTCGGTGAGTGAGTTTACGCTGTCCGTCTGACCAATGTTGAGTGGATTAGCTGAACCTCTGCCGTCTGGGGGTGGTGAATGAGTGACCAGGAGTTAACTCTCCAACACCTGAGTTGTCCTAATGAGGGCTGCTGTAGAGCACCTTTGAGCCTTTTATCCTCATCTCCCCTTCTCAAAAGAGTTACAGAAGCCATTTAGGGTATGGACAACTTTATTTCACCACAAGACTGTTTTTTTTCAAGATCAAAGCAATCAATTATAGGGTTTTCTGTTTTATTAGCTATGTACCATGTAGAAACCCCACTGAACCAAACTTTCACTTGCTCTCTCACACTTACTTTTCTTATCTGGAAAAGATTTTCCAGTGCTCCATTACTGATCTCTGTTTAAGCAAAAGAGCTGTGGCATCCGTTTACAGTGATCTAATTATTGGCTTCAGGCACTAATACCTAACCTAGGATATGTGGGTCCAATTATTAGTAATCTATTAAACCCTGAAACCTATAAATGGTTACACTGCAACCCTCTGAGCTAAAGATGGCTCAGATGCTCTATGCTCTATGCTCTAAATCCCTACCTGGTTAATGAGACATTGAACCCAACAGCCCCTCTTCCGGCTCCTCTGCCCTCCCCCCTCCCAGGGCCTCTGAGGATACTGTAATTCCATCTTCCTTCTTGTCCAAGAGCTGCAAATACATTGCTTAATCAATGGATGTATATAGGAAAGCACATGTCTATCCAAACCAAGGTATGGTCTTTGGATGGGATGCCGCTCGCATGAGTGTGTTTTGGGGCAGTGGGTGTCATGCGGGCTGCTGCCCCCACCTGGTCTAAGCACTATTGACAAATCCATCAAGAAGGTGATGCATCAGCTCCCTACAAGCCCGCACCAAGCAGCCAAAGCTCTGACATGCTGTCACCTTGGTAACTGCTGCTAAAGTGAATGGCCTGCTGGGATAGCTGACCTCGGTTGGCGGGCCGCCATGATGCAAAGGCAGGCGTGTGGCTGGAGATGTCACCAGACCCCTGAGGACCATTGATCCCCCCCACCCCCACCCCCACCCCGCCCGAACATCACCGCCATCCATCCTTATCCAGGCTAAATTTATTCCTCTCAAACAAGAGTGTGGCAACTTAACATTTGTGATCAGACGGCATGTGGAAGCCATGGATTTGAGTGATTAATGGAATTCCAATTATCCTCTGTCTGGGAGGGGGCTGCAAAGCACAGAGATCAGAGACTCTGGGACAAATACAAAGTTACACTGTGGAATTGGAAATTACCACTGAAAATGGGAATAAACCATAAACACTATATATATATTTATATATTAGTTACAATATTGTTTATGTTAGTAAATTATTATTAGATTCATATATTTTTGACAGAACAAGCTGATGGTGGTGTGGGGATGAATGCTCCTTGTAAAACTTGTTAAAGGGCAAAAAAAACAAAAACAAAAAACAATTAGCCTACAACCAAATAATATAGCTTCTAACAACAAACCAAAATGACATTGACAACATTTCCCCAGAACAATCAATCACATGGTCATACTAAATGATATCGCATATACCTAATTAAAATTAAGGTTTGCTTGTTGTAATATTCTTGTAGTAATTCAAAGTGGACGATAAAATAAAACTTAAAAAAAATAAATAAATAAAAATAAACGATAAATAACTTTCACAAAATCCAACAAAAAAACAAAACAAAATGTAGGCTACATTTCATTTTATGTGATTTTGTTTGTGTCTCACAGATATTTTGTGGGCTTTATGAAATATTTTCACGAGTGGCCGGAGGCTTTCGTCAGTTTACTAACTGTAAAATAACTAAAATAACTGTAATTATACTTGCCGTAGAGATTAAGGACCATTTAAGTGCTATAACGCCCTAATGCTTCGGTTAACCAGACATGATCAGATGGATTTTCGATAGGTTGTCACGCAGTAAAACGTGTAGGGGTCTCTCGCTCTCAAGATTTGAAGTTGAGAATCTTTTGGGCGAAAAACTAGGCCTAATATGAAAATATAGCTATCAGTTTGGCCTATCAGTCTTATCCGCCTATTATCGTAGCCTACAAGTGCCATTTTACTTCTGAAAGTAGCCTATAGTAATCCTTTAGTATCCAATTCATGTGTGAAAGAGAAAACATCTCCTGGAACATTTTTTTTGTGAGTAACTGACTGTGATATAAAGCCTCTGTGCGAAACAGCAGATGGCGCTGTTGGGCCGTGGAAGTGTTCCGCCCAGCTGCGCAGATTGTAGAGCTATATGCGGGTTGTTGAGCTCACAAGGATGCGGTGACTTAAAGGAAAGAAAAAAAAACACACAGAAAAACACGGGAATTCCTTCATGTTTTTTAGAAGTCAACCCACAAAATTATGTTCCCAACATCATAGATATTTCTGGTTTTAGTGTAAAAAAATATAAGCAGGGCTATAGGACGGACAACAAAAACGTCAACAAAAACAAAAAAGTTTTATCAATCAATAGGCTATATACTGTATGGCACATATTATTATTAATTATTTGTATTATTATTAAAACTACTAGGCCTACTACTAATGATTTTATAAATGTTATTGACATTTTATGTGAAAAAACTATATAGTCTTTTTAGAATAGTCGAGTAGACCTATAAACCAAACGTATAGGCTATAGAACCCTATAGCCTAGCTCATTCTGGCCAATGCTAGCCTAATTACATTAAATGTTAGAAGGCTAACAATTTATATATATATATATATATATATATATATATATATATATATATATATATATATATATATATATATATATATATATTAATGTAATCTAGATACATTTATTTGCAAATAAATAATAATAATAAAATAATTATTATTATTATTTATTTGCAAATAAATGTATGTAGATTACATTATTATTATTATTTACATAATTATTATTATTATTATTATTATTAAAGGTGCTTTGTTGTTACTAAATATATTCGTATGTAGCCTACTATGTATTAGAAACCTTTTAGGGTCTTCCTGTTAGTTGTCGCCAAACAGTTTATGAACTGGTTGGAGGTTATTTTAAGTAATTCAACTAGCCTACACTCAACCCTAGTTCAGTGGCCCTTTCCCTCACCTGTCCGTCTTCTTGTCTGTCCCTCAAAGCACAGCGCCTTGAACTTCTCATTCTATAGAAAGGAAACCCCACACGTCACGTCACTCTGCATACATATTTCATTAAGCTCTATTCTCGCGCTCTTGGGCACGCGGTGCCCAGCGCGCACTGCATACCGCTTGGGCATATGATCCGGAGCGATCAGTTTCACCAGTGGTCCGGATGGTCCAGTCTTACCACGATTTTTGAATGTTGCCCTCAGTGCTATTTATGAATAGAGCATATACATAATTATTTACGTATTTGTGTTGGATTATCATTCATTTACGGCATAGCACTCAGCACGTAAGAACTCATTAGACACCACCAGGGACCCAAGTGACAGCAGCTAAGTCTGCACAATATTCTCTGTCTAAACAGACTGGGATCTCAATGAGACGTCATACAAGTAAGCCTAATGCAAATCGTTACTATACAGCAATGAGGGGAAAATAGGGCCTACTGCTTCTTAATAATATTAAATTGATCTAATACACAGAATAACGCCAATAGCATAAAATGCACTGATGATAAAATGAAGTGTAAATATATATTATGTGTACTCAAAATATATAGTAAATACACATCTTTTCAGCAACTTAACAATAAAGACACTACATGCGTGGCTTAGTGTGGCTTGAGCATTGAGTAAATTTGTCTGGATATTGTTTCACATGACTTCAGGAGGCATTTGATGGAAATGTAACCACTGGTTTGCGGGGAGTAGCACCTGCGCCCGATGAACATGAACGGCGTTTACAGTGCGTCTCCAGAGGGAGAGAGTGACTGGGAGTGCTGGTCCTCCAGACAGCACAACTGGGGACTTCCATAGAGTTCTGAGTTAGTCTAAACTGCATTACTGTACGGTGGCTGAGTTGAGCCTGCTCTGATAACCATTTTAAATAAACTATTTATACATTTTAATTCGAAGACAATTTAAGCAAATACAGCTGTTACCTTAAGATAACCAAGCTTGCTTATAATAATAATAATAATTATTATTATTATTATTATTATCATCATCATCATTATTATCGTTAAAATGTTCTGCCTTAATACAACTTTCCATGTGTAAGCAGTATGTTAAATAGATATATGTAAATTACAACAATAATAAATACTTTACAACGCAGAATTCCTAAATCCGTGAAAGACCACATGCGCGTTCCTAACTTTTCCTCGTTCAAAGTTAAGTGACCGGCTATTTAGAGAACCACTAATAATAGTCCAAATAATATAATCAATATACGCCTATACACACAGTAGCAAAAACATTTCACAGAGAAAGAATAATTTTGTAATTCGATACAATTTGTAAATAAAGGCAAATGACTTATTTAAAAACAAAGAATTATACCAAGATGAGCAAAATGCTGTGATTTTGGATTAGAGCAATACAGATGTTTAAAAGATACAACAATGCTGCTTATTAGCAATATGACAATAGAACATGGACTAACAAAGACGGTGTGGAGGACCTCTCCCCACTGAGAAATGTCCCATGTAAGAGCATTATGCATGTGCACAGCACGAAGGGTTAAGGGGGTAAAAAAAAAAAAACCTTAAAACGACAATTAACAACAACACAAAATTAAACTCGAAAAGTCTGGCATGTTCGCATAAAGATAGATTGTAAACAATCAAGTGCGAAAACCTCATCGATTACATGGACATTAACTTTTTGAACACTAATCAAAATAAGTGTGTGTTCGTTCGTTCGGTTGGCCACGTTTTTCATTTAAATATCCTGTTGGCTGGGATATTCTTTGTGATGTTCAAGTTGGAATTTCGATATCCCGTTAAAAATGACTTAGCGTTTAAAATCAATTGACAAGTTATAATGGCCCTAAATTAGCCTACATTTATGAATAGCTAGTAGGCTATTTAGAAAACTACAGCAATTCTTTATGATAGTACACTGAAAACATAATTCCCTGTGCAATGCCATCCACTCTATTATTATTAATAGATTATATAATATATAGACTATTATTTATTTATTAACTCACTGATGTAGTTGTTTTCGTTGTGAGTTCTTGAAAAGTTTATGGCGTGTGACACGTTAGCGTTTAGTATTATCGAGGTAGGCCACTATATTCTGAATTTCTCAAGACTTTTTTAGACACTGGTCAAGTTAACGCATGAAGCTTCTTATCAAAAGTTATAGGCTATATTACTGTTACAAATACAAAAACTATATTAGTGCTAGGCTACTTAATTTAGTTTAAGAGTTGTTGGTTACCTATTGGTGTACAGTGACACATTGTAGTTTTTCTAGAAGGTTTGGAAAGAAAGAATAAATGCAATAAAATAAATGTTATTTGGGCTAAAACGTGGGGGTAGAAAATATTTTAAATGTGGCTGCAGCCTGCACGTGTACGAGCACTGATCGATTATTTATGAAGGGCTACCATTATTGCTACAAAACTAAAAGGCTAACAATAAATTGAGCTGCAATTAAAATCCAAATACTTTTTGAGGTAGAACGGTTTGGACTCTAAGTAAAAAAAAAAAAAAAAAAATCATAGCAGTTGTTGCTAGTATTTTATCAGCAAGGGGTAGATCTGAGCACGTGGGTCGTAAGTCATGTGACATATAGACTATGGAGTTTAGTGCAGTTTGTCATCTGCTTGCTGAACATGTTCCAGGCCTCGCTATAGCCTATACTACAGAAATATCTGTTTCTTAAAATGTATAATGATATATATATATTAGTTAATTAAAATACTATGCCATGCTGCTCACTAAAAGGAAAACAGGGTCATCGGACATCAAAAAAACCCAAAGATTTTTTTTTTTTTTTTTTTTTTTGACATATTCCTTCCAAATCTGTTTAATTAACAATACTGGAAACAACTCGATATTTCAATCTTTATACACCAATCATACACATGAGCTGATTTCCCCCCCAACAGTTTTCCCCTCTAAATTTTAATTATGATTAAATTTAACCTACTTCTCAATGACAGCATTTCTTTAACTCGGGTCATACAAAATCAGTCTGAATGTCAGACTAGCACCCTTATTATTTGGGGACAAAGAGAAGGGATGCATACTTCTATAACATTGATTGAATTTAGTTGCTAAGCAACTAGTGTATGGGAATTCATCCGCGAAATTTAAATCTTGGAGAGAGAGAGAGGGAATTGCGAGTTTTGCTGAATAGACATCCTAAGAAAAAGTTGAAGCGATCACACTGTCGTTTTCGCCCGCTTACGACACACTTCGTCCGTTTTATTTATGAGGCCTAGCTCAGGATAATTTCATCTCCAATATTTGGCTTACATGAATAATGTTTGGTATATAACATGAAGTCAGTTTATGACAAGTTTATACCGGCTAAAGTTTACGATATGACTTATATTACAGGCCTATTTGTAAGTCTGGAGGGCATATGCAATCTGTTGTGAAATTAGGTAGGCCTATTCTGGTTTATTTTAACAAGCAAAACAGAGAATCTGTAGCATATAAGATGGTGTTTGCGACAATCGGGAAATAATAATAATAAAAATAATAGCCTAATAAAATTCCATACCTAGGTCATCACACATGTAGCAAACGCGAAATTGATTATAAATTCAATTGCTGAGAACTTTATAAAATAAATGATATACAATTCAGCTATTCCTAAACACATCGACTGATCGAATGCTAAAAATAGGCCTACGATAAAAAGATATGCATAGCTGTGCAAGCCTGTAAACACGTGTTTTAGTTTACAAGGATATATACGGGGATACAGTGTAATATTAGATTTTTTTTTAGTAATATATAGGCCTATCTAAGATAGATAGATAGATAGATAGATAGATAGATAGATAGATAGATAGATAGATAGATAGATAGATAGATAGATAGATAGATAGATAGATAGATGCAAAAAGCAGACCATGTAACACTTAATAAAAATATGTCCAAAAAAAACACGATGATCGGGTTGATAAGCAGGTACACAAAAAAAGCGCGTGACATGTAAACACTCCACCTCCAAAAGCGGTCAACTTTTCTGGGCTTTCTCTCGTGAGATTTACTGAACGTTGCTATCTCTACTTGCCACAGCGACACATTTCATCCTGCTAACAAAATGGTTGCAGCCTACACTGAAGTATAATTCACAGCGGTTACACTTTTGCTGGTTTGTCAAAGAAGAGAATGTTACATAGAAATGCTAAAAGTTCGTGCGTAATGCTTCCCATCGAGGCCTAAACTATTGCTACGTTACACTGACCTGTTTTTTTTTTTTTTTTGTTTTTTTTTTTAAATGCATTGTGTAAAATATATATAGGACGGTTGTATTTTAAGCAAACATCTCTATTTTGTTGCAATACAAATAAAAAGGTTTTGTTTTGTTATTTCTAGTCTGCAGGTCAAAACATAAGGCCATTCATATTCAGCAGTCATCATTTTAAAATGCATTTGGCTAAATACTGCTCTGAGAGCATCCTAAAAAATACAAACAGCTACGATTTTAGGCACAACACACAATCTTGTTTCATTCTAACAAATTTATTGTTCTCGATCATCTCTTACGGAATCACTACTGAAATTAAATTACAATCAAATCATCACATCAAAATATACCCTTATTTCCTACTGTCAAAGTCAGCTCGTGTAGATTTGTGCTCTTTTAAAAATGAGAATACAAAATTAAACAAAACAAATAAGGTCAACAACGAAAACAGGGGGAAAAAACATTTTACACAAGTCTGGGGGAAATAAATAACTGTTTGGAATAGTTCGTATGTATCCCGAATAAAATATTAAAACAAAGCATTTTAATGAAAAATATTAAGTAAATAATTCCGATCAGCATCTGATCTAATGAATCTATATTGCCGGATTTACATAGTCTTGTTTATTAAAACCTACCAAAGAATACTGCTTGGAAATGGCAGCACATGAAAACATCCACAGCACCAGCTCTGGCCCACTTGGCAACGGATGTTCGCAAAGAAGATTTTCAAAGAGGTGCAGCTGCGGAATAATCAGTCTTTTCAAAAGTCATCTTTGATTTCATTTTGTCCTCAAAAATCCACGTAAGATTCAGTTCTTTACATTAAAAAAAAAAAAAAAAAAATTCAAAAAAGACGTGATCTTGCAGATCAGAAACTGAGGGCAGTCTTTTGTTGTTTTTGTAAGGATTGGAAGGCCAGAAAAAAATTCCATTCCATATTTTTGGATAATAACAAAACCATGCAGTCTTCTCTGCCAAGTTGGATGGAAGCTTCGTGGATGCCACTGTTCTTCGCATTGTTTCAGTTGAATTTCATCCCTTTGTTTGAGGTTTAATGTCCCATAACAACATACACAATTGCCTGCGTCTTTTGCCTCTCAAACAAGACATTGGTGTAACAGGGTAGGGGGGGCAAAGATTTTTGATGTTCATTTCTAATCTCTCATATTTTTCAGTTGAAGTTAATGCGCCAAAATTACCTGGTGGAAAGAACTTGTAGTTGTCACCCTCTGGTCGCCCGGTTCGCTCGGCCCAGTTAAACTTGCATCTTTTAAGTAATCTACTAAAAAATGTCCCTGAAAGAAAGAGCAGACACAACCTTTTAGGTAAAGACATTTAAGGGCCTGGAAGAAGATTAGCGGGCGGTTTAGGGTTTGGGAAGGAAGAGGGGTGATTTTTTTTTTCTTGTGAAAAAAATATATAACACATCTGCAGTCTCAATATTCCCTCACAATCACAGTATCAAAATGCTTTGCTATCTTCATGATAGTCTGTGTTTTATCAGATTAGTCATTTATATAAAATATTTTTTAGTCTTGTATGCTGTTCTATGTCTCACTGAACATTCGTTTGCAGTCCATGGAGGGGGGCGGTGTATCTGCACTCACATTGCCGACCTGAGAATATACATCCTCCGGCGTCTGCGGCACTCCTGGGGGCGTCATCCTTTTCTCCTTCTGTCTCCGATTGCAAAACCAAACTCTCACCACCTCTTTCTCCAGCTGAAGGTTGTCCGCTAGACTGGTTATCTCTTGGGCCGAAGGCTTGGGGCATTTCAAGAAGTGGCTTTCCAACGCACCTTTGACGCTCACTTCGATGGAGGTGCGCTTCTTGCGCTTCCTGCCCTGAGCCGCTATCTTGTCGATGCTGGTGGGACTGCCCGTGGAAGAGTCTGCTTCCTCCAGCCATTTGTTAAGCAACGGCTTCAGCTTGCACATGTTCTTAAAGCTGAGCTGGAGAGCTTCGAAGCGACAGATTGTGGTCTGCGAGAAGACGTTCCCGTACAGAGTGCCCAACGCCAAGCCCACGTCCGCTTGCGTGAAGCCCAGTTTGATCCGGCGTTGTTTGAACTGCTTGGCAAAGTGCTCTAAGTCGTCCGACGTCGGCGTGTCCTCGTCGGAGTGCGGGTCGTGGCTGTTCACTCCGTGGTGTGCTTGCTGGTGATGTTGATGCTGGTGGTGATGGTGGTGGTGGTGGCTGTTGTGATCGAGCTCCGGGGTGTCGCCACGCACCAGACCCGGGTGTACTAGGCTTTGGCTGCCCGGCGGACTGAGCATGCCGTTTACCGTGAAACCACCAGGCTGCGAGTATATGAGGGACTGCTGCTGCTGCTGGCTCCCGGTTAGAGACGGGATGTGGGCAGCGGTTGTGCTACCCCAGGCACCCGCGTGAGTCTGGTGGGGACCTAAATGTGGGGGCCTGTGATGCAGCGCAGTCCCAGAGTGCAAATCGTCTCTCCCCGAGTTATTTTTCACGTCCTGCTGCTGTTGCGGGCTGCCTGTCATTCCAACGGGACTAGACGACCATGGCGATCCGGCTTCAGCTGCGGCAACTGCGGCAGCCGCAGCCGCCGCTGCCGCGTGAGGCAAGGACGTCACCCACTGGTGAGCGTGGCTTAGCATATGTCCCCCGTTGCTCGCTGCCATTGCGCCCTGCATAAAATCACTTTGTACCATTTTCACCGTTGGGTCTCCTCTGTACCCACCGGACACTGAGGTTACCGCAGCACTGCCCTGCTGCATCCCACCCCCGGAGTCCGAGTGCACGATCGAGCCGGACGATAATAAACTACTGCTGGCTAGATAAGGGTTGGATGCCGCTGTGGCCATTCCGCTAACCTTATGAATATGTTTGCCGATCACCCCCTCCCTTTTTGCAGAAACTTTTTTAATGCAGGCAAATTATATCTCATGAATTATTCAAACTTTAAAAGTCTGGCTTGTGTTTTGGCAAACACCATCAACAAAAAGCAAAGAGAAAGACGAAATCCGTCTCTTGGATATTTGCGCATTCATATATTTCGAACATATGAATGATTAAAACGATACATTCCAGTTTTATGTCAGCGTTGAAAACCCCCTCGGAAGTCAAACAGTCCCTTCAATCTGTAGTATTTTCTGTTTAAAAACAAAGAAAAAAATGAAAATTTGTTTCAAAAACTTTGTCCCGCAAAAAAAAAAAAAAAAAAAGTTCTGGCGCTTGAAGAAGTTGTAATGTGCCCTTAAAAATAATAAGTCCAATCGTATGTTCCGTTTCCGAGTGGAAAATATTAAACGTGGTTCTTCCTCAATTCTTTTGTTATTTAGCCGCAGCGATTTCACTTGCTCCGTTCCTTTATTTCTTTTCTTTTGCAGATTCTTTTATGGTGCTGTAAAGTCTGTCTCTTTGTTCTGTTTTGATGTGTTTAAACCTGCCAAACCGCTCCAGTTGAAGTACAATCCAGTATTACAGTGCAAAGCAGTGTTGCATGCCTTCTTTCTCATTCGCTTGTTCTCTCTCCTCTCTCTCTCTCTCTCTCTCCCTCTCTCTCTCTCTCTCTCTCTCTCTCTCTCTCTCTCTCTCTCTCTCTCTCTGACAGTTAGCTCCGTCCCTCCCTCAGAGCTCGAGGACACACGAGTGTTTACCCTGTGCTGCGTACATCGTCCACGTCTTTTCCCCAAATGCAAGGAAGTCGGGTGTACGGCTCTCGTTGATTGGATAGCACTGGCAAGATTGACAGGTCTAGAGAACTCGCTTCAGGCACTTAGACCCCCCTTCCGGCTATTCCAATTGGTTGCCTTTGAATTTAAATAAATAAATCAAGATAAATGACTGAAAACTTCAAATAATCCGGGAATATATTAATAAATCCTAATTTAAGTTTCCCATAGTTTTGGTGAATTATTTAGGCGAATTATTGACAAGGCAGCGTGACTGGGCTATTTCTCAGGGTAATAAATAAATAAATAAAAAACAAAAACAAAACAAACACAAAAACCGTTCTATTAGCCGTAGGTTGAATTTAGTTAAGAGTGATGAACAAATCTAACAAATACAATTGATCTTTTTTTAATTTTTTTAATTTTTTTATTTCGAAATAAGTACTCTGAAATGCTCTGAAAACACACTGGCTGCATGGAATCTCTGTTGGCAAAGATCTCACAAATATAATTTCTCTTCCAGCTTGTCTGTTACAATTTTTTAACTCAACCAAGCAAGATAAAATAAATATATCGACGTAATAACCCAATTGCATCACATTGACTACATGTTTCTGAGACCTCGGCCTCTCAAGAGTTAACGAGATGACTATGCGATGCTTCCATGCGGAAACAGAGAGTGCAATGCAGCTAAACACAAGAAAGGCATGGGGAGAAAGTGGCAACCAAAACGAATGCAAACTGAGGAATCCTTTGGGGGGATCTGCAAGAAATGTCTTCTAATTTTACTACCAAGATCAACGATAGGCCAAATACAACATTCCTTTTCAAATCTCGCGCTGAATCGTTTACATCAGACCCCTACAACATATGGATTCACCCAGAGGTAGCCTATAAATAAAAGTGCAAGTCGAAAGAAAATTTAGAGTGACTGACGTATATGGTCCCCCACACCCTTCAGTAAACAAGAGAGATGTGACACTGGGTGTCAAACTGGATCTCCTTGTTTATGAACTACAGCTAGAATAATAAGTATCAGGTGCATAAAAAGTTACATGTAAACACATGTAAACCAATGCACCATTTTACAACAACTTTGACAGAAAAGCTAATCTTATTTCATTTAGTATTGTTGTATTGGCTTGGCTAGAATAACACTGAATCAGGTTTTGTAGAAAACCCAAGAGAGGACAACGCACTCCCCTTCCCAGAAGATTTCATTTGGATCAGGCTCAAAAACCGAGAACCTCGTGGATTTGTTTACATTGAATGGCAAAGTAGGGCCACCGCCACGGGACTGTCTATTCATTAATTTCCAGCAGATTTTGGTCTAAATTACTGTTATGCATTTCATACTGCTCGCTTTCAAAGGACGTCTCGTGCGGCCATAAGAAACGTGATAGCCAGTCTAAGGAAAGAGATTCACTCACTCTAAGGAGTCAAAGCAATTTCAAATGTTCAAGCCTTCAACTTTTTTGAAGTTTAATGTTTTTTATCTGAGAAGTAGGCTGTTTATTATTTATTTGTTTATGTAACAAGGTCCCAGTGTTCCCTGCTGGGGAGATCATTTGTTTTCCGTGCAAGTAGAGAGGGAAAAATCCCCAAGTATAACAAGAGACGAACAGTTAGTGCTGATTTTCATTTGCATAAATTTTCATATATTTTAGTGAAAATAATAGCGGTGCAGAGGAGAGCTCCGCTCAGTTGAGTCAGAGGGAAGAAAATCTTAGGAAGGACCAAACACGGAGGGAGAGAGTCGGTCAGTGATGGACGAACAATGCAGTATTTGAGACATTTTTTCCAGTTATCATGGAATCTTACGGTAAGTGAAAATAAATCAGTATTCGGCGAGATTATAAAACTGTAGCCTATTACAAGGCATACTACCTGAACAATATCTATAGACTTCTAATTCCTACCCCATATATATATATATATATATATATATATATATATATATATATATATATATATATATATAGCCTATGTCTGTGTGGTTGCGAAGTCCTTTTTTTTTCGTGTAAAAATCAATAAGACTGTTTAGCTTTATAAATAGCGAGCAGACGGTTAAGCTGCTGTTTTGTAGTGAATGTCCAGTGGAGAATGTGCAATCAATCAAATTCAAACAGGAGACCCTCGGTGGAATACTCGGTGGAGTCGGGTACAAGTGGATATCAGGTCGTTTACATAAATCGATCTTTTACTTCTGTGCCAAAGTTTGATGAAACTTGGTCAGCAGCACTGACTTGTTTTGGAGCGCGCGATGCTTAACGCGAGACGGCGTGTGAATGAATGCAAAGCAAAGGATTTTAGTTGTTACCGAACGACTGTGAAAGGACAACACAACACACGAGTGTCAACTGAGCAGACACTAGCTGATCGTGACCAATGGCAATGAAAATATGCGAAAATAAATGATCGGCGCAAGGTATGATTATTAAACGAGACTGGAGCAGCTTAAATGATAAACATTTGAGGTGACTAAAATGCGTAGGCAGTTACAAAACTAAATTTAGATCGAATTAGAATTAAATTGTAAAATACCTAAGATTAATATATTAAAATATGTAACAAAACGAAAACCTCTCCCCGCGATATTTCTTGGGTTAACTTTGCGTGCCCTCCCGGTCGAAGATGCCATCTCTCTTTCTCGCAGCCCCACTAAGACCGTTTGTTTCATTCATGGGCAAAGCATTTCTGAAGCCTTCCTCTCGGTTGCTATGGTGAGTGGAATAAAAGAGGGAACACTGGTCGCATTAAGCTATATGTTTGTGCACTGGAGTCGAGATGAAAGAGCCACAGTCAAGCCAAGAACATCTACCATTGCGCCAAACGCACATCTGAAATTCGTATATGTCTATAGAAATACAAGCGTCTACAAAATATGTATACATAAAATAACTGGAATCAGCACAACCATAAAGATTAGATCCCACACTTACACGCTTGACAGTGACGTATGGGGGAGTGTTTTGTCACCAGCAGGTGTCGCGCTTAGTCAGTATGGTAAAAGGGCTAATGGTGAGTAATTGGGCTATTGTCCTTGATTATTGATTTATTCTTATTTTTTTAGGAGAAGCATAGTCTGCTGATACTGTAACCTGATACCTGTTGAAATCATAATGCGAAAAATCACCTCCGTACAATTAATTTATTCACAAGACATTAATTCAAATTATTATTTTTTGCTGAAATAAACAATGTAGACCCTGCTATTAACGATACATGCTTAAAACGATTCAGTGTAGGCTAGTCTTCAAACGGATTTTCACCCTACTTGGTAAGCCCTCCCAATTCTGACTTATAACGTAGACATAAATTGCATGTTTATTTAGTTTACTAAAAGGTTTCGTTAAAGGAAGTTTATAAATAAAACGCAAAACGTTTTAAACAGATAATTTATAATTAGGCTATACTTGGCAGTTAATGTTGTTGTGTAATAATGCTGATATAACGACAGTAACCTATTTAAATATTCAAAAACTTATCATTATGACTTTACAGGTTAAAGGAAAATTGTATTCAACAAAAAAATAAAACAAAATTAATTTTCTAACTGAAACATCATTATACAAAAAAAGTGCGCGCATGTTTGATCACCCAGTTAAATATTTGAATAATTCGGGGATTTTAACATCACGAAAAAATAAAACACAGAATACAATATAATTGAATTGAATAAAATTAATGAGAATTGTGAATATTAAAAGAGAAATTATTTCACAGAAAAAAAAAATGTATCATGATGAAATGAAATATCTGCTCGTTTTGAAGAAAGACAGTAATAGCCTATATTGAATTTATGTAACAGACACATACTGCTGAATTGTCATTAATTAGAAAAACAAACATTCAAAGCGCTAAGCTCATGTCTGACAGCGTGAAATTGTAGGCCAGAGCTCTGGCTTCTTCCCAAAAAAAAAAGGGGGAAAAAAGCGATGTGCCTTATTTTCTCTTAATTCTGGAAGATAAAATGTCATAACTAAAATGGTACATGTGTATTATGTTATTACTAAAATAAGAAATAAAACATTATAGACTAATTATAGGCTAATTATTATTTTATAATCATATATTGATTTTATTTTTAAACGTCTTTTTTATTTCATTTCATTCGTTTAACTGCTGTCATGAAAGTATCACTTTCTTTATCGAAAGGAAAAGAAGGGATTGGGCATATGTCACTATAGCTGTAATCCTCCAATGCAGACCGTTTTGGGCTTTCAGTTGGCAAATTTTAATATACAGTTTGAAATGCGAAATAATTTGAAAACAATCTACAGTTATTGTGAATAATTATAATAATCGAAATAACAACAAAACACAGTATTGCATTTATGTATTTTTCTTTCCACCAAAAAAAAAAAAAATGGAATAAAACTATATATAAGATCAATCTAAAATCTTTAGTGATAGAGAGGAGAGGAGACTAATCGACTGGCCGATGTAATTTCATAATTTGTGACTAGGAATGACATTATTTTATATCCTTGTTCTATACATGAAAGCCCATAGAGTGCGTCACGTCGTTCCGCCTTGTTTATTCCACTGCTCCCCAGTGCATCATTTCCCGTAGCACCGGCCCAGGAGGCGCGCAGCTCATGACCGAAATGGCGAAAAATGTTTCAGAGCTCTGTGTCTTACACGAAGATTATCCGAGCTTCATTATTCGGAAACATTCCAGCCAGCCCCTTATTGATTGTGCTCTCTCCCATTGGAAATCAATGCAAATATCATAATGTGCTTTAAATGATATGTGGATGCAACATTATATATATGTAGAATAAACACACACATACACACACGTAAATAAACTCAACTCATTAAAATACAAAATAATCACTAGTAAATACATAAATCACATCAGACATGTTATCCCCTTAGAAATCAGTCAGGACCCCAGCTTCAAATTTCATCCATCTCAAGATATGTGTGATGTGACACGCAGCTGTCTGTTTCGTGAGATGGATGCTAGTTTTCGCTCTCTGTGTGTATGTGTGTGTGTGTGTAACTGACAGTTCCCTCTTAACTGTCCCATGTGGACTAACAATATCTCCTGGACATCCTATAACAGACACTGCACTGATTACTGCTGCAGGCCACAGCAATAATCTAACTCCTACTGTCCCATTACGGGTCAGGGGCACTTTCATGAAACACTTGCTTATATATACATGCTAGGATTATCTGATATTCCATCGTAATTATACATCAACATATTAATCCGATGAAAAAGTTGCACGAGCTCTGTGACGTGCCCTCTACCATTTAAAATGTATCCATTGTGTGCGGACTGAAGTGGTGCCCTGCGTGTTTTTGTTTGTCAAACAGCACCGTTCCCTGAGGAGTGCGGTTTGTGGTACCTCCCTGCTCAGGATTACATTAATCAAAGCATTTATTTCCCCAGAGATGCACAACACAAATCACCCAAAATCCCAATCAAATTGAATAACAGAGGAACCACGCATTGGAAGTGACCTCTCTTCTTTTTTCTGTTGCTTGTTTTGTGTGAAAACAGGTCTCCTGATATTTCAGCTTCAATCACAAAAGCAAAAGTGTCTGTCTTTGCGATACAGAGGAGTTTCGATAGTTGAGGGTGTTATGATGGCTGTGAGAACCACAGCACATGGAAATCTTATATCAGAGTATATCTACGGATTTAAGGATTTGCTGTTGGTTGCAGAAAGAGCAGTCTGTTAGGTTAAACAAACCCACTGCTTGAGAACTGTCTCGCCCCTTAGTATTAAAAAAGAATATAATATGCAGATGAAATGATGTTTTTTCATACTCAAGTTATGCAAAACGACAGGGTGCAAAACTGTCAACACAATAAATCCACGGCAAAGCCGTGCAGCTCAATAAATACTGCTTGCAATACGAGGCCTATTACAGGTATTGCAAATAAAATAATACAGCTGTGATTTTCCTCATACGTTGTTTTAATATAACTGGCGTGCGCCGTTTGATATTCATGGTGGAAATGGGAAGAAAATGTGAGGCTGTTTATGGCAGTGCAGCACGTCGAACCACAAATTTAGCTCTGCTCCTTTCAGCCCGATCAGGGATAAATGATGGAGCCTGTCCTGGAGAGGGTTACCAGACGGGAACGTTAACTCTGCTGAAGAGGTGATGGAAACAGCAGCATTTTGCTGTAGATACTTTTGTTTCTGAAGTATACAAGTCATAGTAGCCTATATAAGCCGCAGTTTTAAAAGCTGGTATAAAAAGCGCCTTTGTGTCTCTATTTTGAGCTGTAAAATCTGTGGCGCAAGTGGATGTACGACTGACAAATGACAGTGTAAACGTGTTAGCAACTACATAAAATCTTCTGTTTTTATATGTGTGGGCACACTTGGTTGTCAGAAAATCATTTGTGTGTGTCATCTTAATTACGTTCCCACCCACAGCAGGAAAAATGGGTTTACATACATCTGCATCCTTATTTTTGCATCCTATATGTTCTCCCAAACCTCCGGGCCTTTCCTCACTCTCTGTCTCAACCATTTCTACCTCTCTTTGTCTCCTCCTCTAATTCTCTCCCTCTTGGTCCACTCACGCATACATCCCGCAGGGTCAAAAAAGCAACGTTCACCAGCTTGCTAGAAGTGGCTTGACCTTCTGCCAAACTGCCTACCACACATTACTCATTACTCAGGCCGGGCACACGGACAGCCCCACAGCTAAAATGCTGCCCTTAACTCAGGCAACATGCAATGTATCATTCTAAACTCCTCCAGTTTGCTCTCACTCACTTTTATTAGAATGTGCTTGCTAAGGGTGCACTGCACTGCTTAGAGGCTGAATAATGGCTAAGCTAAGGAAACATATGTGTCTCATGTGGAAGGTGGAAAGGTCAATGAGTCTAATTTCTGGTATGCACGATAATGCCTATACAGTGCACTCGCAGTGGGTGATAGAGCTGGATATTTCTATCTAAACCTCATGTTATACATGCGAACGAGCCTGCTATTGCGTACGCTGAAGAAATTCTGAAGTATAATAATTTATAATGGTGGACATATAGCCATGCGAGAGGACATACAGTAAACCACGTGTGTTATCTATCTATCTATCTATCTATCTATCTATCTATCTATCTATCTATCTATCTATCTATCTATCTATCTATCTATCTATCTATCTATCTATCTATCTATCTTTGGCTAGACTACACAGAAAAGTACATTTCCTCTCAATTCAAGGATCAGTCACTGCCCTCAATAAATAAGTTGAAAAGGATGTGATCAGAAATCAACACAAACTTTAGTAGCGAAGATGGTGAACATCTGGACACCTGGAGAAAAAAAAGATGCCTGGAGACAAAATGTGTATTACGTGCCATAGAAGGAATGTTCAAGATGCAGTTCTAAAGGATTCTAATGTTATGTTATTTCTCTTGTAGAAGAGGAGCTTCGACTCTCCAACCTTCCCTCCCTTCTCGGGAATGGGGCCTTTTTCCACGTTGGACCCAGACTCAATCTGCTGCAGAGGGACAGAGTGGACACGCTGTGAGCGCGCGCATACACACACACACACACACACACACACACACACACACACACACACACACACACACACACACACACACACACACACACACACACACACACACACACACACACACACACACACACACACACACACACACACACACAGAGATCTCATTGCTTCCGTTTTCAGCATACACTGCTGCTGGAGCTGTTAGCCTGCCGGCTATTTTTCTTTGAGAGACTATAAAAATATGCAAATGCTGTTGTTAAAGAGAACAGTCAAGGTTTTTTTTCCCTGTTTGCGCCCTTGTGAGTCTGCAGAGCAAAAGGCGGAAGGATTTCACTTTTGTCCCTCACTTTGTTTATAGAAAGGCAGAAAGAATTAAAGGAGTGCAACAGTGACAGACACACCATAAACATGTTCAAAATGACCACATAGATAGGCAAATAAATATATATATAATATATATCCTGCTTTACTCATTCCAGTTATATGTAGCTGCAGAGAGAGAGTGAATTTAAAATGCTCTCCTTCATTATCTCTAGGCCTACCTCTCATCATGGCGGACAGGCCTTAAACGCAGAGCATCAACCGCTTTAAGAGTGCAGAAAAAGTACAGGGCGAATTTGTAAACCCCTCACGGTGCAGCAAACACTTTTTGAAGTGATTATGAAGACAGTTCAGATCAAAGGCTTTGACAACTCTGAGTGCCCGCCAAGACTGAGCCCCTGTAATCGCACAGAGCCCTCCGTACAACACAGCTCACACCCCTCAAGCACCCGGCAGAACGCAACGCCACACTCACGCATAAACAGATTATCAGGGGACAGAAAACGGCTGGAAAGTAAATATGGGATTAGAGTTTTCAGACTTAACCACACCGATATAACCGAGGAGATTAGCGAAAAATGTACAGGTAGATATTAATTATCGGCATCAGGGAGATGAAGGAAAAAATAGCGAATTAAAAACTCCTTGCAATATGTTTTAAAAAGCAGATAGCCATATAATAATATTATATTTAATATTTTTAATTGTATTCAACATGTGAAATGTATTACATTAACTAAATCCTTTACAAAGAAACCATAAGAAGCAGGGGGAAAAGAAAGGATGCGAAGAAGAGCGAGCAGAAAGTGCTTTGTTGAAGTCAATATATATATATTTTTATATAATTATGTGCTCTGCTGTGCATAACTGCTAGACAGCATTGTAACAAATGTCCATCATTGGCTCCATTAGCCCTGAAGACAGACGGCCATTTACATTTAGCTCAGTGTTTTGCTAACACTATAAGAAAACACAATAGCTCAGAACAAAACAACAACAGTATTATTAGTCATTTTATTATGTAAGTATCCAAGTTATACCATAGAATTTAAAAAATATATTTTGTCATGCACATATGCACACACTGTTAGCATGTCAACATGTGTAAATAGCCTATGTTAACAGGCTGCCATCTTGAACCTGTTCTCCACCCATTCCTTTCATGTTGTATGGTCATTTAATTGAAAGTTTTGCTTTTGTCAGTGTATTTACTTCTTTGTGGTACCGCACTGGTGCTGATGTGAAACAATAAAGTGTGTGTGACAGCAAGTCCCCTCTCTGCCTCCTGTTTACGGTGCCACTCAGAGCCTCTCTCAGACTAACCGCTTGGTACAGTCTTCTCTGGATCACTTCCAGAACCCTTGGGTTCCGAGTGGCCCAGTCTCTGAAGAGCAGCCAACAAACGGGCCTTTCAGTGTGGACAGCAGATGGGGCGGGCCAGCCAGCCACTCGGAGGAACTTCTTGTGTCGCCAGACACAGAGAATGAATCCGCTTTTATCTGCCAGCCCAGTGGACTACAATGAGCCTTCCTGTGCACTTAACCATGAGACAGCACACACACACACATACTGAGAATGATGCCAGACAGGTACTGAGCATTGCCATTCCCTAACCATGGAAGGACAAATCCGAATCTCTGGGTTTGGCTACAAACACAAAGTCTGTTTCTTCAATCATTCTCTGGGTGGAATAGACAAAATTCTGATAGGCTACAAGAGAATTAAGCTAAAAAATAAATTTCTGAAGAATGATCAAAATCAACATTATTTAGGCATTATGATGATCAAAGACAGTGACAGTGCCAAGCTATACATGTGTTTGAAGACTGTTTTTAATCAAAATTACATGCTAACATTTCTTAATTCCTTTCATATCTCGCATAGGGGAGTTAAAAATCTAAGCATATTGACCCATCTACTTTTTAATATTTTGTCTGCCGTTTATGCCTAATTGTTCCAGACAAGATTTCCAATGTCTTTTTCAACAGTAGCATTAACTCCCACCGACTAGTCTCTCACAGATAATCATCTGAGATCACTGTGCTTGACTGCTCCATACCGCCTCACGCTAAGTGTGTGTGTGGTGTGTGTTTGTTCTTTTGACAGCTTGGTCACAGAGAACTGCAGGCCCTATCGATTGTCTAATCATTAGGAGTGACCAGCTGAGTGGCAACATAGCCGCAAACACTGTTAACTCCAACGTGAAACATCTGACCCCTCTAACGAACAGCCATCGAGTGACCAGACCTTCTCATTGACCCATAATAGTCACTGCAGGCCAGCAGCGTTAAGAAAACTACACCCAGCTGTGAGCTGTTTCATCGACTGCTATGGATCCGCTGGGCTTGTGCAATTGCAGAAAGGGTCTGACATGGATTTTTTATGAGGAAATGTAACTCATATCTGATGGTTTAGCAGATGTCCGTATGCAGAACAGTTGGCAGGTGTGTCTGCCAGTACAATCTCACTGATGATACAGTTTACACTAGTCCGACACCCACTGCTGAAAGTCTGCGAGTGACACTGCTCACCTCCTGTTGCGCTATTAGAAAGCACGGCTTCCAGTTCAGAGCCTCGCACCACCCCAGTATGTGTGTGTGTGAGAAAGAGACAGTGAGAAAGGAGGGGGAGGCAGGGAGAGGGTTGGAGGAGGAGGAGGAGAAAAAGGCCACTGATCAGTGAGTGAATGAAGCGTTTCTCTGGTGAGTCTCTCAGAGGGGAAGCACCCTGCAGAGGACAGTGTGGAAATGAACTCGATGAGGCGGTGAGTGTTTGACCCCATGTCTGTCCTCACACCACCCTCACCACTCTCATGGCTGACTGACACGGCTACATCCTGCCCGCAACGAGTCACTTCCCGTCTGTCATTACCTCGCCTTCAACAATAGTATGTCTGACTATAAATGGCCGACGAATTCTGCGTTTGAAGTGTCATATTACGATTTTGCCAGTTTTGTTTTCTTTCCTTCAGGTTTCATCCGTAGTTTCCTAAAGAATATGGGTCTGATACATGCTAACGAACACCATATGAGTCTAGCAGCGTGAGAAATATCTGAAAGCCGGCTGCTCGAGAGTTGAGCTCCAGGGAAAGGATCCTTGTGGGGCAGCTGAAGGAATGGGGGAATGGGGGGGGGGATGGGGAGAGCGGAAGCAGATTGCAGGAGAAGGCGGTGGCTTTGAAGGTTGTAGGTAGCAGGTTTTTCCCTGCACCACTGCTGGAGACTCGAGCACAGGCCCCCACCGGCACAGGTGGTACTGCTCATTTCAATTTAGCTCAAATCTACACTTGAAATAGTGCGGCTGTCATAAGCAATCTGCAGCCCGGGACGAGGACAGCCTTGGTCGAGGAGTGGTGGGGGGAAGATGGGGGTGTCAGAGCAGACTACGTTGAGTTCTGAAGAAGAGGCTTCTGCCATATGCCCTCTCAACAACCTCTTCCCCCTCCTTCGCTGTTCTTTTACTCTCCCAAGCACATGTTCACCGCAGGTCCACTCATCCAGAACATCACAAAGGGAGGTCAAAGCAGTCAACAAGTTATTTACTGCAGGGGAGCCGCTATGCCTCACACACCCCATCTGCTTTCAACGATGAGTCCGAATCCCCCATTATGTAACGCGATAATTTTTTTCCTTTTTATTATGACAAAGGTCTGATGTGCATGCATAACTTTTCTGTGCTTATGCCTTTTGTACCAAATGGGCATGGGCATCAGGAGAGCCACTGGTCAATGTCTTCTGTGCTTAAGGTCTCATCCACTTTAAACATTCATATTAGAACCAAGTGCTGAGTTTCAGTTAATTTAACCACAGATGCTCAAGATGGGAAACACAGCAAGCACAACTTAAGCTGATCTGACAGTTATTCTGAGACACTGAACAGTTCTTGTGGGATCAGTTTTCTTTCCTAATTAGATTTTTTTTTAATTGAACATTTTCAATTAATTTACATGTAGACGCTTTTATCCTATGCAACTTGCATTGCATTCAAAATATACATTCTACCAGTTATGCATTCCCTGAGCATTGAACCCATGACTATGGCTGTTTGAGCTACAGGAACGCCTGTCTAATTTCTGGTAATTTAATTAAACAATGTTTCCAAACATGCCTGATTCACAATAAACTTTGATTGTCACAAAAATGTAAAAGTAAAAAACTGTTATATTGCGATCCATCTCAGTGTCCAACTCAACCTACAGCCTTCTTCTTTGAAAGCTGAGAGAGTCTTCAAACATTGGAGATGTGTCTACAGACAGCACAGAGGATGGGCAGATCAGAGCAAGCTTTGCAATCCTAGTAGTGTTTCCTCGTCAGAAAGCATGCGTTTTTAAGCAGTGTTGTTTTAGCCTGGGGCTACAGCCCACTGGATCATGTTGAGCTCTTTCAGGGGAGGAAGAGAAAACATGGCAGGCCTCGATGAATGCAAATGTACCTTGTGTATCTCACAGACATCTTGATGGGGCTTGGAAGCACAGTTGCCCCTTTAGGAGCGGGTGTCTGATGTGGGAACCTCTAAATAATATACAAGCCCGGACATAAAGTGTTACTTTTACTCTCGGTTGAGGGAAAATATAATCGAAGAGCATTTAAAAGAACCTAGATGATGTTTTCCCTCACCTTTAAATTGAAAATTTAATCATGGTAATTTATTCATTAATTTATGAACTTAACCTGAACTTAGGTGCACATTTTCCTATTCAGAGGTTCCAAAAGAACATTGGCATCTGCACAGTCAGCACTCGAGGAACGAGGCATGGCGCGGCATACCATGACTATGGAGGATTACAACCAAGTTGCCCGCTTTGGACTGTGTGCCTTTGCCATGAGCTGCCAACCTGGCCAGCTCTTTCACGGCACGGCAGAGGCTCTCCAGGAGGTGGTATTCTCTCTGGACAAACATGTGTTTCTGTGGCTGGTACCCTGCCCAATACCACGCAGACCGTGCCAGGGATCATGCGTCTGTGCACTGATAGGGCCTCAGTGAGGCTGCGGGAATGCTGGGAGATTGTCTATCTTTTATCCCCGGGCTTCAAATGAAGCTGAAATTGAGTTTTTAGTCGGTTTCTCTCTCTTGCTTGCATGACTCTCGAGCAATGGCTCCTTGCCTGCAGCATCAGCAGGGAGTCCTTTCAAAGACTCCAACACTGCAAATGCAAGAACGCATGTATGCAAAAAGACACACACACACACACACACACACACACACACACACACACACACACATTCTTTTTAGCTCCTAGACACACAGGAGTCTGCAGGCAGACAACACTCTACGAATAACTTTCATGCACATTTGGGAAAAGAGAAAGTTTACTCCCGAGTTCTCTGAGGGAGATTATGTGTGTGTGCGCACAAGTTAGTGTCTTTATGATTGAAGTCCTCAATAGCCTTCCACATATATGCTTCAACATTAGCGCATATTACAAACAAGACTTAATGGATCACTCACATTTGTCCTAATGAGTAAAGTAAAGTTGGTCTGTAGTTTCACTCGTTAAACTTGTTCATCAAGACCCAGATCATCTGTGCATTCATGCTTCATGACGGTGCTGAAGCTGTAAAGGAGAGCAGGAATAACTGGTGAAGAGCTGAATTGACAGGATTAATGGACGAGGAGCTGAGCAGTGCAATTACACCCTTCAGTGAGGGGCATTTTTCATTTTTGGGTCCTCCTCATCTCTGGCGTTCTCTCCTGTGGGAGAGAGGGTGCAGTCCTAGCGGTTTGTTTGTTTTAATTATTTTTCCATATGCAAATGTGGTTTTATTTAATTGCAACGAAGCAAGCAACGAGCACGGAGAAGAAAGAGGGGAGGACAAACTCATTATTGATTCCTGAGCCATCTTTCTGGAAGCCATCGCCATTACATAGCGTAATCCATCTTTCCCATGCATTAACTTCAGTACAGGCATGGAGAGAAGTGTTAATGCCTCCTCAGAACATCAATCAGACTGGGAGAGAGAGGGGATTAGGAGAACCTCTGAACGAGTTTCTTGTTTTCATTTTATTTATTTTTTTTGGACAGGTAGCACTCAGTAAAATGTGTTTTTATTGCCTGGAAACAAGGACCAAAAGTTGTTGTAATGAGGTGGTAAAAATAAGTCGTGCAGGTTACCAGCAGCCATCTGCCAAACCATCCTCACTTATTCCTAAGGCCTGAAGTAATGTTTTCTGCAGGGTGTTTCCAATAATGTCCTCTTGAGGAGATGAGTGTGATTGCCTTTGCGGATTGTGTTTGCATGCGTGTGTGTGTCATGTGTGTGATTGAAGCTCTTGATGACTCTTTTCAAGTGCACTATACACCCTGCGCTATGCAGAGATGAGACATAAATATTGCTGAATAAAGAGAAGTACGTTATCAAACCCTGCCTTCCCAATGGAGAGCTTAATTACCCATGGCTGTGTTTTGGGAGTGTGTGTGAGCGAGATGGTCAGGTCTTAAACTCAGAGGCCCAGAATGTTTCTTTGCACGTTTACTTGTTTATTGCTCACTGAAGTGGGCGGGGCTAAAGCATTTAATTATATGAGTGACATCTTCTTTTTCAGCCTGTCAGGCCGAGCTTCCCCGTACGGAGACGGACGGATGTCATCTGTCATTCTGAGGCCTCCCTGATGGTTTATTGAAGGTGTTCATGGATGTATGACGTGCTCGTTAATTTCAGGGACTATTAATGAATGGCTTGAGATAAAATGAAGGATAAAAGCGAGAGCCAGGAGTGAAAGAACTGTGGAGAGCAGGAAGCTCAGTTTCAGCATTTCTGAAAAAACCCTCAAAGTCTTTCCTTTAATCCATCCTGACAAGGCGGCTGAGGCTCAATCCACCTCTCTCTCTCTCTTTCTTTCCTTCCTCTTCTGGATCAGTAGGGTCCTGCAGTGGTGGAGCAACAGCATGGGTTCTTAGATCAGTGTTCTGTTCTGAGAGACACAAATACAGAAGGGATAATTACTATGCCACACTGAACAGTAAAAGCAGACCTAATCCTTTGAGTGTTGGAAGCCTGTCGACCACGGCTGCACAGGAGAGATTGTACGTAGTGTTTGCCATGACAATGTTTGTGTGTGTTTTCGTTTTTGTGAAGTTCTCTTAAAGTAATATTTTACCCCAAAATGAACAACTTCATGTTATCATTTACTCACCCTCAAGTCATTCTAACAATGTAGTCATTTCTTTCTTGCATGAATCACAAAAGATGATGTTAGGCACAATGTCCAAGTTGCTGTTTTCCATTGAGGGCAAATAGATGGTGAGTTCTAAAAAAAAGCACCATGAAGGTAGTCCATATGAAGTGTGTGCTGTCTTATGAATATAACGATATATACGATCGATTTGTGCGAGGAACAACTTTAAGTTCTTAAATTAGGCAATAATATAAAATGTTCTGTAGAAACAAAAACTCATTGGGGTCACTTGTATTCAGATCTCGTTCATGTGAAACACACAAAAACAACAACGGTGTTTGTCATTGATGACGTCAAACCTGGTGTGCTATATCTAAAAGGAGCCATTCTAGAATTTCATATAAAGGATGAAGAAGTTTATCAGTAAACAAGAGGTTTATTTTTTGTCTGTTTCTCACACGAAGCTGTCATATATATTATGAACCATTCAGAACAGTTTTCTGGTGCTTTATTTTTTTGTCTTTTTTTTGGATCTCGGCAGTATAAATCACTGTCCACTTTCTTTATATGAAAACAGCAGCCTTGTCAGAGCTACATAACAATGTTAGGTTGAACTATTCCTTTAAGCAATTCTTTCCTGTTTATCAACTGCTTATAGTTTATAAAGACAGATAACAGTGACTGGAAACCTTCCAAATGAAATGATTATGTTTAATTGCACTGGTAGTACTTGCACTGATACTGCAGGAATCTTGCAGCAGTGTTTGTGTGTGTGTTCCTCGCTGGCAAAGCTCTGGGAGAATTACATCAGTCAGAGAGCATTGCCTACTGAGCACCAGGCTGGATGCAGAACGTGTTTCCCTGGAATCCCAGACCGATTGGACATGCACAGAGGATGTAAATAGCCTGGCAGTGCTTGGGGCATTCAGCATCGCCAAACAGGCCTTCTACTAACCAGGGAGACACCTGCGAGGGATCCCCCACTGTGGGCTTCATTTAGGGAAAGTCTCCCCTGGCTACACCTGGATATCTCACTCAGGCCCAACTGTGGTGGAATATGGCTGCCAGTCATGCAGATGAAAGGTCTACCGTGACCATGCCGAAACTGGCTTTTACATGGTGGGTATGCTGTGCAAACAGCGCCAAGCGTGGGGTGATAATCTGCTCTAATACCACACACCTGGACTGATATATCACCTCTGGAAGTCCATAGCATTGCATTACGTACACAACTCTGCCCTCTGGAAGTCTATAGCATTGCAATACGTACACAACTCTGCCCTACAAAAACCAACACTCGCGGGGAGGGGGGAATCAATCCTTTTGACTTCTGACTCTGATCTGATCCAGGAAAAGGGGGTTATACGAAGCATTCTGTTTGACATCTGGATGCCTGCCAGTGCTAATGCAAAACATCCATTTCTAAAATAATAAGAAAGCATTGCAAGATCAGAAACAACTACCTTTTACACTCCGTCGTCAACTTTTAAAAAGGATGTTTTGATCGACAGCTACCCTAGTTTCACACTCGCAGCGGAGGTAAATTGTGTGATCTCTGCGACGACTGATGGACACTGAGCCGGGCTGAGAGACGGAGAGCACCACAGTGGCATGTGGAGGTCGAATCCAGCATATGCCAGCCAGTCAGCCTGTCCTCCCCACTGCCGAGTGATGAGAGCAGGGAGCGGAGAGCCGCCCTGCCCCTGACGAGCTGCCAGCTGGCTGGGGAAGAGAACACAGTGGACTGACACTCTACTAGGGGGTAACCTGCCAGGAGGAAGGGGAAGACAGCTGCGTGTATGACTGGTGTGTGGGTGTGGTCAGCAAGTGTGCATGTGTGTGCGTACATGGAGGGATACAGGCGCAGCTCAGGGCGCGGCTGGTCTCCTGCAGGGGTCCAGATGGACGCAGGGAGGGGGGTAAACTTGATTCAAGGGTTTTTGGAGAGAGTGACAAGAGTGACAAAATTTCTCTGGAGCTCAAACTGTGCTGCCAGCATGTTCTCTCCTGGCCCGCCTTCTGCCCCCCACTGTCACCTGTTAACCCCCCACCCCTTTGCCCTACTCAGGGATTGGCTTTGAGACCGGGCACACGCACGCACGCACACACACACACACACACACACACACACACACACACACACACACACACACACACACACACACACACAGACACAGACACACACAGACACAGACACACACACACACACACACTTGGAATAGGCATGACAACATGGTATGGTTTTAAAGTCTTTCTTTCAGTGTGAACAAGCCAACTGAAACTGGGCTGTCACCTGTCACAGTTATCTCTTAAAATGAATCAAAAGCGGAAGCACCAAAAATGTCTTTTATGATAATTAATTAATAATTTGCTCAAATTTAGCATTCTCATTAGTTTTTTTAAAACTAATTCTGGGTGATTTCAGGACATACCTATTTCTTTAAAACAAGGGGCATTAATGTTCTGAAAAAGGAAGAACACAAAATAAAATATATCAGCTTTGCTCATGACATGAATATTAATTACGTGACCTTACATTTGCATAGAAAATGATTTGTTTGGTAAGGCACTAGCTATAGTAAAATTACCAGTTGAATATTTGCTCAGCTGGTTTAGACTTAGCTATTTTTTTTCCCTATGCGATACAACCAAGCATTTTTTTTTTAAATGTACTTAATGTTTTAATGTTTTCCCCCCTGTATGTTGGTTGGACCACTACTTGATTTGTTGAAAAGCTTTTCAAATATTAACCATCTAGTGTTGTCCGGCCACTTTAGTTCGAATGTTTTTTTACGTAAATTTTTTATTTTTTTTACTTTATCGGAATGGTAAGAAACTTAGTGACTTTTGTGGCAGTTGCTATGCGACCAAAAAAAACAAACAAAAAAAACATATATATATCATGGACTTGATTCTAAAAAGCTAAATAGTTGTTCAATTTTGGGGGGATACAATCTGTAAATACAGCAAAAAAGCATAAAGTAATATAAAATTCTCTCAAAATATATTATTATTGAACAAACATATATTAGGCCTACATTGATTTTACTGAAAATAAAAATGTTACATTTCAGGCATTCGGTCACTTCTGACCGGGAACAACAGCAGTGTGACTCCCAAATGAATAATACCAGTGGGTAATAAGCAATAAAGCAGTTTTGTTCAAACATTATTTTCTAAGAAATAATAATAAAATAATTGTAAGTATTGTTTTAATGAGACTTTTTCTTCAATATATCATAACACTTGTATCACCCTGACCGTTTGCTCCTTATAAAAATACCAAAATGAATTTTAATAGCTTACAGAAATTAGCGTGCTCATCATGGAAGAGGTATGCATGATATTTAAAAAAAAATAAAAAAAAATAATAATAATGTTTTTAATTGTTTGATGTTTGTTGAACCACCAAGTTGTTTATGTGGGAGTATGACTGTACAACTGTATCTATCAATCCATAAAAAAAACAACTATTTTAAATAAAAATAAAAATGTATATTCACTCCATATGATACATTAGGTATTCATGTGTAAATTTTATTGTAAAAACATGGGACAAACCACTGTGCCCAAACATAAAAAGATAAAAAGGTTTTATATTTTAAACAACCACTGTCTTGTTTCTTAAGTCTCTTCTAAATACTCTCTCCTGTTTCCCCCTCCTAATTCTATCATTCTTACACTCTCTATAATAAGACTCTTTTGTGTCCTTGATCAGTGTGACCTACAGTGCTTTCTGTGGGAATATTCTCTGTCTTTTATGAAATTATCCTGGATACAGAGTGGGAACGCTGTGGCTGTCTGGTCCACCCTGCGGGCCGGTAGATCCGTTGGACCTGGTCCCATGGTGAGGGTGCAGAGAAGATCAGTCGTCCCCTCACACACACTGTCCTTCAGAAACATCTCCATGGGGGCATCATTAATCTGGACCTCATAGACACACAGAGGAACTATTTGGCTTGAAGAGACTGCAATTTATAAGTTAGGGTGGCATACCATATATACATGCTATTTTGAAGCAAAGGTGAACATTTTCTTTGCTCTTTCTCATCCATACCTCTATTTTCCCATTTCTCTCTCCTACTCTCCGTATCTCTGGTCTTACACTTTTCATATCTCCTCCAAATAGTCTCTTGACCCTACAGCCATCTTCATTTCATTTACACCCGTGACACACACACACACACACACACACACACACACACACACACACACACACACACACACACACACACACACACACACACACACACACACACACGTCACATTTACATTTACATTTCAAACTGGCACTGTGTCTGCCACACATTCATTATTTACCAGCCCCTGGCCACGGTGGAGAGTGCCTGATCTCTCGCTCTCTCCATCTCTCTCTGTTTCTGTCTCCCTGTGACTCCTACCCTCTTCTCTCCCATCTCCACTTCCCGTTTTACATCGTGGATGGCGAAAGTTATGAGTACAAGGTAATTATGGCTCTCAGCATGGCCAAATCATTCCAATCACTCTCATTAACTTGGAGGGGAAAAAAACAGAGAGGAACGTTTACGGATACGGACACAACTGGAATAAGAACTGGAACTATAATAGGCCTAATAAACTCACATTTTTAAAGATGGAAAAGTAATTGATTTGTTTTCTATTATCACAATAACACAATTAAATTAACAGATGAGGGAATTTTAAATAATGTATTACCAGTTTTGCCATTTTGCCTCTCTGCTATACACCAACATCTAAATAAATAAACAAATAAATAAAATTGTATTAAGAGATAATACAGAGTTGTTTCTTCATTCTTTCTCTAATCAAAACATGTTTCCTTGGGAATATTTTTTAACTAATAAAGGTTGTCCTTAATTTCATTGTCTATCATGTAAGATCCCTTTTCATAAATACCATTTTGTAATTTTCCTTTGACAATGGCCAGTTTGACATAATCTTTCAGGAAATCCTTTTTTTTTTTTAAATCATGAAAACGACAACACTAACATCAGTACATAATGGAATGGGATTTGATGAATTCTGTGATGTTTTGTGGTAATACTTGTTTGTCTCACTTTAAACATGCCACCCTCTTAGATACATGTACAGAAATTGGAATGAAGTTGACACTCATGTAAGCTAAATTTCAATTCCTTGTTGATTTAATGGCTACCTTAAGCTCTTTATTTCGTAGGCAAAAAAAATAAAAATAAAAAAAAACATTGAAATGTTTCATTTCTGCATTACAGTAATCACCCAGCCACCTTGATATGAAGCTATAAGTGTGAAGTCTGGATAAATAAAAAAAGAGTATGATATAGACAGAGATAGTGTGGTGGGCAGCTGTCTGTTTATACTGTCACTGGGTTTGTGTTAGAATGTAGGAGTGACGAACATCTAAATTTCACATTTTGATGAGGCCAAGACACTGTGTGTTTGTAGTGATGTTAATTTGTCAGCTATTTACAGTACAAAATGTTCTTGAATGTGACAAAGGTGACATCAAACTCAGTAAGATCCAATACTAATGCTATAAAAATAAATAAATAAATTAAATTAAATAAAAACTTGTGGGACTATCTAAATATGAATGGTGGATCATTGGAGTACATCTTCAGGGATAATATGGATACCCATTTTTTTTTTTTCATATACCCAGATATATTCATATGACTCATTAATAGAGCAAATAGAAGCACAGACAAGGGAGCATTTTGTCTGAACTCCATTAGAATATTACCTCACCTCCTTAAACTCCTTCAAATTATATTTAAATAGCTTCTCTGTAAACCCTAAAATGTTGAATATACTAAAAATAAAGATAACAACTATAAAGTACTTATTGTGTCTCTTAAAATGTGTTGTCAAGTTTGCTAACGTGTAACGTGTTCCCTAAAATCTAAGTGAACTCAACCATTTATGTTAACTAGTTGTAAGAACCTGTAACTCTGCTTTGCAATTAAAATGTTTTTCTACTAACCAATTTTAAGTGTATTTGTTCCAAATTTTTAAAACAATCATAAAGTATAAAAAGATTATAAAAATAGAAATTAAAGGCAGAAGTGTTATGCACCTTCATTTGGCAAAAGAAATGGAATGCTTTGAAAACGGTCCAAGATCACCAAAGGGAAAACAAATCACACGAAGCAACTATTTACAACAAAACAGCATCAATAATTCAAAAAAGCTAAAACATCTATGAAATCTAACTGTTTAAATGCCTCCATAAATTCCTATGTTTTGACCAAGCATGCAATTAAATTCAAGCACAAGGGAATTTTCAAGCCAAAGAAGTTCAATTAATGCAATTATGAATCCAAACACTGACATTCCAAGTAATGGTTAATAAGTACTTGGTCCTTTTTATTTTACGTATACACACACACACACACACACACACACACACACACACATATATATATATATATATATATATATATATATATATATATGCTAAATTTACAATGTTAATAACAATGGAAACACATCAAAGTCTGTGAAAGGGTCATTGCCTGATACATCACAAGATATGACATGTTCGTGTCATTGAAACTTGTCTTAAACATTTTATAAATGTTTTTCAAAACCATATGAAACCAACATATACAAAGAGTACATTTCTAAGAACTTGAACAATGTGATTTGACACTAGACTTTTCCCCTTTTCTTTATTATGGACAGTGTATCATTGATTCATTTGCCAGGTGGAATGTTTACAGCACAAATTCAAACTCTAACTCCTTCAGAAGAACTATCTCAAAGATCCTGAACCCTCCAATATAATTTCAAATCACTGCAGTGGCACTGAAACCGTGAATTTGATGTTTAATTTTATTTATATCTGCCAACTCATTGCATTTAAACAGCATCAGCTGTGCCTCTGCTCCAAGCAGTTTATGATGTACAAACAATCTTCAACATACCACCTCCTTCTTCGACACACACACGCACACACACACACAATCACATGAGGTGTAAATGAACAGAATAGAGACAGATAGCTGTAGGCTGCAAGCAGGCGGGATTGGTTTGACCTGCTGACATGCTGCGTGCAGGTATTGGCGGCTCTGTGTGGGCCGAGCACTTATCCCCTCTTTCCACTGTCAGGAGAGCCCACACGGGCCTCACCGCTGACCTGCAGCTGCATGAGCACCGTCTGTTTCATCCAGGTGCACTATGTATGGCCGCATATATATTCGTGTAAACAAACACACACATTTACACCCGCTCACACACGTACAACATCGCAAATGCACACACGCAAGAATCAGTTTTGAACGCAGGTGGCGAGTGAACCCACAACTGTATCACTGCCAAGATATGATCAGGTATCCAGCATATGTGCGTATGGTCCACATATGTTTGCTCAGATTTGCTATTTAATAGAAGCCCTGCGTGACTCAGGGACAGAACAGCTTTCCTCCAAAAATGCCCTTTGACTACAGGGAAAAGAGTTAAGTATACCTAATACAATGCACATGTGAGACTGAAATGATTCTTTTGTAAATTGCTTAAGAAAAGAGATCGAGATAGGAAAAAAAACATGGCATGCAGGACTATAGAGAACAATCTGGGGTGCGTTTGTCGTACAGTTACGTAACTCGTTGTACATCGCTGGAGGAACTAACCTCCATGAAAATGAACAAAAGAAAACCATTCATTATGCAGTATGTAATTGGTGCACACTTTACTAACATTTGAGTTTATTCAATCAGCAGTTTTCTCCACAACATAATCTCTCTGAGATGCTGCTGTAACGAACATGGCGCCTGATTACTACAGTATTTTGTTCCCTGACATTTCGCTTTATTTGATGTTTGATTCATTGCGGGTTCCCTCTTACGTCATACTTCCCTTATTGTTCCCAAGAGTTCCCAGAATATATTTCAGTCCACGTCATACTAGCAAGAAACAACGCTTCTAGCCACCGGTCGAGAGCTTTAGTTCCAAAAAACCAAAGTTTACAATGCTGTTTGCGAATGTTCATTTGAAGTATGTGTAGTAAGGTTTAAGGCTCAACAAAAGCGAAAGTAAAGCGGCAGCCCCTCCCGGAGGACTGCTGCACAAACATAAAAAGAACACAACGAAAAGTCTAGGCCTGGTCCTCTCTCTTCTTGCACTGTCCTCACTCCTGATGTTATCCTCCCGGAGCACCTCCGTGAGACTCGAAACCTTTGTGGTGCGCAGGTGACGCTCATTAGCACTCGCGCCATCGGCCTCACTCCATTCCCACAGGTCTATGCCCCACCCTGCTTGCCACACTATGGTTTCAGAAAACACAGAATCGCTGAACTGTGTTGGTTACATCGGAATTTGAGACCATAGTTAGCTACTGCTTTTGGGAAACGCACCCAAGGTGGGGAAAAATACATGTGTTTAACACTCACAAAGCCGTAGTTCCAACTACGCAAGTTTGCGATGCTGTTTACAAATGTTCATATGAACTATGGAAGACACTGACATTGTTAGGCTGCATAAACTAGGTCACCTGGAACCAGAAACACTTCCTATAACACCCGATATACTCGTTAACATCATGCTAATGATGCATCTACGCTAATGTTAGTCTTTCTGTTTATTCTGAGGTTTACTGTATTTAGCCGGATCAGGCCGTATCCAGATCAGATGTTGGACCTGCGCCTACAGGGGACCACAATACATGGTGTAGTCAGCCGGATCCAGGCCGTATCCAGGCCGTATCCAGATCAGATGGTGGACCTGCGACTAGACAAAACCACAATGCATGGTGTAGTCCAGGCCCCAGATCCACAGCTGGATCCAGGCCGTATCCAGATCAGATAACGGACCTGTGGTCGTGTCTGCACCTAGACACGACCACAAGGCATCCCTGAAGTGTCAGCAGAGATTGTGTCAACTAGGCCTCATCGACACTTAATATTCAACAATATTATTGATCTGCCTGCATTGACACCATTATATGAGAACTGAACTGAGCTGGATGATGACATCACTGTTTTCTCCAGAGCGTCTATATCATCACTGAACTTACTTAAGCTGGACTATGACGCTCTTTTCTTCTAGATCTGCTGTGCAGCAGAAACAAACTTTGTTGCCTTATTTTCCTGTTATCTCTGTAAAGCTACTTTGAAACAATCTGTATTGTAAAAAGCGCTGTATAAATAAAGGTGACTTGACTTGACACAGAATCGTTGAACATCAGAAATTGTGACCATAGTTGACTAACAATGCTTTTGGGAAACGCACCCCAGGTGGGGAAAGATACATCTGTTTGACACTCACAAAGATCCTACTGTATATGAAGCTTTTATATGGCACACAATGAGACAAATACATCTCCCTGCTATCACCTGGACCTCCTCAGGTGTCAGCTAACAGATTTCTGTCCATGTCTGGCAGGAGAGGACAGGAGAGATGGGGTGGGGGTAGAGAATGTGCAACATTTCACGCTCTTAACTGGGCTGAGCTCTCAAATAGTTAAAGCAGTGGAAAAAACATATGATGTGAAAACAACACCTGTTATTGGTGCGAGAGCGAGTTGAGCGCCAAGTTCCTGTTGACTGACAGAAGCTGCCAGAGCTGGAGAAAAGAAACGTGCTTGATTTCAGTCCTGCTCGCAGCAACCACGTTCCTGAATTTGATCCTCACTAAATCTTTTACTCCTACCAGTCGGTGCTTATGGACTAACCCCCCTAATGGCGTCCAACACAGGTCGTCTGCACGGGGGCTCGTTTAACGGGAAGAGAGAGCGGTAAGCACACCCAGAGGAGGGATAAGGCAGCCAGGCTGGTGCCTGAGACTTGGCCGGGGTCCCTGGCTCTAAGACTGGAGCTAGCTCCTGCAGCAGGTGGCTGCCTACCTGCCTGCAGAAAAAAAGAGACAGAAAACAGGTTCTCACGGCAGGCTCTGGTGGAGCCAGGGTTGCCTGCCAAGGTATTCTGTCAGACTGAGCTGGTTTAGAGAGAGAGAGAGAGAGAGAGAGAGAGAGAGAGAGAGAGAGAGAGAGAGAGAGAGAGAGAGAGAGAGAGAGCATTGAACTGCTTCATTACCACGGCAACAGCCAGATTCAAAAGTGGTGCCTGCCAAGAGGCCCCATTCAACCCACAATATACCACAATTCAGTGAGCACATTACTCCAGAACAGGAAATGCAGATATGTTTTACTTTACTGCTTTCTGATTAAGCTCTAAACAATGTTTTACAGAATCATCTGTAACATGCTGAAACCAAGGTGGCATTATATGGTCTAAGCTCTTCAGAGACTAGTTCCAGCAGTGTGATCTAGTGTGTGAGGTCATGACTGTAACTTTGTGTTGGGCAAGCTGCTTTAAATTGGAAATCCTATATAGTGAGGTTGTTCCGACTAACTATTACTTGAAATCAAGTTACTACGGATGCATGAGTGTTTTTAACACAACTGCTGAGAGAGTGACAGCAAATTTGACATTTTGCTCTATTCTGACCAACATGAGAATGCAATTATATTTGTTGCATTTTAAATGTACCACTATTGAAGTTTACCCAACTATGACGACTTCCACCTCTGAGGACACTGGAAATGCGAAAAGGATCCATAACGTATTTTCCTTACATCTCAAATACACGTGAAAAATAAATAAATGTACAAAATGAATTGGCCACACTTTAGATTAGGTTCCAATTTTCATTATTGACTAACAATTAACTACGAATTTTGCCTCAATAAACTCCTAATTACTGCGTATTAATAGTTAGTAAGGTAGTAGTTAAGTTTAAGTATTGTTAAGGGATGTAGAAAATGGTCATGCAGAATAAGGCATTAACAATATAAGTACTAATAAACAACCAATATCCTAGTAATATGCATGCCAATAAGCAACTAGTTAATAATGAGAATTGGACCCTAACCTAAAGTGTTACTAAATAATTATATTGAAATATAAATTTTATATTAGGGTAAAATGATTTTATTTTATATATGATTATTAATTAACATGAATTATTAATTTATAAATAGAATTCTATAAAGTTTTCAAAATCAAGTTTTTGTTAATTATATGTTTTTGAGTCATACCACAGCTGTGCCGTGTCATAAAAAGGTCAAATTATCTAATTTAAAAGAGTTCTTTGGCACACAGTCATGAGGGTCTGCAGGGCACGTCTTTATTTTGTTGATCCTGGAACAACATTCCTGTCCAAAAATGTTATGCTAACAATATCCCTACCCTAAACCTAACCCTACCCATAAGTTATCCCTAAAATCAGAGGAAAATAATAGGTGACTGACGTAGAAGAACATGAGCCTGTTTGTAAGCCTAAACTTGATATAAACTGTAAACTTGTCCCTCAAATCTGATTGGTTGATTGGAATGTTGTTTCAGGATCAACAAAGATGTTGATCTAGGAACATGTTGCACTTTGTGAAATCAGGTTATGTGTTATTAATATTATACAAGTACTATTCCAAAGGACACCTTTTTAAGAATAACATTTTTCCAAAAATGTGTATCACGTCACCATATACACGTCCCATATTTTTTACCAGAACTGCTGTGTAGTAGCAGCACCAATCGTGTTCTAAGAGCACAGGGGTTTCCAACTCCGATGAATCCTTTTCTCACAGACTGAAGGTTCAAATTCGACCAAAGTGATATACACATACAGATAATCTTATACTAGGTTTTAAGGCATCACGTGCGACCCCCACTCATCCCCGGCATAACTGAGGGGGAGCATAGATGTGTTTGATGATTGTCTTCAATAAAAGAGAGCGAGCGAGTGTGAGAGACAGAGAAAAGAGAGAGAGAGAGAGAGAGAGACACAGCTGTTTCTTCCCAGCAGAGTGCTGGTTTAGGGCTCAATTGTGCATTTTGCAGATAAAGTGACAAAACTACTGGAGGCGGTGTTGTGTGCAGCTGTTGCCACAGCAACCGTGATTTGGAGACCAGGTTCTCCATTACCAGTTCATTTAAGCTTCCTAATTGCATTCCACAGAATCTGGGACCACAACTGCTGCTGAGAGGGAAACATCCTTTTTACTGAGGGAAGAGAAAAAAGGGCAGCGTGACACTGCGAGGCTGGAGTAAAGATATGTTTAATACAAAGCACGCTTAAAATTATGCAAGAATTTCATGTGTGAATGTTCTAAAATAGCGAATGAACATACTCCTCTGATCACGTTCATTCACACTCTTGCAAACATATGTGAAAGTCAACATGGACAACATGGAATGAAACGTTTTCAATGAGAAAAATATGGTGGTTGGGACTTGAAGGAGTCAGGCAGTTAGAGGCAGAACCTGATTTCACCAACTGCAACATGTTCCTGGATCAGCATCTTTGTTGATCCTGGAGCAACATTCCAATCAGCCAATCAGATTTGAGGGACAAGTTTACAGTTTAGTCTTACAACCAGGGTTAAGTGCTTCTACATCAGTGTTATTTCACCTATCATTTCCCTCTGATTTTAGGGATAACTTATGGGATATGGTTAGGATTAAATTCTCGGACAGGAATGTTGTTCCAGGATAAACAAAATATGTTGACCCAGGAACAGGTCTAACTTGGCGAAATCAGGACGTGCCTGTTAGAGAGAAGTAAAAAAAAACAAAAAAACACGCATGTGAGCAAAGGGTGAAAAAAAAGCGGCATGGGAGAATACAATTATTGACGAAAATACTTGTTGAAGACATGTTAATGAGGATTAAATCAATGAAAGTTTTAATGCACAAACAATGTAAAAGTGCAAAAACGCTCTAAAATCTTCAGTGCGTGACATTCTCGCATAGTTTGTAAAGCGGTTATCATGGGGCATGACGTTATGTTGCATGTGCGAACGTGTGCGTGTGTGTGTGGGAGAGTGAAATAGCTCTAATTGTGCTGGGCCATGGCCTCTGAGCTCTATTATTCCATCCTATGGCAGCAGGTCATGCCTGTGGGGCCATCGGCCCTTTGAACCTCGGCAGGGCTGAACCTTTAGAGAAAGCCGGCCCACAATGCTTTTCTTCTGCGCCTCTCTTTTAGTGGGGTTTGAAATGATTGGTAACTGTTGAGCCACTGTTCTCTCCCTCGCTCCCCTGCTAGTGACCCTCTCTCCACTGTGTCAGAGCCACTAGATAAGACAGCAGTCCAATTATCCGCACACTCTCCCTTTCTCTGTCTCGACACACACACACACACACACACACACACACACACACACACACACACACACACACACACACACACACACACACACACACACACACACACACACACACACACAGTTTAAGATCAGCAATCGAGGACTGCTGGCTCTCTCAATCAAATTATCTGCAAAGCTTCGACTGCGACAGTTCACCTCCAGTCCACAATAGGACAAGCTTAACGCGCAAACCGTATTTATAAAAAGAATAATGGAGTGACGTCCACATCCGCATCTAAACAACCGTGTTCGCACCTTCACATGAGAGCACTCAGGGGTAGATTCAGAGCGAGTGTGAAAGCACCCATCTGTCTGACAGCTCTGACTTGAGTGAGTTTCCCTTCTGAAAGAGTGCGGCCCAAGTGCAGCCTCCAATTCAGGATAAGCTGACCCCAAACTCAGAGTCTGACCTGGCCTTTGTGTTCTCTCACCCTTTTCCCTCGGCTTGCGCAAACAAAAGACCTCTGGCCCTTCCACGCTCTGCACCCAGCCGGCCCTTTCATGACTTTTTTGCCATTTTTCTCCTATTCGATTATTTGATTTTTTTTCTCTTTCTTAGGGGTGGATTGGGGTATGGGGGGGGGGGGGGGGTGCTATTCGTTTCCTTCACGGCTCCCAGAAGTGGCACAATTTATATCGTTGCCAGGGAATTAGGACCCCCCGACCCCTTTGTTGTGGATTGTATGGTGGTTGGCTGAGGGCAGGGCCGGGGTGGATGTCCCTTTATTTCTCTATTAGATGAGGGCTTGGTTCCCACAGGAGCGCCAGGGAGCTATGAGGTAATGTTTACAGAGCCGGGCCCTGAGAGAGCGAGAGATGTAGTGTGTGTGTGTGTGTGTGTGTGTGTGTGTGTGAGTCACCGTGTAGGGGATGTACAATCCTTACAAATTGTTGTAAAGACAATTTGAGTAACAATTAGGCATTTTGCTTAGGTGTTACAGCAACCTCGTAAATGAGTTAGTTTTCAGCTGAAATGAAACTTGCGCGGACAGGCAAACAAACAGACACAAACAAAGCCTTAGACAACCACGCTGTTATCACACGCAGGCACACTCTTTCTGCACCGGAGGATAACTGTAAAACTGAATATATAAGATATACACCCACCCACACACACACTTCAACACACACAAACACAGAAGAGTGGAGGAAAGAGAGAGAGAGTCTGTTCTTCATAGCGAGGAGAGGACAGTAATGGAAAGAGAGAGAGATTGAGAGGAAGGAATGCAAGGAGAGGAATTTGAACCATTATCGTTTAATACTAAAAATATCATTCATATTTTTAAGGTGTTGATGCCTGAAGCTCTGATGCTTTCACTGGGATTTTACAGACTGTAATTGTGTGTGTGTGTATTTTTATGAGCCTCGGAAGCAGATGAACATACTCATCTGATTATGTTCACTCGCAGTCCTCGCACACACACGCCACAGTCAACATGGACTGCATTCGCAACCTGTTTGACCAATGTGAATTGGTCAATAATCTTGTCAATAAAACTATTGATGGAAATACATGTTGAAGATCCAAAAAAAAAAAAAAAAAAAGATAAATTTAAAATTCTCTATAAAACATAAATTTGATGCAAGATGTAAAAAAAGCACAAATATAATAAAAATTATATATATATATATATATATATATATATATATATATATATATATATATATATATATTTTTTTTTTTTTTTTTTTTTGTAATTTTTTTTTTTTTAAATAAAGCAATGTTCACTATGTATAGGGAGGGATTTGATAAAATTATGATAGCTTGCAATGTAAATAAATGAGATCTTTATAACAGTATAGCAGACATAAAATGCTTAAATATCAGTTGTCACTTTATATCTCCCAATATATCTCCCAGTAAGATGATATTGAAATGCTTATGACCAAAGATCTCTAGTACTTATTAAGTATCTAGTATTTATTAATTCAGTCCAGTAAGTGTTCGTCTTGAAATATTCCTAAAAAAATAAAAGTTATTCTTACGTTTACTTAGTAGAAATCAGTAAAGATTAAAAAAAAAGCAAAAAGACATGTGCACTATGACTTGAAGGTGGACATTTCTGCAATACTAATAGGCTTTTTACTTGCTAAAAAGTATAAACTATCAATAAGATAACAGAAGGTATGTAGAAGATTGTGTGCAACAGGTTTATCAGATATGTTTTGATGTTGATAATTCAGAGAGGCCATCAAATACCAAATATGATTCAGTAGGCTTTACAAGTGTAAAAAAAGGGTATATTTTGATGTCATGTTGTATTTGATGCTTCCAACTCCTCCTTGTTTATTCTTGAAAACACCAAAGCAGTACAATCATACTTCAGAAAATATATCCATGCCTTTTCAGCACACGCGCACACAAAACAAATTAACATACACAAAAATAAACCAGGACTGTCTTCTGTTTAACGCTTGAGTAGCCCCATGAGTTCATCTCTCCCCCTCTGTGGTGTAACATGTAAGCTCCTGTTCAAGCCCAACCGTCCCACAGGGCCTGAGCTGGAAGCCTCTTTTTCTCTCCGTCTCTCTCTTTCTCCTTCGCTCTGTCCCAGGTCCTGGCGATCAATGTTCTAAGCCCCAGGTTGCCTGATTTATCTGCCTTCCTACAGGCACCGTCACCTCCACAAACTGTAAAAGATCAATTTACACAACTCCGCCACCAGAGCGCTATTGACATAACACGGGTGACCGCCTCTCGTCCTCTCCCGATCTTTTTCTAACACACATCTTCTTCCTCCTTTCTTGTTTCAGAGGTTTAGGTCAGAAGGATGATTTGAGAGGCTAATGTCAAAGGTCACAGATTTGATCTTTAGCCTATCTGCCCTGAAAGAGGCTGTGCTCTCTCGCCAAATACTGACCCGCAACTGTGGAGCGTAGAGACAGCTGGGCACAGTCCTGCAGTTGATGATAACCCAGGCCCGGGGCAGTGACTGTGCTCCATCTATGAAAGAGAATTCAGGAATTCTTTCATTTGAGGTATTACACATGCTCGGTGGAGCAATATTGATTTTTTTTTTTCTTACTGCTTCCTCTGAGCCGTGCTGCAAGCATAAATGTTTTGCCAATTTATCAAAGTTTTATCTGGGAGAAAAAAAGAGAGAAACAGTAAAGATGGAGAAAGGAGAGAGGGAAGGTAGAAAGGAAGAGAGATCGAGACAGACAAACTAGGAGATATAGAGAGAGATACCGCAAACATCCTCCTCTGGCCATGTGCCACTGCCTCTCTGCCTCTCTCCCTCTCTCCCAGCAGGGGACTGTGGGAGGAAAGGCTGGCATTTATAAATAAAACCATATGGCGAAAAAACAATAACGTGTGGACGTGTAATTGCTAATTGCATAACAGTGCACTGAGTCTTCCTCCTTGTTTCACTGGAGATGCTTAAATAGGTTCAACAGAGCCATTTATGAGCTAGCACCAACTACCCACGGTGCCAAAGAGTCATTGCACAAACAGTATACACAGACGTATACTACACAACTTCCGAGATTGTGGCTGGAACATCTCTAAAGGAACAGTTAGTTCCAAACTCATATCACTCTCTTTTGTATGTGGAACACCAAAAGTGTATTTTTGAAGAATGCCATGGCCACGATTTTGAAAGTGAATGAGGACTGGTGCTGTCAATGTCTAAAATGATAAAAGTGCCACACCGAAAGTTGTTCTTCACTGAAATTTTGATATCCACCTTAGCTCTCATTTAAGCGTTAATGAGGCAGGAATTATGTCTAAGTTGTAATGAATTGCTCTGAGTTGGATCTTTTCAATGAATTGGTTGATCTATTTCACAAAAATGATCTGAAATGTTTCTTCACAAATCAACTCGCTGCTACAGTTAGCACTGGAGCGTATGCTTATCAGTGAATAATGACTTAAATTTTGGTTTGTTTACCACACAAAGCTATCATGGAATGGAATACAGAGAATGAGTCAAAAGTTATTATATTGAGCTTTTGCTTTCTTTTTGAGGTGTAAAGCCCAAAGTACTGTACACTCAAGTTTTGGCTTGAAAGCTTAGCGCACATGTGTAGCGCAGAATGAAAATCCTTTCAAAGTATACTCCATTTGATAGTGTGTGTGTGAAAACAGCTGTTTGACACATGCACACTATAAACTTTGTCACTGTCATGTCTATGTAGATGGATAGAGCATAACCCCTTCACACAAATGCTTGTCAACATGGGCATCAATTATTGTTAATCCGTCTCTTCCGTTTCTTTTTTGTCTGTGAAACAAAAAGCTAGGCCAGTGTGTCCACCTTGTGCACCAACTAAAGCTGAAAGTATACTTTGCACAGTCGAACAGTTCTTTTGTATACTTCTTTTGACTGGTACTCATACACATGTGTTCGACGCATGCGCAGTTTTGAGCAATCTATCCCCACTGGTTACTTACAACCCATGTAAATATCTTTGTCTTCTTACATGCCATATACAAATGAGGGTACTTTCTAACCTCTTCGCACAATCTCTCATCTAAGCCTCCATAGCTGTAGCTTGAATGCGTTCCGGTCTGTTCTGTTTATGCAATTTTTCTTCGACTACCTTGTGAATCGATGCCCCCAGGGCACGGTTGCCACAATGTGGATACACTAATTACTGCAATTAAATGTGCATGTGCGACCTGAGCGTACAAAGTACACGCGGTTACAAAAAAACGACGGTGTGCCTACTCATCTGGTGATGAAATTCGAGGTATACTTTTACCTTAATTAATCAATAAAATTCAAGGCGCATGTGTGACCTAAGTGTACAGAGTAAATCGGGGTACATGCGAACTATACTGAACCCGAAATGTATGGCAAGTGCACTGTATGCATAGGTACATGTAAAAAAAATCAGTATACTTTGAGCTTAAAGCGATGGTTCACATAAAAACGAAAACTCTATCATATACTCACCATAAGTTTGGTTAATCTTCTAACACAAATTAAGATATTTTTAATGAAACCAAAGAGGTTTCTGTCCCTCCCTTGAAAGCTCAGGGGTGCGTTCTCCGATAACGTTGTCTCTTAGCGCGCTACGAAGACTCAAAAGGTACACCTTAACTACAGGTATACCTTTCCTACGTGTGTTCTCCGAACTATACCTTAGGATGTTGCTTAAGGTAAACCTTCTTAAGTTCGACCTTAGCAGGCGCTGTCCATGGTGGAGGCGCTGAATAGGTTGATATCGATGCCTCGATGATCGATTGTGCGCTCTTTCCTTCACAGCGGTATAGGTAAAGTATTGAGAAAACAATGTTCTTTATAAAGAAGCGTTTTAGAAATAGTACAAACTGCATTTATCGGGCTCATTGAAATATGTACATGCAGAAATAAATATGAGTAGTCCTATGTGTTTATAATTTAGCAAGTGTGCAATCCCAAACCCTCACGGCCATAAGTGTGTTAATGTTCTCCACAACGTATGCTGATTATCCACCAGCCATGTAGTTGACATACACTAACTGGCTCCGCGGACGGCGCCGTCTTTGATTTAAAACAAGTACTCGCTGTCTCGCTGCCATAGCTATAAAGTTTGTGCAACTCATCTTTCTTTATATAGACTCCTAAGCCTTTTCTGTCAAATGGTTCGCCAGCTGATGTGCCTTAGGATAGTAATTAAAAAAACTAACAACCATTAGTGTATGGAAACTTTATTAATGAAAACACTATACACTAGGTGTAGGCTATAACAACAAGTATTTTATGTGTAAAATTTTAAAGTAAAGTAAAAATGTAATTTTAATACTAAATCAGATTTTATATTAAATGTTCATAATCAATTTTCTATGTGTAATTAAACTGCGATGTAAAAAAGCTTTTTGCGTAGTGGTGGCCACTAGCGGTATGAACCGTCAGCAGCGATAAGGTATAGCTAAGAGCGCTCCAGACCAACCTTACGAACGTATGACTTACAGAAGGTATACTTAACTAAGAAGGTTTCGGAAACCACGTATTAACGATAAGGTACTTCTTAAGGTACAACTTAAGAACGACGTAGCGTTAAGGTAGTTTCGGAGAATGCACCCCTGATTGTTATAAGATACTTATAAGAAAACTTATAGGATGTTCTAGCACCTGACGCACAAGCTTCCACATTTACCATGTGATGGACTCTTACGTATGTGCGATTACATATAAAAGCCTAAACTAAATTTGATTAAACTAAACTAGGATTAAACCACTGGATTCATATTATTTCATTTTACAATGTCTTAATGACCTTTTTTTTTTTTGTTTTGTTTTTGGATCTTAGAAGTTTTGGTTACCTGGGCTTTCAATGGAAGGACAAAAAAATCTCACTTGTGTTTTGTTGATTAGCCAAAGTCTTATGGGTTTGGAACGAGATTAGAGTGAGTAAATGATAAAAGAATTTTCATTATTGGGTGAATAGGCCTATCTTTAGAGCTCCGGTCCCCATTAACTGTAATTGGAAAAGAACAACCAACACATTTTCAAAACCTCTTGTTTTCTGTCCCACTGAATTTATATTTTAGGGTGAACTATCCCTTTAACACATGACCACTTTAGAGCTCAAAAGTTCAAAACCGAGCCAAACTGCATTATAATGTAGTGTATTGTGGAATCTCAGTTCGAGTCCAACGGAATTCCACCTGCCGCTGGGAATGATCGGCGTCGATAACCACCTCTGTCGGTCTGTTACAATAGATAAAAGCTCAATTAGATTATGTCTCATTAGTCCGGATCGTATTCCAGCAGACTGTTACAGCCGGACAATGAGAACGCTTTCGCTTTCTTAATCATTTTGGTTTTGATAAGGATATAGCAGTAGAGGTGAGGTTACAGGGGATGCGTGGTAATAAAGCCTCCATTTAATAATGTAATCTTAAATTACAGTTTAATTACAGCCGCTTAGTCACAGGGGATGCCCCGTAATTCAATCACTGGCCTCCAACTACTGTATCACACAATGCCTTATCGCACAGTTTTAGCCTGGATATGAATAGCTTGTTTCGGGACTGAGTAATTGGTCTGAAGTCTCAGGCTGCACTACTAGTGGACCACTCATGGCCATCCATTGCCTTTGTGTCCTGTAGATCATGGAGACAGAGGGAAGAGAGAGAGAGAAAGAGACAGACCATCAAGCTTTGTACAATTGTATCAAACACTCCCCAAAGAACACTGGCAATAGGATGCAGGAGGACTAGAAGGCATGGAAGGTTGTTTTTTTTCCTCCCTCCCGTCCCCAGGTCAGAGTCCACATACGCAAATCCAATTTGTCTTTTGTTTCCCGGCTCTGATTCCTTTAGAGACCCTATCCCATGGATTTTATGCAGCGAGGAAAATGTAATGCTTTTCATAAATTTCTGGAGGGAAAATTAGGTTTGCGTAGAGGCAACTTCATTTCGGCAGGGGCTTGTGCTCGTTCAGGCGGGCGGGCTGGTATCGGCCAGAAGAGGGGAGGCGCTGACGTGTTTGCCGAGTAGGAAGAAGAAATGAAAATCCAAACGCAGGAGCTGAGTCAGCGTGATTCACTTTGCCTGTTATTGCTCTCGCACAGAGACAGCGCACTTCATAAGGTCCTCAGAAGTCTTCGGTTCGAACACACTTCTAAATAGAAGCAGGGAGCTCTCTGTCTTTCTCCCCCCACCTGTCTCTGTCTTTATTTTCCCTTTTACTCTTTTTTTCCCCTTTTCTTCAGCTCCTTTCCTCCCAAACGTGTCAGACAGGAAGTGCTGCCGTAGGGATAGGTAAACAGATTCCTGTCAAGACTAGTGAGCGAGGAAAAATAAGAAGCGCACCGCACAACGTGACCTCTGACCCCTCCACCGTCTGGTTGGCTATGTGGGCTGGAGAGTTAGAGGCGGAACAGACACCAAAGGTGCACAGGGCCAGGTGGGGCATGCTGGGAAGGCACCCCATTCTGGGAGCATTTACACCAAAGCTGGCTGACTGAGCCCCCTCCCCTGTACCTCTACAGCACAGAACAAATCCATTTTCATGTCATGCTGTCACCACATTGGCCAAAACACACATCTGTGGCTGGATGTCCCTGACAGCACATTGCTGCAGGACTCATAAACGGCAATGGGCCTCTCACTGAGCACTCTATGAATGATAAATCTGACATGAGAACTCTCATCTTTACATGCGACATAAACACAGTCATATATGGCCACGAGGGGAAATGTAATGGAGGATCACAGTGGGAGTTGAGACTCAAAGTGCATCGTAGCGTTATAAAGTGGCTGTTGAGATGGGTTTTGGCCTCCTCTCTGTTGTGATTTCATCTGAATTCATCATGATGATCTGATCCTGCGGGTTCCAACCCCCTGGAAAGACTCAGAGTGACAGCTGACACCTGCTTGCGTAAGACTTTGTAACCCCAACCCCCATTCTCCATTACCCACTCGAACATACGCATTCTGTTTGGACCCAGTGTTATACCAGGCAGTTCAGTGCATACCAAATTTTTGCTAAAACACAAACAAAAATCAAAACAGGCAATCTCTTGTTCAAAATGTTTCTATGAAAAAAATGTAAAACCTTTTTTCATCTAGGATGCATTCAACTGATCAAAAGTGATATTAAAGATATTTATAATGATATTTTAAGAAATGGTTCTTGAGCACCAAATCAGCATTTTAGAATCATTTCATGATTTCTGAAGGATCATGTGACACTGGAGATAGTTACAGTTACAGTTATATACATTTCTTCAAATTTCATTTCATTTCAATTCAATTTAATTCTTCTTCCTTACATTCAAATTCAGCTTGTAATTCTACATCCTGTTTAATACCTCAATTCAAATTCATGAAGTCCCAATTAATTTCTGATTGGAGCACAACCCTGATGTACAGCATACGCCAATAGCCCCTCAAACAGCATGATGGCACTGTGGGATGTGGTATTATTTGTATGAGTAGTAATATACTGTACATGAATAAGTAGAGCTAAAATGGTTTGAAATATCACAGCTTGTGAATAGCTGTCATTCCACAGGTGATAAACTGTAGTGTTCTTTGCTGTCACATGACCCAATACACTGTGGAGAAAATCCCTATCTTACTTTCTCTTTCCTTCACACGCATGGACACGCTCGGTCACTCTCACAGAACTGCAGCAGGTCCTGGGCCTCATAAAGCATCAAAATCAATTTGTTTTAAAAACACGTTTTTCAGAAACTTATTAGGCGCTTTAGAGATATTTCATACACCTTCGACCCGCAAAGGATGAAAAACGGCAGGTGCAGCGGCAGCCCATTTCTTCAGCCGTGCACGGAGCTGCCGCAGCCCTGCCGCTGGGGAGCCGTAAAACAGGCGCCCAGCCCCGGCGGCGGATGGCACGCTCGCTCTGCTACCGGCCCTGCGCCCGCATAAATCAAGATAATTCTCTGCAAGCCTTGAACTCTGACCTTACCACAATTCATGGGGACGTCAGCAGCAGCAGCCGTGGCAGAAGGGAGGAAAAGAGGGAATGGGGATAGGAAGAAAAGAAAGGAGAGAGGGAGAAGAGAGAGAGTCCATTGGTGGGGCAATGCATAAACGAGTTGGAGAGAAAAAAAAGAGGGGGGTTACTGAGATTAGTCACCATCCAGATTGGGCCCCACTGCATTTAAATGGTCCCTCTTTACGAGCCATTTATCTTCCACTCTGGCCATTTTCATTACACCAGAAAGCAAGTCGCAGCTACCAGCTGGATTCTACTGCACACTGAAAATTAATAACCTCCCCCCTTCAACATCCTCACAGCCTTTACTGTCTTACCCTCTAGCTCGCAAACACTCCACCCATCCCCCCCTTTCCTTCTGAAGGTCCCTGTATATATACGCAAAGGTGGAAGTGCTCTCTCAGGTTTTGTGGCTATTTGCATCCTTGCATTTCCAGCAGTCTTTCAATTTTCTCCACTCGCATAGTCCTTTGCCCTCACCTCCTCAACCTTCTCGCTCAATATCTTGCCCCCTCAACACAAACAATTCATCTCTGGTCTTTTAAAATTTTCCCAGCTTCCCTGTGCTGCTGGGAGGAGAGATAGAAGGAAAGAAAAAACAGGGTTAGTGCTTTCATTAATTCATTTGCCCTGGTTTCTTTTGCTCTTGTGTATGCAGAGGGGATTGACCCCCCTGGCTTGATGGAAGAGAACTGTGAGATTGTACTGCCAGTTTTGTTAATACAGACATACTCAATGTACTAGGGAGGGGATGTGCGCCTGTAAAATGGTCTGGGTAACAAAATGTTCTTTTTTGAAGGATACACCCAAATCTGAAGCCAGTCACAACAGCCTGTGACACTTCTGATCCAAATTGTGGAGTGAAAGCATTATGTGGACTGGAACGGTGAACATTATTTCACCAAGTACAACATGTTCCTGAATCAACATCTTTGTCCTGTACAACATTCCAATCAACCAATCAGATTTGACATACAAGTTTACAGCTTATGTCAAGTTTAGGCTTACAACCAGGGTTAGGTGCTTCTACACTATCATTTCCCTTTGATTTTAGGGATGTTATGGGTAGGGTTAGGGTTAGGGGTAGGGATAAGGTTAGGACAAAAGTTTCGGACAGGAATGTTGTTCCAGGATCAACAAAATATGTCTAACTTGGCAAAATCATGGACACCGGCCAGGAACACAGCATGAGCTCTTCTTTAGGCCAAAGTTGGCAAGCCAACTGAATTCTGATGTCATGTAATGATGTTACCACGCTGAAATGTACAGTATCTTACACTGAAACTGTTTGTCATCTAAGCTTGAACTACTCTGTAGCTCTTTGCACAGACAGAGTTTTATGTTAGCATGTTGTTAAGCTAACAATATAATAAAAAGTATTTTTAATTAAGCTATTTATTGTAGATTTTCAATATCTCAATATTAAAATATTTATAAATCAATATTCTATTGCTTCGTCTGGCATCTTGCATGAAATTGCATGAATATATAACTGAACCAATGATTGTCAGAGGTTTATTTTAAACCGGATCTATTTTACGTATCTTTTTTACAATGTGCCGATGCAGCATTTGGTTGCACAACACCGCTACTCAATAAAGTAGTTTGTTAATAGAAAACACTATTGTGAAAACTGTGATGCTAATGTAGTAAAGTTTGTAGTGTTGCTGATTTAAGTTAGTTACTCCCCAACAGTGGCATACAATGCCTTGAAATGCTACATCGATGGGCAATTCATTAGATTTTGGAACCAAGTACTCATGTGAAGACTCCTTTAGTGGACTCAAATACATCAACTGACCCTACAAATACTATAGTCCTGACACCAACCCATGTGAGCCAACTCCCTGCTTGCTTCCACGGCTTCCCTGCAGAGATAAAAGCTCACCCAGTCTAGCGGACACTCACAGGTTTCCTGAGAAAAGCGAGAGCGTGACCTTCAGCTGCTGTTTATCTGAGCTTCATCTGCATGACATCACGCCTGCTGCCGTGATCTCCACACTGGGGCGCAGGCAGATGGAAATCAATGAAAGTGCTGCTCACATCCAAGCCGGCATGTAAATCACTCGGGTTGTTTTAACAGCTCTGGCGGCGGGGCGTAAGAAGCTCAGCCTGCCTGCGGGCACGGAGCTGTCTGAGAGCTTCTGCTGACCCGACCGGTCGCAGGTCTCATGCCCATGTTGTGCGATTGGTCGAGTGCTGCCCCACTGAGAGGGGCTCAGAGAAGTTAGGTGACCCAGATGGTCTCCTTCAGGTCTGGGGAGGAATGAAGGGGCAAGCCCTGACTTTTCCCTCTCCAAAAAACTCCATCTTTCTCTCTCCCTGTCTCTGTGTCATCCCCCCCCCCCCCCCATCCCAATCTCCCCTTCGCCGCCGGGCTATCAGCGCTGCACTTCTGCATCAGCAATTCAAAGAGACAATGGAATGAAAACAATCTTTGGAACTCCATGAGAAGAGCCAGAGAGAGAGAAGATGAAGGTAAATAAAAGCCAACGCTTGACGCGTGGAACAAAGATGGCCCTCTGTATGCGTCACCGTGGGGATGCTGTTTGTGTTGAGGGGTGGCCGCGTGTGGCAGTGCCTTTTGTCCCCCCACCCCTCCACCCCCCAAAGGGGAGCTCCAGGGAGCCGGCCGATCAATACCGCAGCCATTCCTCCTGCTCACCGGGGGAGCCGACCACACCGACAACACACCACTTCGCTTTCATGAGACTCGCCACAGAAGAAGAGAGGGAGAGAAAAGATGAGTGAAAGAGAGAGATGCCTTTGGTGGAGGGGGGTGTCCTGAGACATAAAGGCTGGAGAATGAGGGGCTAAGGGTCCGAGCCCCCGGCGCTCGAAGAGGAAACAGTACAAAGTGCACTTGCGTGCAGGCATTTTATCTATGCAGGCCTGTTTCATCAGCGCAGAGAAACTTTCCAAGCCCCTCAGTCGCATTTAAAGCCAAAACATTTCAGACACTTTTTTTATGTCTTACTTTCTCTCTCTCTCTCCCTTGTGTTTGGAAAATAAACATTCTTCTCCTTTGGGATATGCCCCGCTGTGCCTGAATATTGTAAGTAGTAAAATTCCAATTAGCTAATGACCAAAGCCATTGACTCATACCATATCGACCGCATATATGTGTGTTTTAAGTGTTTGCGTGAAGACCGTAAATGAGTATTTGTGTGCACACACTTTCGCTCTTGTTCCATTCCCAGCTCTACCTCCTCTATTTCAACAGCCCCTACCGAACACAGAGACCTCATTCAGTCTGGCTGTAATGCTCTCTGCTGTCAGGGTCTTCGAGGAAACCCCTGTACACACACACACACATCCTTCCAAGCAGCAAACGACTGAGTGGTCCAGTCCAGTGCTACACACCAGATTATATTTCATGGCTTGCTCCGGGAAAGATTAGTAGCACTGTACCACTGTGTTTGGCAGCTGGAATGTAGAGCACCGCTGCCTGACATACTGAGGACACTGTAGCACAAATAAAGAGTCATCTATAAAAGCTCAGCGTGTCTTCTGTAATATAGGTATTCAATAACAGGGTATATAAGGCCATAATTAGAATAATAAGCCTTTACAAAGCTGATGATTTGCAACCAACTGTAATGAGCAATGAAGGGGAAGCCTAACGTATGATTAACTGCCTCGTAAAACATGAGTCGTACTTCACAGGTCTGCTTTTCTTATGTGAGCCAATACCGCCAGTTCATTTTACTTAGGCATTATATTCACTCTATTCACTTTTTACTTCACCACATTAACCTTTCATGTTTTGGAAGTTACTTAAAGCAACTGTTTTGCTACTCTACACTTGTTTATTTAGTGAGATTACTCTATTGATTAATTTAGGCCATCTTCGCCCAAAACAGACAGACAGACATACACACACACACACACACACGCACACACGGTGTGAAATTTACGGTGTAAATTTACTTCCATACTTCTTAAACCAGAACATGATATTAAAAAATAAGCAGTGCATGCATTTGACTGAGTTAAACGATCAAATTCATTTCTTAACGAAATACAATGGAGTGAGATTATTTGTATATTTAGAGACAATGTGTTATGAAATATGAATGTTTTTCTCTCCAACTGTCATTTGATTTTTAACTATGATTTTTTCCCATACATTTTCCATTCTTCTAAAAAAGTTCATCAAGCCTTGATGACTGTATGAAGATAAATATGGCTGCATTCCACAAACCCTCACAGCGTGAGATGCACAGAATGAGGGAATGACATGTATGCACACACACATACAGCAGGGTGCTTCTTTTCTACTTATATTTACATTAATCAGACGAATTTATGTATCAATGCCTTGTTTACTAAGTGTCAAGATAGATTTATTTACTTTTACCAAAGTGTTAGAACATTTAAATCTTCAGTAATAGAAGAAATGGCTTTCTGATTTCATGTAGAGAAATGGTTGATGAGAGATGCTGAGTCTATGGCAGGGACAGGGGTGAACAACTGAGGATATGTATCACATTAATATCCAAGAAAGAGACACTTAAAAAATATTAGTATGCCGGTGTGAGTTGATTTTTCATTTTTTTTCTGTGCTATATCTGTGCTATATCTGTCTGTGCAATGTCAGTTTTATAAATATGTTTTGTTTTAATATATATACAGTGCTATGCATAAGTGAATACACCCATGCTAAAGTTGACTAAAAAGAGGAATAAAAAATCATATTTTGGAAATTGAACTTAATGCCTTAATTTAAAAAATTAGGAAAAATCCAACCTTTAAGGACACCAATTTTCTTTGTGAATGAATAATGTATCGTAAATAAATAAATGTTCTTCCTTAAAATACATGGTGCATAAGTGAGTACACCCCTTTGTTAAATTCCCATAGAGGCAGGCAGATTTTTATTTTTAAGTATTTTTTTTTTATTTTTTTTTAGGATACTATGCATCCTGATAAAGTTCCCTTGGCCTTTGGAATTAAAATAGCCCCACATCATCACATAGCCTTCACCATACCCAGAGATTGGCATGGTTTTATTTCAGTTAGCCTAAAAGCTAGTTTGATTTGCATTGAGAGATGATCTTATGGAAAGTACCCCATGCCAATCTCTAGGTATGGTGAAGGCTATGTGATGATGTGGGGCTATTTTAATTCCAAAGGCCAAGGGAACTTTATCAGGATGCATAGTATCCTAAATTATTTTTTTTTTAAATACTTAAAAATAAAAATCTGCCTGCCTCTATGGGAATTTAACATAGGGGTGTACTCACTTATGCACCATGTATTTTAAGGAAGAACATTTATTTATTTACGATACATTATTCATTCACAAAGAAAATTGGTGTCATTAAAGGTTGGATTTTTCCTAATTTTTTAAATTAAGGCATTAAGTTCAATTTCCAAAATATGATTTTTTATTCCTCTTTTTAGTCAACTTTAGCATGGGTGTATTCACTTATGCATTGCACTGTATATATATATATATATATATATATATATATATATATATATATATATATATATATATATAAAACTAGCCAAATATGCAGGCTGTTATAATTTAATAATAGATATAAAAGTGCTGGGGTTCTGAATAATAATATTAAAAAAACTCATTTAGAATATCAAAATCTCAATTAGGGTTACAGTATCAAACCTAAACAGGATTTTTTTTTTTAATAAAAACATCTAAAACACCTAGTTAAAGATGTTGTACTCAACAGACTACATGGACTCAAATCAGTTATTATATCAGTTATATTAAATAAAATTTTAATTATTTAATCTTTTTATTAGCATTAACCATCAAAATGAACCATTTCACTAGACTAAATTATATAAAAAAAACAAAACAGGTGATGACCATTAAAGGGTTAGTTCACCCAAAAATGAAAATTCTGTCAGTAATTACTCACCCTCATGTTGTTCCAACCTCGTAAGACCTTCATTCATCTTCGGAACACAAATTAAGATATTTTTGATTAAATCTGAGAGCTGTCTCACTCCTCCATAGGCTGCTAGGTGGCTGAAACTTGCTGGCCCAGAAAAGTTATTAAAGAGATCGTTAATATAGTCCAAGTGACTACGGTGGCTCAATCTTAAGTATATCAAGCGACGAGAATACTTTTTGTGCGCAAAAACAAACAAAAATAACGACTTTATTCCACTATTCATTTCCTTCTCTCTGGGCCTCTAGTTATTTCACGTAGTGTTTTTGCGCTGCGCGTCTGTGTTATACGTCATCACGCATCACACACATGACCAGCGTCGGCCAATAGTGAGCCTACGTGGTGACGTGTAACACAGACGCGCTGCGCAAAAACACTACGTGAACCAACTAGAGGTCCAGAGAGAAGGAAATGAATAGTGGAATAAAGTCGTTATTTTTGTTTGTTTTTGCACACAAAAAGTATTCTCGTCGCTTGATATACTTAAGATTGAACCACTGTAGTCACTTGGACTATATTAACGATCTCTTTAATAACTTTTCTGGGCCAGCAAGTTTCGGCCACCTAGCAGCCTATGGAGAAGTGATCCAGCACTCAGATTTCATCAAAAATATCTTAATTTGTGTTCCGAAGATGAACGAAGGTCTTATGCGGTTGGAACAACATGAGGGTGAGTAATTACTGACAGAATTTTCATTTTTGGGTGAACTAACCCTTTAAGCTGCGAATTTGATTATTCCTTCAGCTCAGACAAAAAAAAAAAAAAAAAAAGATACACCATCACGCTAAGGACCAAACAGTAGAAAACATCTTTAGCTCAGTAGAAAAACAATAGAAGTCAATGGAAAGTCCACACTTTGGTAGAAAAACAAATATGTGCCTGTGTGTGCCCATTTTGGGCAGCGTTATGATGATTGTTTTTGAGTATTAGCCACAGTGAGTCGGCCCACTCTTTTCCTCTGATCATCTCCACTGCACACATTCATATCCATTCCACATATATATACACAACTCGTCTGGACGACCTCTCTTCACCGGTGAGTCACAGAGCCAGCAGGAGCCTGCTTCTTCCCAGAACCCCCTGCTGACTGTTTTTGACAACAGCAGAGAGCAACAGAGTGATCATAGAGACAGAGCGGGCGAGGGAGAGAGAGAAAGCGGGAAGATGACAGGATGAGAGGAGAGTGAGAAAATAGCACAGCGGACAGAACTGTCTGTCAGAGTTGATGAAAAGAGGTAACGAGAGCAATAGGGTGCGCGACTGTGATGCAGACCAAAGTATAATGCACGCTAGCACAAACATAAGCAGCATCATGCCCTCTCAGACTGCTGAGCCATGTGGATTTTGAATGAAAGTTCCAAACATCTAGTATAATTTGGGTGCACAATTAATGTAGTTAAAAAAGCAAAGTGTTTATCTACAAGTTTAAATTTTGTTCAGTCTGAGTCGTTTGGGACATTCCACAGTTCATATTTATGTACCTATCATACAGTGTGTGTCTTAACATACTGGACATATTCATTTTTGTCTTCTTTTGCCACAATATGGGTGAATTTACCACTTTGAGCAGATGGTACCATGCCACTCAACCTCTGACATGAAAAACTGTCAGTTTGTTAAGATATGTTGTGTTTGCTGTTGTTGTTTTATTCTGTAATTCCTTTCTCTAATCAAAATGTTTCAAATTAAATGTTGTCTTAGTAATATTCTTTTAATCTGCCATTATTATTTTTAAAGGAGTTTCCTATGTCCTCGATTGCATTTACTTCCTGTTAGACTTTTGTAATGCAACCGCACAAAACGTCTCATGTTGCGACTGTAACCCTATATAGTTCCCTGATGAATTCGTACGAATTGGCCACCTCGCAAAATACGTACGAATTGCCGTGAGATTGGGTTGTTATATTTCAAAAAGTCTGGTTTATCCTTTTATGGAAATGTTTCTTTAAATTCACATTCAAATTTCAGAGCTGAATGGTACTGCATAAAAGGAATTGTTTTAAACTAAATATTCTGCCCTCATCTACCAATGCTATTTTTGTTTTCATGGAACACAATATAAACCCAGGACTCATTGCACAACAACAATAATGCTAATTACATGAATGCTAATGATAATAATAATAAAACGACTACAATACTGCAGCCTCATCAACAACAACAACAACAAAAAAGTACAAATATACTGTCATGATCTCAGCCTGTGATCCACTGGTCTTGTGTGGACTTTTATGTTATTTCCTGTTCTGTACCATGTTGATTAGTTCTTTGATTTTTCCCAGACATGTCTTGTTTGCCAATTACCCCTTGTGTATTTAAACCCCAACATTCTGTTCCTGGTTGACTGGTTTTTGTGTTTGATTTGTTTATGTTCTGTTAATAAAATAAATGCGTATGGACCCAGCTTCCCCTCGTTTTTTTTTTATTTATTTTTTTTTAGTTCACAAATCATTACATACACACACCTACACACTCTTGATCACATGGATTTCTTACAGATTACGTACATCGAATGCATTCCATTAGGATTCTATTAGGCCTTTGATTGTGGCAAATGGAAATTGATCAGTGATTAAAATCCTTAGCGCTTAATCCAATCAATCAATCAGTACTGACTGGAATGTCACAGAAGATCTGGCGATCTGTCTCCAACTGTAACACTCACTTCACAGGTCTGTGCTGCCACCATCATACATCTCCAGTAAAACACAATGTTTATCATGATGACCATATTTTAAAATTCTCTAAGCTATAAAAACGTATAAGGCTCTGATAAGAAATAGATGAAGCTGTCTTTAAAACAACATGATGAAGAGGTGTCAGACTTCACTGTCTGGATTTGTGGTTTGGTCCATGGTACTGGATAATACTGCTTGATTTAGACCTTGGCTTTGCTACACTGCTGGACAGCTTTTAATTTATAGACCAATTTATGGGTTCCTGTTAAAGACAAGATACAAAGATCCATTCAATGCTGTTCTATTGCTGATGTACTCGCTCAGTCACTGAAAAAATCCCTGTTAGTCTCTCTCAAAACACACACATCTTCAGTCATAACTCCTGAATAGAATACTGCTGGCAGGAAAAAGAAAGAAATCTAAAAATAAAGAGAGGAAGGCAGATGAATAGAGTTCTGCCGAGAAGGACAAGTCAGCTCTGTTGATCCTAACAAAATATTCAGGTATTTTTTTTTTAGCTGTCAAAAAAATCAGGCACTTTCATGCATGTCAATTATGAATTAGGTAGAACTATAGTGCAGTCTCTTACTAGACAATTAACTGGTTTTGTTTAAAATCTTTGTTGCAAATTTTGAAAACCATTCAGTTTATACGTCGTTTTTGCTTTACAATCGAGTAAAGTAACCTTTCATGAACGGAATACCAAAACAATAGCACAGTTATTCTCAGGTAACCAAAATACAATAATGTCAACATCCGAGTCAAGCAGCAAAATATTTCTCCAAAAATGATGACAGGAAACCTCACATGGGTCAATATACCTAATACTTTATTGAAATCCATTAAAAATCCAATTCACACCAACAATTACTTGAATATACACTACCATTCAAAAGTTTGGAGTCAGTAGTTTTTTTTTTTTTTTTTTTTTTTTTTTAATATGAAGCAGCACAACTTCAACATTTATGATAATAATAAGAAATGTTTCTTAAGCACCAAATAAGCACATTACTGATTGAATTGAATCAGAATGATTTCTGAAGGATCATGTGACACTGAAGACTGAATTAATGGCTGCTGATATAATTCAGCTTTGCATCACAAGAATAAATAAAATTTTAAAATATTACAACAGAAAACAGTTATTTTAAAGTGTAATACAATATTACTGTTTTTTCTTCTTCTGTATTTTCCGATCATATAAATGCAGTCTTGGTGACCCCAAATGGTAGCCTAGAAATCTAGACGCACCATAGCGGCAGCAAAATGTATTTTGCAGCCAGGGTAGTCTAGCAACTCTCCGTTGACTTTCGGAGCTGTAAAAACCTAAATTGGGTCAGGCCAATCACGTCGTGTATAGAGTAGGCGGGGTGGGCTTAACATAATGACGACAGAGTTGCAACGGTTCCCTGCTACTTGAAAACAAAGAATGGCGGCTGCTGCTGGAGAACAGTCTTTCGAATCGGCTTTGGCCGTGACTCTGGAGGACTTGGAGTTAAGTTTTTCTTTGAGAAAAGAGCAAAGAACGGCACTTAAAGGACAAGTTCGGTATTTTACACTTAAAGCCCTGTTTACAGATCGTTTCTGATGAAATAGAACGGTTGAGATAAAAATGTGGACACATGCTGCTGTCCCGAGAATTTTAGGTTTATTTCGCTTCTCCCCCCCACCTACACAATGGCAGCCTATGGGCACTGGAACAATCCTTCCTAAAACGCATTAAACTTTCGATTACAAAGACGTGAAACTCACCGAGTGGTCAGGGGTGTTCACTGATATGCTCACACAAAAATCGCTGCAAAAGATGCTTTCCAACAGGTTTTATCGTAGTTTTTGTCCAACTCCATTGACTTGAATTGGATGGGCTGTGTGCGGTACGGTATTACTCCGCCGCTTCTTCTTCTGCTTCTTCTGTGTATTCAATTAAATGCCAGTGGTTTGCTTGTAATTGGCAAAGGTGCATTATCGCCACCAACTGGGCTGGAGTGTTTATTATTCAAGCTCTCAACGGAAGAATCTACGGGTGTGAGGCGTTTGGAAAAATAGGTCCACAGTTTTACAACGAATGGTAAAACACCTGTTGGAAAGCATCTTTTGCAGCGATTTTTTTGTGAGCATATCATTGAACACCCCTGACCACTCGGTGAGTTTCACGTCTTTGTAAACGAAAGTTTAATGCGTTTTATGAAGGATTGTTCCAGTGCCCATAGGCTGCCATTGTGTAGGTGGGGGGGAAAGCGAAATAAACCTAAAATTCTCGGGACAGCAGCATGTGTCCACATTTTAATCTTAACCGTTCTATTTCATCAGAAACGATCTGTAAACAGGGCTTTAAGTGTAAAATACCGAACTTGTCCTTTAAGTCATTCTCAAAAAAAAAAGGAATCTACCAACTAAAGTTAGCTCCGCTGTTGGGAAAACGCTCTGGTTGGTTGAAGCGCTGTCCTATTGCGTGCAGAGTGAATTTGAAAGACAGCCGTTAATCCCGCCCCTCGGATTGAGCCGTGTCTATGGTGAGTTGCCAGACCTAACATCTTGATGTAGGTGCATCAAATGGTGGTGTACCTCTATTAATTAAAACTAGAATTAAAACTACATTAAACAAACAAAAAAAAAAAAAATAGGATGGAACTATCTGTCATGAAGACTGAATATAGTTCACAAAGAGTTTACTGGTGACAAACATGCAGGCGAGAAGCATGACATTCAACAATAACCGACAAAGGATAGAACAGAAAAGGGAGTATAAATACACAAGGTGAATGAGGGAACTAAACAGGCACAGGTGGAGGAAGATTAAACTAACTAGGACAAACAAGAACAGGTTCAAACAGAACAAACGTAATCGTGCACTATCTTTATGTTAAGAAAAAGCCTCATTAAAAGAATGGAGTTCCTTACCAGAAAATGTATTAAATACTTTTTTTTTATTAATATTTTTTTGCTTCACTGCTTCCTTACATTTGATTAAAAATAAATAAATAAATAAAAAGACTTGTGGTGCAACAAGCAGAGACATTAAAAAAAGAATCATACAGTCACTGTAAAAAAGTGATCAGTTGACTTAACTTAAAAACAAAAATGGAGGAAACCCGTTGCCTTATAACTATTAAGTAAATAAACGTCATGCTTAATTGAAAAAAATGATGTGGTTAAATTTAAAATGAAAAGTAATGTGGAATTGTCAAGTTCACATAACTTATTTTTCTCAATTAAGCATTACTTTCATTTACTTAATAATTGTAAGGCAACGGTTTATTAAATTGTTTTAAGTAAGTGAACTGAACACTTTTTACAGTGTTTTTATTTGAACGCAAGATTTCAAATTGTAGAATGTCCAACTACCCGAATAATTTATGAATGAATAATTTATATGTAAAATTACCTTGAAAAATATATATAAAAAAATGTTTAAGATTAAGATGATTGAGTACATTTACATTCATTCAAGGTGTACAGAAAACATTTTATTACATTGTAAAAGATTTTTCCTTTTCTTTATCATGGACATGGAGTTATTTGTCATTGACCCGTGCATTCAAATTATTTAGCTTTCCATTACCTACATTTCCCACTTTGCAGTCTGTCACTGTCCAGAGCTGAAGTTATAGGTGCTCAGGATCTTATCGACTAGAAGAGATCCACACCAACACCAACACCAATCCAAAAAACCCTGCCAAGTGCCGCACACACACACACACTATGAAATGAATGGGCATTGTTCTTACTCCATAAACTTGTCAAACCTTCCTCATTCCACCCTCACTTCTCCCCTCCAAAGTTCCTTTTTTTTCCCAGGGAGCAGTTAATAAATACATCAAGATAAAAGTGCTGTGCTATTAAAATGGAGAGAGATGAAATATGGATGAAGAGATGGAGCTTCAGGTGTGTCAGATGTGATTTAATATAGTTGTGGCGGCAGCGCCTGGGGAGGGAGAGATTACCATGAGGACGGCGGACAGACAGCGTGACTTTTGACCCCATGGAGCAGGCATTACCGTGTATAGTGCTGAGCAGAGCTGTATGGATCCAAGTGAGGGAGGAATGGATTTACTGATCAACACCCACATCAATCTGCCTACAGTCTGTATGTGTTGGGACAAGTGTGGTGTTCTTGTCTGCTTGTTCATGGATGTGAAATCTAGTTTTAATTAATGCCTGATGTCTTTTGTGTGTCTGTGTGTGATGATGTCAGACTCTAGGACCTCATTTACACCTGGAACTAACATCTGTCTGATCCGATAACAAGTGGACTGCACTAAATACAACTGTTAATGAGGTACAAAGTGCTCGAGACGCACTGAATTACTCAAACCATTTTTGGAGGTGGTAAAGGCTACATGTGGCCATATCTATTTGCAGTGTAAATGTTCAGTGTGTCTCGATTCATCCTGTCACCCATTCATCTTAAGTTACAAAACATGAAATCACTGTCAAAGACAAACGATTTAAATAAATAAACACAAGACCACAACATTTTCAGTATGACTGACTCCAACATGTAACCCTATCATTTGAAATTAAGTTTCATAAGATAAGTTTGTAGATGAAATGTTGCCCTCTGCTCATTCTGTAAAAAAATGATATGATCAATAAGTTATGAAAACATATGTTTCTACATTGCTTTAACTCATCAAAGCTCATTTTTTTAATGTAATTTAAGTTGAAATGACATAAACATCCAAGTTGATTGTACTTTATTTTACAGTGACAGTATATATGTAAGGGATAATGTAGAGCGAGGCGGTTGTTATAGTGAATACAACCCCGACAGGCTGATCGGGGGGGACTTGAATCAGCCTGAAGGGGTTGTATTCGCTATAACCACCGCCTCGCTCTACATTATCCCGCTTATTACATGGCTACCTACCAAATAAATCAATAATTTGACACAAAATATTGATTTAAAAAGGAGTTTATTGACTTAAAAACGATTGTATTGCTTCTGCTAAAGAAAATAGTCCGTTCCGTCTCTACGGTTAGAATCCTGCGTCCATAGCAACGCTCTGTTTTTTATGGCAATGGTGTGTTATCCTTAGCAGTGGTCTGTTATCAAGAAATAACAGACCACATTCTACATTAGAATAGGTGGTTTTCAGTCACGTGATTGTGATGACGCGCGACATTCAAATGGAGGGCAGGAAGTGAAGAGCGGAATGGACGAGATGGAGGAAAGTCTGTACTGTACTACTTTAGATGCTATTACAAGAGAAAGATAAAGACAAAAAATCTAAATATATGTTGAATGTGATCCTTGTGTTATGAAGAGGAGTGATTTTTCAACTGAATTGAAAGATTTGCCTGTCATTGATGCTGTCATTCTTTCTTTTTTTGTCCTGTGGATTAATCCGTGACGTTAACCCTAAAGCCGCTTGTCCACCAGCGTCCGATCAATGTTTGTTCCGACGCGACGCCTGTGACATTTTCGCTGCTTGGGGGCGGGGTTTGTGGGCTGGACATTGTACGGACATCATTTGTGAAGTTTTGGAGGGATAATTTCTGTATAAATACTTTTTTATCAAAAAATATTCCTCCATTTTCACACCGGGAAAAATGTACTTTAAATATGAAACCATAGCAACGCCCATACACAAATTCTTGCCGCCGAGTTTCCATTGGCTGCTGCCCCGCATTTTGACGCTGTCATTTGCATAAAGTATCCACCGAGATACTTTTTTGCAGCGCCGCTGTTGACCAAATCGACGTGACGCGACCCATCATGCTTTGCGGGGGCGTTTCTGCTGCCTGACGTAGTTCCATAGGAAATGAATGGGCTTTGGCGTCGCGTCAGAAATCGAGACGCTGGTGGACAAGCGGCTTAACAACCATTCAACGCTGCGGCGCTTCTCGACGTTACTTTTACGGCTGTTTACTTTACGTTATTAGGTTAACCACTCTCAAAGGTCCGCCGAAACACCACTAAAGCACTGAAGGCAGCACCCTCAAAACACTTGGTAGGTAGCTTTGCTAACGTTACGCGTTTGTCTTCAGTTACAGGGGGTAACTTACAAACTCAAAGAAAAGAAGAAACAATTACTTTGACTTTACAAAGTTCGGAAACTGGTACGTTACACAAACATAGCCACATAAGTTGTATTAACTCACCTTTGACGAAGTGATCACTGCACACACGGGCATTTTCCGATTCAGCTCCTCCCGACCGCAGACGTAGGTTTGCAAGCCATTTTTCTGGCGTTTTTTTTTTTTTCGGTCAATTTCTTGCATTTTTCCCCCTTATGAACAACAACTTTTGGTACACGATAAAAACTCCTCATGGTTTCTTGGTTTGATCGATTTGAGCAACCATAAACGACGCAAAACATAAGCATTTTGAGTTTGTTATAGTGCTTCCTAAATGTAGCAAATCACTTCCTGCCCTCCATCTGCAATTCGCGCCATGGCAACGCAGTAACGTGACGTCATATTCAAACAACCTATTCAACCAAGCCATGTAATATAGAAAAGTATATTATATAAATTGAAAAGTTTCCAAAAAACCCTAAAACAAGCCAACAGACCAGCCTGAACAGGTATAGGCTGGTTTAAGTGCCTTTTTGCTGGTTTAATTTTTTTATATACACCTATATTTATGCATGTTTTATAATAAAGCAATTAGATACATGTTTTACACATTTCACATTTTTTATTGTTATATTATTTATAACAGAACAGGCAAAGAATATTAAATACTCCAGTTTGGAATCAACTCCAGAAGTAGTGAAATGAGATCCAATCTTGTTTTAATCAAAACAGGATTTTTAATAATAACTGTGTCGATTGTTTCTCAAACTGACTGCTATTTTTGGAACAAATGAACAGTTTCATTTATTGAGAGTCATAAGTATCCCTGCTCTCCCTTAAGTGATGAATGTAGTCATGAAATCTGAGACTGATCAGTGGTCACCAGAGATGCATTTAAGACGCCTGTTAAAACCATTTGTAAACAGGCCAAGAAGTTTAATCACATCGTCTTAAAGTCAACAGCTCAGCTTAACCTGTGTCCAAACGATTTTTACCTTATTGCTTATGTCCTTGTTGTTGCACAGTATTTCCAAGATGGATTTTCCAGGACTTTGAGACATCCATCATTTACTTTCTCTCTCCCCTGCCCCTTCCATCTTTCTTCCTCTCACTTTGCCAGTCTGTCTCTACATGAACATCTCTATAATCTAACACCATCCAAGAATGATAAATATCTGTGCTTGTTTGGCGGTGTGTGTACGTGTGTGTGGTTTTTGGCATGGGACAGGCAGGCTAAGAAGGATTGCAGAGGTGTCCTCTGGAAGTGCTGAGTCGTCATTATGCAGCATCTCTCTGCTGTCATGCTTTTAACCCCATCATTAAAGACGGTCTGTAATATATGCACAGAGCAGGTCAGAGTGGCAGTGTTAAAGCAGTCACTGAACGTTTGCTCTCCTTCTGCTGTGTCCTGTATTTTTTTTTTCTCCTGACATTAACCTGAATGTCTTCTTAAAGCACTTTGCCATGTTTTCACCCTGACAACCTGCTGAACAGATCTGTTTAGAAGGGCTTACATGTTATTCGCAACCAAAAAGAGCATAAAGGTCTGTAAGTCAGAAGAGTTAGAGCTATGGACGAAATGTTTATGCTAAAGAAATCTTACAGCCTCTTCTGGAAAAAGCTGATTGACCAAACATATTAAAAAACAAGTTTTTCTAACAAAAACTGAAGTCTAAAAAGACATTGAATACTCTGCAGCCAAATTCTGAAGAAATGCTGGATACCTGAATGAATTATTCAGCACCCAAACAATAAAAAATTTAATTAAGGATTTTTTTCTGTTCCCCTGTTAAATTTGTGTTTCACATCCGATTTGAACAAGTCAGTGTTTTTCTCAAATAAAAATTACAGCGTACATTTCCTATTGTTTTTAGATAACTTAAGTTGAATAACTCTGAGAAATCAAATCCTGTCTGTATACGGTTCAAAAGTTTGGGAACAGCACTTTTTCTTTTAAATGTTTTTGAAAGAGTCTCTTATGCTTACTAAGGATATTTATTTGATCAAAAATGCAGTAAAAAAGCATCATTTTCAGCATCATTACTCCAGTCTTCAGTGTCAAATCACTCAGAAATCATTCTAATATGCTGATTTGGTGCTCAAGTAACATTTCTTATTAATATTACAATTGAAAATGGTTGTGCTGAATAATTTTTTTTAAGGATTATTTAATGAAAATAAAGTTGAAAAGACAGCATTTCTTTGATTTTTTTTAAAGCAATGCAAAAGTCTTTACTGTGACTTTTTATAAATTTAATGCAGTGTTGCTGAAT